>NC_140499.1:10170000-10830000 GCF_964271855.1 Acomys minous | reverse complement strand
AGGGACTCCAGATCTTAGTGAGACACATGAAACTTGAAATTGCTAACAGAAACTATAGATAAAACACTTTGAGACAGAGCCGTAAGAAAGACCTTTAGCTTCAGTATACTTCAGTACCAAGGGAAAAATCCCAATAATTTACAAGTTTGATTACAAGAATTAAAACTGCTTCTTCACACTAAAGGAAACGATCACTAGAGTAAGAGGCAGTCTAAGGAGCAGAAAAATGTCTTTGCCATCTACATATCACAGAGAGGTGCATTAATAGCTACAGCACATAATAGATGCAAATTTTAAATACAAACAAACACATAAAAAGCCCAACATATTCATTGGTCAATGGCTCAATGAACTTATTAGTTATTAGTTCTCAGAAGAACAAATGCAAACAGTCTACATATTTTTTAAAGGGTTCATTATGCTTAGCTATCAGAGAAATGCCCACTAGAAATACTTAAACTTCCTTCTCAGCTAAGTCATGTGGCTGTCATTAAAAAACAGTGGTGAGGACACGAGGAAGGAAAGTAGCTCATGCACTGCTGATAAGAAGGTAAGCTTGCATGGCCTTCCAGAAGTTCTGGAGGAGGGCTCTTGTCGATGCCGCCCCCGACCAGCAGGAAAGACACCAACACCGGGAACTCTTCTTGCAGCAGTTTACTCAGGAACTTTGACTACAGGAGTGACCCCGGGAAAAGCTCCCACAGAACCTTTATAGTGTGCCTGGTCCTATCAGAGACTGCCACGTTGTCGCTCTTGGTTGGTGCCTTCGGATCATGGCCACCTCACGCTATGCCTTCAGGCATGCACATAAGGGGCTCACTCAAGGGCGCATTGCGCCGGGGAAGCAGCAGGGGGCGCTGCTGCCTGTGGCTCTCCACAGGCTCTCAAGACGCCGGAGTTAGAACTGCCATGTAACAGAGCCCAGCCCTCTGTACAGACTGGAAGGGTGAGGTGCGCATGACACCTGGACACCTCACATCCTTATCCACTGCTGCACTACTCACACGAACCAGGACAGAGAACCAGCCTACATGTATGTCGGTAGAAGAATGGACAAAAAAATGTGGTGCATATATACAACAGAATTTTATCCATCTCTAATGAAAGGTGAAATTGGGCCATTTTCAGGGAAAAAAATGTATAAAACTAGGGGTCATTTCTATTAAGTGAAATAAACCAGATCCAGAAGAAAGAAAGTTGCCATGTTTAGTTTTCATGTGAACAATCAAAATTTAAATCTATTCATGCCTTGACAGTAGAGAGGAGATAGCAAGGGGGAGAGGGAGAAAGGGTAAGTGGGAGAGGCCAGAGAGTGGGACGGAACACAGGAGGGCAGACTCCATGACAGGAAGGTATTAAAAGCGGGGACAAAGTGGGCAGTAGGGGAAGGTAAGAGGGAGAATAAAATAGAATAGCATGTGTGTATAAACACACCAAAGTAAAAACAATTGCTTTGTATGCTAACTTAAAAATAATTAAAAACAAAAATTACCTTAAATATAGAATCGATTTGTTTATTTTGCAATTAATATTATTATTAAAACATTTTCTTGAAATCTGTACAAAGCTCATAATATTATTATCTACTTTTGTAGCAGGTCACATTAATGTCCCAGAGAAAATGGAGCTTCGTTGCTTCAAGAAACAAATCCTGAGTTCTGGTGGTAGCCAGGCTTTTAACTACTACAAGCCAGGCCTTCAGTATGTCTCAAAGGAAAACACTGTGCTATCTTTATATACTAAACACAGTGGAGTGTATTACCATTTACTATTTCCATCCAATTAACAGAGCCAACAAAAGCTGCATTTTATGCGCCGTCTGTTCCTAAGCAGAGTGAGCCAGGATATAATTGCATGGCACAAATGCACACACTTACACACATCCACAGTGGTAAGGTACGCACCCTCTGAGATGAAGCTGGGGTGTGGTTGCACTCTGGAACCTTCTGTGTGTCTCACACACTAACTGACTCTTTCTACGTCTAGATTCAGTCATAAATCAGATAGTTACATGAACATAGACTAGTTAGTGTTCTTCCACCTCTAAGAGTCTCCATAGACCCTGCATGGAATTATGTAAAAAAAAAAAAAAAGAGTGTTCAGTCACATACTTGAGAAGTTGGCACCACTTGGAACCATTGAGTTTAAGTTTTATGATCTTAATTCAACCTACATAAAGAAGACATCAGAAATCCCTGAGTTATGTGGCCAGTCGTCTGTAAACGTGGAAAAGAATGAGAGAAAGTCACTAGGTAGCTGTGCAGGATAATGGAGGGCTGTGCTTGCTCCTGTGTGGCAGGGTGATGCTTTGGTTAGTGAAGGTCACATCATGTCACAAAGGGCAGATGTCATTTCACTCTGCCCTCCCTCTGTGTGGATGAGGGCTTGGATGTCAGTGTGGTCTGCGGCCAGCTGTGTGTCAGCTCTGTGGGGACATGTGACTGTGCCTGTGAGGAAGGCTGCAAAATCGGAAGATGGAAGATAGTGTCTGTCAGTAGCCAGGGTGTTGTGCTGAGTCTCTACCAAGTTCCTTCCACTTCCTGCCCCTCAGTGTATTAGAGAGGAAAGTTTCACACCCTTCCCTGCCTCCTTCCTTCAGGTGTCTGTCTATCACCTTTTACCTATCTGTCTGTCTGTCTGTCTGTCTGTCTATCTATCTCTTCTACCATTCTTTCCCTTTTTCCTCATTCCCACCCTTCCTTCCTTCCTCTCTCCCTCTCTCTTCTTCATTCATTCTTCTCTCTTCTCTTTCATTACTTCTTCCTCCTCCTTCTCTTTCCTTCTTTCCCATTCCTTTTCTCTTTCCTGACTGCCTTTACCCAATTTTCCTTCCCCCTTCTTCCTAGCCTCACTTCATTTCCCTTGTGTCCTATCCACTGTGATTCAGTCCCATGCATCTGGCTGCTGGTCCAATGAGCCTCTGAAGACCCACTCAAAACTCTGTGCCCCTCACTCATCCTTGCTTGGCTGTCTGGTTTAGACTCCCAATGTCTGTCAATGGTTGCTTGTTATTTCCTCCTTCTATACACAGTGTTGAAACCTAGTTTTTTTTTTTCCCGTCTCTGATCTTAGCTTTAGATGATGAGCAGTTAGAGGAAGAAGAGGAGGAACTAGGCATCCTGAGTTTTCCAGGCCTCCTGGTCCACAGCCCACCTCAGCCCTTTCTATATCTTGCTCCTTCTCTGGCTGCCTCATATGAAGATGAAGACAATGAAGACGAAGACCAGGAAGCAGAAGGAGAGTTGCAAAGCCTGACAGCCTTGCACAGAGTTGGTGAGTAAAAGGATTTCCTTCATTTTTCTCTTCGCTCATCACTAGATGACTCAGGCTTGTTCTCCAAGTAATTTCTTTATACGAGTAATTTCAATAACGTCATCAAATGTTTGGATGGGAAATTTAATAGGAAAATGGAACCAAGCCTTCACTTTTGTGATATTTCCTATTAAATATGTCATCTCTTGACTTCTGTTTTTTAATACAAGAAAGACATAATATGAAGGTGTTTGTAGAATGGGGAATATGGGGTAGTGTGTGTTAAAGGCTCACTGAGTAAAGGGCCTACTACCAGGCCAGGCCTCCTGATTTCAAATCTAGGACCCACATGGGGGAAGAAGGTAACAGCTGTCTCCTGACCCTACCATATGTGCCTTGACATGTGACTACATATATATGGATGTGCCTAAATCAATAATAAATAAATAAATAAATAAATACTCTTAAAAATAAAGTAGAGACTAACAGTAACATATTCATATTATAGTTCATTTATAAGAATATCCATAAGTGCTTCTAAATGAAGGTAGGAATATTTAAATGTTTTGTTATAAAACATCTGCTATTTTGGCTATGGAAAAATCAGAATATAATGTATTTTAGAACAATAAACATGGGACGAGATCTTTAAACCAAGGTTGGGAAAGAGAGACGTTCAGTTACATTTCTGCTGTCTACCTTTTAATCATTTATCAGCTCATGAGATGCACTGTGCAGTCCTAGAGAAGGCTGGTGAGAAAGCAAGGCAGGGGCAGAGCTCGAAACATGCACAAAGGGGAAGTCAGCACCACACAGAGTAGTGGGGGCCCCAGAAAGCAGTACACATAGAGTACCAGTGCCCCCAGCACCCACACCCCCCCCAAGATGAAGACAAGCATGGCATTAATGTCATCATATGGTTATTACAATAGAAAGCGGAGCCCAGGTGTAAACAACTAAGTAAAAAAAATTATCTATATTTACTCAGATTAAGATAAGCTCCATCAAGGAGAGAACAAACAGGTGAACCTATTGCACTTCTGTATGAACTAGAATACTATACAGAGATAAAGTAGATTTGTTTGGGTAATGTAGATGAATACTACAAATGTGTTGACAAGAGAAACCTGACTTACTCTACAATCCGACTTATAAAACATTCAGGAAAAGAATCATTTGTGGTGCCAGAAGTTATGACAGTGTTTTATTTATGAGACTAATAGCACTGACATTGTAGGTGACAGGTAATGTGCTATACCTTGTCTGAGTCTGAGGGCTGCCGAAGGATATATTTGAGATATGTGCATCATTACACATGAGTGTTAAAGTTCAATAAAAATTCACTTAAAAACATATGCATAGAAAGGATATCTAGGAAAGAAATCATTAACAGGCAACTCCTATCTGTCCCTCCTGTGTTCTAGGATCAGTCGCAGTCCTGACTTATTTTATTTTATAGCCCTTTAAGGACAGAACAGTAATCTGATATCATAACTAGCAGAAATAAAATCTGTTATATGCTGAGAGACTCTCTTTGTTAACATCCTTTCCTGGATGTTTTGGGAAGGATACCTGATCTGATTTTTTTGGGATTAAGAATTTTGTTTTATTTGTGGTGACATATATAACTAGATGCGTGCCCATGACAGCCTGTTTAGATGGCACTTTTGGCCTGGACTGCAGCTTGAGCTATGACGATTGCAGGAATGGAGGTGGATGCCGTGAAGGGAAGAGTGGATGCTTCTGTCCAGATGGCTGGACTGGCAGCCTTTGCAATGAAAGCGATGCCCTAAGAACTGGTACAGACCAGCAGGCTCCTGTGGGTGAGTTCCCCTCAACAAAAGCACCCTAAAACATATGCATTAACCATCCAGTGGAAGGCAGTGATATATTTATTGTATATAAAGAATGCTGGTGTTTGCAAATTGAACATATAATACTAAGGGGAAATTTGGTATGCTCCTAACCCTGCTAACACATAAAACACAGAAATTAATGAAGGTTCCTAATAAGGCTTGTCTTATAAAAATCATACACTCGAATAAGTCAACTCACAGGTGCCTGGCCAGCTAGTTCTAATGGAAACACCAGGAAGCATTTGTGTTACAAAATACAGTGAATTTACATAAAATTTTAAAAATTGAAAAATTTTAACTGGGCTTGCTTCTGTTGTTTACCGCTCTTCCCCCTTTAAAAATTACATTAACATAGCCAATGATGATGATTTCATCTTTTTATATAAGTCTTTGAAGAGAAACTATCAAAAATTTAAATATGCCATCCAAATATCATTTCATTTGTGTTGTAAATGAAGACAGCTTTTAGGAGTTGAAACTTCCACATGATAAAATAAAATATATTGAGTTTTTTTTTCATTTTAACTTTCTCTTGTACTTAAAAATATGTCTCTCGATGATAATCCGGAAGATGGTAAAAGCATAATTTTTTTTCCTTTAGCTCCCTGCATGTAAGAAAAAGGAGCAGAGATTCGTTCTACTCCATGGTCTGGGCGCAGGACCCAAGCTGACATGGTGACATCTGTTGGCCAACAGGACTCCTTTGAGTCTTTAGGCTGTTCACCATGAATCACTGTAATCACATTCTCCACTGCCCTCAACCTTTTAAGCAGCCCACTTTCTGTACCTAACATGTATACTTAGTCCTTGGGAACCTTCCAGAAGCAGGTTCTCGTGAATCTCTCTTATTTCTTAAATCTTTATCACTGTCTTTGCCCAGTTGACTAGTTCTAGTAAGTCAAACCACTGGCTACTTCATATTCTGCACTTTTTACTTCAGTAGCTGTTGTACCACCTGGATCTCTGAAGATCCATATTGTCCATCCATGATGCATCACATGATTCTGCAGTCCTCTGCAAGAATTGCTCCTTCTAGAATGTGTGAAGCACTCTCCCTGTCGTATTGACATTCTTTCTCTGAGAGGGTTCTCTTTGATTAGGTTCAATTCATTCTTATTTATTGTAAGTTACTCTACATTAGAGTGTCAACCACATCAGTACAGAAAGAAAAAATCTTGGTGGAGACCCTCAGTTATATTGACCCATAAGTTCATATACTTCATAGTACAAATTGTACATAATGTCATCATATGATTATTACAATATAAAGATTTGACATATCATGCAAGTCCCTTGGTATATATGCATGGCCTGGACACATGGCCCTTAACCTGGTAGTGTGAGAAATAAAACTAGACAATCATCTTCAGAGGAAAACATCACTGATACAAATCTTACTCTGAGAGGTTAAGTTAGGCAGGTGATAAGAGGACATGATATCCATATCTTCAGACTTGGAAAACCTTGCAGATGTCCTGAGTGCCTCCCAGGGGCCTCTCTGGAAGAATCTGTTTCAGAAAGCACAGAACCTCCTTATGGAGTTGGCCTCAAATATGGCAAACAAGCCACTGGGAAAAACTGTCCTCTTTTCTGCCACAGACACAATTCTGCCAAAAATGGACAAGCTTAGATGCAGGCAGTTGACAGCCGAACTCTGCCAAATAGCGTAAGCAAGTCCTCAATAGTTCCTGCCTTGCAAATAGATCTGTCGGAGATATTGGGCCAGAAGGCCAAAGACGATGCTCCAACATTATAGAGAGTTTTGGGTGACTGCTCAGGCAGTAAACTGTCTCAGTCATTTTTTCATTTTGGAAGCTGCTAACCTTCACTTCAAGTTCACTCAGGTATTTAAGTTTTATCCCTTCTCAAGTCTCTGATGGGATTGAAAGCCAAATAGTTTAGTCTTACAATTAAGCTTAGTTGGTTAGGGGCTAAGATGTTTTTAGATCAAGATAGATGTTTTAAGTTAATAGAGATGAGATACGATAGATAGTGATTTTCATTCAGAAATTTAGAGTCAACAAGATAGGAAAGATGCTTTCTTCAAGTTTGACAAATGTAAATAGCCAAGTTGCTATGAATGTAACATTTATGTAACTATTGGTTGTCTCATGGTTCTTCCTGCTGTATGTAGTTTATTTTATTCATGTGTAGTAATATAAACATATGTGTTGACATTAATTTCAAAAAAGAAAGAAAAAGCTAAAACATAAATCTTTAAAAAAAAAAAGAATGAAGACAGAACAATTCAAATTGGCTCACGGGTTTCAACTAATTCTTTGGTTAAAAGAGAGTAGGGATATTCTCTAAAATCCATATAAATTGCATACTTTAAAGATGATTGCCATTTTTAAATGCAGCCAAGGAACTTAAAAATAAATTGGGTAAGAATCAGAAAAGTGATGCTCCCCACTGAATAGTCCCCAAAGACCATCCAGTATCTTTATTGGTCTACTTGAAAACATCTACTTAGACTTCTCAGGAATGTGTTCAATAAATATTATGGAAATGATTTAAGTATCACTTTGTATTATTTAATTTTCATAGCATTTTTGGAACCACATATCTTTCAAATAAATTCCATGTTGAAATCACTGAACATGCGTTGATTATCTACTAGTGAGGAAGAGAGGAGTGGCTCCCACAGGTGTTGAAACAATTGTGATACCTTTTAAGTCCACTAGTTCAAAGTTAGAACATGTTCCTGTTAACCGTTTCTCCCCCTGTGATCTTATTCTTAATGCTATTCTATATGTTAATGATGTATCTTGGAAGTCCTGCTATATTCCATTTTGTGGGAAGGGGCCAGAGAACCCCATCAATCTACTATATAGATGATATACCATAACCCAGGTACTATGGAAGCCACTATGAATTCTTTATCTTTAAAATTTTTTCTTGTTATTTTTTGTTTGTGAGCTAGCCTTTAATGGCTGAGCCATCAAAAATAGCAACAACAACAAACAAATAACAAACAAAAGCTTTTCCTTCTATAGATGCTGGAAAATTTCAAAGTCATGTTAGACATAAATTAGCAATGTAGGATTTCACAATTGTTCATCCCCAATATCTTTCTTACTTTTGCTCTCTTTTTTCTATTTTACTCACCCTTTCTAGTAGCCTATGCCTTGAGATTAAGAAAATAATGGATAAGCCAAATTAGTAGAGTGCTTAACTATCACTCACAAGGCTGTGAGTTCAAATACCAACATTGCATGAACCAAGCATGGCGGAGCATACCTGTAATCCCAGTACTTGAAAGGTAGAGGGAGAGGGATTAGGGATTTAAAGTCATTATGAGTTCAAGGTTACTTTTGAATACATTAGACTTTGTCTTATTGAAAAAGCAAAGGAAGGAATAAAGAAAAGGAGAGAAAAGAAATAAAAGAAAATTAAATAAAGACATTGAGAAAATAAAAGATGAATAGGAAGCTAAGTTTCATATAGTGATAGGAGGTTAGTGCAGGAGACATTATGTGGCAGTTTGAATAAAAATGGCCCCCATAGGTTTAAAGGGAGTAACACTATTAGGAGGTGTGGCCTTGTTGGAGTAGGTGTGGCTTACCTACAGGAAGTTATCACTAAGGGGTGGGATTTGAGATCTCAGAACTCAAGCTTGCTTACTAGTTCCCAATGCACTTCTCCTTATGGATCAAAATGGAGAGTTTTCAGCTCCTCCTCCAGCACCATGTCTGCCTCCATGCTGCCATGCTTCCCACCATGACAGCAATAGACTAAACCTCTGATACTATAAGCCAGTCCCAAGGTTTTCCTTTATAAGAGTTGCTGGCGTGTGGGCCTGTTTCTATAGGCAAAGGAGACATTCCCTCCCAGTAAATTTCATGTAGGTTATAGTTGAGTGTACTCCCTTCTGACATCAGCTCAGCAGACCCCCCCCCCCAAAACATCTGGCTCTTTAAAGAAAAACATATCAAAGGTGCCCTGGAAACAAGCCCTAGGAACTGTCCTGGGAGTGGCTCTTGCAGTTCAGGTGTCCTTGGTTAAAAAACCCAAAGGTTGGGGTATTTGCGCATGCACTCCTAGTTTCTCCTTCCATAGCTTCCTGTCTTTGTCCTTTTTTACTATTACGTTTAGTGAACTAAAATCCAGCTCTTCAACTCTTGACTGTTTTTTAAAAATTATTTATTTTTTATTGAAAAATAAAATCATTCATATTTCATCTCAACTGCTATCCCATCCCGTGTATCCTCCCAGTCCTCCCTCCCTCCCACTTTCACCCCATTCCCCTTCCCTATGACTGTCACAGAAGGGGACCTCCTCCCCTTGAATATGATGCTAGGGTATCAACCAAGTGCAGTTGGTCAGTTATCTGGCCTTTCACAAGTCAGAGGCTCTCTTCTCCCACTGGAAAGGACATGAATTCCCCTTGTCTCAACCCTAGCCAGAAAGTTCCCTCCCTGTCCAGGAGGCCTACCTCATGACCAGTTCTCAGGAAAGAGCCTTCCTCAGCTAGCAACCAGAAGGCTGAAGAAAACTCTGAGATGAGAGTTTCAGTCCAGCCTCAGGGAGAAAGGAATTCACGTTGTGCTCATGGTGTCTTTTAACAGCAGTGGAAAGCCTAAGACACATACATATAGCTTGAGGATAAAACTGATGGTAAAATGTCAACTAAAACAATAAAAGCAACCAAATCAACTAATAAAAGTATTTCAAGTTATAGGTATTCACATTAAAGAAAGTCACAATTCCTTCAGTGTACATTTCTGGATGCCAGGTATTTCTAAAAGAACCAACAAACCAGGGAAAATTGTCATTTGCTTAATTTCATCAAATACTGAGAATGCCAAATATCTTGGGAGTTCCTAAGAGAATTTAGCTGCATTCATTGCTGGTTTTAAAACATGACTTTTTTTCCTACATTTCTCCCCATCTTTTCAGAGTTAAAGATACAGTTGGTTTCTCATTAAGGGTGCTTAGTGTTATTCAGCAAATATGTCTGGGTAGTGTTGAAACCGCAAGGCTTAGATTTTAAGGGGTGAAGTCAGTTACGCATTTGAACCTTCTAAGCATTTCCTTGAGCCGTCATTATTTTAACCAGCTGTATCATCTGGACTTTCCCCAGGGGAGATTAAACCACAGGGACTAGGATTATGCCAGAGTTTTACCCTGGGTCTGCAAGGTACTGAGAATGGAATTACTTGGAAGCCACACTAGTAGAAAGACCATCACTCCATCTGACCTCTCCTTCTGGTTGCATTTGTGATGGACAGCATGTTGCACTATACATGCACCTTTCCTAATTCACTCACACGCTGTTCCACAGATGCCAGCAACAGGAAGTTACTGGGTGACTGCAATTGCCAGAATGGAGGTGTCTGTGATCCTCAGACTAGACAGTGCCAATGCCCTCCAGGTGTTTATGGGAAGATTTGTGAAGAAGGTGGGAATGTCCTGTCAGTAAGATGAGCCACAGCTAATTTGGGGGTTCACAGAGGTAGAAGTTAGAACAGAAATGAAGAATTCAAAGACTGTGTCTTTATGGACAAGAATAAAATTACTTTGGCCGTAACAAGCATAATGGGACAAAACAAGGGAAGCTTGGTGTGGGTTTGAAAGGGAATGAATCCATGGGCTCATAAATTTGAATATTTTGTCCCTAGTTTGTGGGTTATTTAGGGAAACAGTTAGAAGGTGTGGCCTTGCAGGAAGAGGTATGTCAATGGGGATATATTTTGATGTTTCAAAAATCCATGCCAGATCCAATGTCATCTTCTCTCGGTCTCCATCTTAAGGATAAAATGTAAGGTCTCAGGTACCACTATAGTGTCTTGTCTAACGGCCTCCCACAATGCTCCTCCCACCACGCTCCCTCCCACCATGCTCCCTCCCACCGTGCTCCCTCCCACCATACTCCCTCCCACAGTGCTCCCTCCCACCATGCTCCCTCCCTCCATGCTCCCTCCCACCATGCTCCCTCCCACCATGCTCCCTCCCACCATGCTCCCTCCCACCATGCTTTCTCCCACAGTGCTCCCTCCCACCATGCTCCCTCACACCATGCTCCCTCCCACCGTGCTCCCTCCCACCGTGCTCTCTCCCACCATGCTCCCTCCCACAGTGCTCCCTCCCACCGTGCTCCCTACCAACATTGCTCCCTCCCACCATGCTCCCTCCCACCATGCTCCCTCCCACCGTGCTCCCTCCCACCGGGCTCCCTCCCACCATGCTCCCTCCCTTCATGCTCCCTCCGACCGTGCTCCCTCCCACCATGCTCCCTCCCACCATGCTCCCTCCCACCATGCTCCCTCCCACCATGCTCCCTCCCACAGTGCTCCCTCCCACAGTGCTCCCTCCCACCGTGCTCCCTCCCACCGTGCTCCCTCCCACCGTGCTCCCTACCACCATCCTCCCTCCCACCATGCTCCCTCCCACCATGCTCCCTCCCACCATGCTCCCTCCCACCGTGCTCCCTCCCATCATGCTCCCTCCCACCGTGCTCCCTCCCACAGTGCTCCCTCCCACCATGCTCCCTCCAACCATGCTCCCTCCCACCATGCTCCCTCCCACCGTGCTCCCTCCCACCGTGCTCCCTCCCTCCATGCTCCCTCCCACAGTGCTCCCTCCCACCGTGCTCCCTCCCACCGTGCTCCCTCCCACCGTGCTCCCTCCCACCACCCTCCCTCCCACCATGCTCCCTCCCACCATGCTCCCTCCCACCTTGTTCCCTCCCACCATGTTCCCTCCCATCATGCTCCCTCCCACCGTGCTCCCTCCCACAGTGCTCCCTCCCACCATGCTCCCTCCAACCATGCTCCCCCCCACCATGCTCCCTCCCACCGCGCTCCCTCCCACCGTGCTCCCTCCCACCATCCTCCCTCCCACCATGCTCCCTCCCACCGTGCTCCCTCCCACCATCCTCCCTCCCACCATGCTCGCTCCCACCATGTTCCCTCCCACCATGCTCCCTCCCACCGTGCTCCCTCCCACCGTGCTCCCTCCCACCATGTTCCCTCCCACCGTGCTCCCTCCCACCATGCTCCCTCCAACCATGCTCCCTCCCACCATGCTCCCTCCAACCATGCTCCCACGCACCGTGCTTCCTCCCACAGTGCTCCCTCCCAACATGCTCCCTCCCATAGTGCTCCCTCCCACCATGCTCCCTCCCACCATGCTCCCTACCAACATTGCTCCCTCCCACCATGCTCCCTCCCACCGTGCTCCCTCCCACCATGCTTCCTCCCACCGTGCTCCCTCCCACCATGCTCCCTCCCACCGTGCTCCCTCCCACCATGCTCCCTCCCACCATGCTCCCTCCCACCATGCTCCCTCCCACCGTGCTCCCTCCCACCATGCTCTCTCCCACCATCCTCCCTCCCACCGTGCTCCCTCCCACCGTGCTCCCTCCCACCATGCTCCCTCCCACCGTGCTCCCTCCCATCATGCTCCCTCCCACCGTGCCCCCTCCCACAGTGCTCCCTCCCACCATGCTCCCTCCCACCATCCTCCCTCCCACCATGTTCCCTCCCACCATGCTCCCTCCCACCGTGCTCCCTCCTACCGTGCTCCCTCCCACCATGCTCCCTCCCACCATGCTCCCTCCCACCGTGCTCCCTCCCACCATGCTCCCTCCCACCGTGCTCCCTCCCACCATGATCCCTCCCACCATGCTCCCACCCACCATGCTCCCTCCCACCATGCTCCCTCCCACCATGCTCCCTCCCACCATGCTCCCTCCCACCATGCTCCCTCCCATCATGCTCCCTCCCATCATGCTCCCTCCCACAGTGCTCCCTCCCACCATGCTCCCTCCCACCGTGCTCCCTCCCACCATGCTCCCTCCCACCATGCTCCCTCCCACCGTGCTCCCTCCCACCATGCTCCCTCCCACCGTGCTCCCTCCCACCGTGCTCCCTCCCACCATCCTCCCTCCCACCATGCTCCCTCCCACCATGTTCCCTCCCACCATGCTCCCTCCCACCGTGCTCCCTCCCACCGTGCTCCCTCCCACCATGTTCCCTCCCATCATGCTCCCTCCCACCGTGCTCCCTCCCACAGTGCTCCCTCCCACCATGCTCCCTCCAACCATGCTCCCACCCACCGTGCTTCCTCCCACAGTGCTCCCTCCCACCATGCTCCCTCCCACCGTGCTCCCTCCTACCGTGCTCCCTCCCACCATGCTCCCTCCCACCATGCTCCCTCCCACCATGCTCCCTCCCACCATGCTCCCTCCCACCGTGCTCCCTCCCACCATGATCCCTCCCACCATGCTCCCACCCACCATGCTCCCTCCCACCATGCTCCCTCCCACCATGCTCCCTCCCACCATGCTCCCTCCCATCATGCTCCCTCCCACAGTGCTCCCTCCCACCATGCCCCCTCCCACCATGCTCCCTCCCACCGTGCTCCCTCCCACCATGCTCCCTCCCACCATGCTCCCTCCCACCGTGCTCCCTCCCACCATGCTCCCTCCCACCATGCTCCCTCCCACCGTGCTCCCTCCCACCATCCTCCCTCCCACCATGCTCCCTCCCACCGTGCTCCCTCCCACCATCCTCCCTCCCACCATGCTCCCTCCCACCATGTTCCCTCCCACCATGCTCCCTCCCACCGTGCTCCCTCCCACCGTGCTCCCTCCCACCATGTTCCCTCCCATCATGCTCCCTCCCTCCGTGCTCCCTCCCACAGTGCTCCCTCCCACCATGCTCCCTCCAACCATGCTCCCACCCACCGTGGTTCCTCCCAAAGTGCTCCCTCCCACCATGCTCCCTCCCATAGTGCTCCCTCCCACCATGCTCCCTCCCACCATGCACCCTACCAACATTGCTCCCTCCCACCATGCTCCCTCCCACCTTGCTCCCTCCCACCATGCTTCCTCCCACCGTGCTCCCTCCCACCATGCTCCCTCCCACCGTGCTCCCTCCCACCATGCTCCCTCCCACCATGCTCCCTCCCACCGTGCTCCCTCCCACCGTGCTCCCTCCCACCATGCTCCCTCCCACCATCCTCCCTCCCACCATGCTCCCTCCCACCGTGCTCCCTCCCATCATGCTCCCTCCCACCGTGCTCCCTCCCACCGTGCTCCCTCCCACCGTGCTCCCTCCCACCGTGCTCCCTCCAACCATGCTCCCTCCCACCATGCTCCCTCCCACCGTGCTCCCTCCCTCCATGCTCCCTCCCACCATGCTCCCTCCCACCGTGCTCCCTCCCACCGTGCTCCCTCCCTCCATGCTCCCTCCCACAGTGCTCCCTCCCACCGTGCTCCCTCCCACCGTGCTCCCTCCCACCGTGCTCCCTCCCACCATACTCCCTCCCACCGTGCTCCCTCCCACCATGTTCCCTCCCACCGTGCTCCCTCCCACCGTGTTCCCTCCCATCGTGCTCCCTCCCACTGTGCTCCCTCCCACAGTGCTCCCTCCCACCATTCTCCCTCCCACCATGCTCCCTCCCACCCAGCTCCCTCCCACCATGCTCCCTCCCACCATGCTCCCTCCCACCATGCTCCCTCCCACCATGCTCCCTCCCACCATGCTCCCTCCCACCATGCTCCCTCCCACAGTGCTCCCTCCCACCATGCTCCCTCCCACCGTGCTCCCTCCCACCGTGCTCCCTCCCACAGTGCTCCCTCCCACCATGCTCCCTCCCACCATGCTCCCTCCCACCCAGCTCCCTCCCACCATGCTCCCTCCCACCATGCTCCCTCCCACCATGCTCCCTCCCACCATGCTCCCTCCCACCATGCTCCCTCCCACCATGCTCCCTCCCACAGTGCTCCCTCCCACCATGCTCCCTCCCACCGTGCTCCCTCCCACCGTGCTCCCTCCCACCGTGCTCCCTCCCATCATGCTCCCTCCCACCGTGCTCCCTCCAACCATGCTCCCTCCCACCATGCTCCCTCCCACCGTGCTCCCTCCCACCATGCTCCCTCCCACCATCCTCCCTCCCACCATGTTCCCTCCCACCATGCTCCCTCCCACCGTGCTCCCTCCTACCGTGCTCCCTCCCACCATGCTCCCTCCCACCATGCTCCCTCCCACCGTGCTCCCTCCCACCGTGCTCCCTCCCACCATGATCCCTCCCACCATGCTCCCTCCCACCATGCTCCCTCCCACCATGCTCCCTCCCATCATGCTCCCTCCCATCATGCTCCCTCCCACAGTGCTCCCTCCCACCATGCTCCCTCCCACCATGCTCCCTCCCACCGTGCTCCCTCCCACCATGCTCCCTCCCACCATGCTCCCTCCCACCGTGCTCCCTCCCACCATGCTCCCTCCCACCGTGCTCCCTCCCACCGTGCTCCCTCCCACCGTGCTCCCTCCCACCATGTTCCCTCCCATCATGCTCCCTCCCACCGTGCTCCCTCCCACAGTGCTCCCTCCCACCATGCTCCCTCCAACCATGCTCCCACCCACCGTGCTTCCTCCCACAGTGCTCCCTCCCACCATGCTCCCTCCCACCGTGCTCCCTCCTACCGTGCTCCCTCCCACCATGCTCCCTCCCACCATGCTCCCTCCCACCATGCTCCCTCCCACCATGCTCCCTCCCACCGTGCTCCCTCCCACCTTGATCCCTCCCACCATGCTCCCACCCACCATGCTCCCTCCCACCATGCTCCCTCCCACCATGCTCCCTCCCACCATGCTCCCTCCCATCATGCTCCCTCCCACAGTGCTCCCTCCCACCATGCTCCCTCCCACCATGCTCCCTCCCACCGTGCTCCCTCCCACCTTGATCCCTCCCACCGTGCTCCCTCCCACCATGCTCCCTCCCACCGTGCTCCCTCCCACCATCCTCCCTCCCACCATGCTCCCTCCCACCATGTTCCCTCCCATCATGCTCCCTCCCTCCGTGCTCCCTCCCACAGTGCTCCCTCCCACCATGCTCCCTCCAACCATGCTCCCACCCACCGTGGTTCCTCCCAAAGTGCTCCCTCCCACCATGCTCCCTCCCATAGTGCTCCCTCCCACCATGCTCCCTCCCACCATGCACCCTACCAACATTGCTCCCTCCCACCATGCTCCCTCCCACCTTGCTCCCTCCCACCATGCTTCCTCCCACCGTGCTCCCTCCCACCATGCTCCCTCCCACCGTGCTCCCTCCCACCATGCTCCCTCCCACCATGCTCCCTCCCACCGTGCTCCCTCCCACCGTGCTCCCTCCCACCATGCTCCCTCCCACCATCCTCCCTCCCACCATGCTCCCTCCCACCGTGCTCCCTCCCATCATGCTCCCTCCCACCGTGCTCCCTCCCACCGTGCTCCCTCCCACCGTGCTCCCTCCCACCGTGCTCCCTCAAACCATGCTCCCTCCCACCATGCTCCCTCCCACCGTGCTCCCTCCCACCGTGCTCCCTCCCTCCATGCTCCCTCCCACCATGCTCCCTCCCACCGTGCTCCCTCCCACCGTGCTCCCTCCCTCCATGCTCCCTCCCACAGTGCTCCCTCCCACCGTGCTCCCTCCCACCGTGCTCCCTCCCACCGTGCTCCCTCCCACCATGCTCCCTCCCACCATGCTCCCTCCCACCGTACTCCCTCCCACCGTGCTCCCTCCCACCATTCTCCCTCCCACCATGCTCCCTCCCACCCAGCTCCCTCCCACCATGCTCCCTCCCACCATGCTCCCTCCCACCGTGCTCCCTCCCACCATTCTCCCTCCCACCATGCTCCCTCCCACCCAGCTCCCTCCCACCGTGCTTCCTCCCACCATGCTCCCTCCCACCATGCTCCCTCCCACCGTACTCCCTCCCACCGTGCTCCCTCCCACCATGCTCCCTCCCACCATGCTCCCTCCCACCATGCTCCCTCCCACCATGCTCCCTCCCACCATGCTCCCTCCCACCATGCTCCCTGCCACAGTGCTCCCTCCCACCATGCTCCCTCCCACCGTGCTCCCTCCCACCGTGCTCCCTCCCACAGTGCTCCCTCCCACCATGCTCCCTCCCACCGTGCTCCCTCCCACCATGCTCCCTCCCACCGTGCTCCCTCCCACCGTGCTCCCTCCCATCATGCTCCCTCCCACCGTGCTCCCTCCCACCATGCTCCCTCCCACCATGCTCCCTCCAACCATGCTCCCTCCCACCGTGCTCCCTCCCACCGTGCTCCCTCCCATCATGCTCCCTCCCACCGTGCTCCCTCCCACCGTGCTCCCTCCCACCATGCTCCCTCCAACCATGCTCCCTCCCACCATGCTCCCTCCCACCATGCTCCCTCCCACCGTGCTCCCTCCCACCGTGCTCCCTCCCATCATGCTCCCTCCCACCGTGCTCCCTCCCACCGTGCTCCCTCCCACCGTGCTCCCTCCAACCATGCTCCCTCCCACCATGCTCCCTCCCACCGTGCTCCCTCCCACCGTGCTCCCTCCCTCCATGCTCCCTCCCACCATGCTCCCTCCCACCGTGCTCCCTCTCACCGTGCTCCCTCCCTCCATGCTCCCTCCCACAGTGCTCCCTCCCACCGTGCTCCCTCCCACCGTGCTCCCTCCCACCGTGCTTCCTCCCACCATGCTCCCTCCCACCATGCTCCCTCCCACCGTACTCCCTCCCACCGTGCTCCCTCCCACCATGTTCCCTCCCACTGTGCTCCCTCCCACCGTGTTCCCTCCCATCGTGCTCCCTCCCACTGTGCTCCCTCCCACAGTGCTCCCTCCCACCATTCTCCCTCCCACCGTGCTCCCTCCCATCATGCTCCCTCCCACCATGCTCCCACCCACCATGCTCCCTCCCACCCAGCTCCCTCCCACCATGCTCCCTCCCACCATGCTCCCTCCCACCGTGCTCCCTCCCACCATGCTCCCTCCCACCGTGCTCCCTCCCACCATGCTCCCTCCCACCGTGCTCCCTCCCACCATGCTCCCTCCCACCGTGCTCCCTCCCACCATGCTCCCTCCCACCGTGCTCCCTCCCACCGTGCTCCCTTCCACAATGCTCCCTCCCACCGTGCTCCCTCCCACCATGCTCCCTCCCACCGTGCTCCCTCCCACCATGCTTCCTCCCACCGTGCTCCCTCCCACCATGCTCTCTCCCACCGTGCTCCCTCCCACCATGCTCCCTCCCACCGTGCTCCCTCCCACCATGCTCCCTCCCACCGTGCTCCCTCCCACCATGTTCCCTCCCACCGTGCTCCCTCCCACAGTGCTCCCTCCCACCGTGCTCCCTCCCACAGTGCTCCCTCCCACCATGCTCCCTCCCACCGTGCTTCCTCCCACCGTGCTCCCTCCCACCATGCTCCCTCCCACCGTGCTCCCTCCCACCATGCTCCCTCCCACCATGCTCCCTACCACAGTGGCCATAAGTTCACCACTGAGACTGTAAGCAGGCCCCCAGCTAGACACCTTTTTTATAAGTTGCTTTGGCCTTCTTCATGTCGAATAATGGTAACTAAGTCACTTTATTGGCTGTGATATGAGCTGGATGAATCCTCACGCAATATAAAACAATATTGTTTTCCTCTCAAGCATGAGTCGGGTTTGTGGATGTGGGTCCAGCAGTAGGACCCCAGGAGAGCTCACTTTCTCTGTAGATCACAATGAGAAGCAGATGGCTCATGTGGCAAAAGTAAGTGAGAAATGAAAACAGAGCAAGAGAAGAAGGGAGGACGGAAACTATGGGTGGAGAGCTCACAAACCACCAGCGACAACTGTGTATGGATTTTTCACAGAAGCCAATGAAGAAGCCCTATTTCCTCCCTTGGTTTGAGAGAGTTCAGTTGCTGAAGACAGAAAGAAAATTAACATGGTATTACCCTGAGTTTGCTAGAATTTTTTGGAAAATTCACTAGGCTGTCCCAGTCCATGGCAGCATGAAAATCAAATGTACTTTCCTCTCTGGAGTGTAGGAAGGATCCTGCTTACCATCCGACTTCTTATCCCTATGAGCAATATGTGTTTGTTTGTAAAAAACACAATACGCTGAATGGTTGCAACGAGCTCTGGTGGGAAAGATGACCCTGTTACAGAAAAACAAAACCAAAGGGTTCTTGGCCTGTGTAAAGTGTGACCGGGTTCAAGACAAGCATAGATTACAAATGTTGATAGATGTCGCAGATTAAATACTGATGCCTGGTTGGAAGTAAGACCATAGTACAGTTCAGATTATGACAAGGCAAGATTTATGGGAAAGTAAAACAAGAGAGAAGAGATGAGGCCAGGTGGGGGAAGGGCATTCCTGAGCATGGTGGGAAGCTGTGCAGTGTGTCAAGGACCTCAGAGAGAGCAGCACAAGGTAGGTGGGGGCTGGTAGGGCAGCATGAGTTCTGTCTGCTAGGATAGCGGCTCAGGAGTCAAACTGGCGCTTTTAGTTTATACCATTGAGAAGTCACAGTACGATTTCAAGGAGAGGATGCAAAATCATGTATGTGCATTTACAAAAAAGCAAAAACAAAAGGACCCATTAGTCTCATGTAACCAGAGTGAAAATATTGTCTTCATATGCACATGCACATGTGTGTATGTGTCTGTGTGTGTGTGTGTGTGTGTGTGTGTGTGTGTGTGTGTGTGTGTGTTGATGATACATATGCAGGTCTGTGTGGGCACCAGAAGCCAACATCCAGTGTCATTCTTTAGTATGCTATACACTTTGATTTTTAAGATGACATTTTTTTTAAGAAAAGGACTCACTACGTAGACCTAGCTGGCCTGGAGTTCATTATATAGACCAGGTTACCTTTGAACATACAAAAATCTGTGTCTGATCAGTGAACTCAAGTTTTCCTTTTGTATCATTATTCCTTTCACTAAATAAATTATGGACTCAAACTTGGACATAACAGACATATATATATATGTGCCTGTGTGCATATATATGTTTGCATGTATATGTATATATATTAATGCATTTCATGTATCATATATGATTATTAAATGTATATTTAATAATTAAAAGCTAGAAAAGGTGGATGACTACAAAGACTTCTTACATACCTAAGAAGGCAGCTGCGCATAGCAGCACTCACAGCAAGTGAGACCGCATGCACAAGACCTGCACAAGCTCCAGTCACAGAGAATCCAACCATGGAAAGACAAGGTGGGCATGATGTCCCGCCTCTAGCTGAGGAGCCATTGGAAATTGATAACTGCTGGCAGGATCATTCTCTTTTAAGAATGCAGCCCCTAGTAGGTCTATCACAGTCCAGTCTAAGATCCTCCATTCAAGAATACATCAGCATCACAAATTAGACTTGATGTGTTTAAAAGGAAAGAAAGAAGAAGATGCAAAGCTGGGTCATGTAGGGAAGTGAAGTGGATTTGGAAAGAGCTGCAAGAAAATGTTTGAACATGATCAACATTTGTTGTAGGAAATTCTCAAGCTACTATTAAAAGATATTGTCTCTCTCTCTCAAGACCCATTAGGGGTGGGTGCTCAGAATTTGAATTTTATAAACAAAGGTTGTAGAAATTTTTGCACGTGAGCTAATATATACTCCTTTTTCATACCCTGCAGGATGTCGGAAAGGGTTCTTTGGGAAGGACTGCAAAAGGAAATGTCACTGTGCCAACAATGGCCATTGCCACAGGGTATATGGTGCCTGCGTGTGTGACCTAGGGCGCTATGGAAGATTCTGCCATCTCAGTAAGTCACAGCCATGGTTGTTCCCTATTCTATGCACAGTGGTTTAGAACAGTGTGGGGATACAGTGGCCAATGGTAGAAAGAGAACGAACCTAGTTCATCTACTCCTATAGACAAAGATTTTATTCTTTGCGCTCTGTAAATTACAAAATCTGTATTTTGATGATTACAATTAATCCAAACTTTAAATATTTCAATTTCATAATTTTAGTAGTTATCAGGTAGAAATTGTTAGAGTGAGTTTAAGTAAACCGCTGTCACTTTATAGGAGCTAAGTCTGAGGGGCCTGGATCATATCTCCTCGTCTAGTACAAATCACTATGACCCTTAAAATCCAGAAGAGCTCTTCTCTTTGCATTCTGACTGTGTGCCCAAGAGGGCATAAGAGTCTGTCAGTTCACCTGCAGCTTCCACAGTTTCTCCCTGCAGTAACGCTGAGGGGCCTTCCTCTGAGCATGAAGCTAAGATCTGTGAACCTGAAGTAACCGCAGCCCTTCCTGCTCCTTGCCTATTGTCCCCCTCTGATCTTGCTACTGAGGGAGTGGGTCCTCTGAAGATTTCTCCTAAGGAACATTGGTGTCTTGGGTCTGATTAGCCTGCTAAGACAGAACACCATGAAATGCATAGGTTATAAAAAGAAATGCCTAGAATCTGAGGAATCTACAGGGGTACTAAAGTATAATGTGGCTTTATGGTTCACAGATATTTCCAGTCACTGCATCCTTCTTTTTGGTGGGGATAAGCGACTATATTCTTAGGTTTCATTACTAATGCACTAATATCATGCACAAAAGCCCTACCTCCTGACATAATGTTGCTAAAGTCTAACCTTCAAATAGCATTGTCCGAAGGAATTAAGATTTTATCATACCCATTTTAGGAAGATATTATCGTTCATACTGCAGTCGTATCAAAGTATCATGACTTTCTATAGTTTATACTTTACCTTTAGTTGGATGCTTATAGGACCTATATACTTAAGAAAAAGAATGTCCGGGGCTGGAGAGATGGCTGAGAGGTTAAGGGCACTGGCTGCTCTTCCAGAGGTCCTGAGTTCAATTCCCAGAAACCTCATGGTAGCTCATAACCATCTATAATGTGCTCTGATTCCCTCTTCTGGCCTGCAGGTATATATGAAGGCAGAGCACTTAATACATAATAATAAATAAATAAACCTTTTTAAAAGAGAAAATATAAAGAATATCTCTGGAAAAAACATAATAAATTGTGAACACACTAATAAGAGACCAACTAAATGCCTCATAGTAAACTGAGTTGGATCATGAGAAAATATTAGGTGCAGGAAAACAAGGAATGGAGAGAACCATTGATAGCTGAATGCTAGAAGTACAGGTGATATGTTCTAGAACATCATTTATCTCCTAAGACATTCCTAGAGAGGAAAACTAGGCTAGAAACAAAGATGGTATCATCTCTGTTGTTGGCCCTGAAACATAGCAAGATAGAGCCAATATGAAGTAATAACTTGAATAATTTATATAACAGCATCAGATGTTTGGGCAAAATAAATCAGAACAACTGGTCAAAAAGTTCAGGAAGCTCACGTTATGGCAACAAAATTGACATTCTTAGGATCTGAATACCAGGGTCACATATTTAAATTCACTTACCCACTTGGAAGAGTAAAGACTTAATAGAAAACCAGCAAACAAGTTTGTTATTTGTGATGGTGGTAGTGATGCTGGTTACGGCGGCTGTACCGGTGAAAGTGCTGATGGTGGGGATGGTGGTGGCAATGCTGGCTATCATTCTGAATGTCACCATGTTTAGGAAGAGTACATATGCCAAGTTCTTCTGGGTCCACTTATGAATGTCACTTGACTTGACCTGAGGACCTCAAGTATTACAATTCATCATTATTTTTCTAGCCACACAAAGTAATACAGACTGAGTGCCTTAACATAGAAATCCATTGTCTGATAGTGTACCATTTCAAGGTGTGGGTAGTTGTCTGGTCCCTCTAAAGACGTTATGGAAGGATCTGCTTCAGGCTTATTTCCTCATGTAGGTAGTTCCTTCTGTGGCATCATATTGCCTTCTACCACAAGCATACCTCTGGACAAAGCCCTCATTCTGTAAACCCATTATGAGTATTGAGTTAGGAACTCATCTATCTCAATGCAGCTTTGTCTTAAGAAAGTACACATTTAACGTATTCAGAAATAAAGTCACATTTCCAGGTCTTAAGAATTAGGACATCATCATATAGAGCTGTTGGATGTTTTTATCTGAATTCCTAACAAACTCTAAGAAGGGTTTGTTACTTGATTACCCACAGAGGCTCTTTTTTTTTCCTCCAAACTTGTTTCTAGGATCAACAGAACAAACTTGTTTCTAGGGCCTAGAACAGGCAAGACCACAAGCTGTTTGTGGAATTTGGAGGTCCTACAAAAAAATCAATTGTTATCAAACCTGGAACCATATTTGAAGCATTCACAGAGCCTTGTTGATTGTCTGGCTTTAGAGATTGCTCTCGCTGTCCTTGGCAACTAAAGCTGGGATTTGTTTTGAGCCATCATAACCTCCACATTGAATGAACTCTGCTAGTGTCACTTGCGGTCCCCAGGGAAGCCCCCACAACTCATTGCATTTTCTGCAGGTAGCATTCAACAGTGAAGACTGTCTAGGCACACCAAAGACTACTTTGAGCACAGGAGCCCAGAGAGCACATCTTGTTTGAGGAGTCTCTTGAACACTGATAATGGGGAAACAAAGAAATTGTCAGAGAGATACATTTTGGAAAAGGAGTTGAGCTGTTCTACGGATTCAGTAGAGAGACGGACAGAGGAGGCAGAGGAGGGTATGAAGTGTGATATATTGTCCTAAACACAAGGGAAGGCTGTTTCCAAGTTCGAATTTCAGTTCTGATTGCATCATCTCTAAAACCCAGTGGCCTGGGCGAAATAAAGACTACAGGGCAAGCAGCTCTTGCCACAGAAGCGGGCAAGATAATATCGCTGTCACAATGGAAGCTTTGTGTCATCTGTGAGATGTAAAATTATTTCCTATTACCATATAATGAGGGGGAGTGAGGACAATGGCCAACCTTCGCATAAATGCTTGTCCATCATCTCCAGGCTGCAGCAGGAGGATGAGGGGCCTGGCAGCCAAAGCAGTCCTTGGAGAATATTAAGTCCAGGCAGCAACAGACCATGTTTGAGATGCAATCTCTCTCCCACAGCATCACTGAGGCCTTTTAAGTAATTCAGGCTTCACTGTTCATGTCCACTTGCCAAAAAACAAATGAATTGCCTGATTTGAAAGACATCTGTCCCCCCTCCTCTCTCCCTCTCTCTCCCTCCCCCCCCTCACTCTGTCTCTCTCTCCTTTGTTGGCAGTCCTTACTCTCCTTATAACAAAGCCCCAAAAACCATCATGCCTATGCACAAACAATTTCAAGTGAACAAACATGGTTTTCAGGTGACCAGTTTGCTTCCGTCTGCTCACAGATTGTCCCGGGGGTGTGGGTGGGGGCTATGGGGCTGCCTGTTCTTTGGAATGTCACTGTGTGGAGGAGAACACCCTGGGAATGCAGTGCCAAAAATTGTAGTTGCACCTGCAAACCTGGTTACTAAGGCAACAGATGCCAGGAAGATGCACTCCAATGATGGATTTTTGTGCTTCTCGAATAATAATGATCAGTCTTTGTTCAGCATTATTTGGTCATTAATTAGATAATTCCCACCAGTGTCCTTGGAGGTGGGGATGCTTTATTGGTCCCCTGTTGCAGGTGCAGACACTGAGACTCACAGGGGTGATACAATTATTTAACCTTGTCTTCTTGGCCTCTGCTCTTACCTGTCCCCTTGCCAGCCTGAGCCAGCCTGAGCCAGCCTGAGCAAAGAAAGAAGATCACACATCTTACAATTATATCTGGAAAGGATTTATGCCAGGAAACATGGACTCGTCAACCAGGGACATGCTCTTTTCCAGAATGGAAAACTTTACTCTTTCTATCTAAAAATCAATCATCCAAACAAATTTATTAACAGTTCTTAGTGTGGAAAGTTTAAATAAGGGTACCAGCACCATCATTTGTCAAACATCTAGATGTCACATAATTTTTAGATAAATCTATAAACAGAAAGCTATGACTCCAATAATAAACAACATGTGTAGATATGTGTGTAGTTGTGTGTGAAACATGGGAAAATGGTGTTACAGCTTGTCAGTAGAGCCATCCCTGGCTTCTAGACTCCAGGAGTGCCTGTTCACATTTTGGGCATCTGGTCACTTGTCACTGAATTCCATTCATGCCACATTTAAGGATGTACTGTGCAGCTTTTCTGGGGTTCTTTTTGTCGCCCTACAGTGTTTCTCATCTTCTAATTTACCGTGTTTGCCCATTACTGTTCTGTTTAATATTGATGGCCCATTCTCTTACTAGAATCCTGCATCCGTGCAGGCAGGACTTCTATGTTTTCCTTCTTCCTATATGTCCTCACTCCTGCAACAAAGGCACTAGTCAGTAAATCTTTTCTTAAATCAACACATAAACGTGTATGGGGGAGTTAATTTTTTATTATTTGCATATTTTTCATTAAGTGCTAGGTATTCTTATTAAGGAAAAAATGTCACAGTATTTTTGGATCTTTAGTAAAAACTGCACACATGACAAATAGAATGATCAAAATTAATGCTAATTCGTGACATCATCTACAACCAGAGGAAGATCCTGGGCTTAGATGGGCAACACCACGGTGTTTAGTCCACTCACAGAAGCAGTCGGGTGCTGGTGCCAGCGGGCAGAATAGACCAGTAGCTGGATATGAGGTGTGAGGATTAAGAAATAAAATAGATATAGGAAAAGATATAGCAAAAGAGATAAGAAAAAAGCAAGTAGAACCTGTGCTCGGCTGGGCTTATAACAATATTTGCCAAGCATGTTTCATGAACAAAGCTATCTGACCCTATTTTTGTGATTCTGTGACTAATGTAAGTGCATTGCTCAAAAGCCAAGAGTTAGTGGGAAAGACATCAGGTTGCTCAAGGTCAGAAACTTTGGGAAGGCGGTAGTACAATAGTGTTCATCTTCTAAAACAATGGCTGCTTTTGGGGATGTGGCTTTATGGGGGTGGGGGCAAGAGGGCAGGAAAGGAAGGGAGCAGAGGGGCCCTATGTTCTGTGTAGACTTCTTTATCCTTTGCTAGAAAATCTCAATAAAGCAACTAAATTAAAAAAGAAAGAAAGAAAGAAAGAAAGAAAGAAAGAAAGAAAAAAGCAAGTATTTGGGAGGACTAACAGTAGTATTCATCCATGTGAACCAGAGGATTCTTGAAACAAAAAAAATGCTACCAATTACTTTAGTTATCTATATGCTTAGACTTCTTTCATCTTGAGGCCAACAAAGTACATCAAGTTCCACATCCTGACCTGGAATTAATAATAAACTTTCTTAACTAATAGAAAATCCTCAAGGCTGTGTGAAAGTCTGTAAGCCAAGGTCATAAGTCCTCTGGCCTGTTTCTGTTAAGGACTCCAAAAAATGGTTCCTGACAGTGGGGTTGGAACTTGCCTTGGCTTCCCTTATGCAGTCATGTAGAAAAACACTTTTATCCTGTCCTGCAATGATAGACCTGTAGCATATGAATAAGCCAAACAGGCCACTGCAGTGGCTGAATTGTGACTTCCTAAGTAATGAGGAAAGGACCTTGAGGAAACACAAGTCCAATCTTAAGAGAATGTGCTTAATATGACACAAGAGTGGGTGTGTCCCCTGCCACCCTCTCCATCTCTGCCATGGGTTTAAAGCCTTGAGTCAGCCTTCTACTCATGTTCCCAGGAGATGTCATGTTGTAGGTGTCAACACACAAGGGTATGATACCCATGTACACGCACTTGGGTATATTTAATTTATTCTGACAACATTTCCTTAAAGCAGCTGCTGAGTATACTTTATTGGAAAAATGCATCTTAGTTCCCCACTGTGAGAGAAAATGAGTTGGAAGTATATGTAAATCAGCAAAATACAGAGGTCATTGTAGTCTCCAGAAGACATACTGTTTTTACATCGGATAACCTCGTCAAATTCTGATACTTTTGTCTAACCACAAAATGAAATTGTGAGTAAGCCTAGAGCAAGTGAATAGATCACCATGATTGGCAACTGAAATCAAGGCGAAAAGAGCTCTTCTGAGAGCTGCACAAGAAGAAAATCAGGCCTGGGTTTCTGTCTCTGTCTAAAGCACTGGGGTGGGCCAATTACTCCCAGGGTCAGACACAGCTTCAGAAAAGAAGCCTCTCCCCATGCCATGAATGGTCAGTTAAGGATTGGGTCAATGGCACTGAAGAACAGAGCCCCAACCAATCAACACCAGCCTCAGTTAGCTGATCTAAGAACAGAAGAGCATCTTTCTTCCCGTAACCTGTGACATAGGGAGAAAATCCACTTTAAAGCTGCCTCTGTGTACTGGGTAAAAGTTTGTGTTCTAGGTATTTTGGATCTCAGTTACAGGCATATTTCTAAATGTGGAGAACCCAACTGCCCGGTGAGCCCCTTAAGCCCGTTTTCAGAAGTCTGTGCAACCCCTGTACCATTGTAAGAAAAACAAATCTTGCTTTATATAGATCCAAGGCAGGCACCTTTGAAGTTAGGAACCACCGTGTGACTCTCAGACCATGATAAACAACTCAGCTGGCTCTGGATGGCACAGCATCACATGGTGATGGAAGCACTGGACTCCAAAACTGAAAGATATAGGATGACATTTCAACTTTGCTGCTTACAGCTTTATGATGCTGGGTCGGCCACATCACCTCTTCAAGTCTCATTTTAATAGAGGATAAAGTATGATTGGCTGTTGTGTATGTGTATGCGTGTATGTGAATGGAAATATTATTTAATTCTATGTCAGCTTGGTACAGAGGACACAGCTGCAGATCCTGTAAATCAGAAAATGTGGTAATTTTCTATTCAGACTCTGCCCAGCAAAATAGATACACAGTGCACTGTAACTTTCTCCTGTTGCTGAGTGTTTAAGGGAAGTTTTGCTCTTTTCTCTCTGTTCAGAGGATACTTTCTATAGGGTTTCTAGTGGCAGGGGTTTGGAGAGTGGTCCATATTCTACCTGGAAAGAGTCCATAGGCCAGGAGTGTCTGCTGCTTGTTCTTTTCCATCAGTAGTTCAAAGGAAATGCACCAGGACAGCATCAGTGTCTATTTAGCGTCTTTAGACATGTTACATGCCCATAAAGAACACAAGCCACAAGGCTCGTCCTTTACGACACTGTCCTAGAGGAAGAGGCAAACCGAGGATGAGGAGAGTAGAAGTGAGGCAGACTCTTGGAGGCAACCTTCTGAGATTCTCTTTTAGAAGTTACCCCTCATTTTCATGTTTGTTCAGTACAAGTGCCTCCAAAGGTATATCAAAATGGCTTCCATTGTTACTGCCTGTAAAAAAAATCCACACATTTTCAGCAAAAGGAAAAAATAAGTGAAAAAAAAGGGGGGCTACTATATCCGTGTTTCCAAAGTGACAGACACAGCATCATGCCAATTTCTTCAGGGAATGCTTTTGGAAGTGTATAAATCCCTCAAAGGCTGTTGAACATTTCTTTCTTTGCAGCAGCACACAACGCACACAACACACACACACAACACACACACACAACACACACACACACACACAACACACACACAATTTGCCAGCTCACTTAGGCAACAGTGAAAGTAAAATCTGAAATCATCTTTCTTTTTGTGTTTATTTTATAAGCCAGCCCTGATGGCCTCTGGGGACCAGAATGTCAGTTCTGCTTTGGACTCCGTGAAAATGGAGGTCACTGCAACAGAAAGTCTGGAAGCTGTGACTGTGTTCCTGCTTACACAGGAAAGTCCTGTGCCATGCATAAGTAATAAAACCGGATCGGATGAAGAATAAAGTCAACAAGTTGCTAGCTATATAAATGCTTTGTTTTCCTCGGCTCCTGCTCAGTATACTGCCAGAGGTTGTTGGACGACTAACTTGTTGAAACGGTTGCCCCAGTATTTGGTGCCTTTACATGATTTCTTGTTGTTTTCTCTACTGTATGTCACTGCTCTGAGGGCTGTCACTCATATACCTATTTCAATAAGGAAGCCTTTTCAGGACAGACTGGCCTCGGATGAGCATCAGCCAAGCTGTCTGTTCCTATGCGCTGTGCCTCAAGATTGGCCCCAGCTCCACAGCACAGCAGTGTCAGCCTGTTATTCCAAGCAGACTCCCAAATCAACAAAGGTGGACCAACACCTAGTCTCAGAAGACACATGTTATCATTATCTTTCTGCCGTTCATGACACATCTCAAGGCAAGCCAGATTTGGTGGGGAAGAGAAAAGTGTTTCCACTTCCTATTTAGAAGAGCAGCAAAATGTCATTGCCAAAGACCTGAAGGTCAGGAGGTATAGTTGCTGCCATTGTGAAAACCAGTGTCACATACCACAACATTCCCCATCCTTCCAAAAGGTACTTTAAAAGGTTCCGGATTAGAATTACCACTTTTACAGGAATAACAGCAGACTGAAGAGTGTTTTTAAAAAATGATTAGCTAAATTTGAAGTTATAGAGAAAGCTGGTAGCCGAATACCCACCTTGTCCCCTGCAGTTATTGGTGTTCTTGAAGCCACATGCTCATCCTGCTTGTATCACACTCTCTGCTGTGCCCACAGTGAAGTACAGTGGCCTGAGAGCTTCTGTAAAGCGATGGGATGGACATTATTTTGCATAAGGTTAAGCAGGAATCTGTTGTTTTTGACTGCCCATTGTTTCATGAATAGTCATGGTGACCTGAATTAGCATTCCAGGCTTAGACTTTCTGCAAGCCAACAAGTAAGCAGAAACAAGCTCCCTGAGGATGGTATTTAGACCAGGCTAATCATCTAATCATTTTGGGAATATACTGATGCCCCCTAGGATAGCCCTCAAACAAAAGTGACAGGACCAGGTCTTTGCCTGACAAGTTTCAGCTATAATGAGATAGTTTTTATTTCAGGACTGTCATCCTAGCACTGTTGACAACCATTTCCATAGTGCAGAAGTTTGCCAGAGGAACAGGCAAACACCTTAACATACTTTTTGCTTTAGGGAAAAGGTGAGGTGTGGGGCAGGGACTTAAAGGTAAGGATTTACATATTCAAAATGTAGCTACTTCTT
The DNA here is from genome assembly GCF_964271855.1 of Acomys minous. NCBI lineage: Eukaryota > Metazoa > Chordata > Mammalia > Rodentia > Muridae > Acomys > Acomys minous. The sequence goes on along the minus strand of NC_140499.1, from coordinate 10,800,223 downwards.
ATTTGCTGTTTCCATAGTGAAGTGGCATTTCTCCTTGTCTAACTCAACCTTCATGGAATAATTGTTAAGGATAGTGTAATAAAGTACATATTCTTATACTTGCCAGGTGATATAAATAGATAGTTGAACAACTATAGAGAAAGCCAAGCTCTTCAGTCTTCCAAACACTAGCTTTAATAATTGCCTAACAATCCTTTCATGCTAGGATTTCAACTGTAGAAAAGGTCCCCCTCAGACACAGACTTAGGGGAGGGGAGGGGAGTAGGGGGGAAGTGGGAGGAAGGGAGGAATGGGAGGATACATGGGATGGGCTAACAACTGAGATGTAATATGTATAAATTAATAAAAATGTATTAAAAAAAAAACATTCATTACTCTAAAAAAAAAAAGAAAGAAAGAAAAGGCTTCATGATGCCCTTAAGATGTGTCAGACAGTAAGCAATACTGACTTAAATTGTATTACGTAGGTTATAATCCATGTGTTAAATTGAAGAGACAAACATCCCCTCACTCACAAGCACAGTGGGATTTTACACTGAGACCCACAAACACAAATTATATAGTCACTATAATCAGTAAGTGGATGGGCTAAGTGAGAGACTTCACGACGATGCTTCACACACGTGTAACAAAGAGTGCATAGCATTGTTAAAGGCTTGAAGAAAAACACATGGCATTTCTTTAAATATTCTGTCATGGTGCTTGTGGAATTTTAAAATCATGTTACTTTACCTAATGAGCTGTAAAACACTTATAGACCACCGAGGTAAATGTTTCTGTAACAAGGATAGACTCAATCCTCATTTCTTTGGGTCCATATGTGTGGTAAAATGTGTGAACGTGTGCCTCTGTGTGCTCATGTTCTGTGTGCTTTCACGTAAAGGGAGCCAGGTGTGTTGCTTAGTTACCCTCCACTGTATTTTCTGATGCAGGAGCTCTCACTGAACCCATTGCTTCAGCTGGGTTGGCTGGCCAGTAACTTTCCAAACACTGCCCCCACTACCACCATCATTAGAATTATATATATGCACCACTTTGCTTGAAAAAAAGAATAGTTTTTGTTTTGTTTATCATGGAGTTTAACTCAGGCCATCTGTATGACCACAGATTGGAAATGGTCAGTTAGAGACTGGTAGGCTCACCACGGGGTGTATAACTGAATACTTTGCCTTCACTCACCTAGGGTCTGTTAGTTGTTAATAGTACAGCAGCAAGTGGGACAGTCCTGTGAAATCCTTCTTATCCAAAGCTGGTTGCTATATGGGCCTGATTTCTCCCTGTCTCTTAATTCTTCTGTTATTTATACCCTTTTCCATAATGTTCCTGAAGGCTTAGTGGCATAGTATAGATTACATGTTTAGAGCATAGATTCTGGGGATTCAAACTAAGGTTGTGTATACCAGTTAAACTATCTCCCCAAATATATTTTGAAATATATTGCCTTATATAAACCCTAGTTTCTGGAAAGTATAAGTACACCTGTTTGGTAAAAATTTTTATGAAGATTTTATTTCAATATTAGACAATTCTCTGGATTGTGGTGAATTTGTTTGGTGTGTGAATGTGTGTGTGTGCATGTGCACACACATGTGCATATTGGGGTCTTATGGAGTATTTATTTTAGTATTTATTTCTAGACAGCATGTCAAGCACGCCACTGAATAATCAAAGAAGTTATCCCAGGTTTCTGTTTATCAGACCACTATTTCCTGAGCCAAAACACAAAGCAAAGATGAGCTGCCTACTGGGGATTTATTACCACAATGATAGAACACAGCTGTGGTCGCTCTGACCATGTTGGGGTCCATGATTTGCATGACTGTGTAATGTCTGGGGACTTGACATGACCATGGACAGAAAAATGAGTAACCATTGTAATTCTCCCTATTTGTGTGTGTGAACATATAGTAGGAAGGCAGAGCTCACTGACAGGAGCTGTGGCCATGTCCATGGTAAGACTAAAGATGAATATTTTTCTCTCTTACCTAGTTGTAGATTTTCTACATTTATTACTTAACTTATTTTCCTTTAGCCATGGTAAGGAATACCATAATTTTCTACCAATCTTTGACTAAATCTCTATGCATGATAATTACCTGTTATTAAAGCAACACGTCATTTCCCAGTACTTCCATCAGAACAAACTTTTTTCCTTTCATCTTGCTTTAGTTATTGTTCTTTGTATTTGAGACTCCTCCCCTTTTGTCCTGCTAAGCATATTGAGCTTAGTCCATCAATACACAACCAAAACTCAAACAAGCAAAGGCCATTGAAAAACTTGTAATACTGCCTTTAACTGCCTTACTTCCTTTTCTTTAGAAATCCCATTTTCGGCCCATTAATAATTTGGTTGCTGTATCTCAAATATCTACCATGTGCCGGGGTTTGTTTTCTCTTTTTTTAATTTTTATTTATTATAATGTATTCACATCACATTGTGATTCTTATCCCCTCGCTAGTACCTTCCCATTCTCACCCTCCTTCCCTCTTTTACTCTATTCCCCTACCCTAGACTCTGACTGGGGGGGGGCTCTGCCCCCACCATCTGACCTCAGCCTATCAGCTCTCATCAGGATAGCCTGAATCCCCTTCCTTTGTGTGCCCAAAACACTGCCCTCAAAGGGGAAGGATTCAAATGGGCACCAGAGTTCCTGTCAGAGGCAGTCCACCTCCCCCCACAAGGAGAATGAGCTGTCCGTCAGCTACACTTGAACAGGGGGTCTAGGTTCTCTGCCTGCATTGTCCTTGCCTGGTGGTTCAGTTTTGTGCGGGCATCCCTGGGTCAAAATCCACCAGCCTTGATGGGCTTCCTGTGGAGTTCCTGAACCATCCTGGCCCTTCCATGCCCCAAATCTTCCATACAACTCTTAGTGCTGCACCCTGATCCCACTGCAAGTTACAGTACTTGTCCCAGTCCTCTGCTGGGTAGAGTCTCTCAGAGGACATCTATGTTGGGCAAATATCCACATATAAGTGAGTATATACCATGCATGTCTTTCAGAGTCTGGGTTACCTCATTCAGGATAATATTTTCTAGTTTCATCCATTTGCCTGCAAATTTCAAGATTGCCTTGTTTTAAATAGCTGAGTAAGTCCGTCCGTTGTATAAATGTACTACAGTTTCTTTATCCATTCTTCAGGTCAGGGATATCTAGGTTATTTCCAGGTTCTAGCTATTATGAATAAAGCTACTATGAACATAATTGAGTAAATGTCCTTGTACGGTGGAGCATCTTTTGGATATGTGCCCAGGAGTAGTATAGCTGGGTCCTGAGGAAGCACTATTCCCCATGTTCTGAGAAAGCACCAGATTGATTTCCAAAGTGGATGTGCAAGTTTGCACTCCCACTAGCAGTGGAGGAATGTTCCTATTGCTCCACATCCTCACCAGCATGTCCTGTCACCTGAGATTCTGATCTTAGGCATTCTGATGGGTGTAAGATGGAATCTCAGAGTTGTTTTGGTTTGCATTTCCATGATGACTAAGGACATTAAGCATTTCTTTAAGTGTTTCTCAGCCATTTGAGATTCCTCTGTTGAGAATTCTCTGTTCAGCTTTGTACTCCATTTTTTTTCAATTGGATAATTTGGTGTGATGGTATTTAATTTCTTGAGTTCTTTATATATTTTGGATATTAGCCCCAAATGTTGGATGTAGGGTTGGTAAAGATCTTTTCAAAGTCTGGACGCTGTCATTTTGTTCTGTTAATAGTGTCCTTTGCCTTACAGAAGCTTTTCAGTTTCATGAGGTCTCATTTATTATTGTACATCTTAAAGCCTGAGTTATTGGTGGTTTTGTTCAGAAAGTTGTCTCCTGTACTAATGAGTTCAAGGCTCTTCCCTACTTTTTCTTCTAACAGGTTTAGTGTGTCTGATTTTATGTTGACATCTTTAATCCACTTGGATTTTAGTTTCATGTAGGGTGATAAATATGGATTTATTTGCATTTTTTACATGTAGACATCCAGTTAGACTGGCATCATTTGTTGAAGATCTTATCTTTTTTCATTGTGGTTTTGGCTTCTTTGTCAAAAACAAAATGTCCTTAGGTGTATGGGTTTATTTCTGGGTCTTTTATATGATTCCACTGATCAACCAGTCTATTTCTACACCAGTCCCATGCTGTTTTTATTACTGTTGCTCTACAGTATAGCTTGAGATCTGGGGTGGAGATTTCTCCTGAAGATCTTTTCTTGTACAGGTTGTTTTAGCTATTCTGGGTTTTTTGCTTTTCCATGTGAAGTTGAGACTTGATCTTTCAAAGTCTATAAGAATTGTCAAGGCATTTTTATAGAGATTGCATTAATTTTGTAGATTGCTTTTGGTATTATGACTGTTTTTGCTATGTTCATCCTAATGATCTATGAGCATGGAAAATCTTTCTGTCTTTTGATATCTTCTTCAATTTATTCTTTAGAAATGAAGTTCTTTTCATGCAAGTCTTTCACTTGCTTGATTAGAATTACACCAAAATACTTTATATTATTTGTGACTATTATGAAGGGTGTAGTTTCCGTAATTTCTTTCTCAGCCCATTTGTATAGAGGCGAGCTACTGATTTTTTTTTAAAAATTAGCCTTATATCCAGCCACTTTGCTGAGGGTATTTATCATCCAGAGGAGTTCTTTGGTGGAATTTTGGGGGTGACTTATATATACTATCACATCATCTGAAAATAGCAATACTTTGACTTCTTCCTTTCTGATGTGGATTCCCTTGATTTCCTTTTGTTGTCTTATTGCTTTAGCTAGGACTTCAAATACTATATTGAAGAGAAATGGAGAAAGGGGCAGCCTTGTTCAGTCCCTAATTTTACTGTAATTGCTTTGAGATTCTCTCCACTTAATTTGATGTTGGCTATAGGCTTGCTGTATATTGCCTTTACTATGTTGCTTTTACTATGTTTAGGTATGTGCTTTGTATCCCTGGTCTCTTTAAGACTTTTAACTTGAATGGGTGTTGCCTTTTGTCAAATGCTTTTTGGCATCTAAGGAAATAATTATGTGGTTTTTTTCTTTCAGTTTGTTTATATGGCAGATTACATTGATGAATTTCCATGTATTGAACCACCCATGCATTCCTGGGATGAAGATTAGTTGCTCATGGTGGATGATATTTTGATGTGTTCTTGGATTCAAATTGCATGTATTTTATTGTGTATTTTTGCATTAATGCTCATAACAAAACTTGGTCTGAAATTCTCTTTCTTTGATGGGTATTTGTGTGGTTTAGGTATTAAGGTGACTGGCCTCATAGAATGAGTTTGGTAATGTTCCTTCCATTTCTGTTTTGTGGAATACTTTGAAGAGTATTGGTATTAGCTCTTCTTTGAATGTCTGGTAGATTTATGCACTCAAATCATCTGGCCTTGGCCTGTTTTCCATTGGGAGACTTTTGATGACTGCTTCTATTTTCATAGGAGATATAAGATTACTTAATTTGTTACCTGACCTTGATTCAAATTTGGTAAGTGGACTCTATCATGAAAATGCCCATTGCATTTAGATTTCCAGTTGTGTTATGACCAGGCTTTTCAAGTTAGACCTAATGACTATGGATTTCCTCAATGTCTGTTGTCATATCTCCCTTTCCATTTCTGATTTTGTTGATTTGGATAGCATCTCTCTTCCTTTTAGTTAGTTTGGATAAGGGTTTGTCTATCTTGTTGATTTTCTCCAAGAACCAGCTCTTGGTTTCATTAATTCTTTGAATTGTTCTCATTGTTTCCAATTTATTGATTTCAGCCCTGAGTTTGATTATTTCCAACTATATACTCCTCTTGTGTATTTCTTCTTCTCCTCCTCCTTCCTCTTCCTCTTCCTCTTCTTCTTCTCTTCCTCCTCCTCTTCCTTCTTCTTCTAGGGCTTCCAGGCATGCCATTACCTTACTTGTATGAGATGTTTCCAATCTCTTTATGAAGGCACTTAGTGCTATTAATTTTCCTCTTAGCACTGCTTTCTTTGTGCCCCACATGTTTTGGATGTGTTGTTCCTTCATTTTCATTGAAGTTTTATAAATCCCTAATTTCTTACTTTAGTTCTTTCCTGACCCAGTTGTCATTAAGTAGAGAGTTGTTCAGTTCCTGTTTGTATTTAGGCATTTATTATTTATATTATTTCTGTTGTTGTTGAGGTCAAGCTTTACTCCATGGTGGCCTTATAAGATACAAGTTATTATTTTAATCTTCTTATATATGTTGAGGCTTGCTTTGTGACTGACTATATGGTCAATTTTGGGTAAGGTTCCATGAGGTGCTGAGAAGAAGGTATGATCTTTTGTGTTTGATAAAATTTTCTGCAGATATTTGTTAGGTCCATTTGATTCATGACATGTTGTATCATTATTTCTCTGTTTAGCTTCTGTTTTGTTGACCTATCATTTGGTGAGTGTGTGGTGTTGAAGTTTCCAACTATTAATGTATGGGGATCAATGTGTAGTTTAAGCTTTATTAATATTTCTTTTACAAATATGGGTGCCCTTGTATTTGGGGAGTAGATGTTCAGAATTAAGATGCCATCTTGTTTGAATGTTCTCTTTTTTTTGAGTATGAAGTGCCTTCTTCATCTCTTTTGATGTATTTTAGTTGAAAGTGTATTTTATTCAATATTAGAATGGCTGCTCCAGCTTGCTTCTTGTGTTCCTTTGCTTGGAATACCTTCTTTCAGCCTTGTACTCTCAGGTAAAGTCTATCTTCATGGCTGAGATATGTTTCTTGTATTCAGCAGAATGTTGTGTCATGTTTACACATCCATTTTGTTAGTCTGTGTCTTTTTATTGGAGTATTGAGACCATTGATGTTGAAAGAGATTAATGACCAGTGACAGTTGGAGCCTTTTATGTTGATATTGGTTTTGCTAGTGTATTTGTGTACTTCTCTAATTTTTGTTTTGCTAAAGTGAAGTTATCTAATTCCTGTGTTTTCCTGGGTGTTATTAGCCTCCTTAGGCTGAAGTTTTCCTACTAGTATTTTCTGTAGTGTTGGACTTGTAGATAGGTAGTGTTTAAATTCGCTTTTGTGCTAGACTATCTTGTTTTCTCCATCTACGGTTATTGAAAGGTTTGCTGGATATAGAAGTGTGGACTGGCATCTGTGTTATCTTTGGGTTTACAAGACATCTGCCCAGCCCCTTCTGGATTTTATAGTCTTTGCTGAAAAGTCATGTTTGAATCTGATAGGTTTGCCATTTTATATTACTTGGATTTTTTCATTGCAGCTTTGAAATTCTTCCTTTTTTCCAGTACATTTTATATTTTGATTATTATGTGACAGGAGAATTTTCTTTTCTGCGCTACTGTATTTGGTGTTCTGTAGAGCTCTTGTACATGTATAGACATCTCTTTATTCAAATTGTTGAAAATATTTTCTGGGCCTTTGATCTGGGCACCTTCTCTTTCTTAAATTCCTATTATTCTTAGGTTTCATTTTTTCATGGTGTCCTTGATTTCTTGGATGCTTTGTGTCAGAAATTCTTTATATTTATCATTTGCATTGATGGTTGCATCAAATTCTTCCATTGTATCTTCTACACATGAGATTATTTTCTCCATCTCTTGTATTCTGCTCATAATGCTTACCTCTGTAATTCCTATTTTTTCTTTGTGTTCTTTCTTGTGTTCTTTTGTTATTGTATCCATTTTCATCTTCAGGTATTGAACTGTTTTATTTATTGATTTCCTTCACCTGATTGCATTTTCTGAATGTTATCCAGTGATTTATTCCTTTCCTCTCTATACGCCTTTGTCATGGTGTCTCTAATGGCCTCAATCTGTTTAACTGTATCTTCTTGTATTTTTTTTACATTTTAATCATTTCCTCTGTTATCATTTTCATTAGAAAAGATTTGAGGTCATTTTCTTGTGTGTCTGTTGTGTTATAGTGTACAGGGCTAAATGCTGAGATGGTGACTGTGCCTGGGTAGACCCCGGAACTTTCCGTAGATTAGCTAGATTACCTGAGGTCAGATTCATTTGTGTTCCACACAGTGGGCTCTTCTCTGGGCTGAGACCCAGATACTGGTGTATTGTGGCCCATAGGTCAGTCTGAGACACAGGTGCTATGTGCAGGCAGGCATGTGGCTAGATTCTGGAGACCAAGCCTAAACTTGCATGGACCCAGGAACTTTTAATGGGTTGGATGGGTGACCTGAGGTCAGATTCACTTTTATTCCACACAGTGAAGTCTCCTCTGGTCTGTTCTGGAAGACCCAGACACTGGTGTTTTGTGGCACATAGTTCCATCTGACGTGTGACAAGCCGCTGGAAACCATGCACCTGTGCCTGTGGTACCCTCTGAAACTTTTCTGTGGATCAGCCAGGAGATCTGTGTCCAGATATACTTATGATCCATACCATGGTGTCTCAACTCAGAAGGGAGACCCACACACTGGTGTTTTGTGGCCCAGAGATCAGCCTGGGACACTGAGAACTGTGTGTTGTGCCCCAGTGTGTGCCTAGACACTGGAGACTGCATGCATATGTGGACCCAGGGGCCTTTCTGTCTATTAGCCAGGTGACCAGAGGCCAGATTCACCTGTGCTCCACACTATTTAGCCCCCTTTTACCTGGGAAACACCAGCACTGACTGGTGTTTTGTGCCTTTCAGTTTGGTCCTTTGGTCACTGAGCAGTCATTGCTGATCAGACACACTGTATGATCGGTGCTACCATCTTAGATCACCCCTTAAAATGTCATGTCTTATAAGATAAAACAAATTAGTATTGAAAGATGTCAGAGAGAAAAGAGGGAGGGATGTCATAAGAAATATGCTCGTCCCAAATGCATTCATGCTTTTGGATCATTGGATGAAGGTCCAGGAAAGCCATCCTGGCCACTGGCTTAATCCTCTATCAGTGAGAAGCTGGTAAACATTATTAACTGGATGAATGAAATACAAGAGACTCATGTTGTAAAGCTTGCGGTGCTCCCACTGTGAGGATTCCAAACACCAGTGCGATGTCAAACGGCTCTTAAAAATCTCCTGACATTTAGCAATTGGCTGATCTAAGGTAGTATCCTCGAGGTCAGCACTGCAATGAACATCACATTGTCCACACCCACCAGCTCATTCCCACTTTCACTTGCCTTCCAACAGTGCTTTTCAGGGGCTGTTTCTAAACCGACAACCAGTTTGACCTTTTTGGTCAAAATAATCAACGAATAGTTTCTAGCAACAATTAACTTGTCATTTGTCTGGTCTACTTCTTTTTAAAACAAAAGAGGGCAAATGGTTGGTGAAGTAGGGATGTCTGGGTAGATCAGGAAGAACTTCTGGGCAGAGTTAGGATAGAGGTGTTAAAAACACATTGTGGAATTCTTAAGGAATTAATGGGAACACTTGAAAAAACAATTACTTGGCTGAATTAATTCAAGATTCAAAAATGCAAACTAGAAAGTGTTGTTTTATGTATAAGCAGCCTCTTTAGGCTTTTATTCTAGAATTCATGTAGAATTCTTATTTAGAGGTATCTTTTGTTCCTTAGGAAAAAAAAGAAACCAAACAAACTTCTGAGATGTTTTCCAAGGATTTCTGCCTCAACCCATCCCAACCAGGGCAGGCATTTTACTATACACCTTTACCAAAAAAACTTTATATAAAGAAAAAAAGTATAGGTATTTAATTAGAAGAAAAAAAGAAGTATGAAAGAAAACAAAACAACCAGATGAAGAAAAACATTTCAGAGCAAATCAATGTCTTAAGAGTCAGCAAATGCAAAGATGTCAGATGCAACCAAATGCTTTTTCCTCCACAGCGATTGCAGATCTGATTTTTTAAAGTTGCTGTAAAATAAATTGTATTTAAATAATACATTTCTCATCCTTTCCTGCAGTGAGATGCGTTCCCCTTTACAATCTGGTTCTCAGCAGGCAGCCCAGCCTGATGAAGTATCAGCAAAATGTCAGCTCCCACAGAGAAGTGTGACAGAGGCGACACAGAAGCAGTGACAGGCCTTTCAAATAGCTATTGTGCAAATTCAGCTTTTAAAAGGGGATGGTGGTGGACAATGGGTGGGTATGTCATTACCTCTAGTTCATCTCCCCATGGTCAGAAGGAACAAAGGGGGTGAGGTACACCTGATGTAAAGCCATGAAGTTCTGTGGTGGTAGTGGTCTGGACTTTCATATGTGGTTTTATATGTATTCTGAAAAAGATAGGATTCACAGTAGCTCCCATGTTTTTATGTAAATACCATTTGAATGGGACCCCAGTCCCTCCCCTACATAATCACCTTTAAAATGTCTGTGGAGCAATTAAAAATTAGTCATCTTATTTTATAAGCCTCATTGACCTATGGGTGCTGCTGCGTGATGTGTAAACTCCAAGGTACCAAAGGATCATTGTATTCATTACTTTCCTGACTGTTGTGAAAGGATGCATAACAGCAGTAACCTAAAGGAGGAAGGATTTAGCTTGACTCTCAGTTTTGAGAGTCCCTCAAACTCTTCACAGTTCAGATGCTGTTCTGAAATTTAGAGTTCAAAGTCTCCTCAGACACACAAATCACACTCTCAGCTGTGAGCAGCTGATGTCTAACTTTGGCAGCGCTGAATAACAATGTTCCTGTTTAAAAGGAGAATTATAGGGGTGTGGCAAGTTGGACCAAAACAAGTCTAAATGTCAGCTCCAACAGAGAAGTGGGACAGAGGCGACACAAGACTAACCTACAAGACTAATTGGGCAAAGATTAAATCGTGCAGTCCCATCTTAAGTAATGGGCACATGATGTCATGAAGGGAGTCCGGACAGGCTAGTCTGTCCCTATGCCATTGGCAGTACAGAGTTTTTGATTGCATATTGTTCCCACCCCATGTTTCTAGCATTGAGCACCTTGGGGTTCCTACTGCGCCTTGGGCTTTACTCTCACGTAGTCACATGCTACCCTTTTTGATGTTTGTTCTCATACAACTTATTACGTTTGTTTCACGTATAAGGCACAGTCTTTAGTCATTCATCCCCCTCCTTCAAGCACCGTGGGTATCTGGACGCAGTGTCATTCTTCCTTGCTCTTCTTTCTAATATATATGTTTTCATTAGTGTGTGTGTGTGTGTGTGTGTGTGTGTGTTTCTGTGTATGGGCGTGTCTGTCTGTGTATGTTTGTGTATCTGTGCCTGTCTATGTGTGTTTGTGTGTCTGTGTGTCTGTGTGTGTAGTATGAGTTTACCCAGGAAAGGATGTATATCATACAACTTTCTTGAACTTCCGGTGATACCGCTCAGTTGTTAGGCTTGTGTAAACCGCTTTTACCCTCTGAGACATTTTGCTGGCCCTCTTTTCCTTTCAATGGTTAGAATTCAAGGATTTCATCTTTCACCATAGGTAAACAAACCAAACCATGAGGCCCTTTCACTTCACAGTATTATAGATCAGTGTATAATAATTAGTTGTCTGCTTGTCGGTGATAAGTACTGTCATCCACTTCCGCATCCCAGCTCTGGCCATGACAGGGACGCTCAAAAGAGACTTTGTAGCTTCAATTAAACAACATTCTTGACAACTCCATAAGGAAGCTTGGGCTTGAAGTTTCATAGAAGGAGTCAACTGAATGAAAGAAGACATAATAAACACAGAATTGGTAGAACTAGCAAACAACCAGTGATTTGGAGTGACTAAACTCTACTAAATGATGAGGCTCCTTAGAAGCAAAAGGAGATGGATGGATTCCCAATACAGAAGTCTCTACTCCAGTTCTAAAAGTAGTTTTTGAAGGTTTAGACAACACTCTTAGATAGCAAAATTGTATTTTTTGGTTTATTGCCAAGTTTTTTCTTTTGTTTTATTATATACGTATCAACTAGAAAACAAATATAACATGTCATTCAATATGTATATACTAAATCAGAACCCGGTGTTGTAAATCCAGGCTTCTGCAGTCGGTACCAATGCAATACTTAGTAGGTCTCAAACCTGGGCCAAAGGCTAATTGAGGTGGCAGGTTCTCCCAGAATTCCTCAGTCTGTACCTGTTACAGGGCATGGCTGCCATACCCTACCTCACCCCTACCCTGAACTCCCCAGTCAAGGCATACTCAAAGCACAGGTCAGCTAAGTCCCTACTCTCCCTGCTATGCATGGGGCTGTGATGCCTGTCAGTTCTCCTGTGCTTCTCTGAACAAATGTCTGAGTTTGGTAGTGCTGCTAACCTCATGGCTTTAGTTTACTTTCTATCACCATGATAAACACGATGACTGAAGGCACACAGAGGAAGGAAAGGGTTTATTTCATCTCAGTGCTCCCAGATCACAACTGTCACTGAGGGACATCAGAAAAGGCCCTCAGCAGAGCAGAACCTGAAAGCAGGGACTTTTATTGGCTTGTTCCTACATGGCTTGCTTAGCCTGCTTTCTTACACCGTCCAGTATCGCTTGCCCAGGAGTAGCAACAAGCAGGGTGGGCTGGGCCTTCCTTCATCAATCATCCACCAAGAAAATGCCCCATTGTCATAGCTACAGGCAAGATGATGGAGGGATGTTCTTCGTTTAGGCTCCTTTCCACCAGACTACTCTGTCTTCTTTTAAGTGGACAAAAATATATAACCAGGACACTTAACTTGTGAATGAAGGAACCAAATTTAGGAAGACATAAGAAACGTATCTAAAATTAAGTAATTTATAATTCAGTACTAGATAATAAGTATAGTATCTACATGTTTATTCAATAAAATAGAGTTTACTACTGTAGCCATCTAGTGATAATCAAGAAAAGATAAAGAAATTTTGTTTTGTGGAGAGGATTGCATGAAAAATAACCTGTAAATAACAGAAGTTACAATGATTTTGTTTTGAGCCCCACGTTTGTACATCGTAAAAAAGAATGATGGGCACGGGGGCGTGTTATGCAGTTGTTAGTTATCACAGCAGCCCATGCTCCATTTAGTGATGGATGGATAGTGCTCTGCTTTGTCTGTCTGCCACATATTCCCCTGCTTTCCGCACCCTGAGCCACTACCACACAATGCAGTGACAGTTCTCAGTGGAGCTCTGAGGTCAGCCAGTCCAGCGGCCCTCTACCTCCTTCCCGATGCTCTGCACTCACAGCTGACTGTAGATGCTGTCCTCCAGCCACTGCAAAGGACAACCTGGACCGCCTCTACCTTCTGCAGATGCTTGGTGTTCACATACTCTTTGCTTTTATGGGGTTTCCCAGTCTTAACTGTGTTTAAAAATTCTGCCTGCTGGTAAGTATAGCTGGCTAGCTGCCTCCACTAATCCATGATTATTCCTGAATTGAGTATCTGGCAGAGCACAAAACAAATGTGTTTTTTTTTCCCCAACAAAGCAAGCCATCCAGAAGTTTTACTCTCTAATATGCACAGCATTTGTAGGCAGCCAGACACAGAGATTATATTCTCAGTAGAGATCATGGGCTATGCAGCTCCCAGTTTTTACTTACTTAAAAAAATACTATGTGTTTCTTTTTACCTATCTGGCATGCATTTATTCTTGCACTATAATGTCCTTCTATGAAAATATAAGGGCAATCTTGACATATAAAATTCTTTTTTTTTAGTTTGTAATTTATCCCACTATATCTAAATATTCTTCCTTTTATTTTGCTTTTTACGAGCAAAACAATTAAATAATTCCTAAGATCATAGATTATGCTAGGGAATTTTTAAGTTCACTGAAGGTTAAATGGCATGTCATGCCATAATACTCATTAAGCTTTATTCTTCTCCTCCAATGAGACTTACTTTGCATATCATTTATTAAGTACTGTTTGGAATATTAAACAAGATAAGACACCATCTGCCCTCAAAGAACTGATACACAAGGTAATGAGTAAGAAAGGCATGTAAGTCGCTTCATTGCATGTAAAAGAAGACATTAGAACGAAAGCCCAATTGCAGCTATGACTCATCCTTCTTGATTAGAACCCTGAAGACTTCCTGGAAGAGGTGGTATGCCAGCCAAGCTTTAAATGCTGGATATAGAATTTGTATGCTAGTCAAGTGTGAACTGCATCTCAGCTAAGGCTTCTAATTAGTGAAGACCCAGTGGTGGGAAATGATATGTTTTTGTAGAAAGTAACTGGATTGGAGCTGGATGCACCATTAATTTAGATCTTGGTTTTAAATATTGGAATTAAAGAATTTTTACTCTCTCTCTCTCTCTCTCTCTCTCTCTCTCTCTCTCTCTCTCTCTCTCTCTCTCTCTCTCTCTCTCTCTCTCTCTCTCTCTCTCTCTCTCTGTGTGTGTGTGTGTGTGTGTGTGTGTGTGTGTGTGTGTGTGTGTGTGTACACTGAGGTGGGTATGTGATGTACATATCCCTTCAAGTACACATATTCACATGCTCATGGAGGCCAGAGGTCAACATTGGGTATCTTTCTTAGTTGCTCAACATCTTTCTTGTAACAAGATTTTCATTGAACCTGGAACTCACCAAAAGACTAGACTTTCTGGGAAATGAATTCCATAAACCTGCCTGTCTCTCGCCTACAATGCTACTGAGGTTACAGACACTTGCAGTAGCATGCCTGATTTTTGCAATGGGGACTGGGGATATGAACTCAGATCCTCATGCTTATGGGAACTTTGGTGGCTGAGCCATTTCTCCAGTTCAGAGAATTTCTTTGAAGGCTGCTTTGAAAACAAGCTTGACTGTTGTGTAGCACAGTGTTTTATATATCTCTGTTCCTGTTGATCCACACCCCAATAGTTCTGAATGTGGATCCAGAGAGACAGAAATTCTTGTATAGTCATCATTAATTTTTATTGTATATAATCACTACTATTACCATAATAAAAATTTGAAAATTAACTTGAAAGAATAGCTCTGCCTTATCAAACAAGCTTTTAAAGTAAATTAAAGCATATTCTCTTGTATGTGCCAACTCAAGCTCAACTATGGAGAAGAGAGAAATGCTACACTTCCTCTCTTTATAGTCACTCTGCTCTTGAAAGAAAACCACAATAGAGTGGGCACCAATCCAGTAGGAAACATACTCCTTTACTATGAAGTTGCTGGAAGCGTCACCCTGTAGTCGTTTGTCTGCAAACGCAGATCTGATACGAGCTTACAAATCAGTCAGTCTTCTGAAGGCACGCATTGAGCTCTGAGAAGGTTTGCCTGAGGGCTCCTACAGCTAGAAACCAGAAGAGGAAGGCAGATCCTCACTCAAGCTCCCCAGGTACAGGGAGTGCCTGCAGCTCCAATCCAGACCACTAGAGTCTTATCCTGAGTTTTGCATTGAGGCTTCCTGGCTCATTAGATAAGTACTTAGTTTGATCTATTACTTTTATGTATAAACTGTAATCAATAAAGGACCTCCTGTCATTTATTCAGAGTCTAATGAATATTAGCTAAGTTAATACATGTTACACCTTTGGAAAGACACCTGGCACATAGTATGTACTCAATAATTATAAATACTAAAGCAGATACTCAAAAGCTAAAAATGAAAGAGCTAGACTGACACATTGAATTAAGGTCTGTTATGTAAACTTGGACCCATGAAAGGTTTCACTTTGTGTATTGATGCCTAACAGAGACATTTTAGCCATTTCAATAGTCCTACGAAGAGAGCGGTATTACAATTACCACTTTCCACCAGGGAAATATAGGTACAGAAAGGTGAACCAACTTGCCCTGGATTATGGAGCAAAAAATAGTTAAGACTGAGGTATGAATAGTTTAATGCCGATGACCAACCGTGACCAGTGTGAAGTTCTGTCAGAGAGATGAGTTTTTCCTGAATAGATGTTGAGAATGAAGATGAAATATGATGAAGGAAGTGCAGATGATGACACTATGGATAAAATATTGAGTGTGTATGTGCGTGTGTGTGTATGTGTGCATGTGTGTATGTGTGTGCATGTGTGCATGCATGTGTGCGCATGTGTGTGCATGTGTGTGCATGTGTGCATGCATGTGTGTGCATGCATGCATGTGTGCATGTGGGTATGTGTGTGTGTGTGCATGCATGCGTGCATGAGTGCATGCCTCTGTGTGTGTGTGTGTGTGTGTGTGTGTGTGTGTGTGTGTGTGTGTGTGTGTTATTTTGATGTATAGTTTGAGTTATACTGGGCAGGACATGCATGAACAAGAATTAGTTGTAAAATCAGATTCTTAGAATTCAAAAGAAAAATAAGAAGTATGTTTTTATATAATGTTTAGATAATGTTTACAAATTCTGGCTATTATAAGTAGGTCAGAAATGACCATGGATGACTAAGTACCTCTGCAGTAAGATGTGGAGTTTGGGGGCAGGGTGTATGCCTGAGAGTGCTATATCTGGATCTTGCAGCACATGGATCTTCAGTTTTCTGGGGAACCTCCACACTGATTTCCATAGGGGCTGCACCAGTTTGCATTCCCACTAGCAATCAATAAGGGGTCTTCCTTCCCTGCATGCTTGCCAGCATGTGCTGTCATTTGTTTTATTGATTTTGGCCATTATGACTGGGGTAAGAAGAAATCTCAAAGCAATTTTAGTTTGAGTTTCTTCAGTAGCTAAGGATGTTTAACATTTTAAAAAGTTTATCTCAGCCATTTGTATCTTAGCTTTACAAACTCTAATTCTATATCCATTTTTAATTAGGTTGCTTATTTTCTTGGTGTTCAGGGTTTTCTTCCAGTTTTTAAATATATATTCTTGCTATGAATCTTCTATCAGAGGTATAATTGTAAAGATCTTTCCCATCCCATAGACTGCTGCTTTCTTTGAATGGTGGTGTCCCTAGCTGTGCAGGGATTTTTTTGTTTATTGCGGTACTATTTATTTACTAATGCCTGTGCTATCAGTGTCCTTCCCAGAAAGTCCTTTCCTGTCTGATGTCTTCAACCTGTTCCCTACTTTCTGTCATACCAAGGTCAGGTTCTCTGGATGTATGTTGCCATCCTTGATTCACCTGAATCTCTCTGTATTGTGCAATGTGTGATAAGTATAGATCGATTTTTCTTCTTCTATATGCAGCTATTCAGTTTGACCAGCACTATTTCCTGAAGACGCTATCTTTTCTCCAGTGTGTAATTTTGCTTCTTCATAAAAAAAATCGGGTTTCTGTAGGTGTGTGTAGAATTATGCCTTGATTTTCAATTCCATTTTGTTGATCAGTGTGTCTTCTTTTATGGAAACACAATTCTGTTTTAATTACTATAGCTCTGTAATGCAACTTGAAAGGTGGAATGCGGTATTTCCAGCAGTTATTTTATTATTCTGGATTATTTTTTATAATCTGTTTGTGTGTGTATGTGCCTACATGCATGTGTATGTGTGTGTTTCCATATGAAGTTGAAAGTTACTTAGTCAATTTCTGTGAAGAATTGTGTTAGAATGTTGATGTGAAACATTTACAGCATAGAATTTTATTCAACAGAAAAAAAAAAGAAAGAAAGAGAGAAGGAAGGAAGGAAAGAAAAAAGGAAAAATTCTGGAAATAGATGGAACTAGAAACAATCATCCTGAATGAGGTAAACCCATACCCCAAAAGAAAAATATTGAATGTTTCCTTTCATATGTGGATGTTAGCTTTAAACTGTGGATACGTGTGTTTTGATCCAAATAACCACAGAAGGTGTGTAACAAAGTCAGGGACTAGGAGGGATGAGGAGATGTTCCAAGGAACAGATAAAGCAAAAAAAACTAGAATAGGAATATTAAATGAGGAAGAGGATGAGAGGGCAAGGTAAAGGAGAAAATACAAAAATATGTTATGAAAAGCCATATGAAAACCTACTGCTCCAGAAGCATTCTAAAGTATATACATACATAAAAAATAATTTAAATGTAGTCGCCATATAATGGCATAGCCTGTGTCTCAGCTTGCATCTTATACCATCCAATAAATCCTCCAGTGTCAGGAATGGGGACCACAGGGACTCACACCAAATAATCACAGGCTATTGCCAAATCTATTAGCAACTTTCCATTATTTGATGGTAAGGCCCCCATCAAATACAATACATGAAGACATTACTCGTTTATATCATCAAATATGGAGAAAGTGATTTGGTGCCCAACTAGGTGCTTCACCCCTGGAAGATACTTTGCATACTACAAAAAAGAAAGTAATCATCAATTTCATACATGTACAAACTCTGTAATATACAATAGAGATCTGCTTACAAGATACACTGGTGTATTAGTGGCACAGAATTATAGGAGTAACCAGCTAACTTTTTTGATTTTAAAATTTTTGTTTCTTTTTTAACATATACATTTATATTATTACACATGAGTAAAAGAAACTACATACAGCAGGAAGAACCACGAGACAATCAGTAATTATGCAAATGCTACATTCATAGTGATTTGGCCATTTGTATTTGGCAAACTTGTTGGGTCTACATTTCTGAATGGAGATTAATATCTATCATGTCTCATCTCTATTAACTTAAAACATCTATCTTGATCTAAAAATATCTTAACCTCTTACCTACTAAGCTTAATTGAAAGACTAAACTATCTGGTCTTCAAAGCCATCAGAGATTTGAGAAGGGATAAATCTCAAATACTTGAGTGAACCCGGAGTGCAGGTTGGTAGCTTCCAAAATGAAAAAATGACTGAGACAGTTTACTGCCTGAACAGTCCCCCAACACTCTTCATAACATTGGAGCATCATCTTCAGCCTTCTGGCCCAACATATCTGACAGACCTATTTGCGAGGCAGGAACTATTGAGGACTTGTTTACCCTGTCTTAGCAGAGTTTGGCTGTCGACTCCACCTGCATCTAAACTTGCCCATTTTTAGGCAGAATTCTGTCTTTGGCAGAAATGAGGACAATTTGCCCTGTGGCTTGTTTGCCACATTTAAAGCCAACTCCATAAGGAAGTTCTTTGATGCTCATCTTCTTTGAGGCAGGCTGGGTGCTGCCAGGAGTTAACTTCTCTTGTTGTCAAAGAATCTTTGGAATAATAAAAACATCTTTAAATGCCATATTCTGTAGGTCTCTGAGGTTTTTGAAGAACTTATTTAACCATTTTACCTCATATATCTATAGAAACATACCTATCTATTAGACCTAGAATATATATTTTGTGATAAAATTAGACTAGTTTTTTACATGAGCTTGATTTGCATCAATATACAAAATTCAATACCACTGAATTAAAAAATAACTTTATTTGTGAGTAACAATTAGGGCCTTGAGATGAGGAGTAGATTCAATAATATACTTTTTGTTCTATCCTCCCTCTATATTTCTATAATGCTTTTCTTTCTTTTCAGCTCCTATCTCCTTACCTACAAAAGAAAGGTAAAGGAAAAGAGATACATCCCTGAGTCAAGCCCAGTTTCCTCTCTGTAAAAGACCAGTTACACTTATAACCAGCTCCCAATGATAATAAGCATATGTAGACCAAGAGAATAAACAGAAACCTATCCTGAGATGGAACCTAAAAATATAACAGTGCTAAAGTGGCCAAGAAGCTGAGATTAGAATGCATATGGACCTAGAGATAACCTACTACTATCATTCTTTTAAAGGAACATAGCAATAAAATTACTCCCAATGGCATATTACTATACTCACAAGTAGAGTATCACTTAACCCTTTGAGAGAAGCTTCTTGCAATAGATGGTAACTAGCAAAGTGATCTACACTGGGCAATGTGCTAAGTGTGAGAGTCTTTGGAGCACTCAGCCCTAATGGGATGTCTTCATCAAACACCTTCTCTCCAGGCTAGTGATCTTTGTGAAAGGGCAAGCAGAAAAACTTTAGGAGCCAGAAATGGTGGATAACTCTAGCGAACGTGACTGATATACATATGAACTCATGGACTCTAACAGCACACATAAAATGTTCACATTTTGAACCAGAAAAAAAAGTTGAGAGTAAGAATTGGAAGTGGACACAAAGTCCCATCTCTAAGAGGTATTTGCAGTTGATGCCTGCTATGAAGAAGACAAACTGTTGTTCCAATTAAGTATCATTGTCACTGGATACAATGCTCCAGGGCAGAATTCACAAGTTGTTTGTATACTCCTCTCTCTGTCTCTGTCTCTGTCTCTGTCTCTGTCTGTCTGTCTCTCCCTCCCTCTCTCTCTCTCTCTCTCTCTCTCTCTCTCTCTCTCTCTCTCTCTCTCTCTCTGTGTGTGTGTGTGTGTGTGTGTGTCTTGTCTGTTTGAATTATTATATTTTGGGGCTTGGTTTTTTTTTTGCTGTTTTTGTTATGATTGGTTTTGTTTTTAGAGAAACAGGGAGTTTATATGAGAGGGGAAGAGTGTAGGATCTGGAGGGAGTTGGGGAAGGGGAAGAACATATGATCATAATACATTGCACAAAACAAAAGTTTCAGATACAGTTTCACAGAAAGAACTTCGAATAGGAGAACCACTAACATGAAAACGGGCTTTGCAAAATGTCATGTCAGTAAGAACCTACTGGGGAAACTAAATGGAAGGAACAGAATCCAACAAGAGCCAGCTACTGGCCAGAAAGGAAAACCAAGGAAAAGGACTCAGATTGACGTAAGGTGAGGGAAAGCATGAATAACTTTTAGAGCTAAGTGTGGCCTGCAGATGTGTTGTGAATGGTTGGCAAATGTTTTTAAAACTCAGCAATTCAACATTTTAAAAATCAAAATACACATGACTACTCGACTCATGTTCCTGTGTGGGAATACATCACTGCTTTTATGAGCTCCAAATTTCTCAGGTGTGGCAGGCACTTTCCAGTTGCTTTACACCATGCAGTTCTCCGAGGAGTCATTTGGTCAGACTTGCCTGCTCTCTCTTTGGCAGAACTGCATAGTCTCAGCAACCTCTATTGGTAGCTCCTTGTTTACAAAGTTAGGAAGAAATAGAAATGTTCAGAGACATGGATCAAAAAAAGAATGTATTTCAAGAGGAAACAAAAGGATAATTGTAATCTCATATGCTATTTACAAAAAGAAAAGGAGACTTGGAGGATAGAAATGCAGTGTATAAGGATGCCTATAAAATGCAGGTCAGGACTAAAGAATAATCCAAATAAAGAGTAAAATCATTAAAACAGCACTTACAGACTGGCACCTCAGAAAATGTGATGGTAAGGAGTGGCTAAAACATCCCTTTTCTTCTGCTAGCAGAAGGCTTACAATCTTCTTTGCATGTGCAGGATGCACTATACCCCCTGGCCAATGGCTGGTGTCATTTCTCTAGGACCAGTTGTTAAGTCTCAGCCCTTTCTGCTCAAGAAGCTGAGGTCCAAGCTTCCATAGGGAGGAAGACTCAGAAGCCATGAAAGTTACTGAAACAAAATCAAATATCTGGAAATTTGCTTTGACATAACATGAAAAAATATATTGAAATGTGTTGGAATGTGTTGATAGGTAGTTCTAGAAGTTATTGTTTTTAAATGCAATAAATGTCTTCTTATGAATTTTAGTTTGACGGTGCTCCCAACACATACCATGTTTTATTATATATATTTTTTAAGTCATACAGTTTCTAAATTACAAAGCCTCTTAAAATTTAGACATGTCTGGTGCTCAAGAGATTGCACAACAGTTAAGAGCACTTGCTGCTCCTGTAGAAGACATGAGTTCATTCCCAGCATCCATATCAGGCAGCACACAGCCAACCAGCTCTAATCCAGCTCCAGGGGACCTGGTGCTGTCTTCTAGTCTCCACGGTCACCTGCATTCATGCATGCATGTATTCACACATAGGCGCGCACATATGCGCAAGATCAAAAACAAAAATAAATCTTTGAACAATGTAGAAGCATTTTAAACCTGATAGCATAACCATGCACAGCCATGTCTGTAATTTTCTAACACAGTCTATTGTCTACAAATGCATTAAAGAAAAGTATTACAAATAATTTCTGTCTCTTAGGCACAGAGAGAGCTAGAATGTGAAAGAAAAATCAGAATAAATATATGTATTTAATCAATTTCAAACAGTTTGAAGTAGCTCAATTTTAAATGCCTGATTGATCATCGTCATTTCAAAGTTGGAATAAATAACTGTTGTTGGCTTTGGAGATGGTAGTGAAACTGAGCCTGAGATATCTGTATTTGCTTCTCTCTGTTGCTATAAAAAAATGATTACCCAAAAAGCTGGAAAATTTTCTCCTGCTATTTTAAGTTGCCATGGATCTAACTTACTATGTTTTCCTGCTGTCATTAATCAACTGTCGGAACAGCAAGAGGGAAAGGAGTGTGGCTGCAGTCCAGTTAGTGTGCCTCACCTCAGCACTGCAGCAAGGAGCTCAGGCTTCCTACACTCTGCCTTGGTGAGAAGAGCCACATAATCACATGTTCTGGAAACTTCCATTGTCACTCTTCCATGCCAGAGGCAATGGTTCCATGACATCCTTGAAGCTGCCTAGGTATTTCATCAAAAAATTAATGTTTGTTAGCAACAAAATTAGAGTGTATTTTCTTACTTTTTATTTCTATGGTTTAAGTTACATTTAGGAGAATTTTAATGGTACCATTAGCATGTCAGCCTGTTCATAAACAGAATATATAGAATACATATTTTACAAAGAATGTCTGTTGTAAAGAATGATAAAATATTAGATAAAACAATCTATATATTTATAATGATACATAAATCTAAAATGTAAAAATATTTGATGACATGCAAATTATATGA
This sequence comes from Acomys minous, assembly GCF_964271855.1. Taxonomy (NCBI): domain Eukaryota; kingdom Metazoa; phylum Chordata; class Mammalia; order Rodentia; family Muridae; genus Acomys; species Acomys minous. The sequence goes on along the minus strand of NC_140499.1, from coordinate 10,777,701 downwards.
ATACATTTTTTATTCTTATTAGAATGAGATATCAACACTTTGATTATTACCAAATATTGCAATATTAAAAATCTTGTTTAAACTTGGAAGCTTTCCTAAGAGAAATATCAATATCAATGTTATAGTCTGACCGAAGAGTAAAGAATTCCATTTACATTTAACCATCTGCATTGCTTTTTTCATCATATTTGAATTATTAAATAATGTATACTCTTACATTTCACTGTCTTGAAATTTATGCATATTTTCTCTTCTTTTCTAGAGATATTGAATTAAAAGTAAGATAAAGCTCCCTAAAACACACAACTGTTGTGTATGCCACAATGGATAGGTTCAGGAGTGCCACCCACACCCTCTGTACAGTGGAATATTCCCACACACTTAATATTCAAAGACATTATCTACTTGACAAGATAGTAAAATATCCCACTCATCTGTCCAAGGATAATTTTTCAAATTTTAACAATTTTATTAGTCCTTGGCAAGGCCTTTAAAACTTTGCAAAGAACATTAATAAGTCATTAGCGGTTAATTACATGTCAGCCTTGAGGTCAAGGCATTCAAGTGTTTTTTTTTTTTTACCATTTTATTAATTTATTCATATTATATCTCAGTTGTATCCTCCCATTCCTCCTTCCTTCCCATTTCCCCCCCTACTCCCCTCCCCTATGACTGTGACTGAGGGGGACCTCCTCTCCCTGTATATGCCCATAGGGTATCAAGTCTCTTCTTGGTAGCCTGCTATCCTTCCTCTGAATGCCACCAGGCCTCCCCTTCCAGGGGAGATGGTCAAATATGGGGCACCAGAGTTCATGTGAAAGTCAGTCCCCACTCTCCACTCAACTGTGAAGAATGTCCTGCCCATTGGCTAGATCTGGGTAAGGGTTCGAAGTTTACTGCCCGTATTGTCCTTGGCTGGTGCCATAGTTTGAGCAGGACCCCTGGGCCCAGATACACCTGTCATAATGTTCTTCTTGTAGGTTTCTGGGACCCTCTGGATCCTTCTATTTCCCCATTCTCCCATGTTTCTCTCACTTAAAGTCCCAAAAGGATATCCATCTTACACCCATCAGAATGGCTAAGATCAAAAATTCAAGTGACACCACATTCTGGCGAGGATGTGGAGAAAGAGGAACACTCCTTCATTGCTGGTGGGAATGCAAACTGGTACAAATGCTTTGGAAATCTATCTGGTGCTTTCTCAGAAAAATGGAAATAGGGCTTCCTCAAGACTCAGCTATTCCACTCCTTGGAATATACCCAGAAAATGCTCCACCACCCAACAGGGACATATGCTCAACCATGTTCATAGCAGCCTTATTCATAATAGCCAGAACATGGAAACAGCCTAAGTGTCCCTCAGTAGAAGAATGGATAAAGAAACTGTGGTACATTTACACTATGGAATACTACTCAGCTATTAAAAACAAGGAAATCCTGAGATTTGTAGACAAATGGATGGATGGGACTAGAAATGATCATAATGAGTGAGTTAACCCAGAAGCAGAAAGAGTCAAATGGCATATACTCACTTATATCTGGACACTGGCCCAAGGGACATGTCCCATGAAAGTCTTCACTTACCGAGTGGTTTTTGGTCGTTGGAATTAACATGCATCGCTTTCGAAAAGAGGCTGTAGTACCAGCTCCTCCCCCTCCCTCACAGATCCTATGCTCTCATTTGTGAAAACACAAGCATGGAAACACAAACTCAATTTCTCTCACAAGTAAATGAGAAGGCCGTGCTGATGTGCGTGCGGGGAAGAAGAAGGGCCTGACCTCAGGGGAGACAGCTAACTTCCTAGCCTGCGTAACTTCACTTGGTAACTGAGGACCAACCAGAAGAGGCAACAGCTATGAAATCTCTATGATGTAAAACCTGTCTTTTCTTCTCATTGATTCTCACCATGAAATTAATTTAAGCAGAGGGGCTTGGACCCGTAAAATACATTTTTTAAAAAGTAGATAAGTAGGGGATGAATAAAGGACAGTCAGTAAAATGCATATTGTGCAAGCATGAGCACTAAAACTCCACACATAGCATTTTGAGTGTGTTACCCCAGCACTGGGGAGGTGAAGACCCAAGGAACCATGGGGCTTGCTGGCTTGCTGGCTGTCAGCCTAACCTACTTGGCCAGTTGAGGTTCAATGAGAGAGCCTATCGCTAAAACTAAAGCAGAGAGTGACTGGGAAAATACCCAGTCCCACTCCTGCCCTTTCACATGTGTGGGTGTGATAGATAATATGGTGATTTTGAAGGTCCCATGATCTCTAATTTCTAAAAAAAAAAAGTATCCCAACAAATTATGCCATGTTACTTCGCATGATTATGCAGATTTTTATGGTCCTTTCCACTCCCATATTTCCTGGTTTTGCAAAGGAATTTTTTGCTGTTGCTGTAGACACCTGTAAGTCAGCCCCTAAGGGTTTATTGATTTCCTTTCATCGTTTGAAAAAAAAAGTTGCTTTGGGGAAAATGATAAGTCCTGGGAATTTAGAATTTGAGTTAGGACTCTGCCAGTCCATATTGCCTGTTTTCTTTGGCCCTGGAGCTCACGCAGCACATGATTTGGTTTCCAAGGGAAGCTTCCATAATCTGTATGCAAAGTACTGTTTTTACAGAGCTCTGAATGTCAGATCCAAATGTAATGCTGCCTGTTGCCTCAAGTGTGAAATTCATTCTCATTTCAGTTGTACGTTTCTCTGCAACTAGGGATGCTGGTATTTGAGGCCTGGGCTATGGAGGGGGTGTGTGTTGTAGCAGTAAAGAACTCTAATCTTTGTGAGTCCTTTTCACTTTCCTGACAAATCTGAGAAGGGACGCTGCCTTGACCAAAGCCATCAACCTATAAGACACAAGGGATTACATTCATTTTGATGTCTTTATGATATTTTACCCATCTTCCAACGTACAGTTTTTCCAATATGCTAGGCGCATATATGTTTTCAGAAAGTCCATTACATGGTTTCTTTTTTTCATTTAAATTCAAATAGAAGAGATTAGATGACAGGATATTTTTCAGATCCCTTTGTTGGTGGAAGGTCTTCTCAGAAATTCAAGATCAATATTTAAGAAGAAAGAATTTTCGGATGTTTGTCTTGGTTGATTTTCCTCGTGAGAGCCATGGTCACAGTTGGTATCTGCCTAGTGATTTCAAGAGCCTTGTCATTTTGGGGAATGTATTTTATTTTGAGCTTTTGAGGTTGATCTCAGTTCAAAGTATCCATTGAGGATGAAAAGCTTGGTTGGGTTTGCCTATTCATGAAATACACTTTTCATCTGGATCCCACACCCACATCACTGTTAATCCTCTCACTGCTTTTCGCTGCTGGTCCTTTGTACTAGTTCTTCTAATACTGATTGTGAATAGCAAGAAACTAGCATCTCTGTGGTTAGAAACAGACCTCTCATTTAGCTAAAGTGCTGTAACAGATATCTACATTTCTAAAGCCAGTCTTTACAAATGCAGAACTATATCTGATGTGAGATAGCAAAATGTGGTAGTGATGACTCTATCCTAGGATCAAGAAAAGAATGTGATTAGTAACCTTTCCATAGGCAAGTAGTTGAACAATAATGTTAAACAAGACTGTGTGGCTGCCAATGTGACAAAGAGCCCCCAAATGTAATTGCACAAAGCAAATAACTATGTTGTTTCTCAAGAGGCCTTAGCTAGACTAGGTAGCTGTGCTGATCTAGGCTTATATTAGCTTCACTCTTTCTTATGTCTGGCGTCACCTTGAAGGTCATCTGTAGCTGGCAAGAAAAGGGTTAGCTAGTGTTAGAACTGGCACATCCCTGCTTGTGCTGCAGTCAACTGGCCAACAAAAGTTGACATCCAGCCCAGACACCAAGAAGGGGGAAATAAGCTGAAGTCCCTCAAGAGAATGGCTAAAGCTTACTCTCTAGAAAAAGGAGATAAGAGCTGGGTAGAGGATCTGGCCGAGCTTTGTGTCCAGTCTACCCCATCCCAAATCATTATGGGCTGCACTGGGACCCTCCAACCTCCACTCCCATATGCTAGATGATGCCAACTCCCTATGGTAAGCTCCTTAAGTCAAAATGATATGTGAGATTACAGATGTTCTGCTCTGTGATCTAGCTAGACAATTTCACATTGATGTTGTTCTCTCATTTTGACATCTCTATATTTGGACCAATAAAAGTTTAGTTACCCCATTAAATGGATTTGTAAAATAGCATGTCCTGATTTTTTTCTCCATTCTCTCATAAATATGTATGTGATTTTGTCTCTCTATATATGTGTACATATGTATGTATGTATATATATATATATATATATATGAATACATGTGTTCATAAGTATATATGCATATGTATGGGTATTATGTTTAATCATTTGTGTCTGCCAGAGTTCCAATGCTTTTGTTATTCTTTAGAACTCTGGTGTTCCACTTTGTTGTTATTGTTGCTTCATTCCTCTGAAAATGGGTGCTCAGAGCAGAGATGTTACCTTTTTCATTGGAACTAACTAGCTATTCTATACAGGAGAAGTTTATGCATCCTTCCATGCGGTGGTTCTGATAGAAAAATCCATGGGCTCAGCAATAGGGGGTTACAAAATATGGCCCATAATTTAACACCTGGAGTGGCTGAGTTGATAATTCTCCATCAGCTGCCGAGCTGCCGTTTCCATTAAGACTTTAATGAGCACCAACAAGCCTTACTAAAGTGCAGAGCTCGGAGGTACCACATCCTCTGCCCAGCAAGCTGTGGAATGATTGCAGAGATGATGTCAGTGAGCATGAAGAGCTGGGACCTGCCCATCCTTACTTCATAAATCTACATTCAGAATTCACTTTGGGGCTTGTATTAAGATGAGACAAGACAGGAAAAATAAACCATTTGGTAAAGTCAACGACATGCCTGGTTCTGCAGCTACCTGTGGTTTATTACTGTTGTGTGTTATTTCCTGCAGTACTTACAACCAGAGATCATGGATGACCCTTAAAGACAAGCTGATGCCTCACGGGTAGTTTCAGAAAAATACACTTTATAAATAATTCTGCCTATATATCTTATGTCTTCAGGACTCCTTTCTGTTGCCTTAGTTTGTTGGGAGTATATTTGCATGAAAACAGGCTATTTGTCTATGTGCCCTTCGAGAATTTTTTTTCCTGTATTGTGAACCAGAGCCACACATTCTGAGGTAGTCATGCCCACAGTAAAGAAAAGATATGTGAATCTTAGTCGAGAACATTACCTGGCACCTCATGAGGCTCAAGCAAACCAGTGCAATGTTGTCAAAATCTGCTGTCTCGTTATTCTTAAAGTGTGTTTCTTATTGTTTAAGGATTCCAAGCCAACTATTTGGATTGCAAAGTAATGGTGTAGGTACAGGAGGATGCTCACAGCATTATCTACCAAGTGCATACTGTACACAGATAAAACATGACTCCTTACAACAGATGTTGTATGTTAGAATCAGTGAGGTACAAGGCCCTATTTGTTTCATATCATTTTATCTTCCAAGGATATTAGCATGAGTTTTTGCAGTCAAGCTCTATTTGCTGTTTACCCCACCTTAAAAAGTTGCCCCTAAATTTTGGTTTTTATTTCAATTTTGGTTTGCCTGAAGTATGTGTAGTTTTAGTGCCATGCTCTGTGGCAGTGTGGGTGCTATCCTTCTAAGCGTGCATATTTCTGTCCTTTCATCATTGCTACTGAGGCAGAATCTCTGGGCAGACAGTCGTGTACCCGCATTTTAATCCAGTCCCCTAGGTATTTGTCATCCACATTAACATTTGGAAACACTGCAAAGCTTGTTCTCAGGTTTGAAGTTGGTATTTGGGAGATGACATATGCAGACCTCATTAACCCAATTCTCCAAGAATTGTCTCCGTATGTAAGGATATGTAAGGATGCATTATTTTGCACTTGATTATGACAAAGGACAGCATAAGAAATGACAATACATTTGTGACCTTGTCCTTTTAATACTTATGAAACTATAGTTCACTTGTTCCTTGGGCCGTGTATAAGCATATGGCACACTTCCTTCCTACTGAACTCAACTGCTTGTTGAATCACAGTACGCAGTAGAAAATGAACAAATCCTGAATGTGTAGAGTGACAAATTTTCAGAATGAAAACCTCCATATAGTTGACATTCAGAGCAGGAGCTAGGACACTCCGGATGTTGTAGGAGGTCCTCACACTTCATTCAAAGGATACATATACCATGACTTTCAGCGTTGTGACACAGGGCATGATGAGGTTTTTTCCCCTACACACATCAGTCAGATTCATCTGCAGAGTGACTTGCTCTTTATGTTGGCTTATGTTCAACTTACCATTTTGACTCAGTAATCCTGAATTGAAAAGTCCTTTAAGTACAGGAAATCACAAGCAAATTAGCTGGGTGTGGTGGGCATGCCTGAAATCCCAGCACTTAAGGAGGCAGAGGCAGTCAGATCTCTGAGTCCAGTTTGGTCTACAAAGTGAGTCCAGGACATCCAAGGCTACCCAGAGAAATTCTGTATTAAAAAATGAAAAACAAACAAACAAAAAACTCACAAAAAACCCCCACAAATCAACCAAACAAAAAGATTGACTTTCTCTTACACAGTTTATAAAGATGAAGGGGTAGTGCCTCACAGTCTCTGTTGGGAATCGGTTAAAGATCTTTGCTTGGAAGGACACTGTCAACAGAATAAAGCAGCAGCCTATAGACTGGGAAAAGATCTTCACCAAGCCTACATCTGGCAAAGGGCTAACATCCAAAATATATAAAGAACTCAAGAAATTAAACACCACCAAACCAAATAATTCAATTTAAAAATTAGGTATAGAGATAAACAGAGAATTCTCAACAAAGGAATGTCGAATGGCTCAGAAACACTTAAAGAAATGTTCAGCATCTCTAGGCATGAGAGAAATGCAAATCAAATTGACTCTGAGATTCCATCTTACATCTATCTGAATGGCTAAGATCAAAAGCTCAAGTGGCAGCACACGCTGGTGAGGATGTGGAGAAAGGGGAACACTCCTCCATTGCTGGTGGGAGTGCAAACTTGTACAACCACTTTGGAAATCAATCTGGTGCTTTCTCAGAAAATTGAGAATAGTGCTACCTCAAGACCCAATTATTCCACTCCTTGGCATATACTCTAAAGATGTTCTATCATACAACAAGGACATTTGCTGAACTATGTTCATAGCTTCTGTATTTGGAATAGCCAGAATCTGGAAAGAACCTAGATGGCCCTCAACCAAAGAGTGGATAAAGAAACTGTGGTACATTCGCACGATGGAATACTCTTCAGCTATTAAAGACGTGGAAATCCTAAAATTTTTGCAGGCAAATGGATGGAACTAGAAATGATCATCCAAAGTGAGGTAACCCAGACACAGAAAGACACACACACATGGTATATACTCACTTATAAATGGATATTAGCCCAAAATAGATTTCCTCTGAGAGACTTCACTCAGTGGGGGGATGGGGCAAATACTGGGACTCAAAGCTGGACTCTGGGGCAGAGCGCTGAGAGTTGTAGGGAAGAGTGGGAGGATGGAAAGTCCAGGAGGGAGCAGGAGCTCCACAGGGAGACCATCAAGGCCTGTGGATCTGGCCACAGGGGGTCTCCACAAACTGATGCACCAGCCAAGAATATTGCATGCAGAGAACCTAGACCCCTGTTCAGGTGTAACCAAGGGGCTGCCTGTTCTCCACGTGTCAGGGGTGGGGGAAGTACTGCTGAACCTCTGACATGTACTCTCGTGCCCATGATTTGGTCACCTTGACAAGACATCCTAGCAGGCACACGGAGGAAGGGGTTACAGGCTATCCTGAGGACACCTAATAGGCTGTGGCCAGAAGGTTGTGGTAGGAGGGCGCCCCCATCAGGGGTCTGGGGAAAGGGAATAGGCAGAAGAGGGAGGGAGGGAGGGTGGGAATGGGAAGATAAGAGCGAGGGGATAACAATCAGGATGTAATGTGAATAAGTTATAATAAATAAAATATACATTGCCAGGCCAAAAAAAAAAAAAAAGATGTTTGCTTGGTGAAATGTGCCACCCGACTCCATAGCTTTGAGCAGGGGGCATTAGTTCATAATGAAACCCAGGGCCTCTCATAATTTGGCAGCTAGCTACTACAGCACCTCCTGGAGTACTTTATATATAAATAGCACTGCTTGCAACATTCATTTTTATACATTTCATAAGTGTGCTGTGCACGTCTGTTAGGTGTATGCCTAACTGTAAAAATTCCTGCTTCATATGCCTTACAGACATTTACAACTATTAAGATGCCAAGAAATGGCTTTCCACAGTATTTAAGAAACTTATACTCTTACGAGCAAGGCTTCTGTAGTCTCAAGCTTGATATTTTGTGTAATCTTCTTCTTAGTCAGTCCAGGGATGTGAGTATTTATAAGCATACCCCATTGGATTTCTAGTTTTCCTTATGGCTTAGTTAGGTTGCTATTGCTGTGGTAAAACACCATGACCAACAATGAGTTGGGGAAGACAGGGTTTATTTCGTCTTAAAATTCCTGACCACAATCAATGACTGAGTGAAGCTGGCAGTGTCTCAAAGAAGGAACCTGAAGCAGAGTCCATGGAGTAGTTCTGGTTACAGGTTTGCATCTCGGGTCTTGTCCAACCTGGACCACCTACATTAGAGATGCTCCTGCTTTTAGTGACTAATCAAGTCACCAAACCAAGAAAATGCTCTGAAGGCCAGTCAGCTGGGGGCAGGTTTCCCACTGAGGCTTCCTTTTCTCAAATGACATTAGTTTGTGTCAAGTTGACAACAATTAAATAAGTACGCAGAACAACATTTCTCTGTTTATTAATAGTGTTTACTTTGTCTTGTTTGGATTCTTTTGTTTGTAATTGTGTTGCATTGAACTCATTTTAAGAAAGGCTGTCTGACTTTTATTATTAGCTTTTAGTTTCATTTTCTGTGTCCCAGCTATGGTACCCTGTAGGATGTTCTTGTTATATATAATTTCCATACCATCATGATAAACATTTTCACTGGGTTAATAATTTTATTTGATGAGCACAGGTTAGCAGTTATAATATGGTATAATGTTTCAATTTTTGTTTTTATTTTGTGTTTAAATTTTAAATCAGTTAAGAATCTTTCATTACATTGTTTCTCTAGATGTTTCATTGCCTCTTCTTTACATTTAAATTTATAAACTACTTAACAATATATACAGAAGATAAGAAGCTTTCTATAAGCTACCTAACAATATATACTGAGGATAAGAAGTTTTCATAAGAGGAACTATAATAGGAATTCAAGTGTTGATTTACAGTTAAAAACCAATAGATGTAATGAAACACATTACTAGGAAAAATAGGACAAAATTATATATTCATATTAATAGATGCATCAAATGTGATAAAACCCAGTGTTCATTATAACAACACTATACATTTTTAAACACATATACTCTTTTTTGCAATCTAAGAATAGACCTTAAACTGATATTTATGTATGAACCTCTCAAAATGTAAGATGCATTTTTAAAAAGTTGTTGGACGGGGAAATAATATGGTTCTTACAACTACTCTCTAAGCATACCTCGAGCAAACACCATCCTCTGTGATAAAATGAGATCAGGAGCACAGGACAAAGATCCTTCCATCCATTGCCAATTGTCCTGGAGGTCCCTTCAGTCCTGTAAATCAGGAATAAGGATTATTGGAAAGACTGCCACGCCTTATTAATGACTAAGAAATTTAAGAGGTTCAACAACTTAGTAGACTAATACATAATTTTGTAAGGTCATAGGATATTCTGTTAGTAAATAGAAAAAACATCAGAACCCAAAGAGAGCTAATTTTTAAAGATGCTACTCACAGTCAGTTAGGAAATACTAAATATCAAGAGATATACTATGGGACGAAGGCAATTACTCGGTCAGTAAAGTGCTTGCCGTATGAGCATGAGGCCCTGAGTTCAGATCCTTAACAGTCATTAGGTGTTCTGTGTAGCAGGCAGGCTGTTTGCAATACCAATGCTATAAAGCAGACATAAAAGGATTCCTGGCTTGGATCTTGCTGGCCATCTGTCTGGCTATGTTTGCAAGTTTCATGTTCAGTGAGAGATCACAACCTGACTTCAGTGAGTGGTCACACAGAAAAAGAAGAAGATCTTGACCCTTAGATGGACATCACACTTGTGACAAACACTTTGTTGAATTATTCAAAATAAATATGCATTCTAAATAATTAGCAAACTTTTCTCATTTAGGGAGTTATATTTTATTAGTGAAATTGTTTTTGTATTTTTCTCCAGAAGCTTACCTCCGCAGCATGTCTGATTACAGTAATTTTCTCTAATCTAAGGTTTGTGGCATTGTTTTGTTTTTGCCTGTATTGGGTGGCAATTGTTCTTTCGGCCTTGCCTTAATGATTCTATTTTGTGGTTCTCTCCTCTTTGTGTAAGATATTTTGAATCATTCTTTGAAATAGGCAGTGTATAAATAATGGATAAATCAATCAATGAGGCAAGTTAAGCTTCACTTGAAAATTTGAAGCTTGACTGAATTGTCAAAAGGAATTATAGCCCATAGAGCAATCCCAGTAATTACACTCTGATGGAATTACAACTGTCCGACATCATTTTGCTAATATATATTGCAGGTATAAATATTACATAGGATGTTCTTTAAATGTTAACATATGTGTCAGTATTTAAAGTAAGTAGCATTCAGAGAGAGATAGAATCTACTTCTCATAAATTTTATGCAATGTTTATTCAGACAATGTGTAGTCTCTTCTTTAAGAAAAATATTCTAAGTATTGAAGTGTCTTCCTCATATGAAAGGACTATGTAGAAAAGATACTGATTTGAAGGTGGGAAGGTTAAAGGCAGAAGAGAAATATACACTCCATTAATGATCCTGGCCTTGGCTTTAGAGTTCTTAGCTCTATCTACATCAAAATCCCAGTTCTGACAGTAATGACTATGTTACTGTAAACTAGTTATCTATGTTTGTCTTAGAACTCCATTGCTTTGGGCTGGAGAGAGATGGCTCAGTGGTCAAGAACACTGGCTGCTTTTCCAGAGGTTGTGGGTTCAATTCACAATACCCACATGGTAGCTCACAACCATTTGTAACTCCAGTTTCAAGGATGTAATGCCCTCATCTGCTTCTGCAGGCACCAGGTATACACATGGCTCACAGAATCCATGCAAGCAAAGAAAGCATACATATAAAATTTTAAAGTAATTAAAAAGTCCTCAATTCATATAAAAATATCCACCTCACACAGACTGGATAAATGATGCATATATTTCTCCAGTGAGTTTTTTAAAAATAAATTTTGATACTCATTTGGTGATTATTTTTTTGATATATGGCATTTGGACACCTTTATGCAGCACTCAGGTTCAATATGCAATAACTTGACTAGAGAGCAGGTGAAACGCCCTAGTGATACAGGGGCAAGCGAGCAATTCAGAATACTGTGTGATGGGAGCCTGGGGACTTATAAGCTCTGCAACGGCAGAGGCTGTTTCACTACTGCTGTACACTCCAGTGCTTGCAGGCTCTCAGGATTCCTGCTGCACCTGACATGCATGCCAGTAGTGTCCTGCACACCACCCACACCACCGCAGTAGCCACCTTTGCATAACAAGGCTACAATGGTGTTTAATCCACTTAGGAGAGGATGCGCTTCAGCCTTGGGTCTTACCTTTTACTAGGTGAGAACATTTGCTTCAACAGGCCCCAGGGAGTATTTTGCCAGGTGGACTCAGAATGCTCAGAGGGAACCTTTGATGCAAGCGGAAAATTCAGCAGGGCAAAACCTGAACCAGATGTCTGCACAGCTGTGGGGAATCTGCTCATATCCACGGGTACGAAGGAGGACGTTTTATGTCCCTCGTTTTGGTTGAGCCTGGATCCTGGCACATTTGGGTCCTGCCTTCTTGAGAAAAAGTATACCTTGTCAGCAAAGTGAACCTGACCATGCCGCACTCACTCACCTGCGTCTGTTGCATTTGGTTTTACTTGACTGTTTCCAAAGTGCTGGTGACCAGACACCCAATGTCAAGATGTAAATAACAGATATTGTCAGAATTTTACCCTCCAGGCAACCCATCCATTTTGGGTAAGCTTCTCATAGCACCGAGTGTTCTGTGACAGGGCAGGGATAGAAATAGACAGATATCTTTCTCAAATGGCATCCCAAGTTTCCAAGAATTTTGTGCCACAGATATTAAAATGATATGAATTGTTTGTGGGGTGGAGATCAGTAGTCACCCAGTGAGTCTGAAAGCACATAGAGTTATCATCCATCTTAACATTTCAGTTCCGATGGGAAGACTTAGAGGAAACCACGTAGCAAGCACATCATTGTTCAATTTCTTTGGTTGTCAGAAAGGTGGAGACATGCAAACGCTTGAGTTAAACATGCTAGAAAAGGGTATTCCTCAACGTGACACAAGTGCTGGAGTGAAGTGTCCCACGCAGGGACTCGCTAAGCTGAAGTGTGTGTTATGTTAGAGTGAGTTTGCTCCTTCGCTTGTGCATAAAATGACTTGTTGTCTGTTCTTCGGGAGCTGTTTTCACATTATGAAACAGGAGGCGGGATATGCACTCCCCAACAGTGTAAGCACATTGAAGGCCTTGACTGACTTTTCAAAGGTGACTGTGGCTCTTCGTGTACACTTTATGGGCCAATTATTGTTATCAGAATCCAAGACGCATAGCTTTCAGAAATCATCTCTTAATTTATCTTGGCTTCGGAAACCATAGCCTAAGACTCTGAGACTGTTACTACCGTGATTACACTGCCACCATGTGGTTTAAACAGCGCTTTCAATTAAGGCATGGCCTAAGGAAAATAGAAGTCCAATGACTTCAGTGTTTGGGTGCTCATATATCTCGTGTTTTCTATGGATGGACGCATGTGTACAGTTAGGAAGCAGTAATGCCCAGCGGGAGGGGCTGATAACTAAATCTGCATAATTCTTCAGGACTCCAACTTCCACCCAGGGAGGAGAAGCTGCTGCCTTGACATTGCCAGCATAGTGTAGCTGCTTCCCAGAAGAACCGCAGAATTTCATAATAAGTCTCCTTAAGCTGACCTGCCCAAACCAGAAGCAGCCACGGCATCCCCCAAGGATCCATTAGAAACTCAGACCATCGGTTCTGCAGCAGGTACTCAGTGAAAAGCCCCTGGAGAAAGAGTCCAGAACTCCAGATTTTAAAAGTTCTTGAGGATGGGACAAATGGCTCAGTAGGTGACATGCTTGCCTTGCGAACAGGATCTACTTTTTAGCCCCAGAACCAGTGTGAAAGAGCCAGGTATGGTGGTGCGTGCTAGTTATTACAGTACCAAGGAGGTAAAGAAAAACTGGTTATCTGGAGCTTACAGCGCAGCAAAGCTGGTTTCCTTGGTGAGTACCAGCCAGGGAGAGACCCTGACTCAGAAAACAAGGTGGGTGTGTCTGTGGGCAACACTTGTGATTGTCTTTTGGCCTCACCCTACATGTGCATGCACCTGCACCTACAGACTCTCTCTCTCTCTCTCTCTCTCTCTCTCTCTCTCTCTCTCTCTTGCTCTTGCTCTCTCGCTCTCTCCTCCTCTCTCTCCCTCCCTCCCTCCCTCCCTCTCTCCCTTCCCCCCTCTTTCTCCCTCCCTCCCTCCTTCTCTCTCTTCCTCCCTCCTCCCTCCCTCCTTCCCTCCTTCCCTCTCTCTCGCCCTTTTTCTTTCTCTTCTTCTCTCTCTCTTCCTCTCTCCCCCTCTCTCTTTCTCTCTCCTTTTTAAAAATTTATTTATTAACTTCAAATTACAATTGTCGCCCTCTCCTTCCTCTCCTCACAGTCTCCCCTCGCTCCCTCTTCTCCATTTCCCTTCCCCTATTCCTCAGAAAAAGGGGGACCCCTTTCCAAACCACTCCAGTTCATCAAGTCACCATAGGACTGAGCATGGCTTGGCAAGGCAACCCCACCAGTGGAGAGTGATCAAAAGCAGGCAACACACTCCATGACAGCCCCTGCTCTCCTCACTAGGAGACCCACATGAAGCCTGAGCTGCTCCTCTGCTACAACATCTGTGTAGTGGGACTAGGTCCCGTCTATTCATGGATGGTCCTTCGTTGGTGCTTCAGTCTCCTCCAACCTCCTTTGGGCCCTGGTTAGTTGGCTCTGTTGGTCATCTTGTGGAGCCCCTGTCACCTCCAGGTCTTTCTATCCATTGCCTCAGTTTTCCACAAGACACCCTATACTTTGCCCAATGTTTGGCTGTGCTCAAACTGTCTCCAGATCAGTTTGGATCTGCTACTGGAGTGTGCCCTCTCAGGATAGCTATGCTAGACTCCAGTCTGTGAGCATAGCAGAGTATGGTTAATAGTCAGAGGTTGGCTCTCTCCCATGGATCCCAGGTTGGACAAAGCATTGGTTGGGCATTCCCTTAATCTCTGCTCTATCTTTATCCATGCACATTTTGTAGGCCAGGTAAAGTTTGGGTCTAAGTTTTGTAGGATGGTTCATGTTCCCCTCCCACCATTAGGAGTCTTGTTTAGTTAGAGGGTGCCCTCTTCTGTCTCCATGAACCCTGCTACTAGGAACATCAGCTAGAGTCACCCCCATATCTTGCCAGAAGCCTAACCTGTCCTGCGTCTTCAGTTTGTCACAAAGATGTCTCTGCCCACGGTTTTGGTTTTTCTCTTCTCTGCAGGGCCTCTGTCCTCTTGCTTCTGCTGTCCTCAGGGCTAATCTCCACCTTCATTTCTCTGTGTTCCCTCTCCTGCCTTGTTCCCTCTCTTCAACCTCTTCAAAACTCTGTATATTCTATTTCCACTTCTGAGTGAGATTTACTCAACCTCCCTTGGATTATCCTTTGTTACTTATCTTTTTTTGGGTTTGTGATTGTAGTATGCTTATCAAGTACTAGCTAAAAATCCCCATACAAGTGAGTACACACCATGTGTGTCTTTCTGGGTCTGGGTTACCTCACTCAGTATGATCTTTTCTATTTCCATCAACTTGCTTGCAGATTTTATGATTTCCTTGTTTTTAACAGATAAGTAGTATTCCATTGTGTAAATGTACCACAATTTCTTTATCCATTCTTTGGTTGAGCAACATCTAGGTTGTTTCCAGATTCTGGCTATTACATATAAAGCTGTTATAAACATAGTTGAGCAAGTGTCACTGTTGTATGATGGAGCATCTTTTGAGTATGTACCCAGGAGTGAGATAGCTACGTCTTCAGGTAGAACTATTCCCAACTTTCTAAGAAAGTTCTAGATTGATTTCCAAAATGGTAGTACAAGTTTTCAGTCCTATCAGCAGTGGAGAAGAATTCCCCTTTCTCCACCACACACCCTTTTTATGAAGGTCTTCTTGAGCAGGAAGCAGGACATGTGAACACATGCCCACTGCCACCATTGACATTGACATGGCAGTCTTGACCTCTCTAACTCTACCTGGTGTTGGGGATGCTGGAGCACAAGTCAGTTATGAGTGGGTACTGTATAATTACGGCTTTGCTTAGACACTGAGATCACAGATTCACTAAGGGAACCTAAAAATGTAGAAGACTTCGGAGGCTCTAAGGCTGTCAGGAAAAGTGGGATGGTGTAAATGGGCAGGACTTGCTAAACTGAGTCCTAACTCAATGGTGGCATATAGCAAAAGTGCCTATTAGCAGACCCTCTGACATGCCCAAACCAAAGAGCCAATACCTAGAAGTTTAGAATGGAACATTTTACTTATGGTGTGGGTTCAATTTCAAGCACATGTTTAATTAAAGGAATGGAAGCTAATAGACATTTAAGTCTGTTCACTGAATTTGAACTTCATTTTTCCCCCTGGTGGACAGCTAGTAAAAGACCTGTGTAACAATGCAGCATCCGTTATTGATGCAGGGCTTCTGCAGAAGCAACTTGTGTTTCATGTCTCTGTGTGAATATCCATTCGCAAAGCATAGAAAACAGCTTCATCTCACAGGGAGAAATTATTTTCCTTACCAATGAACTGGCTTTAAATGCAGCTGGGGCGATGAATACAAAAACACATCCCCAAAGTGTCATACAGGAGAAAGGAGAGGCTCCATCTGTCTCATGTGGTGTGGCAGTATCTTAGGGAGGAAGGGTGTGGTTTTGGTCACAGTTTGAGGATATGGCCCGCCATGGTGGGAAGGCATGGTGGCAGGACTGAGAGGTAGCTGGCCATATTGCATCTGCAGACAAGAAGCAGGGGAGGATGAATGCTGTTGCACAGCTCTGTTTATCCTTCTTATGTGTGGGACCCCAGATCGTGGAATGCTGGCAGGCAGCTAATGGGAGGTGGGCCTTTCCACCTCACAGCACGTCTGCAGGTTTACCCACTAGATGACTGCATGTGAAATATAATTTCACATTTTTTGATACTGCATTGCATCTTCTTTTGTTTCTTTAAAAAATATTTTATTAATTTATTCATATTACATCTCAATTGTTATCCCATCCCTTGTATCCTCCCATTCCTCCCTCCCTCCCATTTTCCCCTTACTCCCCTTCCCTATGACTGTGACTGAGAGGAACTTCCTCCCCCTGTATATGCTCATAGGGTATCAAGTCTCTTCTTGGTAGCCTGCTATCCTTCCTCTGAGTGCTACCAGGCCTCCCCTTCCAGGGGACATGGTCAAATATGGGGCGCCAGAGTTCATGTGAAAGTCAGTCCCCACTCTCCACTCAACTGTCAAGAATGTGCTGTTCCTTGGCTAGATCTGGCTAGGGGTTTGAAGTTTACTGCCCGTATTGTCCTTGGCTGGTGCCATAGTTTGAGCAGGACCCCTGGGCCCAGATCTGCCCATCATAGTGTTCTTCTTGTAGGTTTCTAGGACCCTCTAGATCCCTCTATTTTCCCATTCTCCCCAAAACACAACATGCACAGGATTTTAAAAAACCCTAAGGCTATATACAAACTCATTATGTTGTTTATATTCCTAGTGGCATATAAAATGTTAAATACAAAAGAACTAATTCTAAGTATGATGGTTAAAACACAGGCATAAGTTTAAGGTATGTATTTGTAGCAAAACTTACCTTTAATTATTTTGTATCCCTAGCTATGAGAAGATTGCTTAATAAATAGCTCGTGTATTGACTGAATTAGTATCCTGCAGGTAAATTCTCTGTGCTAAGCCTGTTTGGGGGCTGGACCCTCAGAATTCTGGCTGCATTCTGGATTCAAAAGGGGGCTGCCTCCCCGCATTCATGTGGGTTAGCTGGCAGGACTTCAAGAACAAATCAACTGTGGCTTCATTCTTAGTTTTCTCTGTGGCTTATTTCATTTTTCTTGTATGTTTTAGGGAGGTGCTCTGCCACTGAGCTGCACTCCAGATCTCTTTATATATTTGCTGAGTGTTTATATCATCCTACAAAGTAACATTTTCAATGACATTTCTACATATCCTTAGTTTTGTATTTTGTCAGCGCCTCACCCCACTCTTGCTGTTACCCATTTCCTTGCTCCCTCTCCTGACTCAAACCATTTCACATTTACTGTCTTCTTCCCATGTCTAATAGCAGGTGTTCTATTGCTGCTACAGCCCTTCTCCCTTGGGTGTCCTTTTATCTCCTCTGTACATACTCACTCCACTTAAATGAAAACAGGTGAGTAAGAAGCTGTGATCAATATATGAGCAAGGCCATGCTGTGTTTTTCTTTCTGTGCCACTCCTGGGCACATTTCCAAAAGAGCCTATATATTTCTGAAGAGATACTTGCTCGCCCATGTTTAGTGCTGCTCTATTTGTAATAGATAACACATGGAACCAGCCCAAATGTCCATACGCTGATAAATGTGTATGATGTCAATGTTACTGGGGATTTTATTGAGAAATTAAAGAAAAATGAAATTTCAAGAAAATGGATGAAACTGGACATTTTATTATATTAATTATAATATATATTATAATTATAATATTATATGACATAACCCAGTATCTTCATGGCTTCCTTCCAAATGAATAAAACACACCAGCCTGCACAGGTGACAGTGTCTTTGAGATGTGATGGGAGAAACACAAAGGACTTATGCTCCTCTGCTCATGCAGAGCTGAGTATCGTTGTGGCCACCAGGGGGCCCGTGTTTCCCTGTTCTTTCAGTTCTCTGTGCCACTGAGGTTTGCAGAAGCGTGGGACAGGCTGCCAATAACAGAAAGCCCCAAACCCAGTATCCTGTCCTGGTTCTTGCCCTTGTGCTTGCGGCTCTGCATGAGGACATTCGATTCTTCCTCTTAATGCCTCTGCATTTCAGGATCATTTTATTAAAATGTATAATCAGTTTGCTTCGGATTAACACAGCAGGATTCCCTCCTCTGACAGCACTGAGAGGGGGAGGCATCTTGGTGGAGAGACTTACAAGTGGCTGCTTAGCAAGAGGAAGCCAGATGCAAGAAGACCAAAGGATGCAACTGCACTCAGTGGCATCCCATAACTAACTGTAGTCAGTGGCATCCCATAACTGCACTCAGTGGCATCCCATAACTAACTGTAGTCAGTGGCATCCCATAACTGCACTCAGTGGCATCCCATAACTAACTACATTCAGTGGTATCCCATAACTAACTGTAGTCAGTGGCATCCCATAACTGCACTCAGTGGCATCCCATAACTAACTGCACTCAGTGGCATCCCATAACTGCACTCAGTGGCATCCCATAACTAACTGCATTCAGTGGCATCCAATAACTGCACTCAGTGGCATCCCATAACTAACTACACTCAGTGGCATCCCATAACTGCACTCAGTGGCATCCTATAACTAACTACACTCAGTGGCATCCCATAACTAACTGCACTCAGTGGCATCCCATAACTAACTACACTCAGTGGCATCCCATAACTGCACTCAGTGGCATCCTATAACTAACTACACTCAGTGGCATCCCATATTGGCCCCCTCTGCTGGTGGAACCCTATCTCAAAAGTGAACACTGAGCAAAAGGGCTGGAGATGGGGCTCATTGGTCCTACACTTGCTTAATGTTCACAGGATTCTATAGAGAGGGAGAGAGCAGGGAGGTGAGGAGGGGAAGGGAGAGGGATTCATGGCGTTCACTTAGTGTAAAAATAGTACTTGAGGTCCACAGAGAAATGAAGGAGAGAAATCTGTCCCAAGGGACCTAAAAAGGCTGCATGAAAGAGCTAATATTTGAATTGAGCCTCCTAAGATTAATATCCACTTACCTGGTGAAGAGAAAGATGATTAGCTGGGGAGATCTGGAGATGCTGCTACCATGGTCTCTCTTTATTCAAGGAAAATAAACTCTGAGATCTTTAGCTATAAGTATAGATACTACCCAACACTATGTAAATACCCAGAGAGCTACTGATAGTCCTACAAGTATATGCCCATGATAAAGCTTATGTCATATGTGTGTGCAATGGAAAATTAGCAATAATATCTAAGAACAGCTTAGAGCATTTATATGCTGTACTAAAGCTTATTTAATATACACCACTTTTTATTTCTAGTATGTTTCATTTAAAATATCCGACAAAGGCTGGCAGGAGGTAGCATAGACCACAGAAAGAAAAACTTTGGATAATGCTGTACTAGTGTGGCTTATTATTTATGACTAGAGTGGACGTCAGCCCATTTATGTGAAGCCTGGAATGAACTCAATGAACTAGTATTTGAATTTAAGAGTAAATGATAAATAAACTGATAAATGTATAATGAAACAGCTCTTTTATCCTTTAAAGGTTTAAAACAATTTTTAAGATGGCTAACATCTAATGTAGACAAAGCCAGGTAAGCGAGGCTGTCAGCTTAGGCAGCACAGCTTTTAGGTGAAGTACAGAGAGTGCCTCCTGATCAAGTCTGTCCAGGGCCACTCTGATCTCATCTTGTAGATGCTTACTATGAAAGAGACATGCTCACATTATAAAGAGAATAATTCATGCTGCGAGCCAGGAATTTTCTAGATCATTTCCATCCTAAGTAAAGCATTTATTGAAAAATTGGAATGTTTCGAAAGCAGAAACAAAGTATTTCATGACCAGTCAGAATATATATATATTCAGTGTTTTGCCCTGTTTCAAATAACAAATGAAACTGCTGGCATTCTGGAATGTATGATTTAACCTCTTCACTGTTTATATACTTAATGTTCCACAGATTTAGATTGTATCTAAAAATGTTGCTATCTACCTGATAATCTAGTGTTTGGGAACCACAGAATGGTTCTGTCTCCACAAAGATTGAGAGCCCTATCTGCAAACAGCAACTGAAATGGATTGTTGCTGGGGCCATGTCACGTGAAACAAGATAAAGCCTATGAAAACAGCGCTTTAGGAAAGTCATGGCTGAACTCTCAGAACCTAGATTACTTAATGCAAACATTGTGTGTGACTTTGGAGATCTGGGGCAGCTTTCCTCACAGTCAATGAACGGCCCGTCTGTTTACTCGAAACCAATGTGGAAACGGTTCCGAGGTACAACTTTCAATTATTTGTATCTGGGGCAAAAATCACTGAACTTAACCCAAATTTGGAGCCGTGTCAGGAGACAGGTGAAGCAGCTGACTTGACCATGAGGGCATGCTACGGGGTGAGGAAATCAAGAGTGCTGTACAGTGAAGAGCTGACGTAGCATCCGGGGCACAAGATGCACGGATTCACGTGCCCATAATCATTGGGTTATGAACAAACAACTTCAACTTGTGATTCGCAACTGACAGCTTGGGTTTTGCTTGACGTTGCTTGCAAACTGTTTTGTACTGATGAGTACTGGCTGTACCCATTTTTTATGTGTTAAAAAGTCGAGTTGTGCGAATGGACAGCACACTAGATTTTCATTCTCTTGAAAGAAGGCATTTAGGCTGTTTCTCATATCAGCCCAGCGTTTCGACACTCGTCTTTCTACACATATCCTTGCGCAAACAAGGCAAGGTTTTCTTATAGTGTGCACGAGTGAGCCCAGCTCTTAGGTGACTTGTTGAGGTCCATCAGCTCTGTTAAATGACAATAAATTGCTCCCCAACATAGGCAAGCCAATTATTTGAGCATTATCAACGTATTACTTTGTTGTATCAATTTGTGTCCGGTTATAAAGGAAAATATTTTTACTTTTCTGATCAATGTAAAGTTTTCTATCTTTTAATAGACTCTGTCTTCCATCCTACTTTTCCATAAGTAACTGGTTAATACTCTGTGCCACTTTCTATATGCCAAGAATTAATCTTGGAGAGGAGCCCCATATTATTACTGCGTATGTTCTACCTAGAATAGATAATACCATAAACAACAAGCATACTAAGTCCATTTACGTCCTAAGGGGAGGTAATTGCCGTTGGAAATGGATAAAGTAAAAGAAAATATAGAGGATAATAGGTGATATCAGGCAGGCGTGGTAGACACCGCACTTCTCTTAGAAAGCAGCCTGTGTAAGGTAGAGAAGGTAAGCGCAGAGCCACAATGAAGGATTAACAACAAGAGGCCCATGCCAGCAGTAGCGAGAGAGCAAAGAAGTGTGTGTGGCAGGAGGTGAGGTCAGGAGAGCTGAGGGTGGTCCTGGACTGTGGACCTTGGGGGGGGGGGTCTGTGAAACAGGCTTTCCCTGAGCGGGAGGGGTAGGAGCACTGAAGGGGATGGCACAAAGTTACAACGCTATTGCTACCAGCGGCTGCCTGTGAGTGTGTGCACGTGTGTTGTGCACATGTGTGTGTGTTTGGTGGCTCCTTGGCAGTGACCAGCTGGGCTAAGTCTGTCTTTTGAGAACTCTGAGTATAGCATTTAGAAGGCTGGGAAATAGTGCCTGGGTGAGTGGTCGGGCCCTTAAATAAGCAGCATGAGAGTGCGCTGCCCACATTTCCTTTGGACACCGCTGCCCTCCCACCTGGATTCTCCGTCTCTTAACTGGCACACTAGCCACTCAAAACTAAGGAGGCTCCTTTTGCCAGTTCGCTGCCAGGGCCTGGCCCAGTTGTTGTGTGAGCTTTGTCTTTGATGCCTGGTGACAGGATGAGGGGTAAGTCTTGTCGTCTTCATTTCGCAGAAGTCGGATAGAAGCCAGATCTCTCTTGGTCCCTGGGTATTTCATTACACTCCGGTGCCTGCCATGTGTGGGGAGGCTGTCAGTGAAGATTGAAACAACGTGCTTAAACAAGATGCTGCTGAGCCCTGCAGAAGGCAGTGTAGAGAATTCTTAAAGTAGCAACTATTTGAAAGTTGATGACTCTCCGAAGCACCTGGCTTTCTTCATATTTGAAGCTGGCACGTGAAGAGAGCTACTGTCCCCCTTCTCCTGTTTGGTTTGATAATTTACACAAAATGTAGGAGATGAATTATGGGTCTCCAAGATACCCTATTTTAAGAAAGTGCGAATTTTAATTCAGTACTGCACACTAACGTAGTTCAGTTGCCACCCAAACCCAGGAGAAATGGATGGTTCCTCACATTCTAAGAAGTTCAAATTTTAGGAAGGGAAGTAATTTCTACCACAATGCATTTTTAATCACAAAATTGTGTATCTGTGTGTTTGTGTGTGTGGTGTATATGTGTTTGTGTATGTATGGATACTCACATGTGTCCATGGGGGGGGGGTGTATGTGGTCAAGTGGAGGCCTGAAGTTGACATTAGAAACTCCCTCAACTACCTGGAATCTTATTAACTGAGGTGATGACTCTCGCTTGAACGCAGAGCCATCCACACAGCTACCCCAGCTAGCCAGCTTGCTCTGGGCGATCACCTACCTCTTCCTTCTGAGACCTGGGATGCTAGGTAAGCTGTTATATCCACCTGCCATTTATACAAGCCGTCTCTCCAGCTTCCCAAAGGGCTTTTAAAGAGAACTCCGCATGCAGGCAAGCCTGGTCCCTGCAGACACTTGTGCACGCATCTGCACCTGATGGTAATACACATGGTCCAAGTCCCTCGAGTTTTGTCACCTGGAAAGCTAAGGTAACCATCTAAATCTCAAAATTCAGAATTATTCAAAAACTGACTTAGTTCAAGGATAACTCATACTATTTTTTTTTATAACCACATAAAAGCCAAATTATAGAAATTGTCTTTTTTCCTGGGCCTTGACGACCATGGTAATTGTGTTTTGCTTTTGGGAATAGTTCATTTGAAATAAACTGAAAATAGACAGGTCAGGGTAAATTATTTCAATGACCAATTATAGCAAATTAGGCAAATGGATTCTAGCAAATCAATAGGTGTATCATGTGTGCAAACATCTACATCTCTGTGTCTGTAATAGCGA
This sequence comes from Acomys minous, assembly GCF_964271855.1. NCBI lineage: Eukaryota > Metazoa > Chordata > Mammalia > Rodentia > Muridae > Acomys > Acomys minous. The sequence goes on along the minus strand of NC_140499.1, from coordinate 10,754,503 downwards.
CCCAAGCCATCTGCTCCGAGCCAGGCCTACCTTTTTAAATTTCACCCCTGTTGTATGAACCAAGTGAGTCTAGAGATTCCAACGTTATGATTGTGTGACCATGTCCAGTCGAAATAGCATTGCCTTGTTGACGATCATTCACTGTAACAAAACAAGGCGGTGCAAGGTGAGATAATTTTGCTAAAAAAACATGTTTATCTACTCCTGCAGATTCATCTATTAGAAAATACAAGAGGATAAAAAGAATGTCCCAGACCCTCAGGCAGACACAGCTTACGAAAGATATAACAGTCTCTACTACTGGCCTGGAAAATTATTTTAATTGTCTCTACTCCCTTGGCTAATGTTCTTAAATCTCTCCTCTTTGCACTTGGAAGTTTAGCTGGAAATGCCAGGAGCTGTTCTTATTCAATCACAAAAACGTCTGCACGGGAATAGACAAAGCAGAGTTACTGTGTAAATTTGTTCAGTAGATTTTATTTTGCCCCTGTAAAAGCACAGGAGTTCTTTCATTCAAGAAAACAAAGGGTTAACTTCCAAGTTCATACCACAGCCTTATCCCTTGTCGCTTCCTCCCCCCTCCCCTTTCACCATGAAAATATGCTCATGTGAAGTGAATTCTGAAACCGAATCTGCTGAACACGCTCTGCATTTGGTACCAGATTTGTATGGCGACATTCAAACTTCTGCCATGGCCATTGCAATGTAAATAGGAAATTCTAAATGTGATTTGAATTGCCCTTTGGGGAGTTTTGCAATGAGAGACGGTACATTTCCAAGGTAGCCAACAGTTAATAGGGAGCAAGCCTCAGCTGTGGGCTTGGAGACTGTTCTGCATCAGAGAGCAAGTTGACAGGAAGCACTGCACGCCTTCAGTTGGACGGAGGGGACTTGGCGGCTGACATGGCCATATATAGTTCTGAAATATTTTCTCTTGGAAATGTTTTAGATCAGACCATGAACACCAGTGCCCTCAGTACTCAGGGAAACGACTCAGCTTTGTAGTGACAAAGGCCTGCGTGCCATTCAGGTTTAGAGACTGGTGTGACCAAGCCTGCTTGCCCTTTAGCAAGCAGCTTCCTGCAGCCAACACTTCCGGACTAGAAAATGGGCTCTCATAGCAAAGAAAGCAGTAGATGTTGAAAATATGCCCTGGATTCAAAATTCCAAGATATTCCCAGGATTTCTAACATAAGAAATATAGTTGTTGTGGCTGAATTGTGCATAACTTGCAATGCTATCTAATATAACATTTGAATTGATTTTATCCATGTATAAATGGATGAAGAAGTTGAGGCTTCCCCCCCCCCCCAACTTGGGCTTCCGCTGTTTTAGGGGAAGGCGATTGCTAAAGTTGTCCACTAGAGGGCAGTGGCTCCCTCATTCATTGTGTGTTTGGACCAAGATTTTGAAAAAAAGAAAAAAAGAAAAAAAGAAAGAAAAGTAATACTATTCTTTCCCCCTCAAGCCCCGTTTTTAATATGTCATGTGGGCACACATATATTGCAAAAATTATTATAAGAATAATAATGAAAAATATTTTAAATGATAGCTTCAGAATTGTATGGCAAGAAGAGTAGGCTCTTTGGTTTTTTTTTTTTCCTCCCAAGCCGCCCCAGGCACAGCTAGTGATAAAGAGAATAGAATCACACCCCCAACAACACACACTCACCCATGCAGGCGTAGAACACTTTCACACGAATGAGTCTGTGCCAAACGCTGCTCTGTATATTGCTTATGGATTCCCTCATTAAATTATGCACACACGTTATATCAATCTACCAAGACCTGCCTCTCCTAACGTTCTGTTGCATGTCTCTAAAATGTTCTGCTTAATAAATATACTACAGGTGATGTTCAGGACTTGCTCAATACTTTTTTATTCTGTACAGAACAACAGTGAATATTTTCATAGATTTCTTGTGCTATATTTGTAAATTAAATTTCCTAAATGCAGAATTGAAAGTCTTGTTAGCTAAAATTTATTATATTAGCTACAATTTATTAGTAGCTATAATCATTATTATAAATCATGCCCATGCTCCAAACAGGGGGTCTCACCAGTTTACTCTCATACTAGGTGGGTGAGGCTGAACCTCTGAGGCCTGACCTAGACAAGCTCGGGGCCTGTGTTTGGTTGGTACTGGTTCCCAAAGTCCACAGGTCTACAAAAATTAACAGCTGCTTAACTCGCTATTCTCAATAATCTTGTTAATTTGCAAAATATTTTGTTTTACAAATTTTATGAGAATATGCAGGTAGGATTACCAAAAATACTTCATTAGGAAAATGGACTTGACTTCTGCAAGCCAGTGATAACACATCCATTTGTTTACCTAAGGAAACACTCACTATGTTCGCTCACATCCTCACAGCATCTGAATGCTTATGATTATTGTAAAAACCACAAAGCAAGATGGCGAGACACCACTCCAGGCTACGGATGAGACAACCCTCTGGTTTTATCTTTGATCCTTAGTTTAACATTCTTCAAGAGACATCTTGTTGCTTCAAATCTGAATCTTTCTCACCTTGGGCAACCTGTTTCTCCCTTTCTCCAAGGAGACTGTCACAATTTGCCCATCCTTTTCCTTCCATTCTAAAAGGGAGCACCAGCCTTTTGTTTTGAATTTTCAGCAGCAACAATAACAAAAGATGTTCACAATACAAATGTCAAGTATTTTTTCCTTAATGAAGGGTTTTATTACTGGGTTAAATATCCAACTATATGTACAGGCGGCAAATAACATGATGAAAGTTGGTAAGGATGCAAGAGCTTCATTTATTTTTCTTTAGCAAAAACCTGCCTCTTTGCTGAGAGCTATATATATCCCACACAACCCCAAATATCCATCAGCATGTCCATGTTGAAAACTGTGAAGCAGGCAAGACTTATTTCCAGAGACCCCCACACCACATTATGGCTGCCATTCTGCATCCTGTGGTCTCTTTCTTTCTGCCCATCACCTGCTGTGTTTAGCTTACACAGAAGTCCCCACAGAGAGGAAGATGCTTTCAGCTCCCGTATGATGAGTGCTCATAAAGAGGGTTATTGAGAGACTCTAAGGGAAACTTAGGAAAGGTACCTTTGCACTTTTTATGAGCTGAGCCTTTGCAGGTGGCCTCATAGCTGGACTCATGTGGAAAGACTGGCCAGTGGCTTAGCAACACACAGGTATAGACAAAGGATGGAAAGGGTATCGCTGTTTCCTTTAATATGACAGCTGACTTCCTTCCCTGTGGGTGCTTTAGTGCCTTCTTCTGGTTTTGCATGGCAAATATATCAAACTTTAGGAGAGAATGTTTTAACCCCTACTCCAGCTCTTACGGGTAGAGGGAGGCTTATCTTATCTCTCACTGAAGTAGCCCCGTCATCCATTGCTCCCCAACCCAAGCAGATGAGGCTCTGTGCAACTTGAGTGCATTCACATTTTAGGTTGTCTTTTGTGAGTTCCAGTTTTTCATTAAAATGTGTGTGTGAGACGAAGAATGTGAAGAGACGATGTTGTTATTCAGTACCAGTGTCTGGATTAAGGCAAAGAGAGCTGTTACAAAGGATCATGCACACGGCCTCAGGGCCAGGATGACTGATGATCAGTGGAAAATAGGTTATGTATACAGGACGAACTCCTGGGTTTGCCGGTTGTATGGCATAATAATTTAATTAAAAATGCACTTACACAAAGCAGAAAGTAAAGAGATTTGTGTAGATAAGTTTGCACTTTGCACTTAGGCCTGCTTTGTACCATAATTTTTAGTGTTGAAAATATGACAGGATTATAAAGATCTTCTTATAATTTCTTATTAGTTGTATAAAATGACCTTTGAACCTAATGCTTTAAGATCATAGAGTAGAGACTTAAAGAATGGCTTCAGTGCTAAAGTTCTTGAGCAAATGACCTAGCTTGGATTCTGGAACCGAGGTAAGAGCCAAGCAAGTTCCATGCCTGTTACTCCAGTGCTGGGGTGCAAACACATGCAGATCCTTGGGGCATGTGGCCCTCTAGGTTAGCTGCAATGACCAGCTCAAGACTCAGTGAAAGACCCTGTCTCAAAAATAAGGTAGAGAGAAGCAGGAAGGGAGCCTCTGGGTCTCCATGTGTACGAACAAGGGAGAGTGCCCCCCCTCAAGCCCCACATGCAAATACGAGACATGCAAAGCACATTCTTTAACTATTGTGTAGTCTTCGTAAACAGAGATTGTCCAAGAAGTTCTTCATATTCTATGTCAAAGAGACAGGAAATTGTTTTGGAGGGGGTCCGATGCCTTTAAACCTGTAACCTAAACATGTAAAAGAGTTCCTTGTGTTTCAAAAGCTTTTGTCCAGAAGCCTAAAGTTAGAGTTGATTCATTTGCTAGACACTAGAACAGAATAGAGAAAGAAGAGGGTGAGGAGGAAGAGAAAAGAGGAGAAGAGAGGGTGGAGGTGTTATTTTTGCAGCCTATTAGATGGATCTCTGTGAATTGAGCCTGCTGGCCAAGTAAATGCATGGTGTTCCAGTGCCCTCCTGGCTGGGTTGAAGTTAGCAGACACTTTAAGGGTAGAGGGAGTGGATTGTGACCGTGCTTTATATTTATACAAGTGGATGTTCACATTTGCAGTTCTCCAATTTTTCACCCATCACCCCCACTTTTACATTTCAGCAGATGTTACAGTTTTAGTAGCATAGTCTCAAAAGTGGTTTTTCCCCCCCTGTGGTCATCTTGCAAAAGTACCTACTTAAAAACATATCCCCCACTGTTGTTTGGAGAAAGAGGCCATACATTTCTAATCTTTGAAAGTGTTCCAAAACTTAGAAGATCAAAATTCAGGACCAAGTAAGATAGGCAGAGTAATCAGACAAAATATTTGATATTTTCATTTCATTCAGCATCTTGACGAGGTAGATAAATATTGTAGTGGATGTAAACATGTCCCTGTTTTGATCCCAAGTGTGGGAGTGAAACAGACTTGTGAGAGAGCACATGATATTTGTCCGCTGGAAACAGACTTGTGAGAGGGCACGTGACTTTTGTTCACTAGAAAGGGAGCTGCATCATACAGGAACATGGTCCTCGTCAGTTGCAAAATGCCCAGTATAGGTCATGAGAGAGTATAAATGGTCCAAATAACAAAATCAGTCGCTTTTGCATCACTTCACATGCTTCCCGTTGCTTGCCTGCTCATCATTCCCAATTGGAGACACGGAGGAGACTTCGAAGAGGCCACTGTGTTTGCTGTTGCGCCTGCTGCTGCTCGCTCCTGTTGTGTTGGTCTACTTCCGCTGTCCCTATTAACTTCCTTTTTCTCCCATCCAGGGTAGGTGGATTGGAAAGGAGGTAGAGGTATTAAAGAATCCTAAATAAAGTAGGTCTAGAAAGGGCAAAGCCTACTACATATGGATTTGTCCGCATCACAGGGTGGTGCGTGTTGCTTGTTTCCTTGGGTATACAGAGGCACACTGTTTGGATCCTTAAAGCCCTGTGGATGCCACTTCCTGTTAAGTTCTATTCTCCAGAGCCCCCACTCCCAAAATGCTTGTATGTGCCACCCTGTAATCTTTGCATTCACAATAACTTTCAAGGTGGCAGAGTATTAAAAGAAGAAATATTCATAGCATTTCTGGGATATGTCATCTCTTGTTAGGAGCAAATGACCACAAAACACTCTGGGAAGGACTCTCCCAATAGTTTGACCTTTTTTTGTGTAGAAGAGTGATATTTTTTTTTCTTTCTAGAATAATTTCCAAAAATGATTTGATTAGCAAAACCAATATTCTTATGGAGACATCAAGAGCAGCACAATTGAGTTACCATGTTTCTGAACTGAAGACAAGGAGCTCAACCCTTCCCAGCCTTGAAGCGGGAAAGAGCACATGTGAATATAACTGAAAACCATCAGAATGGAAGCTGTCCCCGAATGGTGCTCACAGCTTTTAAACTCTGAACTTTGATTTTTTTTCATTTCCAAACTGGATTTCTTAGGATTAAAAAAAATACATATTATGTTTCTATCTCTTTTTCTAATACATACTTAGAGAAATAGCAGAGTCAGTGCCACACACCAAGAACAGCAACGGCCTGTTACTTTCTAAACTTTGGAGACTTTCTTACTTCCCTTCAACCGTAGAGCCACACCGCTTGAACTCAGCTCAGCCACATTTAGTAAAATTGCAGTCTGTCTTCACAACACCAGATGTCACGTGCCCTTAAATTCTTATTCTTCTTTGGCCCAAATGTGTGCTTCTTTCCCAAGCAAGTTCTTTTCCTGTGTCTTCCACGTAGTAGCCCTTTGACATTCTCCCTTTTTTTTTTTTTCCTTTTTAAATCTTGCAGGGCAACCTGTTGAAAAATAACTCACTGGTTTGGTTGCAGCAAAGGGATTAAGATATTATTCATAGGCCTTTTTTTTTTTCCTTTTCACTTATAATCTTGAAACTTTGCTTCTCAGAGCTACATAGTGAGCTCCCAGACAGGAGCTGCTTATTCATCAAACCCTGTTAAAACATGACAAAGCTGCTCCCTACATATTTTATTAAACTCAATTAAGTAATGGAGTCTTTTTGCAATCAAGCTCACCTTCATCTTCCAAAGGAAGCTCAAGGCACTTTGCCGTTCGCAAGATGCCGCATGTTCATTTCTTCGCGGTGCTGAATGTAGTTTGATTTATGTCCTGCCCTAGTTAAGATGCCCAGGTCCTCAGCCCTTTTGCCTCTGAGTTAGAAGCTGAGGTCAAGTTAACAATACTAATCTGTCTCCCTGTTTGCAAACAATGAATCACCACTTGGATGGGAAGACTGCATAGTAAGCTTTGACTTGGCAGCTTGGTTCAGAGGTTGTCAGCAGAATGTACGAAAGTGGCCTGTGTCTGGGACTTGTGGTCACAGATGTCAAGGATTCCCTGACGAGGCCACCAATATTGGTGTGAATAACTGGTGAGATGTGGGTGTGGCTGAGACTTGGTATTTCCGTGCCCAGTTTAGACTGGATTGATTTGATCTAGACTTAATAATATTAAAAGCTTTGCTAGTCATTCCCAGGGCACAAATGAAAATGCTTTCCAATTATTGAAGAAGAATGTGACTTATTCAGGACACTGTGTAAGAAGAAGCAGCTCTTGGACCAAGTGAGCTGTGACTAGGAAGGGATGGCACTTCAAGGGGAAACACAATATTTTATTACTTATTAAATTAGAGTTTGTTCTGGAGAGTTGTCAGTTCAACTAGCTGGACTTAAAACAAGCAACTTATGAAAATTAGAGGCCAGGGTTTTTTTTTTCAAGTATTTTGTTCCACTTCCTTAGGAATGTAGACTGAATAATGATTGAAAGAAAGAAAACCCAAAGATTTTACCAAATAACCTTAGTGCCTGTCACAAAGTTAGCATTGACCTAGTATTTACAAATTGCTCACATGTACTAGTAGTGGATGCCTTTGAGTGACTATTTATGAAAATATTTTAAAAGAAAAGGACATTCACTTTTACTAGCCATAGAATAAAAATAACAATTCCTTACTTTGAATTGACAAAAACTACTTGCTTTCTTATGAGTTTTTTACTTTATTGCATTAAAAATTAAACTTTACTAACTTTGATGATGGTGATGATGATGATGATATGTGTGTGTGTGTGTGTGTGTGTGTGTGTGTGTGTGTGTGTGTGTGTGTAAAGGTTATACTGGCATGCATGCAAAGGCCACAGACTGACATTTGAATTCCTCTTCTCTACCTTAGATTTTGATTCAAGAGCTCTCATTGTACAACAGACCTACCATTTCAGCTTGACTCACTAGCTTGGGGGATCTACTTAGCTCCATCCCTCTGTGTTGACAGTCCTAGTGCACACTACTACATACAACTTTTTGTTGTTTGTAGCATGGCTCCTCATATTTGTGGAGGAAGCACTTTGTCCCCTAGCCATCTTGTATTTCCTAATTGTAATCTATTCATTATTTATCCATGGTTGCTGTTTATTTATCTGAAGTTACAAAAGGGGTGTGCTCAGCTTTGCTAACAAGCACATACTCTTGATGTAAGAATATAGACTAGTCAACATAGGCTTGATTCTGTGATCCAAGGACAGGTGTGTCAGGAGGCTGTGGGTTGGGACATTGTGACATGTTTAAAAATGACTTCTTTATTTCTCTTTCATGCTGAGAAAAATGATAGAGAATTCCCATGAAAAGTAAATGGAGAACTTGATTGCTCACATTTACTGTTTGATTAAATCAATGCTAAAATATTCTCTGTGATTGATCAACTGGAAGGCAGCACTAAGAGCTCTTCACTGAACCTAAGGGTCTTGTCATTCTTCAAAGTCACCTAAGACATTTGTACCCTTGATCTGTGGTCCTGATATATAATAGCATGAAATTTTACATGCTAGATACTTAACGTGCAATTGTCTGCAAAGGCGTTTACTGGCATGGTCCACATGAACACCAGCTCTACAGATGACAGCACTGTCAGCAAAGATCACCAAGAAGGCCCTGATTTCAATGTACCTGTCAATCAACCCAGCTTTAGGAGCACTATAGGGATATAATCATTTGAAAATCCTAAATCTCCACATGTGACAATTTTTTAAATCAAAATCTTTTTTCTCCTATGATGCCTTCTCTTTCTAGATTGACCACCTAGTCAACATTTGGTTAATGTACTTATACTAATTTGTAGAAAGAGAAAAAGCATCCTTGGGCAAAGAAAAAAAGATGTGTGGTGGTCACTGAGATAAAAAAAAGTTGTGTTAGAATATCATTAACTGACTTTAGTGTGAATTTGCAGGAGTATTTTTTAAAGATCATTAAATGTGAATAGCCAAAATTAGGACATGTTCATTATTAGAAAATTTCAAATTTCCAATACTTGGGGTACTAAGTTTGGAAAAATGAAATGATTGCTATAAGTTGTATTGTTCTTACTCTCTGCAGTCTATAACTGCATACTCTATACAGTCTTGGATATTCACTTTAGGGTATGCTAGTCCACTTGAGAAGAAACAGACACACATTTAAGGATTTTGGGCTTTGAGGTTTCTTCCCTGCCACATGCAGATCCCATTCTAGGTCATGGCCTGTTCAGCTCACTGAGCATCACGCTCCCACCTGTCTGGGATCTCTAAGTGGAAGAACTTGTGATTCACATTTTCGCCTGGGGAGAACTATTTGTATAATGCACAAACTGCACAAGGCTGTGCTTTTCCTACTACAAGTACTGTCCTTTAATCCAACAGCTCCCAAGGAAAGCCATGGTTACCAGTTAGTGTCTCAGTCTTAGTGTCTGTTTTATAGAGCAGCAGAAAAGTGTAAGATTGAATCTGGTTTTAAATATCACACAGTCATTTTATTACACTACTCTAGAATGTATCCAATTCCAATTATTAGAAAAACTTCACTGGTCATTTTCATAATAAAAATTGAAATATGAAACTTTAATGCAGAATCTGATATGGGCTTCCAGGAGGTGACTTTTCCCAAGTAGCACATGCAAAAATAAGTAATTTGAAAAACTCAGACCAGGTGTCTCCAGTGAGATATCCGGCTTCTGAGAAGAGAGAGGAGAATATGAACTTCAGCTCCCTCCAACTAAAGCTCAGTAATCAGGATGATGTGTCTACACTTGCCCAGTTGTACAGTTAGCTTCTAGGAATCAGGCTGACTGCATGACTCTGAGAGCTCACTTGGGGAAATGACTGCACATTACTTCCTTAGATTCTCTTGAAGATAAAAATAATGCTTGCTCCCATGGGGTGGATTTAATTATGTCTTTTAATTATTATGTATTATATTAAGTGGAAGAGTGCAGGTACAGGGCTTAGAACATATCACATACATATCACAGACAGTCAGAAAATGCCAACACTTCTATGTGCTCGGCCTCTTATGCATTGTGCCCCATGTTTCTGTGTTTTGAGCATTTACAGAAGGTCAACCTTCTTATCACAATGTTTTTAAATGAATATTTCTTTATGTATAGTGTGTATGTATATGTATATTATATGTATGTGCAAGTATGTTCCAGAAGAGGGTGTCAGATCCCTCGGAATTATAACTGATTTCCAGGGTCCTGGGATCTGAACTCTGATTTTCATGGTTGCTAAGCAAGCACTATTAATTGCTGAGCTATCTCTCTAGTCCACAAACCACAATACTTCAACTGCATTTCTCATTGTTATATTTTACTAAAAAAAAGAAAGCAAAACCAAAACCAAATGGAAACCCTAAAAACAGTTCAATGGAGAAGATGAAAAATCAGCTATGACTAATTAAGCCTCATTTTTTCTGAAGAGATACTTGCCTTCTGCAAGTATTTTTATATTCCTGAGTGTTGAATTTAACATGAATGCTGGGTGGTTGTGATTCTTTCTTTGCCTTTTGTCTGGAGTGAAGAAGAAGGAGAAGGAAGAGGAGGAGGAGGAGAAGGAGGAGGAGGAGGAGGAGGAGGAGGAAGAAGAAGAAGAAGAAGAAGAAGAAGAAGAAGAAGAAGAAGAAGAAGAAGAAGAAAGAAGAAAGAAGAAATAAACTGGTTGCTTTGCTAGGTTTTTATTTGTTAGCACCAGCCACACATCTGAAAAAATGGGAGCCTTAAGTTCTACAAAGTAGAGAACCACAGTGGAGGATGACCCAAAGAGGTATCATGCTAGCATTGGTACTCAGGGTGTCCATTGCAGAAGAGAACTTATCTCTGAATCTGGAGACAGGAGACACTGTAAATAATACTCTTATGAGGTTTGTACCCTGGATGTGCCTGTTCCAGCGTAGCAAGTTGAAAAGGAATGAACTGGAAGCAGCTTGCTTTCTGGACCTTTGTCAAGTATATGGCTTTGTTCTGATCCATGGCCTTAAACTGCTCCCAAATCCTAAGCATAAGCCATAAGATGCTCTTTCAGTGATTCTATCCAGTTTTGGACTTTTGCCTTCTGTTCTCCAAAAGGCAAGGAAAGCTGGATGTTTCTTATCTAACATGTAAGAGTGTAGCTGCCCCAGAACTGCTCATTTTCTGTCCATCTCAGGCCCCAGCCTTAAAATCTATGAGTCTCCCCTTTCCTCACTTCTTTGATATTCCCCTAAATTACTGGCATTTGATATATGTTTTTGAAAGCAAGATGATATGCAGTGAATACAAACAGTACAAATAAACAAATAAATAGGTAATACAAAAGAACCTATGGAGCTTCCCCTTTGGTCACGTGCAGAATCTGTCACCCATGAGGTTCTAGTTTACCTTATAAAAAATATCTCAACGTAGGTCCTCTCTCCTTGCTTTCACATCAGCTGGCCCAGAATTTTTGTATCTCTTGCCTGGATGCCTATAATCCCACACCAGGCTCCCTCCGTTCATTCTGCATGCAGATTGTCATTAAGCTAAGATTAAGTGTCCAATATGTTGGCATGAACCTCCCACTTGGAAAGGCTGCTTCAACCCTTCAACTTGTCTGCAATCCCCGTCTTCCAGTCAAGAAGGAAAACGTAATTATTGCTTTGAATAAAAATCTTCTTATATAGATTGTTCCTTCTGACTCAGTCTTCTGCCCACCCCGGTGCCCACATGACGATCATTATTATATGGTTGGATGGCTTAGCTCTTTATGACAGGTTTTTATCAGTTATAGGTCAAATTTTAATGTTTGATCTTTACCTATTGGTCTATGGAGCGTGTAAAAAGAGGCACATGCCTTCAACACCAGCACTTGAGTGGCAGAGGCAGGTGGATCTTTGTGAGTTCGAGGCCAGCCTGGTCTATAAAGTGAGTCTAGGACAGCCAAGGCTACACATAGAAATCCTGTCTTGAAAAATCAAAAACCAAAAAAAGAAAACAACCCCCCCAAAAAAGAAACATTAGCCACTAATCATATTCAATTTTATAACATCAATAAGCATAGGACTTAATCCATACTAACTAATAAACAATTTTTATAAGAATTACAACGTGCAGATAGTCTGCGTGCTACAGTGCCACTCTGTCTCTATGTGGGAGCAGCCAGGCATGGAGTTACACTTGTACCTTTGAACATGAAAATGATGAGTGGTCTTTCCTCCTTATCTTCCTTCTTTCCTTCAAACACTGTCCTGTGTTCTCGGTTCCTATGCAGTGCCAAAGCAATACAGAATAGTGAATGTGTCCTTCCCCCAGGGAGTGTTCTCAATCATAATGTGAAAGAAAAGCATAATCTAATTATGCAATTTGGGTATCAAGAGTTTTTTTTTTTAACCAGGAACTCTACCCTGCTGGTTTATAAGTCGGAGAGATATCCTCTCCCTCTGAAGTCGAGATGCTGAAATAACCTTTGATGGTGGCTGGTCACCTCCTTACTGTGTCATCGCACCTTAGAACAGACAAAAATTGTTGTGGAATATTCTTAAGTGTTGCAATGAAAGTCAGAGAACGCTACCTCATGTGGAGAATAAAAAGGCCACTGCTTTGTAGGTTTCCGGCTCTAGAATCTAGTTTCTACCCTCAACTCACTGAATTTGAGTCGCTCAAGGGAATTTAGATCCTTTGTTTTAACAGGAAGCAGTCCCACTATTCTGAGATCTGAGCCACTTCTATCCCCAGTATTTCACAATATAGGAGATCTGCAGTCCTTTGTGATCCTATGACAGAGTCTGTGAGGTTCCAACCCAGATTAAGCCACCAAGACTCTTGGCCCACTTCATACTCTCTCTTGAATGGGCTGTGAGAACGAAGAACATTGTTTCAAGAAACAATCAGCTCAGTAGATGACATCATAGGTCTTCCTGAGAGAGAGGAAGGAGATGTGGGATGCAGATAGGAACCACTCCCAGGCAGTCCCTGCGTGCTCAAGGGCTGCTCCCAGCAGCAGCACCAAGGCTACCCTTGCTTCTTGAACTGTAAGAGGGACCCAGTTGTTCAGATGTCCTGACTCCCATATATTTATTCTCCGAATGAGGCAAAAAGGTCTGGGTGAGATCATGCATCAACCTATGAAAAATGAACAATTAAAACAATGAAGTTGTCAGTTCTTTTACCAGATTGCAAATCAATAACCTTCCTGTCAGGCTGGCTGCTCCACTGCACCATTAGTTTAATACAAAGACATTCCGAGGGACTGTATGTGACAGCTGATCCATCACCTGCTGGTCCTGGGCTTTTGATAGAGACCTGCGCAGAAGATGCGGCCATGAAGCACAGGGGTCAGTTCCGATCTATGAAAACCAATGTTTAAGGCAAAATCTGAATGTTTGAAAACTGACACGGGGAGGATTCTTCCTTCTACAATCCAAATCATTTCTTTCTGTCTCTGTCTCTGTCTGTGTGTGTGCATGGGTCTTTCTCTGTCTCTGTGTCTGTTTCTATCTATCTATCTATCTATCTATCTATCTATCTATCTGTCTGTGTGTGTGTGTGTCTTTCTCTCTTTGTCTCTGTCTGTCTGTCTGTCTGTCTGTCAGTCTCTCATGTGTGTGTGTGTGTGTGTGTGTGTGTGTGTGTGTGTTTATTTAGCTTGTTTGTGACACAAATATGATACCAGGCCAAAAAAAGTTTGACAGTCACAATGAAGGGACTGAGGCTAAAGTGATCTGGTATGTTGGCCAGGTCTTCCAGCAGAAGCTACTCTGTGTCACACTGAATGCTAAACATGATGACTGAGAAAATGCAAGGCCAGCACACTGCATTCTCTTACACATCTTGTTTCTGTGTGTCATCTTAGACATCATTTGCCAGTCTAAGTAAAATAACTGAATAAGGACAAACTCTTTAAAGTTGATGTCACATTTGGATTTCAATTTTAGGAGAAAATTATAGACTAGCCTGTTAGAAATCATAGACAAGGGAGTTCTTTCATGTTAAGACCCTATGGCAATAGTAAGAAGAGCACTGCAGCACAGCCAGGGCAGGAAGGGCTTATGAAATCATGGGGCTTACTAAAATCATCTCTCTAATTGATTTTGCTCCAATTTGAATCTTATCAAAGTTGACCTCTCGGTTTTTAATGAAAATCTGGAATACTGCCAAAATCAGCACAAGACAAAACCAGTACTTCTCCCGCACAATGGTTTGCGTATTTAATTTACCCAGATTATAGCTTCATAATCAAAATAGTTGGTTATCACTAATTCAAAAAGCCATTGTCCATTCATTTTTAAAACTACTTCCACTGGTCAATTCAAAGAACAAAATGTCGCTACCATCCTTAGGGAGGCCACACAATGGAGGTTTTGTAGTTATTCTGTCACCCAGAATGATGTCAGATGGAAGAAGAATCAACTCTATTGGTTCAAATGTGACTGGCCAGCAGGTCCAGGGGCCCTTGTGGCTGATAAAACATGAAAAAGAACATTTTAGTGTAAAGATGTTTTAGGCTGATAGCCACAGTTAGGCCATTTGTTGTCAGGGTACCTTCGGAGTTTAGAGATGTTGAGCTATGTCTTAATTTCTCTGAAACCCTGAGGGAGTTAAGAGGTGGGGGTAGGGGGCAAGGCTTATCCTGAGACCACGCTGGGTTGTTCCTGGTTTCAATACTCATTTACCACATTGTCCAGTCACATGAATTACTGTGTGCATTATAGTATTAAATGGTTTTAAAGGAGACCATATGGAACCTCAGGATGGGAAAGCAGTTTACTGCCTGGAAATTACCCTGGGACCCTGTCAGTCTTTCATCTGAATTTCTGCCCTCGGAGTCTTTTTCTCACAACTCTTCTCCTTGCTCTTTCTTTAAATATCTGCTGCGATCCCAAGCTGCCACCACTAGTCTCCGTCTGGGTCCTGACCTTCTCTGAACAATCCCAAATCATTCTCAATGTGACATAAATGGTCTTTTGGGTGCATTTATTAATACATTATCTTTAAATTATTAGCCATAGCTTTTCCATATATTTTGATATCATATGATACAAGCATTCATTTTTTAAGGAGGTTGCATATTAACCTGTTATCAGGACTTGACCCTACATAACAACATGACTCCTAAGGAATAAGTTCAAAGTTACATGCAGCATTAAGAAGTGCAGAAATTCTAATAGTGATCCCTCAAGGAGGCCCATGTCCTCATTCTTGGAACATGTGATTGTCTGAGTTTATAGGAAGAAAGGAAATTTGTAGCTGTCATGATGTTGGGCATCTAAAGTTTTGGGTTATCTGAGTGGGTTTAATGAAATCATAGAACTATAATAAGATCAGAGATTCAAGAAGCTAAGCTCTTGGCTGAGGATGGAGATGCAAAACAAGCTGAGGGTTGTCAGTGGCTTCTGGAAACTATGAACCCTTTTGCTTCAAGAAAGAACTTGGCCTTGAGTTTGCCTTCTGGCTTTCATAAAGACGTGATAGTAAATCTCTGTCACTTTGAGTCAGTAATTTATAAATGCAACTGCGTTATAACCTCTATAGGTCAATACTCCTTAAGAATTCTTCCCAGCCACTCTTGTATCCACAGCTCCCCTACGTAAACCACTCTCCGCCTTTTTCTCTGCCCTCCTTCCCTTGATCTACAGACACTGTCTCCGATGTCTTTGCAGCTCAGTTGCATAAAGCTCTCTTCAAAGAACACGTGGAGCTACACAGTCCCCACTCTACACCTGACAACTTTAACAGGGCCCTAGTGTCATTCCACTTGTCACACTTGCACCTTCACAACAGCTGGAGTTTGGTGTTTGTTTAGACGGTTCTATGGTCACGTTTAGCATCTCACTACGTAGCTCGATGATGACACAAATCTGATTTTGCCCAATTTTGTAAATCTGGTACCTAGTGGTATTCATAAGCAGTTTCTTGGTGAGTTGAGAATCTTGAGAATTCTTCAGGTCACGGATAGTGGAAAAACATATAAACAATCTTCAAATATTAGATAATTTCCCTAATAGTTATGATATATTTTCTACATAGTTTGAAGTTACATAAACTTTTAATTAAATTTCTTTTAAATTCAAGTACTTTAAAATATTTTTATTCTTGAAATTTTCATATATATGTCTATCTATCTATGTATCTATCTATCTATCTATCTATGTATCTATCTCTCATGTTCATTATTTCTTGTTATTCTTTTTCTTCTCCTGCTTTCCTCCTTCTCATATCACTCCTTCTTCTCCTTCTTGATGACCCACCAAGTCCAGTTAGTGCTACTTGTGCACACACTAATATGTGGTAAATCTACCATCCTCAAAAAGTATTATGGTCCCCCTCCCAGTAGAGTCATTTGCCAATAGCTCTTCAAAATGGTAGGGGGCCCAGAAAGCATCTCCCCCCATCTGTATCAGTTCTAGCTGGCTTGATTGTATATGTCTTGTACAGGTGGCCACAACTGCTGTGGGTTCAATAGTGCAATGGCCATGCCACATCCATAAATCTGCATTTCGTAGCATTCCCCCTCACCCTCTGGCTTTTACATTTATTCTATGTCTCCTCTGCAATGTTCCCTAAATTTTGGTAGGGGTTGTAAAGATGGATGAAAGCTGTTTATTCAGTCTTTCATTCTAGAAATTTGGTCGTTTGTGTGTATCTCCATTGACTGTTTTCAGAAAGAATACTTTCTGACCAAGACTGAGAGAAGTCAAGGTCAATGAGTATAAACATAAATATTTAGGAGACAATTTGTCATTATGATCGTTTTGTAAAATAACCACACTAAGTTCTACCCTACCTAGCCCATGACCTCTGCAGCCATACACTTTTAATCAGAAGTTTCGTATGAGTTGTGAAATTTCCTCTGTGAAGCATGCCTCAAATATATCAGAAAACAACTATTTACTCTATAACCAGTGTGTCACTGTTGTACTGATGAGCATATCTGGTCTGGACAGGCCAGTACTGTAAAATGCAGACTTTAAAATGGGGTATCAAAAGAAAAGGAAGAGATTTTGTGAATGCCTTATGAAAGTCGTCTCTGCTTCTTCACCCTCTGCATTCCTTCTTATAATAACACGTGGCAAAGATTCTATTGCTCTTTCTGTGGGAAGGAAATCTGGTTGTCGAACTTCATGTACAGTAAGTACTTTGAGGTCACAGATAGTGCAGTGACAGTGGTATGTTCCCTTGGTCCAGACACACATAGTCCCCCTGGGCTGCAAGTATACCAGGTACTTTCACACAGCACAAGTTTTTGATGGCTCATTCAAATCACACCAGCTCAAATTTCTCAGTGCCATTAGGCTCCACGCCTCAAAATGGAAAGTAGGCAAATAGGTTACACTGCTGTAATTTATTGCCCAGATCCTATTATGTTGAGAATCAACCCTTCAACCTCTCCATGTAGTTAATCACAAGTGTGCTGTGGGCATGTTTTCTATGGGAAGACCAAACTTTTTCATCATGTAACTATCACAGCAGACGTGGATTTAAGAAGCTAGGAAGAATGTGTAATCAATTCAACTTTGACTTTGTAAAACTTCTGTAAGACTCTAATGAAGACAGATTATTTCATTAGTTGATTGTCAGCCTTCTGTGTAAAGACCTCTCCTTAAGGAGTTCATATCATGTCACAGTGGGGTGGAAAGAATATCTTCATTTTACTGACTATGTGTTGGAAAAAGCAGGAAGGTCACCTACAGACACTCCCAGCTGTGGTTGGGTCTTCTCCTTAGATATTAATCAACCAAGTTAATACACTCTGCTGACAGTAGAATCAAATGTATCTTGTTGAGTACCTGGCAGATTCAGGATAAATGCTTCATGGCCAGATATCTGAGCAACCAGCATTTCTAAATCAAAGAACATCTATACCCACAACAGAGTTATGTTAAAGGCTAGTGTAGGCACTGCTGGTCTACAGGACCTAATGGTCAACTTGTCTGCTTTTTTTCCCCACTGAACTTGTTTGATTTGCCATATGTCCATAACCACGAAATTGAAACTGTCTACTTGATTCTGTGTTCTGTGCTGAAAAAATACCTATATCCCTTTTTCTTTCTTCTTTTTAAATGCCTTGATGTGATTTCAAATTTGGATGGAGGGATTTCACTGTTGAGACTACATAAAGAAAAAGCAGAACACGGCTGAGTGGCTGACAAGTAACGCAAACACAGTACCTGCTAATGTGTGCAGAGAGAAACCACCTTGAGACTTTAAAACAGCTACCCCAGAAATAATATCTTTATCCAGATACGAGGTCCCATATGAATTATACTATTATTTTAACTGATTTTCCCTGACATCACACTATGATTTTTTTCCATGACAAGAAAATTGCAGCCAACCCTTGACAGTCAATCACAAATTGACTGAACAAAACAAAATCAAACAGTGAAGTAATCCCCAAGCAAATTTAATGAAACCTAAGTCCCGGAGGGCTGTGCACTTCTGTAGGCAACAGCCTTATTTAATAAGTTGCCCCTGCTTTCACGTTTAGGACCATATTTACACAGACAAATTCAATTCACTTGGGTTTACATTTCCTCTTTCCCTAAGTCTGCCCACCGGGCACATGTGAGAAAGACTGTAACCAGGCATGTCAGTGTTCAGCAAAGAGGGGAGACAGTCATCCAGTCACCAGGAGATGTACCTGTCTGCCTGGCTACCATGGAAACCACTGTCGGCTCCATAAGTACGGCCTGTACAGAAGGATGATTGACTGAGGAGATATACCAAAAGGCTGGTCTTTTGTTAAGAATAAAAGGGAAAAGTGGAGGTAAGCCTCAACTTCATGACAAAATTTGGGGATTTTTTTTAACTTGAATTGTGGAAAGTATTATCATCTAGTCTCTCTCTGTTGCCCATCATCACCACCTCCCTTTCTCCATTTCTCTTTTAGTATTTTCTGTTTTAAAATTCCCCCAAATTCTTAACAAATATCCAATATGGAAAGAAACAAAGAAAAAGAGATATGTGCTTATCATTGTAAATCAGCAGAGAACACATGACAACATACTTATCATTGTACATCAGCAGAGAACACGTGACAACATACTTATCATTGTACATCAGCAGAGAACACGTGACAACATACTTATCATTGTACATCATCAGCAAAGAACATGTGACAACATACTTATCATTGTACATCAGCAGAGAACACGTGACAACATAGTTATCATCGTACATCATCAGCAGAGAACACGTGACAACATACTTATCATTGTACATCAGCAGCAGAGAACACGTGACAACATACTTATCATCGTACATCATCAGCAGAGAACACGTGACAACATACTTATCATCGTACATCATCAGCAGAGAACACGTGACAACATACTTATCATTGTACATCAGCACAGAACATGTGACAACATACTTATCATCGTACATCAGCAGAGAACATGTGACAACATACTTATCATCGTACATCAGCAGAGAACACGTGACAACATACTTAAAGTGATTCCAATGTAAGCTGACCCCATGCCTGCTTTGAAACAAACAAATTGAGCACATTGTTATTCTGTAATGAAAACAATGATTTGCTTAAATGACAAAATGCCAGTTACTCCCAGTCTGGTAATAAGGTGACACTGTCCCGAGACCCAGAACTTTATATTGATTTGCTGGAACATTTAACATTGAAAATAGTTTATAGAAGAAAGAGCACACTAAAAAAGTCCCAAGGAGCATGTGAAATGTTCAGTCAACTGTTTAATTTTTAAGCTTGTAATTACTTATAATGTACATTTTATAGGTGTAATAATAAAATTATTTAGCTTCAGTTTCATTTGTTTCCCCAAGACAGTCATTGGCTATTTCTTCCTCCAGTCAATCCAGTTATTTCCCCTAAAAACATGGATTTCTGATCACGCTAATTTTCTAACAGCTATAGACACTATATTCTGAATATCATTAATACATTTTAAACATTGGAAACTAAAACCACAATTAAACATGTATGGAAAGTGTTTCAATCGACACTTTTAAGATCTATGAATACTACAGGGGTTCCAGTTGAACATGGATAACTGAATTAGAAACGCAATCAGTTTCTCTTAGTTTGTGGCTGTGGTTGTTCTCAAGCATGTTGTCCTAGAAAGGCACACACATCTCAGAAGAATGTCCTTCCTGGTCTCAAAGATGTTTTAGCTCAAGAAATTTATATCAGATTACCAATAACTTGGTTGTATTTTAATTTCTGAAGGCGAGCTACCTTGGCTTAAGGGAGGTAGCCTCACCTTGTAAAAATGAGGCTGGCTTAGCCAGGAGCAGCTCCCTGGCTGTCACGTTGGCTTAACTCCAAGCAACACGTGCTTGGATATGGCTGTGAGGGTTCCTTGGCAGCATCCACTGTAATTACAAGACTATGAAGAAAGATTCGAGAAAATAACCATAAAAGGTGTAGCTGGCTCCAAAGCAAAACTTCAGCGGCCAAGAACAACTGGGCTTTCATGTTCTCCAGCTCAGAGTGGAGAATCAAACTTTACTTTCAGCAGAGGTCAGAGGAAGCGGACAAAGTCACACAGAACATCTCACTGCTTTTTCCTAACGCAGAGGTGAGGAAGCCTTGCCTGAGCTTGTGGGTCTCACATAGGAAAAGAGCAGAAAGTGCCAGAGGATGTGAGGGAGCTCACGGTCCTATGGATTTCACGACCAATGAGAGGTCACACACCATTGTAGACCTGGGAAACCTTACACTTCCCTGCCTTGCAGGGCCTGCCGTTTAGAATCACCCTGACTTGAGTTCTCGGGAACCAGTCGGTTTTGTGAAAGGTCTTCCATGCTTTGGGAAATGTGGTCCGGGCAGCATTGCCAGGTCAGGAGGATGTGGAGGCATTCACGGAAACTTGTCGTTGATGACTTTGCCCATGGCCATAAACATTCATTGTGAGAAGATTTTGCTTTCTGCTTTTCCAGAATAAAGCCAAATTGTGTCACAATGCCTTGCCCATATGTGTGTAACCTTTTCAAATACTAGGCCAACGGACTGGGGAAAAACAGATTAATGCTATTCATTTGCTTGGGAACTAATGTGCCTGGAGACACAGGGGCAGTCTTGTTTGTCTACGTGAAATGCCATTCACATGGTCACAGCGAGCAGTAGCAGAGGGGCCTGCCACAGTGCCTTCCATATTTAAACAAAGCACAATGGTAAATTCCAAATCAAGTGTTTTTTTGTTTTTTGTTTTTTAATTAGAGTGAAAGAGAAAGGAGAGGCGATTGTTTGAGAATAGGGGGGAAATGGTCATTTTGTAATGGAATATAACCTAACACTCTTAGCTGTGGAGATAATATTTTCAGAAAGGATTTTTTGGGGGGGGGGGAGAGTCTTTTAGTTTTAGGGATTTTTTGTTTTGTTTTTGTTTTGTGTTTTTTGAGGAAATCACAGCAAGACTGATGCTGTGACAAGTTTACTGCAAGCAATCAGACGTTGTATACCCTTAACGTATCACAATACGTTCGTGGTTGCCAGGATCAATACAATGGTACTCACCAGAATACAATGTTGTATGCAAGCTATACAGGGAACACAGATTAATGCTTAAGACTAATTGTCCAGCAAAGGTTCTATACGCTTTGACAACTTCTAGGGAGAACAGAGAAACACGGGCAGCCTGAATGCTCTACTGCCTGAGAGAGTGCCTTGGTTTCTCAGGAACAGAAAGGCACACAGGAGCCATGGACTCTTACCTGAAAAACCAATGTCAAATGCCTCCTAGGACAGCTAGCGATAAGGCTCCCATGATGTCTCACACCCCATTTAAAAATCTCTGATAGGCCTCTTGTCCGTAATGCCATAAGATTGAAAACTGAAGAAGCTTGTGCTTTGCACTATGATCTCGTCATCAGAAAAGACAATTATAAAAGATGTAGCAAAGGCCAACCATGATCAACATAGAACCTTATGAAACCGGGGGGTGAGGAAGGGAAGACTTGACTGTATTGTGACAACCTAGGAAAAACCATTATGTCTGATCCAGGGTGTGTCTTTCCTTGCTAAGTTTAGGAAACCTCTGAGATTTGCTAAGGAATCAAGCAATCTAACTTGCATGTGCCACAGAATTGAATGAGAAGATGGAATTCCCCACAAAATAGCTAACTCTTGGGGAAAAATATGACTGCAGCTTCTATAAACCACACACCATACTCAGGAGATAAATTGAATGAGTTGGGACGCCAAAGATTTGTGCACATATTGTCTTTTTATAGATGACATATTCATTAGCAGTTTAGTCTCATAAGATATAATGTACTAACTTAAGAATCAAGATAAAGTCTAAAATAATGTGAGTTTTTTTCTATATAATATGAAGAAAGAATTAGTATTGAGTTTACTGAGTGCAGACCCACTGATAAAATGCCTGTAGTGGTTTATGTCTGGCGTGAATGTGGCTGTGTCCTATAGCTTCTTCTCTCAGGAGGAGTGTCTTAAAATCTGTGCCCTGCATTTATAGTTTTTGAAATCTGTAAGACCCTCATATGAGGTCGTCTTCCTGCTCAGTGGTTATGGTGTTTCTTTATACCCAGAATGACAGCCACAGTTACATATTCTTATCCAAAAATGTCTTTCTTTACAAACTGAAGCTCTTTTCCTTACTTTCACCAATATTCATGACATAATTCACTTCCCAATTATGACTCCAGAGACTTCTAGAACACTTACCTGCTACTACCGTTCCTTTCAGGAGCAGCATGCCTGAAGGGCACACTTGACCACACTGGTTCTGACTGTACATCCTGTTTTCTTATTTTACTGGATGCAAGCCACCAAACATTATTTTTCAGAATCATACTTTGTTTGTACATCATTAGTTTTATTAAACCATAAAAATTACATGCTATGAGATACACCCAGCTAGATGTGCGGGGAGATGTTTATATTAAAATGTTTAGTGAATGTTAAAAGAGAAGAAAGATTCATCTTCTTCAAGTAGTAATTTAACGTTTAGTGGTCCTTAATACATTTTAGAAGGGAGGAGCACCTCAGAAGCACTGGGCACAGGAAGAATGCTGTGAGCGTGCCTATGCTTTGGAAGGAGGAAATAGCAGAGAGGATGCAGCACGTGTGTGTGTGTGTGTGTGTGTGTGTGTGTGTGTGTGTGTGTGTGTGAGAGAGAGAGAGAGAGAGAGGGGGGGGGAGAGAAGTATAACACTGTAGCAAAGGCAGAGTGGCAACCTTCAGAGTTCACTTTAATCTCCACCACACACAATTTGGTTTTTGTTCTGTTTTGTTTTTGTTTTTGTGTGTAATGATAGAAGGCAAAAGGAAGAAGACTCAACTACTTTCTAAGTCTGTGGGAAAATCTAAGTCTCCTAGGAACAACTATGGGTTTGAAGACAGGACACATGCAAAGGCTGTAAATTACAACTTAGGAGGAGAAAGGATATATTTCAGCTTACAGTTCCCAAAGGGGGCAGCCCACCATGACTCCAACAGGACCATGAGGCCAGCCTATCAGTAAGCCCAGAGATCACATTTTATCCACACACAAGAACCAGACCAGGGGGTGGGGGGCAGGGGGTGGGGGGCAGGGGGAGAGAGAGAGAGAAGGAGAAAGAGAGAGAGGGAGGGAGAGAGAGGGGGAGGGAGGGAGAGAGCACTATAGGATTTCAAAGCCCACCCCAGTGATAAATGTCCTCCAGCAAGGCTCTCCCTCCCAGACAGCACAAGCAACTGAGAAGCAAGTGCTAATACATGTGAGCATATGGGAAACATTTCTTCAAACCACAACACAGGACATACATGCATTGAGTTGAAAATAGAAAATAAAAAATGAAAGCCATCCTCTATGCTTGGTGCCGTTTGAATTCCTCCATTTATCAAACACACCAAGATAATTTTGATCATGACAAAATATATGTAATCAGTATGGAAAGGATGAATTTTAATTTGCGTAGGTTGTAAGAATGCTTCAGAAGGTGATGTCAGAGAAGCACAAAGTTAAGCATGATGATTTGTGAAGGGACAGCATCTCACATTACAACTGTCGGCACACACACACACACACACACACACACACACACACACACACATACACAAGTACGTATATATATGTGTACATATTCATATACACAGTGCATTATATACTTGTGGCAATATATAATATATTATATAAAATAAATACCTTATTATATATTGATTTAAATTATTGATGTACTATAAATATAATTTATATAAATAATTTATGTAACGTTTATAATTTATAACATTTATATATTATGTATTAGCAATTATCTATCAATGATCTGTTTGTCTGTCTTCCTATGTATCTACCTATCTGTCACCATCTTATCATATGTTTGAATCAGAAACTTGAAGACAACTAAAATCACCAACGATGACTAATGGAAATATGGTGTTAAGATAAGTACGGTCATGAGTTTGAAAAACGGAATGCTTCGAGTTACAGTAACACATGAAAAGTTGTTCTCCTGTAACAGGGTGCCCAGAAGACACGTATGGTCCAAATTGCCAAGAAACATGTAAGTGCCTGAATGGAGGTCAGTGTGGAATCATTCTTGGCACCTGTGCCTGCCCTCCTGGCTTCACTGGGGCAGACTGCAGCCAAAGTAAGTTACTCTTACATATTTTGGGGGGAGAGAGTATCCTTGTGTGTCATTTACTGTCTGGCTGGTGGCCTGGCCAGAAGAGCTGCTTGCTTCTGGACAAGAACAGATGAACCTCAAGATCAAAGGTCTTATTTCTTGCTCAAGGGTGGTTTAGAGTGCTCAGGGTGAGGCCTGTGCACTAGACGAAGCTCCGGGTCTCACTGGGGGAGGTAGAAAATGAGTTTCCACCTGGTGTTACAGTTTAGCTCTTTTAGAATGAGATTGCTGGTATAAGAAGGCAGTAGAAACTTGGGAGTTCCACAAACCCATGATGATACCAAAAGTGTCACAGCCCTTTGTCAAGCGACTGTGACAAGCCCACAGTGGAGGAAGCAGGTGGAAGCCAGGAACCAGCCAGCGGGCAGGACAGATGAGACTCAGGCCTGGCAGGTGCTTCATCAGCAGTGAGCACCAAGCTGGTGGTCCTGAAGCAGGCTTCAGTGATGGTCGAGGCAGTTCTGCCACTGCTACCTTGACTGCCTTGCCAGCAGCTAAGCCCTGGGCCTCCAGTGCTGATTCTTCCCCAAAATAAATGGAGTCTCAGATGGTCATGGTGGAGGAATGACGCAGCACTAGAGAGCAAGCCAGTCTTTATTTTTGTGAATCAGTGATGTATAAACCTTGGGCTGTGGGAAAGGGTTTGAGGGTGAGTGTGTTTGAACCCATGGAGCTAGAGTGCTAGGGATACTTGATTTACATGCAGTGGTAAAGTGCCTCATTTCCTCGTAGTAGCACAGGGTCCTATCACAAGAAGGAGAACACAGGACTTAATTAACCTATGAGTGGAGGAAGAACTTCCAGGTATTAAGGAAATCTTAAAATTTGCAGGCAAACAGATGGAACCAGACATAATCATCCTGAGTGAGTTAACCCAGATCCAGAAAGATGCACATGGTATATACTCACTTATAATTGGACACTAGCCCACATGGACGCCCTTTGAGAGTCTTCACTCAGAAGGGGATTAGGACAGATGCTCGGACTTGCTATTCAGACTTCGACCTTTAAAAGCAAGGTTCCACACTGTATATAATTCAGGCTGGCCTTGAACTTATGGCAATCATACTGTCTCGGCCTGCACTTACGTATGGAGAAGACAGGCTAACTATTCCTGTGTCTAATGTGTGTGGCAAAATATTCAAACTGGGTTTTAAGGGCTGCAGCTATAAGAGTGAATGATAGTGCAATGGTTTACTTGAGTGTTTATTATAGTAGCAGTAAATATAATCTGGCATAAATTCTAGGCTGAGGACTAGTAACGTCAGATATGGGGCTGAGGGTGGAAGTCAGCAAAACTAGCAAAAGAAGTCTTTCTGTCGTAAACTCTTGTTCCAAGTTAGGGTTGGAAAATACCTTAGGCAAGGTCAACATATGGATTTTTGAGTTCATAACATCAACCTTACCTGATGTTGCAGAATTTTATCTCTACTCAGCAATTGTATGGTCTATTCATTGAAAGGGAAATACTTCCATAAGCCCAAGTAACATAAGTTCACATTATAAAAAATATTAACATCAAGTGTAAGAGACAGAAAGCTGAAGATCCCTTTAAAATATGTGTGTTTGGATACTAAGAGTTTAGGGCTAGGAAGTGCATCTGATGTGACATCCGACCTGACATTTCTAAATACCTGGGGAGTTTCTACTTTCACCAAATAAGTAGATGAATTCATACCCTCTGATACCTCCGGGCTGGGTAGTGACGATTATGTAGTCACATAAAAGCCTAGTATCTGAACTCAGGCCCACTGGTGACCTTTTCAGAAGACAGAGGAGGCAATGAATAGAACAGAATAGAAGCTGGGCTAACAATATCTCGTTTTTAGGCAAGGGACTGGAGATTGGATTATGTAGTTTGGGACCCTTCATTTAGGTCATACTATCTCCAGTGATCATTAACTTCATGGCTAAAAGAGAGGGCACCATTAGCACAGTTCTAAAGTAAAAGTAAATGAGCTACAGAAACTCTCTCATTCATTTGTGCACAGGCATGTGTACTTGCATACACATACGCACATACACAGATACATATATGCACATGTACACACATACATACACATCTGCATGCACACAAAAATATACACATAAAAACATATACACATAAACAGATATATATTCATACATAAAGATACATATATATACACACATGTATACAAGAATACACGTGTATACATACACACAAATACATATGTATATATGCATACACTTATACACACATGCATGCACATACCACATACAAACACTTTCACAAGACAGATATGCACACATACAGATACTCATATATACAAACATATACACATACATGTGTAAACATACAAATACACATATACATACATACATACATACATACATACACATTCATATATCACACAAATATACTCACATATCCATACACACACACACACACACACATACACACACATGCACACCCTTCATTTAATGTCTTGCTAGAGTAGGAATAGTGAAGTTTGTGTTTATTCAGGCCATTAAACTGATGTGTGCTCAAGATACTCTCCAGGCTTGTGTTTCCCAGGCATGTGGCTGCTGCCTCTGACTTACATAGGATAATGTCCTCTGTTAATTGTCCTGTGAGAGCACCCCACTGTACTCATCATAAAAACTCAATGGGACAAAGTGTCCTATCCAGAGAGCTGATGACAGACGCCTACCGGACAGTGCTTGTGTCCCAGGCTGTCAAGTGATCTCTGAGTGAATGCCATCCCATAAACACTTCCTGAGGAAGGTTCTGGCTACCTCCTGTATGTTTGTTCTTCAAAGGGAGTCAGTTGGAGAAATGTCCCCATGAAAGACCATGTTCAAAAGCTATGGTCTCTGAACACTGGGAACACTCTGTCTAAAGGAAGCTGTGATCTTGTAGGAGCAATTTTCTCTGCCTTGACAGATTGGTAGGTTAGAGCCAAGTGTGTAGCCTGGCTCTGCCAAGGCCGAGGGCTTCTCATGGTTATTTTCACAGAGTTACCACGTAGCCCTCCTAGTCGGTTCTCACAGATGTTTCTTTTGTCTTTGTGTGTTGTCTGTCTTTAAGCAATCATCTCATTTCATTTTTGGAACAAAGCAAAAGAGATCAGTAAATACAAAGACATAGACAAACATCAGAAAATGGGAGCACTATATGTTAAGAGTACAAATAAAATTCCAGAAATGATTTTAAGAGGAAAAAATATTCAATATTTAAAAAAACATGTATATCCTGAAAGTACAACTACACACACTGTACACACACACACACACACAAATACACACATGTACACACACACACACACAAATACACACATGTACACACACACACACACACACACACACACAATGTGGTATGGCAAAATAAGACTGGAATGTGTTGCTTGTAATTTGTAAGTGAACTCTACCAGATGCTAGTTCTGAAATCAGGTCAGAATTATATATTCCTTGTTCTGGTCAGAACTCCTCTAGGAAGGTAACAGCTTGGGGCTTCCTACTTTGTTGTTTGTTTATTTCCAAGTGACCTTTTAGGTTGAAAATCAAACTGTAGGGAAGCCAGCAAGATACAGGGTTAGGAAAAAGAGCCGTGCGTTGGCAAATGTCTGAGAGTCTTGATTGGCATATGTTCAATAAGCAAAACAACCTTTGCATGCCTTTACTCCGCTCTGTTATGCGGCTTGTCCTGGAGATCTTGATGGGCCAGATTGTGTCCAGCAGTGTTCCTGCGGCTCAGCAAAGTGTGACCCAGTGTCAGGACTGTCCACCGGGCCTCATGGGTACAAGGTGTCAGCAAGGTAACAAAGGCTGTGACAGGCTGGCTGTGGGAGCATCCTTAAACTCACTTTAACTATCCAAAGCAATATATTTGCTGAATTATGGCCACACAACTGGGACAAGGGCTGCAGCATCATTTGTTGTACTTCCTCTTAAGTAAAGCTTTAATCAAACTGCAGTGCATTTGCCTGTTGCACTGTGGAGACGATGGCCTCTTAGGAGGCACCAGAAATTGGATATAAAAGTGAATGTGATTTACGCATACTCTTGACTAGGAGGAGCAGTTTAGGTAACACTGGATACACTTGGAAAACTTCAAAAACATATTAGAGATGTCAAACTACAAGATGAAAGAAACACAGCATCCTCCTCAACCCGCAGAAGCCTGCTGTGAGAAAAACAGGAGATAACAATGCAAACACAGTCGGTGTTGAAAACCAAGGACTTGCTTCTCTGAAGTCTTGACATTGATTATTATCATAATTAAAATTATAAACACAGAAGAATCCTTGAATCGGTGAGGCGAGAGCCGCAGCAAGAGTGCTGGCTATGGCTCTTAGCCGTGCCATCAGAGGTGACATTCCCTCTTGCTGTACTGGTAAGGACAGGAGTAACAGGCAGGCGGTGAGAGCATCATTAAATTCCCATGGACAACACATATAACAGAAAGGACATGAAATAAGCAATATCATATATGCAGCCTTATACAGACAGACTGGGACAGACTGGAATCTATATATGATTGCTAAATAGTCACGCACACATATGTATATGTGAACACAAATACACATATAAACACACATATTCATGAACACAAATACATGTATGTACACATACTTACACACACAGATGCATACATATTCACATATGTACATGTACGCATCCCCCACAACTTGTACATATGAGCTTCATTCTAGACGAAGAAACCTTCCAAGTTGTTGGTATGAGTTTTTGATCCCTGAAGCCACACTACCTCTTATGAAAACATCTGGTACATAAAGCTAGTCAATGAAACACATGGCCCATTTAAAAAAGAAAAAAGAAAACAAAGTATTTGGAGCTCTTCTTGGTTTTTAATGTTAATTCTCTAAGAAGGAAAAAAAGAAGATAAACCTGAAAAGCAAAACACGAGGAAACGAGAGCAGGAAGATTTGCACTTTAGAACACAGGAAAGGAACTGTTAGCCCAGCATTTCTCCCAGCATTAACGGAGCCCCACGGAAGAGGGTTTTCTATAAAATGCCATGGCAACGCAGAGCGGCAAGGGCTCAGAAAATACATTAGACAACAACACACAGAATGGACACTAAGCCGAGGAGCTCAGAAAACAATGAAAATGAAATGTAGATCCCACAGCATCTTGCACATGAAGGCATTGGGAAGAAAGGCGTGGGGTGAGCAGTGAGAGTGAGGAGGACGGACTAGCAGTGTGGAAATGATGGAGGGAGGGCTGGAAAACTGCGAGAGAACGACGTTCAAATACATTCCTCAGAAACGCAAGGTTGATTAAAACCCTGTGTCCTGGGAACTCTGCTAAGAATAAGAAGCCACCGTGAACGTCACATAGCGGTGCTCAATGCTGGCATATGCTTAATCAATGTCTGTTCATATCGTGGGGGAGAAAATGTGATCCAAGTATTTTATTCACAGCTAAGCTGTTTTTTTCAAATATAGCGTGGTGGCAAATCAACAGCTATTTTTAAAAGTAAAATGCTACTAGAAAGTGATATCTTTAACTTTTAAGGAACAACTAAAAAATAAGTCTGAGCAACAAATCAAGTAATAAAAAGCTGAAGTAAGAGGACAGTAATATTAAATACAGTTTAACTGGTGCCAAGTTCACGACAACTGTATGCAGTATGGCTGCACGGCACGGAGAGATGTTATAAATTATAGCAATGTGGAGGATTTATCAAATGTGAAGGATCTACAAACTGAGAGAACACAGTGAGAGTATATGTCTGCTGGCCTTCCTTCGCTAACGTTTATAGTGCAGGAGGCAGGAATCTGTATTAAGACCTGGATTAAGTATGACAACTCGCATATCTTAAATGCAAACTCTTTAAAGTTTAATTTTAAATAGCAAATTTTAGAATTTTGAATGTTATAACTGAGAAAATAAGAATAAAATTCAATCAACGAAAGTTGGAAGAAAGAAAATAGAATTATCTTTATTCCAGCAGCAGCAGCACTGGAGTGCCAACAGGACAGACTTTTTTTTTTTTTTTTGAATTTTGTTTTGTGACACTGTTTCTCTCTGTTGCCTCGGCTGTCCTGGACTCACTTTGTAGGCCAGGCTGGCCTCAAACTCACAGAGATCTGCCTGCCTCTGCCTCCCTGAGTGCTGAGCTGAGAGGCATGTGCCACCATGCCCAGCTAGCATGAACTTTCT
The DNA here is from genome assembly GCF_964271855.1 of Acomys minous. Taxonomy (NCBI): domain Eukaryota; kingdom Metazoa; phylum Chordata; class Mammalia; order Rodentia; family Muridae; genus Acomys; species Acomys minous. The sequence continues at coordinate 10,723,951 of NC_140499.1, read as the reverse complement.
TAATACTCCCGAGATTATAAGACTCCATTACACAGCAATGACACATTCACTGTTCTCTCAGGTACAGAAAATAAATGATACAGAACATGACTCATAAGAGAATCTAAACTCATGGGTTTCACAAAAGTGGTTATCATAGGCCAAGGTAGTTGTATCCAAATGGAAGAGGAATAGGGCCACATTGGTCATAGGACACATATACTTACAGGTAGGTGTAAGGAATCAGTCAGAAACATTGGGTTGGTGCTGGGTGCTATTGCCAAAATGAAAAAACAAGCTCAGGTTTTAGTAACATACCTCAAACATCATGGTTTAGAGTATTGGTTGAAAACCTCCCATAGACCCTAGTATTTAAATACTTGGTCCTTTGGGAGTAGTTTTGAAAGAGTGGCCTTGCTGAAGGAAAGATGTCACTGGAGGTGGGCTTTGAGAACTTAAAATCTTGCCCTATTTCTAGTTTTCTTCTCTCTGTTGTCTGTTCCTGTCACAAGGCATAAGGCTTGTCAACATGCCCCTGAGTCTTCCTGCTGGGCTCATCCCTCTGAAACTGTAAACCAAAATAAACCTCGTCTTCCAAAGGTCCCTTTTGATTATGATATTTACCGTATCAACAGAAAATTACCAACAGAAAAACATGTTATTGTACCTACTTTTAAGAACATAGAAAAGATGATAGACAAGCAGGCAGGCTGACATACAGATAGATGGATAGGTAGATGATAGATAGAAAAATAGATGATAAATAGATGAATAGATAGATGATAGATTATATATAGATAGATGAATGATAGGTGATAGAAATAGAGAAATAGAAAGATAGATGATTGATAAGTAATAGATTATAGGTAGATGGATAGATAATAGATAGATTATAGATATGATACAAACATAGTTTCAGCCCTTGGATCAATTCAAAATAATTAAGCAAAGTGACCCACACTTGTAGTCTCAGTTCTGAGTAGATCAAGAGGAGGCGATGCCTGGACCTTGCTGGCCAGTCAGTCTACCTTAATCTCAACCTTCAGGCCGAAGAGAAATATTATCTTACAAAGCATGAAGGATGGGTCCTGTAGGACAATGCTTGGGCTTGACCTCTCTTCTCCATACACACATGCATTGAAGTAGCCAAGAACCAGCACACGCATGTGTGCCACACAGTCACATGCATGTGCATGCACACAGACACACACACACATACATTCTATAACTATAACTGTTATCTGCCAAACAAAATTTAAAATCTCCCTTTATTTGACCACCAAAGGCTGCTCTTTTATCAGATCTATGTAGGGAAATGCCTCTGCTGGGTTCAACCTCATGCTCAGTCTATACTTAGCGCAAACCTCATACAAATATCTCTCTCTCTCTCTCTCTCTCTCTCTCTCTCTCTCTCTCTCTCTCTCTCTCTCTCTCTCTCTCTCTGAGTTTATGTGTTTCTTTGTGTGCCTGGGTGAGTGTTTTTACTTTGTGTTTGTTTTTCTCCCTTTAAATCCATCTAAATTTTATTTCTGCTAGCTGGAATTAAAAAACAAACAACAAACAAAAGATAGTTCTGGCATTCAAATTAAAAGAAGGCTTGGTTAGAGGTTAGGTGTTTGAAATTTGAGTCTTGACTTCTGGTCTTATTGGTTATCTAAGACTGTACAAGGCTTAGTCTGCAAGCTTCAGTTTTTCCATAAGAAAATTAAGAACACTGTTACCCACATCACAGGGGTGTTTGGGAGCATTAAATGAGATAATCCATGTGTGAAATATCATTATGTAAAAGCTCTATAAACTAGAGGTTATAAATGGTAGGCCTTTGGCCAAATCTAGCCACAAATGTGTTTGAATTGGCTGCAGAATATGCCTTCCATGGTGTTATAAAATAATTTTAATTAGTTGCCAACTTTCAAAGATTGGAGAATTTCATGTAATATATGGATATTGAGTTTTCCTTAAAAATCACATTAGATGGTAGTATGGGGCCATATTTTTATGACAAAACCAATTAAATATGAAAATCATCCACATGTTTCAGGGGTTCTGATCTCACATTGATAGTGCCTCCTACCACCCCTTGGCATTCCCCTGCCATGGGTAGGAAGGTCCTTATGCTGGCTTCTTCTCATTCATCAGTGTCTCAACTGCTGTTGGCAGCACATCTGGTTATTGCCCTTCTCTGCTAAACAGTGAAGCACCAAAATAGTAAGGAAATACCTGGTCTTCTTTCCTCACTATCAATTTCTGAGCGATTCTATAAAGTACTCCCTATTATTATTTACTTTTTCTATTGCTGTGACAGCATATTCTGACCAAAGCAACTTAAAGGAGAAAGTTTTCCCTGGCTCACAGTTCCATCCTACCTGGAGGGAAAAGCCAGGATGGCAGGAGCTTCGGACAACTGGTCCCATTGTATCCGTCATCAAGAAGCAGAGGCCTGTGAATTTTACTGCTCAGCTTGCTTGCTCGCTTGCCTTCAGTGCAAACCAGAATCCACACTAAGAGATCCGTGCCACTCTAATCAATTAGCCTAGTAAGGATAGTCCCTCACAGGCAGGGACAGGCCTAACCCAGACTAAATAATCCCTCCCAGGTGTGCCTAAAGGCTTGTCTTCCGGGTGACTCGGGATCTCTGAAGTTGACAAGCAGTATTAACCATCCTGACCTGAGTTACTGGTGACTGTTCAACAGGCAAGCTCTAAGTGCCAGTGTCCTCAGCACACGGGACCAGCCCAGTAAATGTTTATGGAGTGAGTGTGGAGCAAATGAATGAGCCCAGGGCAGTGCACACCCAGGTGATTGATTGTCTTAATCCGAAGATTTTTCTGTTCCTTCTGCTGTCTTCATATAGAAACTATCTCAAAGGAAAAAAAAAAACAATGTCGAATCAAGACATATTAATTTAATGTTTTTCTCTAGCTTGTCCCCAGACAAGATATGGCACCGACTGTGAACTCAAGTGTAAGTGTAAGAATGGTGGACTTTGCAATCCTGTGGATGGACGCTGTAGCTGTGGCCTTGGGTGGACCGGGGACTCCTGTGAGAACGGTAAGCTGATGGCTCCCGCCAACCCCCACGGAGTACACTTCAGGGCTCACTGTAATGGGGTGATGGGTAGAGGCCTTGGAAGAAGCCGTTTTCCAATAACCTGTTTATAATTACAGTCAAATTCCCAATAAGATTGTGCAAATATTGATCATTAACTGGTTTCTGGAATATCACAGAAAAACTCTGAAGCCTCTTCAGAAATTGAAATAGTATTGTTGGCAACAAAGTCCCCTGAGAACTCAATTCCACTTTCTACCCTAAAGCCCAAAGCCATTGTGGACGTCAAATCAGATGAGCCATGAAATCTTAAGTAGAGGCTGAAGAAGCCCACACTGAAGACTTGACAAATGGGCGGAATACGCTGGTCTTGGGGACAGAAGTGGAGTTGTGTCCCAGAACTGGCAGACCACGCCTTTAATCTCAGCACTATGGAGACTGAACAGGAGCTGGGATTCCAGATTAGCCTTGGCCTCATAGCAAAATATGAAATATGAGACGGCTACCCCCTATTTTCTTACACTTGAGGGGTTTTCTTGTTATTATTTATTTGTTCTTCCAAATGCATGTTATAATCAGTCTCCTAGGGAAAACATGTTGCATGTTTTTGTTGTTTCATTGCACTTGGAGTTTACTCTGGAAAGGATTACATTCTTAGGTTAACCCCTTGTTGGTCAAGGACAAACTCAGTCCATATTTTGTTCCAGGTTCTACTTTTCAACAGTCACATTAGGATATTTAATTTGTGCTATCCTTCTATATTTTAGTGAATTTACTGTACAAGGCCTTTTCCTCATCTACGCAATTAACAATATGAGTTTTTCTCTTTAAGTCTGAAAGCGTATGTGATGTAATATTAATGAATTTACAATACTGAGTGGCCTTGAATTCCAATAATAAATACCATATGACCATAATTAACTATTTCATAAAGGGCTATTGGATTCTATATAGCTATATATTCTATGATTTTGGCATTGATATCCAAGAGAAAAATGGAGTTGCTTTTATGCAACCTTTTCCAGTTTTAAAAATGATGTTTCATGAACTCAATAAAAATATTTGAAATTTTCCTTCCTCTTTCTGAAATACTCTGGAGTACTCTGGCTCAATAGTGGAAGTTTGTAGATTCCCTGTGACTCTGTAAATAGTGTATTCTTCTTTCTTTTTTACTCATTCAAATGTGTGAACTGTGTTACCTCACTTGCCTTATTTGGTTTTCTGCCTCAAATTAGGACAGCTTTGGTAAGTTGTTTTTATAGTGCTTCCCATGTCATTGCAGCTTGGAATTTTATTTGTATTATGATTTTCATATTTGCAAATTGGATGGTCATTTTCTTCACCTTAAAAAAAACTTTCAGTGTGTGTGTGTGTGGGGGGGGTGTTTTGCCTGCATGCATATCTGCGCAGTGGAGGGTAGGGAAGGGAATTGGATCCCCTGGAACCTAGTTACAGATGGATTTCAGCTACCATGTAGGTGCTGGGATTCTAAACCTCAGACCTCTAAAAGAGCAGCTAGTGTTGCTAACCACTGAGCCACCACTCCAGCCCCCATTAATAATGTTCTGTGTTTGTGCTTTGTTTATTTTCAAGTTATTGGGGTGGAACCCAGCTCCATATGCATGGTAAGCATGCCCTCCTCACCCTAGCCTGTGAGTTCTCCATCTTATTTGGGTTATATAATGGTATATGTTTTCTCATTTCTTCATTAATGACAGCTTTTTTCTGTCTTTTAAATTATTAATTTTTAATTGCTTTTTGACACACCCTAATATTCTGGTGTTTTCTTCCTCAGCATGTTCTCCTGGTAATTATGGCCCAAACTGCATGTTCAATTGCACTTGTTGGAACGGTGGCATTTGCAATAGGTTTTCTGGAGGCTGTGAGTGTCCTGACGGGTACTATGGACAAAGCTGTGAACATGGTAAATGATGGAAGCTGCTGTGTCTACTATGTGTGTGTGTGTGGGGGGGGAGGGTGTTCCAAGCTTCAAAATGACTTTAAATCACAGAAAGAGGACAATTACACAAGCTTTTAGTGTACATTGAATGTAAGTGAAGCAAGTTCCACAGAGCAAATTAAAATTTTAGATTTTAATAATTGCCATGAAGAGAAGCATTTGGACTTTAAAATTCTTTAGGCTTTTCTGTCAATAACTGTCTTCACAATTCCATTGTCACTTGGAGATGCACTTGGCAGGGAGACACCTATGAACCACCTATGAGTCTGTCTAAGCAAAGTGGCTCTCTTCCCAGCTGCCTCTGGGCAGCAGTAGATGAACTCGCTGCTTCTAGTCTGTGTTAGCCGTGACTTGACTTTGAAAGATCTGCCTTCACCGTCTCCTTCAAAACACTTTCTAATAGTGTTGCTTTATTTGCACTCATTGTTTTCAGCTAAAGTTGGAAAACAAGAGGCGTAGACAATGACTTGGCCCCTGAGCGTCCTGATGGACAGTATCACTCAGAGATTAGCATGGGAGACGACAGACTCTAGAATTTGTCCCAGACAGCCTACCTCTGCCAGCTTTGCCATCTGCATAGGCGCTAATAAAGGGTGTCACGAGGGCTAAATAAGAAAGCACTTGTAAGCACTGAGCACGGAGGCGAACCCCAAAAGCTTGGTGGGTATCAGTTACTTAGAATGCAAAGGTTTTCTTTCCAAATTGTCTGACTATTAACCACGAGCCATTTCTTTTTTCATCCTTAAGAATACAAATGAGCATCAACAAGCATTGGGGTTATCTGAATTCTTGTAACTAATCTGATGCTTTACGGCTGAGAATGCAGAATCAGACATTTTGTGATTTTTTTTCTTTATTTCCTGTGCTTTGTTTTCAAAATTGAAGTAAGGGGTGAAGGAGAGGGGGAAGTACATATTCAGAACCTATTACTTTTACACTGCTGGCCTATGGAGGAAGGTTTCAGAAATATCACCAAGATGCAGTAACAGAGAGGTGTGGGTATGTTGCTGTTTTTTCAGGAGAAAGGCATCGGCACTGGTATACGGGTAGGGTGGTAGATGGATAAGCCGGTGTCTTAGTCACTTTCCATTGCTGGGCTAACGTGCTCCCATAGAAGCAGCCCAGGGAAGGCTTGGTTTGGCTCACAGTTGAAGGTGCATCCATTACAGTGGGAAGGCATAGCTCAGGACTATGTGAGGGAATTTTACAAAATAGACAAGAAGTGACTACATGGCAGATAAAATTCAAGTAAGGAAATGGAAGTCTTTTATCCTCAGTCAAGTGTGGCTCCTGATACTGTGACTTGAGCATCTCTACAGGAAGATAATTTTATTCTACAAAGAAATGAATTGGGTTGGCACTCACAGCTCAGGGGGCAAAAGCAGTATTCCCTCAGGTATTCGGCCACAAAAAATACTGATCTTTTCCAAACATGGAGGTAAGACAGTGAGTTCTGGACTTCTGAGATAATTCTGTTTTGTACTTGAGAGGATACTCAAAGAAATACTTCAGAGATTAAATCCCACAGACTGCAAAGCCCAATGCACCCAGAAGGTGTCAATCTGTTTATACAATATATTGTTCACTTTTTCCATTCTCTTTGTCCTTCTTTTTCATCTTCCCTTCCATGTTTCCTTCATGCTCAGCCCATGGGAGTCCACTACCAGGACTTCAAATACAAAGGTCACATAAATCATTTTTCACACACAGTGTTTGATTTAAGAAATTTAATTTAATATTAGTATCACTATATTTAGCCAGCATGAGAAGTTTAGAGATTGCGATCTCAGAACTATGTTTAGATGTCTTAATTTCTTTTCTTTTTGTGTGAATAAGAAATTGAGAGGTGGAAGTATTTATCTTGGCTCAGAGTCCCCCAGAGATGCTGTCTGTCAAGCAGGGTAGCGATCTGGGATTAGTCAATCAAAAAGAAGGAGGCTGGCTCCTCATACTGTATCTACACTCAGGAAGCAGAGTGTGAACAGAACGTGGAACCAGGCTATAAAACCTCAAGGCCTGACCTCAGTGGTCCTCCAGGTGGTTCTGCCTCCTAAAGATTCCACAGTTTTTCCAAACAGTTCCACCAAGTTGAGACCAAGTGCCCAAATCTGTGAGCCTATGGGGACTTTTCACCTCTAAACTACAACAGGAGGGTTGTGGTGCCATCTTTAGCCAATTATAGTACATCAAAGCAAAATGCCCTTTGGACAATATTTTGGATCTTCTCCTGGGCTTTGCTAGTCTAGACAATAACATCGACCCATTCCTTTTATTATTAATCTTTTGTTTGATTCCCTCATACATCTTGTTCTCTCGTTTGGTCTAGGTTTTAGACTTGATAAACCCATGAACTAGAATATGTCTTAATTTTTTCTGCTATTTCCTTTTTAAGTTAAAAATACATTTCTGTCTTCTAGAATGTCCTCCTGGATTTCATGGCTTTAATTGTGTTCACACCTGTGACTGCCAGAATGGAGCCAGTTGTGATGTAGGAAGTGGACAGTGTGTTTGCCCAGCAGGTTTCCATGGCAACCATTGTGAAAAAGGTATAGCCAGGGTATTTTAAAGCACATGTCTGTAAGAATTCTCTGTACGCATAAGGCCTTCTGATCTATTGTGGAAAAAACTGTCAAAAATTGTCACTTAAGATCTCAATTTATACATTACACTAGATGGAATATATTCAGCAGCTGGTATAATCTGATTCTTCTGTTCATACAGTTGGTCAAAAATATTATTCTCTCATGCAATTGCTTAATATCTCAAAATGAAAGCTTTAAGCCAGTGTAGGCAAGGATTACACCTCTGGGTAAGAATAAATACTTCATGAAATACATAGCACAAGAATGTGACATAAATGTCTGGCTTTGTGGTGTTGGAACAGATCAGAGGAGTTTATGTAAATATTTAAAGACAGGAATTGGACATTTATCGTAGAGTAAGCCCAGCTATGAATGTAAATGAAATATGAAAGTGAAAATCAGGACTAATCAGCTTAAAACACAGTATCACAAAGTCTTAAAAGATGGATCCAATCAAAATGCTGCTGGACACCCAAGAGCCTCCCTGTGGTCCCATGAAACACAGACTTCTGTGCAGAGTTATGACAATGACGATGAAGATGTTATAGGGACAATGGTAGCAATCCTATAGGGTGAATCAAAATCTCTGCATGTGAATTTTTCAGTAGTCCATCTGTATTTTAAGATATTACCACGCTTCACATATTTTCTCTTTTGTTCACCTTTTATCCACTTATTATTTGTGTTTCAATAAGATAGAAACTATTATCTGCTTATTTCTGTGTTAAATTCACAAAATACAGGCAGACATGCTACACACACTGTTCTGGGGAGACAAACAATACGTTACATCCTAGGCGAAGTAGTAATGGTTGTACACGTAGGCTGATTCCTTAAAATTTTTCAGAAAAGCTTACTTACATTCTAGAATATTATAAACTACTGTCAAAATAATCACATTTTGAGAAATGGGTGTCCAGTCCATTAGACATTGGACCTTACTTCTGAGAATTCCCAATATGTCCTCTCATATTCATTTGATCACCTTTGCCATCTTTTACTGAATCTTGAATATATCTGTTTAATATGAATTGACATATTCCCTCAGATATTCATACACAAAATTTTTATCTTTACTAAACCTGGAGGCAAGAAAGAGTCTTCTGGACTTACTAAGATAACTCTATTTTCTACTTAGGAGGGCATCCAGAGCAATGTTGCATTCATAATAATGCAAGGGGTTAATATTTTCATTTTTCTCTATTCTCCATAGAATGTCCACCCGGACTATTTGGGGACAACTGCCATCAACATTGTGACTGTGAAGGAGAAAGTTCTTGCCACTCAATCACAGGAAAATGCCTCTGCCCTCCAGGGAGGACAGGAGCCAGATGTGAAGCAGGCATGACCAAAACACCAGGTGACACAAGGAGCTACAGACACCTGAGTGTTGGAAATGGCACTCTATAAACAAAAACTGCCCAGCAATGCTGCCTATTGGCTTCAGTTTGCAGATCCATGGGTTGTAGGATTGTAGCTGTTATGTCATAGGCACTCCATACCAATAGTTTGGTTAACAGAATTCCTTGAAGGGACACAGAGAGCAGGAAGGGAATTCCAAAAAAACCCACTATAATACAAGTGGACTCTATCTTCATCCATGTAGTAGTCTTGAGATCCAAGATCCCAGATGGTCTTTGGGGGTTAATATTCATACTTTGTTTCCCCCTACTCACAGAAAGAATGACCTAGGATATATAAAGTTATGATAACTGAGCAACTGTGCAAAGTACACGGGAGAATGGGTTGGATCAGGTGGTGACTGATCACCCAGAGTGTGATTGGATGGGTGCTTCCTAGGTCAAGACCCCCACATAGTCTATTTAATTTCAGAATTTACTTTGCTTATCTTTAGAAGGGCAGGATTAAGGTTACATGTTCTGCAGATCCCTTCCTACACTCGTCATCCACAGTCTTGTGGCCTCGGTTGTGGTGAGAAAGCTATGCTAGCCTTGCAGGCTTCAGAAGATTTCTGTTCACCCAGCGTCACTTCCCATCCCAGCTCTCTTCTCAGCAGTATCAATAACAGCCTCTTTCCTGGAATGCAAGGCAGCATTCTAAAAGCTCTGCCTTCCTTTAATTCACACCACAATCCCTAGAGGTGTGTACGTTACTATTCCTGTTTGATAAGGTAGGATACTGAGGACCTGGATTAAAAGATGTGTGTGTGTGTGTGTGTGTGTGTGTGTGTGTGTGTGTGTGTGTATTAATTGTAAACTGACACATATTTATGTATATATATGTGTGTGTGTGCGTATTAATTGTAAACTGACACATATTTATGTGTATATATATATATATATATATATATATATATATATATATATATATATACATACATATGGGGGTGTGCTTTGAATAGATTCTGGAACATGATAGATACACCAACAAGGATTTGCTGAGAGAATTCTTACATCTTTGGAGACACAGTAGACAGAAGTAGCTGAACCCTGCAATATCTGAAATTATTCTGTCAGAACAAATATCTATGATGCATATGGCATCCACAGAATGGTCACTAGAAGAGGCAGGCCTATAGCATTTTGGGGCTCACCTGCATATTGAGGAAAACCACCATGTTCATTGGGTGCCCATAATGCGCTATGCATAAGTCCCCTTACTGTTGTCACCTTTCTTGTATTATATGCACAAGTCCCCTTACTGCTGTCACTTTTCTTGTATTATAGAGTAGAAAGATGAATTCAACAACAGGTAACGAGGCTCAGTTACTTGTCTATGTTACATAGCAAGTAAATGGCAGATTTGAGATTTTAGGCAGAGTTTCTCGTGTTCCATCTTAGCACCATCTTTTAATGGTCTTTTTATACTGCATCTCTCTTGATGAAAACCTTGGAAGAGTTGATTTTGCTTATCTGTTTGCACTGTAAGACACAAGAGACATGAACTTCAGGCCACTGCCTAATTTAATGGAATATCTACCTATTCCAACTCACGTGATACACTTTCCTTCCTCTGTGCTCACTCATAGTTATTGACGGTCATATTGGATAATAGAAACTGTCCATCACTGCACACGTTTCTAATTGATGACACTTGTGATCATTTAAAGCTAACTCCTTCTGCCTGAAAGATGGCTTAGTGGGTAAAAACATAAGGTCTGACAACGTAAGACCTATTTCTGGATGCAGGTGAAAAGACAGATACCAAGTGTGTATCTGTAATCCCAACACGCATGCAAAATGGGAGACAGAGATAGGACGATCACTCCAAAGCATGAGGACTACCTAATCTGACCTCTATGGTGGCACAAACAAGAGAGACCATGCTTCAGAAAGAAGTGCAAAGGCAGGGACAGATTCTTACAAATTGTCCTGTGACCTTAACGTGTGCTGCCGTGGGTGCCATGGGGGCACACAGGTACTCACACATACGCAGCACATGACAATACTATCAGGGCAAGCAAGAAGGCATCTTGGGTAAAGGCAATTGCTGTCCATCCTGACATCCTGGGCTCCGGTCCTAGTCTTACATAGTAGAAAGTGAGAAATGACTCTGCCAAGTTGTTCTTTGACCTTAAATCATGTGTGTCCTATCCACCAGACACACACATATATGCACACACGGGGGAAGGGTGGAGTGTAAACAAATTAAAATGTAATTTAAAATATTAAAACTATAAAATAATACTAAGTACTAAGCCATAGGAACTTGTGGTCATTAGGAGTCAAGGTATAGGCTCACCCTGCTTTCTGTGGCCTAAGAGCTGTGTCACAAAGCCTCTTGCTACATATGAGGAAGTGACAACAAGACATGGTTCAGGAGTGGTACTGTATCTGTTCTCCACAGGAACTTTGAGAGTCCTTCTTGTTGGGGGCTCTTGAGGCACCAAGCCTAGACAGATGTACTACAAGGTCTTTTATTTGCATTTTTATTTTCAATTAGTTACAGTTCGTCTGCAATATTAACTGTGAGCAGCTGTGTCTACGCAGGCGCCATAAAGATAAAAGGGCTCATTTTAACTTAACTCTGGTAAAGGGCCTATTAAACAGCCATAATATTAATTCATAAAAGAATGTAACAACTTTTTATTGGATCATTTGCCCCTCCCCTTTGGTAAATTAACATTTGCAGACATTCAAACAGATGTCTTAAGTACACATAGTTATTAACATGAAAATGTGGTATTTTTATAAATTAAAATCAGATTCTCCACTGCTCCAGAGAGATCCTGACTAATAACTCTTTTGAAAAAAAAAAATACGTAGTCTTACCATCAAACGACATAATCTTGTAAGACTCTGGATGGAGCTAGTGTGTTGGGCTAACTTTAAAATGATGTATTGTTTTTTCTTTAATTTTGCACAGAGCTAAAATTTAAAGAAAAAAATTCATCTTGTCTTTATTAAGTTTGTTTATTGTATACAAACGTGAGCATGTGTGATGATATGGAGGGCGTCATATTAAGGTCAAAGGAAAACTTCAGGAGTCCTGGGATTCGAACTGAGGTCATCAGACTTGGCAACAGGAACCTTTAAGGCCTAAGCCACTGCACTGGCCCCAAGTGCATTTGTAAGCGGCATCTACACATTGCTGGCCCAGGGTCCTCCTGAATGAATACTTTGCTCTTCTGTTTAATGCTGAGCCATCATGAAAATAGTTAGCTGAAGCATTAGTTTATGTTTCTGCTTCATGTTTAAAATCTAATAGAGCAAGACAAGAAAGCTACAGCGCGTTTTGATTTGCATTTATAATACAAGTGGGGGGGGGGGAGGGAAACCAGTAGTAAAAGAGTCATGTAGAACTTGTGAAAGGTTAGGGAGATGGCTCAAGTTGTAAGTCAATAGTACATTTGCACAAGCCTGAGGACCTAAGTCTCCAGAACCTGCACCCAGTAGATGTGTGGCCAGAAAGTGGCCGTCTGACCTCCACTGGCTGATTATGGCATACGAGCAACCACATTTGCACACATATCATTCACACGCACATGCACACATGCACACACAGACACACAGACAACGAATAAAACTTTTTTTTTTAAATGCATGAGGGACCAATCTTTAGCATATTATAAGAGATATCAGAGCAATAAGGGCACATTAAAAAAAATGTCCCACCAGGCTCAACTTTTCCTCTAGTACCACATCTTTGTGTTTATGTTGCTATTTCCAAGTGTTTTCATTCCTTAGTTTTCGGCTCCTTATTTATACTAAGTTCTCTGGACATGCTTGATGTTTCTGGCTTCACATGGGTAGGCAAAGGAAAAAGGAGGGTTTGGTGAGCACTCAGCAACTCAGCTGTCACTTTGCAAGAGTATGACAGCAGCCACGGACCACATCAAAGCCACTCACTTCACTCAGGCACGGGAGAGCGTCCCTCATTGTCTGGCCCACCTTATAGGTATTTGCCGAAAGCAAGTGAAGTAATGTGTTAACAGCCCCACTTGCAAATTATTTCTTTTATACTTTTGAGATTATAATGTAATTGCATCATTTCCTCTTTCACCTCCCTCCCTGGAATCCTTCCCATACGCCATTGCCTTGCTCTCTTCCAAAGTCCCGCTTTTTACCCTGCAGACCAGGGGGACCGCTATGGTAACAAAATCGAGTCTCTTAAATTTTTGTAAGTTGTGATTCTTATAGGAAGTATGAATCTTCTTTGTTTCGGAGCTTGGGCAACATGCTCTCCTTGCCCTCCATCCTGCAGAAAATGAGTGTGCTCAGTCTGCCCCAACTCTCTCCTGGACAACGGGCTAAGTGCCCACAGTTGGCTGCCCCTGTTGAGTCCTCTCTCCTTAAATAGATTTGGTAACACTTTGCTCCCCCCCTTACTCCCAAACTCTTGGTGGGCACAATACAATTCAACATACAGATTCTTTGGGTCATTTTTAGCACATATACAGCACCAGACACACTGGGGATCTATGGCCCCTTAGACAGATTTTAAGAGACAAGAGTTGAATATAAAGCCATTTCACTTTCAACAGCACAAGCACACAAAATCATGCTTTTAACCTAAAGAAAAACCTCCCACATTGTACATTCGGAGTGAGCGTTGACTCTTTCTGACCCCAGGCAGCTAATCCATTTCTGTGTCCTGCACAGTGCGGCTGCTGTAAATGTTATGGAGTAATCAGTTTCCGAGAAGGCACTTTAGAAATAGAAGTTGCTGTCCTCACTTTCCCGCTTTCCAATTTTCTGAATAAGGCCCTCCTCCCTCCCCTCCCCCCTCCCCTCCCCTCCCCTCCCCTCCTCTTTTCCGCTGAGGGACTTTCTTGCTTTCATTACATAACATGTTAGTAGAGGGGAAAGGTTCCATAGACGAAAACAGATTTTTTTTTTCCTCCTAGACTCTCATTATCTCGTTCAGGTCTAAGAAATGATAGTGTATTTGAGAGAATATTTGAATTATTTTGTTTTTTTTCTTTCCCTCCCTTCCCCTCCCCCCCCCCCCCCCCCCCCAGAATGTAAGGCAGGCAGCTATGGGCCAGACTGCCTGCTGCTGTGTGAATGCTCCCAGGGAGCCAGCAGCAACCTTGTTAATGGCAGCTGTGCTTGTCCCAGGAGGAGAATGGTCCCCACCTGTAAGGAGAATGGCTTGGCTCCTCCACAGTCTAACACCCACAGCTCTTCTTCGGAAGGTGAATAGAATCTCAGAGCAAGTGGTTCCTCGGAGGCTTATCATCTCAACTCTGGCAGGGAAATCAACACTCAGCAGTCTCCATCCCAAGCCAGAATATCACCAATTGAAAAATTGACACCTCCTTTAGCACCTCCATGCCCAATTCTCCCCCAGCCCAACCTTGGGAACCTTCTTCTCCCAAAAAAGTGTTTTTTTCAGGCTCTGCACCACGGTAACGTTTGAGCTAATGAAAGAAACTGTTTAGAAAATATGTGCAGGAGGTATTTGAACTTGGAAGGAATAACTGCTTCGTACTGCAGGTTGGGCTGCACCGAAATATTCACACCTAGTCACCAAAAACCTCAGGACCCGTTAGTAGCTGGAGCCCCTTTAGGAATGGTGAGAATTTCGTCTGTTTATTTTCAGAACCTACTTCCCAGTAATTCTGCCGCAGGATTCAAATATACTGTGTTTCAGCCGCGGCTCGGCTTTTGATGTGTGGAATGGGGAGGGGTTGGGGGTGGGGCGGCCAGAATACAACCATGACATACATGTAAACAAGGAGCCACGAAAATGTCCAGTGATGTTTTCTGTCTCTAGCCAGCACACAAGGGAAACGCGGGCAGAGCCCGTAGAGGCCAAGACTTAGCTGATGCTGAAAATTCTCCACTGCCCATAACTCAGGAACAGATTGAAGCACAAATTACTCGTTGAATTTCAATTACTTAAAATTCAAATGACTCATCATTTCAAACAGCCCAGAGTCCTGTGTAAGAGGAAGATGGAGCCATTTTGTTTTGGATCTCAATGAGTTTATATAAGCATTTTTTTTTCAGAATTGTGGCTAATTCATATTAGCAAATAATAACTTTGTTGATTGAAAATGCTATTCACGTTGCATGAGCAATTTCAGAATACAGAGACTATTGAAAGTATACGATGGGACTTTATTTATGTTAAACGACCAGAGTGGCTTCTAAAAATCAAAACTGATTTTGGATAACATTGCTGGAAAGATTTATGAAAAACACCTGATGCTGTAAGTTCAGCAGAACTGTTAGTTTGTAGGCGACCTTGACCTCTGCACTGTTTTTCCCTTGCAGTTTTGGGAAGCAAAGCCAGGGCTTTTCCCACACCGAGTATGTGCCTTTCTGCTGAGCCACTGTGCTCACCTTTCCTCAGTTACACAGTCAGGAGATGTGTGACATAACTTCTGAGGGAAGATGTGGCAAACTGAAGGTTACTCAGTGATATGGAGCACTGAGTGAAATCAAGGTCATAAAACTGTTTTCTCCTTACTAGGAACTAAAGTTCGATGTTTGCATGCATGAAGGTACTTAGATCAGCAGTTAGTGCTACGACAAATAGTCAAATTAACTGAAAACTGTGCTCAATTCTGAATGGTTGCCCATTTTTCTTATCACCTTTTTTCAAGTCTCTCAAAACTATTACTTTCTAATCGGCAGAGCAATCAACGGTAGAAGGCAGCGGTAGGGCTTAGGGTTTGGGTGTGCATCTGGACCAGAGGGTAGGTCCTCAAAGCCCACTGAAAGGTGAGCTGAGCATGGCAGCTGCATATAATTCCAGTGCAAGGTGGAGATCCCTGGAGCAAACTGGCTAGCTAGACGAGACTTATTGGGGAGCTCTGGGTTCAACTGAGAGATCCTGCCTCAAAGAACTATGGAAAGCAATGAAGGAAGACGCCCTGTGTTAACCCAGGTGTACACAAACAATGGCATGTGCTCTGGTGGACTTTCACATACACGCAGACACACACACACACACACACACACACACACAGAGAGAGAGAGAGAGAGAGAGAGAGAGAGAGAGAGAGAGAGAGAGAGAGAGAGAAGCAGTCTTTCTTTCTCTCCTTTTTAAAGTCAGTACTGTGCAGTCTTGGGTTAACATCTCTTTCGTTTTCTGGACTCTTCCCATTTTGTTTGCTAAAAAAAAGACAGTGACTGTAAAAGGGGGAAAGCACACAATTGAATTTCTTGTCCTTACTTGAGATTTTCTTTCCATTGAGAGAGAAGATGGACTCAGAATTTGGTGGAGGAAAAAACAGTGAGAATTCTCTATGGGGGGTGGGGATGTGCTGTGTGTGTGTACCTACATGGTTTTCCAAGACAGAGTTTCTCTGTGTAGTCTTGACTGTCTTTAACTCACTTTGTAGACCAGGCTGGCCTCAAACTCACAGAGATCTGCCTGCCTCTCCCTCCCTGAGTGCGTGGATAACAGGCGTGTGCCACCACGCCTGGCCTTTCTGTTGCTATATTACCCATTTCATTGTAAATGAGAAGCTGGTGGCAAAATGTTAATCACAGTTCTTAACAAATGTCACCTGTTTCATGTATTATCTCCTTCTACTCCCATTCTATCCCAAAAGCCAAAATAAACATATATATATATATATATATATATATATATATATATATATATATATATATACGATTGTGGGAGAAACTGAACTCATAGCATAAATATGTATGATTCTTTGTTGTTACTGTTGTTTTGAGACAGTGTCTCATTATGCATTTCTGGATGTCCTGGAACTCACTATGTAGACCAGATTAGCCCCTCCTTCTTGAGTGGTGGGATTACCACATCTGGCTTGCACGACTCTTTAGACAAATTGGACTTCACTTCCCTCCTTATTATTCGAGTCAGCGAGAACTTTTGCAAATTACCACAGCTCCCCATCTTTGCAAAAATTTACGAGTTGCCTTTTTCGCATTAAAAATGAAACCAGAAAATAAAAGTCTGAAATCAAAATGTTTTCACTGTACATTTGATTACCTTGAAAAAAGACTTTCCTTTGGGTTTTTATTAGTCAGTTTTTGGTCACCATAGCAACTACTAAGACAATCAATTCAAGGAGAAAACATGTTCAATTTTTTGTTCCATTGTTACTGTTGAAGCTCATGAGCTGCTGGGCCTGCTGGATTTAGGCCTCTACTGTAGGGTACTGGGGAGCACATGGCATTGCAAATCTGCTCAGGTGGTCATGATAGGAAAGTCAGACAACAGGGTGGGGGGTGGGGGGTGGAGGGTGGAGGGCGGGGCTTGAGATTCCCTTCCTTCTTCAGCAGGGTCCCAGCAGGGACTTGAAGACTATTTACAGGCTGCATGTTAGTCCTCGCCCACCTCCCAAAAAGCACCATCATGGCTTTCTGGCTCTTACATCGTCATCCCCATCTGCAAATGAGGACACAGCAGTTCATCTCATCTCCTAAAAGGCACATGCGTTCAGCAGGTGGGTACCATTCTACTCCACCATAGGTGGACTGACAAGCAATCAACATGAATCTGAAGAACCATCACGGTCCAAAGTCTTCCAAAAGCATCCGATTTTCCTGCAGACTACTTTAACAGAATTATTTTTTTTAAATGCCAGTTTAAAAAAGTAGCTGGGCATGGTAGCACATGCTTCTAATCCAGCAGAGGCAGGTAGATCTCTGTGAGTTTGAGGCCAGTAGGGTCTACAGTGAGTCCAGGACAGCGAAAGTTACTCAGAGAAACACTATTGGAAAAACCAAAAGGAAAAGAAAAATAAAACAACAAGAAAGAAAGGAAGAAATAATATATTGAAACGTCATGTTTTCTGAACAATCAAAGTATATTGTTCACTTTCACACTATATGGATTTACCTGATGTTTCTCCACATCAAAAGCTCTGCAGGAGACTAGAGAGATGGCTCAAGAGTTGAGATCACACCCTGCTCTTGCAGAGGAAGGACAAGAATTCAATTCCTTGCACCCAGGTCAAATGGCTAAAAACTGTGTATTATCCCAGGTACAAGGAATCTGATGCCTCTGGTGTACATCCCCCCCCAACATATACACATATACATATTTAAACTACTTTCAATCTTTTTATAAGTATACAGCTGAAGAGAACTGTGATTTGCCTATCAAGCTGTAATTTTAATAATGCTATAAAAATCTAGCTATTGTTTAAAGTGGCCTATAATTGAATAGGTATGTCCTCCTTAAGCTAAAGTTCAATGTAAAATTAGAATGTTTGTCATTGGGGTCATTTATGTCTTCCATCTCCTGTTTTTCTTCACTCCGTAGCCTGAGCTGTGAATGCAGAAATGCTGATCCTCAAAGGAATAATATCTACCCCTAATATTTAACCTTTTACAAAGGCGCCTGTGCTGTAATGTTTCAGGCTCTTTCATTGAAATACAAGATCAGAGTGGGGATTATTATGCTTTTCTACAATAATATAGCTCGAGTTTAAAGAGAAGCAGGCAGGGTGTGGACACGTGCTGGCTAATTTAGCGTCTCCATCAGCACGCCTGAGCTATACCATTTCAGCCCAGTTCCCTCTTTCCCCTGCACTCTCTGACTTTTACATTCATTTATTGAGTTTTCCAGAAGAGACAGCTATTTGACACAGGCTAAATTATTTTTAGAGGACTTGGAAATCATTCCAAAACTTAGTGGCAAGAAGGCATTTCCTTTGTTAGAAGTAGGAAGGAGGGTTTGGCCTCTCCCGGGCCTCTTTCACCTTGGTTTCTTCAGGACGCGGCAATACAGATGTAGCAAGAATTTAAAAGAGCATTTTGATGAAGTGAACAAATAATAGCAAGTGTCTACACTCCAGAAGTTATGTTTGCAATCCAGTTGAAATAACATTTCATGGTTCTCTAATAGGAAAAAAAAGCATGTAGCGGAGCTTTAAAATAGGTTTCAAAGAGATTCCAAAGTTGGCCTCTTTTAGCTAATTATATGGAAACTGTGTTCTACTTTCTTCTTGAAATTCCAGTGTTTCTAAGTAAGGGGATCCCAACATGAATAACTAAACTCTAAACTATATGTTTAAAGTTGGTAGATTCCTCCTCTTTTTTTAAATCATTTTTTAGTTTGTGTATGTGCGGGTGGGAGACGGGCACATGAGGGTAGATGCCCCAGAGGGCCAGAAGCATTTGCTAGTCTGTGAGCTGGAGTTACGTGTGGCTGGTATCCGCCTGATGTGGGTGCTGGAAATTCAACTCAGGAATGCTGGAAGAGCAGGAGGCACCCAGGCACTGAGCCACCACTCCAGCCTTCACACACCTCTTCTTACCTTCTTCCAAGAATTGGCCATGTTCTCTCCTTACTAAATCTTAGGTCAATGTTGTATGAAATAGTCAAGCATTTAAAGTTGTATGTAAATGCTCACATCTTAAAACATTTCAATTCAAATGTAATAGCAGATTAATATTCTAGGTACTGTTTTCTTCTAAATATATTAAATACATAGAAGATAGAGCATTAAGGCTTGTGAGGTGGCACATTAGATATAGGGGCTTCCCACCGAGCCCAGTGGCCTGAGGTTGATTCCAAGAACTCTTGATATAAGAAGTAAGCCAATTCATGCAAAGTGTCTGTCTTCTGATCTTCAGAAGTGTTTCTTGGCATGCACATACACACATGTGTATCTTCTTTCTCAACACACACACATATGCACATAAAATAGATATGTTTAAAAATTAAAAAAGAAAGTTGTATTTTTGTATCCCTACCTTAGAAGAATGAAATAAGATATAAGAAATATAATTTTATTACCTAGGCAATACTGGACTGTGTCAATGATTGCTTAGATAGGTAAATGTTTGTTGGGTGATCATTCAAATAATTTCTAATTGAAGAATGTCTTACTTATTGTCACTTTAAAATATTTACCAAGAGAGTATATATTTTTGCATTTTAATTGTTTTGAATTTTGTAAAAAAATTGCTTAATCTTCATCAAATGTTTGTTACAGTAGGCACTGTTTGAGGCATAAAAATAATAGTGAGAAATATGGATGTGTTTCCTATTCTCAGAGACCAGGGCAGGAGACTTTCTCAGATGTTGTGAGCAATAGTTTCAGAGAGTCTTAACCATGTAGACCATTCTTTGCACACTCAACGCTATGAAACTCCAATGTGCTAGCAATTTAAGAAGCTGTACGAAAGAATAAGAACACAAAACATACTTCCATTTTGACAACAGTCTTGTCATTTTTAGTATTTGGCACCTAAGCCCTTTCTTTTGGTGGACATACTTGTTCCCCGGTGAGTGAGAGGGGGTTGGCGTCATTTCTGTTGGAGTATTTCATACATGAGTACACTGCATCTGCATCATTTTCACACCCTTCGCCCCCCGAACTCCTGCTATGTCACTCTCACAAACTCACACCTACATTTTCTATATTTGTTTACTAATCAGTACAGTTAGGTCTGTCCACATAGGATTAGGGTCTTGTCCCTGGAAAGAAACGAAAACCCAAATTGGCTCTACCTGCCTCAGCAGCCATTGGCTGCCTGTAACTTCACATCTAGGAGTGAGACATCGCGATGTGTTTCTCCATCCGTGTTGGCACGTAGGCTGGTCTGCTCTTTGCAGGTCTTTTGCAGACAGTCACATTGAGAGTTCACAGGGACTATATGCCTGCCCTATGCAGAAGACACTCACAGAGACAGTGACAGCAGTTCAAGGCTTCTGCTCCTTTTTATGTGATGTTCCCTGAGCCCTGGGTGTAGGGAGTGTGCTTTTCGACATTTAGAGGAAATCTAGTTTTATTTTAAGGTAAGTAACTCTCAAAAAACCTTTTTAAAAATAGATTGCTTTTAAGTATGGCACTGGGGCTCCTTCTATAGTCCCAGTGCTTGAGATGGTATGACTGTGATGCTAGTTTGGAATATTCTGTGAAAACCTGAAAAGAAAGGAAGGAATAAAAAAGAAAGAGAGAACACCCACATATGAGACAGAGAGAGAGAGAGAGAGAGAGAGAGAGAGAGAGAGAGAGAGAGAGAGAGAAACAGAGACAGAGAATGAGACAGAGAATGAGACAGAGAAAGAATGATAGAAGATGGAGAGACAGACAGACAAGCAGATGGACGGATGAACAGACAGATAGAGATAGATAATATAGAGAAAATAATAATTTAGTTGTATCTCAAAAGAAGATTAGGATTTTTAAAAACTGTAATAAATCACAAGGCTTAAAACTGCCATCTTAATTACTTCAAGTGTTCATCTTAGCAGAATCACGTACATTCACCTTGTTATTTTATAATGCACAAGTACTATTTTTTTTTAACTAGGGAAGTACATCTTCATAAGAATGAGTGGAGTGTTAGGACCTTAGGTTATTTGTTTACTTAAGTAACACAACTCAAGCACTGCTTGCACGTTTGTTCTTTTTTTAATATATTTTTGAAGCCTTTGATTATTTGAAAGTATGCTTTCTGTTTCTTTCTTCTTCTTTCTAGCCACTTCTACAAGAAACAGATGTTTCCCAGGTAAGCAGAGGTCTACTATCCCTTCTATGGGGATCCCAGGCAGGAAGAGCAGTGATTTTCAGGAGGATAGCATAGTTACAGGCTGCTACTTCGCTGTCTCTGAGCATACTGAAGACTCACAAGGCAACAAGAAACTCACTGTGCTCTATGACATAGGGACTAAGCTGGCCAGTTTATTTGGAGCAACCTTCTGGATTTCCAGATTTTTCTTTTTTCCTAAACATCTGTTCCCTAGATTTATCTCTGGCCTGAAGCAAGGGCAGAACGCATAGGACATTGCCTGGGCTCCCAAGTCCTGGGGAATGTTTCCAATGACTATCTGATGGAACTACAAATTAACAATATTTGGTAAAAGGAAAAACAGGGGTGGGGAATGGATAATTGTTTGGCTCTTACAGTCAATAACACCAACAAACAAGCCTCTCTGGTTTAACAAAAGATGAGTAGTGCACTCAACTGCAATCCTTTAAGAAGACCAGGGTTATTGCAACTTGTGAATTCCAGTAGGAAGATGGAGTGCTCAAGTCCAGATTGGTCAACCAGCCCTTCACTTGGTGGGAAATATTTGAAAACACATCTAAAGCTGCAGCTTAAGGATGTTTCCGTAGGTCAAGCACTAGTGAGGTAGCTAGAGCACCTGAATTTCAGTCTCCTAGCTACACATAAAGCTGGGCATTGTGATGCACATCTGTCGTGCCATAAATTCTATAAAGTGGGAAGATACTAGAGGGACAGGAGGATGCCAGAAGTCTTGAGGACCATTTGGCTTGGAATATGCAATGAGAGAAAACAGAGACTGTGTCTCAAAGTGTAAGGGGAAAATGAACACACAAAATTGCCCTCTGACCTCTGCATGCATGGAAGTCATGCATAGAGAACACACTCCTACACACACACACACACACACAGACACACACAGACACACAAATGTATTCATGTTGGTGGTGGTGAATGCTAAAGAAGAATTGTCTTTAGTATAACAAGTGTAAGATACCTTTTGTTAAAATGTCATACATTATTGCAAACACATTTGCAGAGTGCTAACATCCACAAACACCTCTCTTGCAGATACTTCCAGTTCTATACGATTTTATGCACATATATTAGATTTTTGTATGATCAGGGTCTAATGCAATACCCTATCTATTTCAGGTAGTGATAGAGTGCCAAATAAAACCAATGTGTAACACGCAGGTGGTGCTGTTTGCTGCAACTTGGTACTGGAAATATGACCGAGGCATGACAAAGGCATGAAGAAAGGCCAGAGAAACAGACACATGTCCAGAAAAGCTCAGGTCAGGTGGGACATCCACACTCTGATGTAGTGACAACCCACCAGAACCTCAGCACTTTATTGTGGACAGCACCGTGGGGGGAGTTAGTTAGTACTGGTAGGGGGGGTCTCTTAGGGGTGCAGTCTCAGACTGTAAACACATTGCTCAATCTTCAGTAAACACTCCTGCTTGGGAACACTGTCAACATTTGTATTCATACTAGAGGAAGGCGTTGCCACCCCTGTGAGCTTCATCCTTTGAGGAAGGCTTGCCAGTCTCATAAGTCTGCAGCACTGGGTCTTTGACATAACTGTGCCATGCCAACAACACACACTTACTGAGGACTTGAAGTGTTCTTTTATGCATTTGTTTAGGGCTTCCTCTGACCAGACAGAGCAGACTCCTGGCAACTGCAGTCACAGAAGGGCAGAGCTGGAGTGGCCTAAATTCCTACAGATTTTCCTAAGCCCTTCAAGGAGACGGTTACAGAACTAAGACCTTTCTGTCTTTTTTTTTTCAGAGTCTTTTTTTATTAATTTATTCTCATTACATCTCAATGGTTATCCCTCCCTTGTATCCTCCCATTCTTCCCTCCCTCCCATTTTCCCCTTATTCCCCTCCCCTTTGACTGTTCCTGAGGGGGATTTCCTCCCCCTGTATATGCTAGCCAATGGGCAGAACATTCTCCACAGTTGAGTGGAGAGCGGGGTATGACTTTCACGCGTACTCTGGTGCCTCATATTTGACCATGTCCCCTGGAGGGGGAGACCTGGTGGCACTCAGAGGAAGGATAGCAGGTTACCAAGACCTTCTGCCTTATCTCAGGTCCTCTCGCAGTTTTGCCTTGGGCTGGCCTGTTGGGGAAGGGTGTCATTGAGCTTTGCTTCACAGACACCGCTCTAAGTTACAACCTTGGACAGTCACTGTCTGTTTAGATGCCAAGGCTTTATTTGAGAGAGACAGTCAGAGATTGAACTTCGTGACAAGTTTGCGGCCACAGGATTATACTTTGAATTGTAGTAATTAAAATTTTTTTCTATGCTGTGTACTGTTCAGGCTCTCTCTCTCCCTCCCTCCCTCCCTCCCTCTCTCTCTCTCTCTCTCTCTCTCTCTCTCTCTCTCTCTCTATATATATATATATATATATATATATATATATATATTGTGTGTGTGTGTGTGTGTGTGTGTGTGTGTGTGTGTGTGTGTGTGTGTGTTACAAGATGAAGGTCTTAAAGGCCAGGAGAACTTTTCTTCTGACTCTCTGCTCCATCTCTGCTTGCTTACTATCTATCTCCTTGCTTGTTGACACCCATCTTCTATCTCTCTGTTTGTATTACCCACATTTTTATCTCTTTTCTTGATAGGGAACAGCAAGAGGGAAAGATGGGTATCAGCAGGCTGTATATTTTAAAACTCATTTGGAGATTGTAGTTAGACAAGCACATGCCTGTATTGCTTATTATCACATCATATCCCACCAAGCCTCAGGCAGGAGTGTCATCAAGTGGTCAAAGCCAGCTTAACATACACAGTGAGTTCCAGAACATCCTACGCTATAGTGTGAAATCCTGCCTTACAAGAAAGACTCTTGACAAAATATCTCAATAATATCTAAATTTTTCCTACCTATCAATTTCTGTATTGAACGAGAAAGATAAGTCACAGATTTAAGCTACAGAAACATGAGTTTTTCTTTGAAGTTATTACATAAGTTCGAGGACCCTTTGAGAAACGTTATTAGCTAATTCCCCATTTCTAGCTATAAGGAAAACTACCTTAAGTTTATCATTTTTCCATTAGTGTGGAGGAATTTGTAGGAAACCCCAGAAACCATTTATGAACCTATTGTGTAGAAATATGACTAACCATGAACGCTGCCCAATGCTTTCTTTACTCAACAAAGATCTAGTAAAGAAAATTGAAAATCAATAGAAATGCTGTCTCCAGATGCATGTACCCTTGGAAAGCTGTGCTTCCAGGCTTGATCAAGAGATGCCCTATCTGGACCCTGTGATGTTCCAGCCAGAACGGAAATAACTGAACTATTTGGTCATGCATCGGCTGCGATTAATACCACGTAGAGAATCTGTAACTTCATTGTGTGCATTTAATATAAAAATTGTAAACATTGTGTACCACAAAAAGCCACAACTATTTGAGTAGTCACCATAACCTTGCTGAGAAATTCTATCAGTATACTTTATGATACTTAGACCAGGTTGGACAGTAGAGTGGTCATGGATTGTTTTAAAGGAAACTTTATTGGTAAAACTACTAAATAAGATACATCTAATCAAATGCAAATGTAAGGAAAGATAGGCCAAAATCAATAAAGTAATGAAAACTTTCTCCCACAAATTTTCAGTGTGTTATTCCATCATTTCAGGACTACTCCTCCAAATCTATTTTATAAGTTATTGATCAAAAGGTAAACATGGGAACTGTACTTTGGTCTATGTATATACAATTTTTAAAAATAGAGAAGATGCATCTGTACATATTGTGTTTCTGAAACAAACCTATATATGAAAATGACTCTCATTTACATTAACTGTGTCCATGATATTTTTTCAGTAACAATGTTATTAAAATTAGTCACAAGCATAATCCAAATATTACTTTACAGATGAATTGCTTAATAAATGGGATAATAGCATATATTATAAAATATTGAATAACCGATACATTTTAGATTTCTATAATCACATTTGACAGCATCAACTCACTGGCTGACATGATGTTTTGGCTGCTGCTATTTGAATGTATTTATTGTGAATATTAATATTTGGAATCCGTTTTCCTTCTCCACTTCATCTCAGCATAAACTTTTGCACAAGCTTCTCTACAATGCTTTATATATTTTTCTTTTGCTTTCTTTTCCTTATGAACCATAAGACATTTTTTTAAATTTAGTAACTCACAGAGAAGGTGCAAAAACCAAAACACTAAATTTAGACACTAAGTGTTCTGTGGTGTGTTTAAAAAAAAAGAGTGGTTAATTCTCACCTAGAAAATCAGACTGTGTCAGCTGGCTTGGGCACACTGATGGGTTTCTCCCAGATCACCTCTGTCAAGCTGATCGTTTTTATCACTGCACTATAATAATAGCAGTAATCATATAACTGACAGTAACTATTTGATGGGTATAAATAGACACCACATTTTTCTTTGAAACAGATCATGAATTTGAGACAGGAGGAGTTTAATAGCTTTCTGAGGTCATGTTGTCATTGAACGGAGCAAGGTTCAGGCTTCTGACTCAGAGGCCAGGCCCGTGTCCACATTAAACATGCAATTCCAAAACACCAGCACACAGAATGGTGACCTCTGGGTGCCTTCTTGCAGAGTCCACTTAGTTTTAAAGATTTGCTTGTTTTTGAAAGTCGTGTGTGTGTGTGTGTGTGTGTGTGTGTGTGTGTGTGTGTGCGTGCACGTGCGTGTATACAACATGTGTACAGATATCTAAGGAGGTCAGAAAGTACTCTTAACAACTGAGTCACCTCTCTGATCTTGAGATATATAAAAATGTGATAAATTAAAATTAGAATGGAACCATACTGCCGAACTCAGTATATCTATATATTTAATACTGCATACCAAACACTTGAAGAGTCACATTTTTATTCAACTTTACTTTTAGTGAATAGAAATATTTGCTTATGAGCTTCTTGTTTGGGATTGTTTTTGGTACATCTATCTATGAATACTGATTCCACGCCTGCCCCTAAGTCTAGATAAAGCGTGGACTCACAGTCTTTGTATGCATGATCTATTTTCTACTAGTCACCAGCTAAATCATCAAAACTCACAATGAAAGGGATACAGATGCTGTGGGGCATGCTGGTCATGATATTTCATATTTGGACTCTTAGCTTCTTTAAAGTATTTCAACACAAATTCTGCTCCCATTAAGTGTCGAGTTAGCTTCTAACCTATGGAACAGATTCTTGGTGTAGCTAAGCAGATACTACATTTCCTTTCCACATTTGGGGGAGTGGAACATGCTGTTTCTCAGGTTTTTTTTTTTAACAACTACAAAGGAGAGTGACTTCACCTGAGAACTGCAGGTGACTCTTTGTGGCAGAAAGTTCCTCTTCTTTCCTGCACCTTCCTCCCCTTGGCCTTTCAAAACTGTTCCACCCTCTGCCCTCCAACCACACAGGGATTAAATGGTGAGTTTGCCGCATTGCCATGCTGGCCTTTATTTTTTTCTGCTTTAGATATGCTGGATTCTCTGCATGCTGAAGCTGCTTGTCCTCAAAGACTCATTCGGTAATAAAGAACTTTCTTAGGGGCTTTAGCGGCACAGAAGTTCCTGTGCAATTGGAGGCAAACAGATGATATATGAAGCTGGCTGTTGCATTCAAAATGAGTTAGAGACTGATCCACCCATCAGGAGGCTCCTTCTCCCCCAGAAAATCCAGAGTTCCTTGTTTAAACTCCAAACACCTACTCCCCTTGTGGCTATAATTGGCTTGGACAAGCCATTACCAAATGAACATATGTGGACAGTAGATGCCAAATAATGTAATTTTATTGCAATATGAATGTGGCTATTTTGTTCATGGGTGAGTATATTGCTATTCCACCATATATTCTTAGCTCGAAAACTGCAGCATAAGAAAAAAGGGAGATCCCATCTGCCAGGCAAAATAGCTATAAAGTAGAAAAATCAGTGTTCTAATGGATCCACTGAGAATAACCCGAGTTATTTTTTTTTAATGCAAGGGCAAACAAACCCTTGGACAGGGCTGCACAGCCACAGAGCATTCTCTTAACTTAGAGCGAGGCCAAATCCAAATCCTGGACTTAGCTAAATTAGAGTGTTCCCAGAAGATGGAATAATCAGACGACCAAGTAGGCTTACGCTGGCCACCTTGTAAAAGCTGGCTCATGTCTGAGCAGCCTAGAATTCCATTCTCGAGACAAGTAAACATTTTTCCCTCTACTTGTGATACTCAAACACCTTGGACAGGCTCTCAGGTCTCCTTTAGCACATGCGCACAGTAACAAGAATCCAGTCTTAAGAAGTGTAGAAGAAAAGCTAACGCCTGTTACTTCTTTTCTACTCCAACTTCTTCTAGTTCAATTTTAGAATTTCCGTCTTGTTAAAAATGTTTTTCTTCCCTACTATTAGGATTACTTGAATATATACCTCAGCTGTAGGATTGAAATGTTTATAAAGAAAAGCACATTTTTAAGATACAGGCACAAGTCACGTATTTGGAGTTGTTTATTTTTTATTTAATTAATTTATTCATATTACAACTCAATTGTTATCCCCTCATTTGTATCCTCCCATTCCTCTCTCCCTCCCGCTTTCACCCTGTTCCCCTCCCCTAGGTCTAACACTGAGGGTGACCTCCTCCCCCCACTAGATGGTCACAGGCTATCAAGTCTCATCTTGGTAGCCTGCTGATTCTTTCTTTGAGTGCCATCAGGCCTCCCCACCCAAGGGGAGGTGGTCAAATATGTGGCACCAGAGTTCATGTCAGAGTCAGTCCCCGCTCTCCACATAACTGTGGAGAATGTCCTGTCCATTGGGTAGATAAGAGTAGGGGTTTGATGCTTACTACCTGTATTGTCCTTGGTTAGTGCAATAGTTTGAGCAGACTCCCTTGGGCCCCGATCCACCCCTCATGATGTTCTTCTTGAGTTGTTATATTTGAGATCCATTGTTCTATGTTAAGGTCTTTGTAAGTGTTCACAACACTGCCCTGAATTCCACACTTGTCTTTAGGGGTTAACAGGATCAGCTAGTATTTTTAAATGCTTGTCTCAGATTGGGTGAAGGCACATTACACAGCCCTTATCTCTTTTTCATACTATGATCAGACTTAAGGTCTACCCTATGAGATGGAACCCATGCCTGATATTGCTCAGGTGGCCAAGTACCAGAGAGTAGATAGGTCAGGAATCCAGGGGAAATGAAAAAATACTATTGTTTTGCTAAAGGAGCACAGCAGTAAGGTGGCTCCTCATGACATTCTACCACACCCATAGCTCAGTGCCTCATTCAGCCACCACCTGAGAAGCTGATGAGAACTAACCCAGAGACCCAAAACTGGACAATGTGCGGAGAGTGAGAAACTGTGGAGCGCTTAGTCCTAAATGTGATATCTCCACAGCTCAGGGACCTATGTACAAGAAATTATTAGAGCCAAAGGGGATGGATGACTCCAAGGTCAAATCCTCCTCCAGACATAACAGTCCATAGGAACTCTCAGAGACTGTGGCAACCCCTACAGGGCCTGCACATAGTCCAACAAGATGGGATGCCAGGGCCAAGAGGAAGACTTGGACACGACTCTTAGACATAATCAAAAAGCTATCTGAAATTGACACACACTTGATAGTTTTGTCCAATCGAGCCTCATTGAGTATACTAAGCATACTGCAGGGTAGACCCCATGCCCAGCAGTAGATGGTCAACACAAAACAAACTCAGTGGTATTTTTGGAGGCTCTTTGTCTCACATTGCTGTGTTTGGGCATTTTTGTCTTATTAAATCTTACTTGTATATAATGGTTTCAGACTTTATGGGTTGTGTGTGTGTGTGTGTGTGTGTGTGTGTGTGTGTGTGTGTGTGTGTGTGTCTTGTGTGTTTTTGTTTGGTTGTTTGCCTATTTTTTTTAATGAGGAAAGAAAGGAAAGTCATGGAGTTGGATGGGTAGGGAAATTGGGAGGAACTGAGGGAAGGGAAAAGCATAATCAGACCATATTGTATTAAAAACTGTTTTCAGTAAAATTATAATAAATAAAAGAACACTTGTCTCACACATGTGATCAGGAGACCTTAGTCTAGCCCTACTCTACCGCGGCACTAATGCCTACAGCAAGTAAAACAATCCTTCGTGTTACTCATCTGGTCTAAGAGGAACAAGGTCTGCACTCATAGTAAGCAAGTGACTTAAATGAAAACAGCTAACAGTGCCTGGGGGCATAGTGATACTTAAGAAAAACAAGGATTTTTACCACGCTGGTTAACTCTTATTGGCAGCTTGACCCAACTTAAAATCACCTGGGGAAAGTCTTGATGAGGGACTGTACACATCAGCACGTCTGTGGAGGATGTCAGGGTAGCTTCAATTGATGTAAGAAGGCCCAGCCTGAGCCTGAGCAGCATCTCCTAGACAACCAGCTGATGATGAGCGATGAGCATGTGGTCCTTCAGTTCCCTCTGCTGTGCTGTGGATTGGGTGGTGTGAGCTGTGACAAGTCCCAGCCACCTTGACTCTCCTCCCGTGGCCAAGTGTAACCTGGAGTTTCGAGTTCAAGCAAACTGTTACTCAGCTAAGTTGCTCTTTGTCAGGGGCATCTTATCCCAGCTGTGGAAATGAAATCAGGAGCATGGGCTACATGCTGTGAGCCTTACCTATTTATCAGGAGAAACCTGTCAATAACTCTAGTAGCGCTTTCAGTCTTCATGTGCCTGACCGGGCTCGGTAAACAGTTCTGCCAAGCAAGACGCCGCGGGGGGAAAACGGCAGAAGTTGGAAAGTGAGTGTTTCGCAGTCACCTTTATTCTATTTGAGTGACACACGTGTGTCACAAGTGTCCTGTCTGCATTCAAAGAGAAGAAACATCATTAGGTCCAAAAAGAGTCGGAGCTAATAGTTTGATTTGCTCCCAATCTATCAGCGTTCCACTCTCCCCTTTTGGTCTGGAATCACACCTCACTCTCCATAACTGTGCGTAAGCATAGTTTTCTTTATCTCTGGGTTTCATTTCTGAAGTCTCTATGTCTTACACAGTTTTGATTAAACACATTTATATTTTTTTTTTTTTTGCTCATTCTTGACGGTTATACAGGGGTTCCAGTTATGCACCTTCCATTGGGTGAGGAAAAGATCTCTTTCCCATCCATTGCTGAGTGTGGAAAGTCAGCCTATGCACTTCCTACCTTGAGCCAGTGAGAAGGGACAGGGGCACCCACATTCTTATACTAGAGTACTGTCATTTGGAATATTGGGCAGGGATTTCAGAGAATATACTTACCATGTCTAGGTACAAGTGTATAGAACTCTATAGACCAAAGGGACAGAGATAAGCAGAGACAAAGGCTGATGGGCTGGCATCTCAGTGTTTGAACAGAGGTCTACCCCAAGGTACCATTTACAGCACACTGATGCTGCACTGTGGTAGACAAGTCACTCCTTTCTTTCACTTCTGAGTCTGCTGACATCAGAGGCTTCATTAAGAGCAATGTGCAGCTCTCTTAGCATTGTTCTCAGGGCATGTCACCCCCACCCACAAGTTAGCACTTTCTTTTGCTGCAGGAGGGAGATGAAAGTGAGGAGTAGAGAAGAAGGAAGCAGTAAAGAAAAGCATGACCTGTGACCCCTTGAGTACTGGGCAAATATATGAAATGTCTACCTCAATAGAACAGAAGAGTTAAGTGATAGCTCTTAAACCTCAAACGCTTCTTTCATCTATTTATTTTATTTTACTTAATCAGCATTATCACTGGAAGTCTACTTAACGCCATCTGAATATTGCCAGTGATTTTGGAAGACCAGTGATTTTGGAAGACCAATCTGTCCATTTGCTGAAAGAGATATCTTTCTTTAGCTGAGGTGAGTGGCGTCTTCATGGGACGTCTAATCTCTGCAGGAAATCTTGTTGTTCTTACTCAGTTGCCTTCAACTTCTCGAAGCTGTTTTCCAAGCTTCAGAGCCCAGGTTCACTGCAGATGAAAAGACATAAGATACAAGCTTGTGGTGAATCGTGTTTCTTTAGGAGGGTGAGGTCGAATCCCCATGGCCCAGCAGATGACCCTCTGCAGTGTGAACTGCACTCAGGATTGAAAACACACTCATACAGTTATACACAATGAGAGAAGAACGTGGGGGGTAGGTAAGGGGGAGTTCTGGGGGCATGGTAGGGAGGACTGTGGGTTGACATGATCAAGATACACTGTTACCCGCGTGCACGACATTCTCAAAGAATAAATCGTAAAAGGTGCGGAGGGAAGCTGAGGCCACGAACATCTCCAGGTTCTTTTTGCCAACCTATTCTGAGAACAGTTCAGATGAGCCGTGTTTTCTATAGCTGCGCAGTCTGCCGTGCTGATTTAACCGGACTATGGTGGAAGGCACACTGGGTACTCCCCTGACTGTTTAAGAAAGGAGCGCTTCTTTTGGCGAACCAACAATTCTATCTTTGAGGCAACCGTGGTTACCCCATTGAGATGCTTCTTTTTCCTCCTTCCCATCCATGCCTTGTATTTTTAAAAAACACGGATTATTGAAATAATTTGACAGTCTGGTGTTCTGTTATAAACTATTTCCTACCTTATTAATGTTCTTTGAGAAGGCATTTCCAGCAACCCCCTCCTTAATCCAGGATTCTAAAGCCTGTCCTGATAAAAATCTCCCAGGCTTATTTACCCCAAGTATCTGCAGAGTCTATTTTTGAAGCCCTAGGTCAACATTAAGAAGACAGGTACAAAGACTGAGTCCCCGAGACCTCCACACTTCAGGCACACACACACACACAAAAGCCAATGTTTGTTGTTTGGAAAGCCCGCTCCAATGAGAACACTTCTCTCCTGTTGCCTAACCCTTCCAGTTGAAAAGACACCTCTCAGGCAGATAAAGAAATTTACACTCTCTATTCATTAGGTGTTTAATCTTTGTATTCTTGTGGTGACAAAGAAGTGCCATTAGCACAAGGAGACTCTCCTGATGACAGCCGGTGGATCCTAGTGAAAGGAAGCCAGTGGAGGTGAAGTAGCAGAGGGCTTCGTCACCATAGTTACGGTTAAGTCTGAGATTATAAATGTGTCGTCTCCACTATGAAAGATGCATTAACATTCCTTTAGGTCTGCTCTTGGAAACCTTGTCATCCTAGTGAGTCTGTTTTTCTTACTTATCTCTCTTAAGAGGTGGCTAGGCTTGATTAACACTTAAACATTAACCTTGAAGATATACCCTGGGGGAGTGTGGGCTCTGGAGACAGACAGCGGAGTGTAATAGTGGTCATTATGAAGGGCTCAAATTCTGAAAGAAGCAAGAATGTTATGACTATGAGAATTTGCCCCTCGTGATTCAGAAAAGTCTGGAAAGGAGACCCTAGGTCCTGATACATGCACCTGAAACAACGGAAGGGCGAAGTGCACAGCTTTGGAGAGGAAATCTTAAAATCAAATCGGCAACCGGGGGTCTGCCACTAACTGTACATGCGAAACCAGCAGATGCTTGCTTGTATGTGGCTGAAGGCCTTCCCCAGCAAACCACTGGACTGATGGGCGCATTTGTAATAATGAGCTGTGCTATTGTCTTATGACTACACTGTCACCATGGTTAGGGAAACTACTGCCTCGGCTGTTTTTTTTCCCTTTGAAACAAGTGTTCTGACAAGCGTGGAATTATGTAATTTGCACTGAATGGCTGCCTCTTACAAAGTGCTGTTTTCTATTATAGAAATGTTGTACGATTTGCCTTTCTATGAATGCCACCTTCCTCCCCACCCGCCTCCACTCAAAAGGGCATCTTATAAGTTCTCTATTATAACTGTTTGTTTGTTTGTTTTGTTGTTGTTTTGTGATCTGTGTATTTGGGGGGGCGTGTTTGAGACAGGGTTTCTCTGTGTAACCTTGGCTGTCCTGGACTTGCTTTCTACACCAGGCTAGCCTCGAACTCACTGAGATCTGCCTGTCTTTGCCTCTCCAGTGCTGAGGTGCACCACTACAACTGGCTTCTTATAATAAGTTTTAAAGGTTAGAGGTTTTCAAGTGTTTTGAGCTCTAAAGTCAGCTTCACTGGAGATACTCTTCTGTTCTCACAGAATTTGCCAGCCCCCTCCCCAGTTTTGTCTCACTCACGACACTCGATTCTCACTGGAAGTTCATCCTTATCACCTTATAAAGGTGCAAACACAGATGCCTCCCATGATGCTCAGCCCCATCCCAAGTACAGCACACATACCTCAGTGGTTGTCTGTCCTAAGTGAATAAATAATGTATTAATTGCATGCTGTTGTCTGGTTGACACATGAACTTTTCTGTAAAGCCACTTTCTTGATCTGAGAAATGCGATGAAATCCCTTTAGCTGCATGCACCCACTGTTAGTGGCACAGTCGGCCGGCTTTGGGCAAGTTCAGGATTTTTCCTCCCTCCATGCTCTATTCCACTTCCAGGACAGTGTAAATATCAGTGGATCCTATACACTGGCAGGGGATTTCTATCTGACAGTAGATGCAGCTTCATGAAGGGGCTTGGTTTCCTTTATACCTGGGAGTTGAAATCCTGCCCCTAGGGAGTATTTTCTACATTGTCAGTTTTATTGCATTTTATTTCTCAGAATATTAATACTAAAACTAAGTGATAAAGATTTAGGCTAAATGAATCCTGGAGACAAGAATTTATGTAAGACAGCTCTTCTTCATTCCCAGCATTGATTCAGAATACAATGCATTAACAACGTCAGAGGAAGTGCAGCATTATACAAACGCTTCATTACTCTGGTCCTTTCAAAAATCTGTATAAAAATTCTGACAAAGGATTTATTTTTTCATTTGAAAATTATTTATAATAAAGGCAGAATATCAAATAAATCCTTGTAAGACAAATAATAAATTGCTTTTCTTGAAGTGGATAACACTAAATTAAATCCAGATTGCTTATAAAAACCAGCATGTTGGAAAGAACACAGAGTCTGGGGCCAGGGTTCTAGCACAATTTCGTTTTGTTTTTAAATCATCTCGTTCCTGTTTGAGATTCAGTTTCAAGCAGCAGCTCTGAGATGAACGGAGCTTGAAATCGCGAGCTTCCAAATACTTGACGTGCTCAAAATATTCCAGCTGGCTGCCGCCAAAGCTGCCTCGGCCAGGGGAAGGAGGAATAGCTGTCTTTTTTTATTAATTTATTCATATTACATCTCAATTGCTATCCCATCCCTTGTATCCTCCCATTCCTCCCTCCCTCCCACTTCCCCCCTACTCCCCTCCCCTATGTCTGTGACTGAGGGGGACCTCCTCACCCTGTATATGCTCATAGGGTATCAAATCTCTTCTTGGTGACCTGTTATCCTTCCTCTGAGTGCCACCAGGCCTCCCTATCAAGGGGACGTGGTCAGAAATGGGGCCCAGAGTTTGTATGAAAGTCAGACCTCACTCACACTATGGAATACTATTCAGTTATTAAAAACAAGGAATTCCCAAAATTTGTGGACAAATGGATTGAACTAGAAATTATCATAATGAGTGAGTTCACCCAGAAGCAAAAAGAGACAAATGATATATACTCACTTATATAGAGACACTAGCCCAAGGGGCATGTCCCATGAAAGTCTTTACTTACCAGAAAAGTGGGTCAGAGGGGCGGACATCCTATTGGAACTCTAGGTGAGAGAAGCATAGGAGGATGGGGAAATAGAAGGATCCAGAGGGTCCAGGAAACCTGAAAGAAGAACGTTACAAAGGAATAGCTGTCTTAGCCGGAGGAGCAGATGAGAGGGTGTGTTTGAGAGGACAGTTGAAGGTCTGTGGGTCACAGGGAGAAGTCATGGAAAGACTGTGCATCACTTGCCCAGCACTGCCTCACAAACTGCTACAAACTGGGTGGGTTTTTTTTTTTCATGAATTAACTTATTTACATCCGGATCCGAACTTCCCCTCCTTCCTCTTCTCCCAGGCCCTCAGAGAAAGGGGAAAGGGAGCCAAAGGCAGATGACAGAGTCAGAGCCAGCCCTTGATCCTGCTGTTAGAGGCACCAAGCTGTACGTCTGTTACATCTCATGTGAAGGGGACCTGGGTCTGTCCCGTGCATGCTCATTGGTTGGTGGCTTAATCTCTGTGTGCACTTATGGGCCCATATTGGTTGATTCTGTAGGTTTTCTTATGGTGTCCTTGACCCCTCTGGATCCTTCAATTCTTCCTCCCTCTCTTTCACAAGATTCCCAATGTCTGCTTAATATTTTCTGTGGGTCTCTGCATCGGTTTTCATCAGTCGCTGAGTGAAGCCACGCAGATGACAGCTCTGCTAGGCTCCTGTCTCCAAGCACAGCTGAGTGTTATTAATAGTGTCAATAGTGGGCTCTCTCGCGCGGTATGGAACTCAAATTGGGCCAGTCATGGACTGGTCATTCCGTTACTTTCTTCTGCCACTTTATCCCTAACACTCTTGTAAGCAGGAAAAAAATGTGGGTTGAAGGTTGCGTGGCTGGGTTGATAACTCCATCCCTCCATTGGAAGTCTTGCCTGGTTACAAGAGATGACTAGTTCATGTTCCATGCCCCCTGTTGCTAAGAGTCCTAGCTAGGTCATAGATCCCTAGAAATTTCCATTGTCCTAGATTTCTAGTTTGTCCCAGAGATGCCCCACACTGATCTCAGTTCTCCCTTTCTCCGTCCATCCTCCCCACACTTGTACCCTGTCCCACCCCCTCTTTCACCCAGTTCCATCCCTCCATCCACCCCAGATGTCTAATTCATCTGCCCTTCTCAGTGAGATTCAAGCATCCTCCCTTGAGTCCTCCTTGTTACTTAGCTTCTTTGGGTCTGTGGATTGTAGCATGGTTATCCTGTACTATATGGCTAATATTCACTTGTGAGTATACGCCATGCATATCTTTTGGGGTCTGGGCTACCTCACTCAGGATGATCTTTTCTAGTTCCATCCATTTGCCTGAGAATTTCAAGATTTCCTTGTTTTTAATAGCTGAGTAGTATTCCATGGTATAAATGTTCCACAGTTTATCTATTGTCTGCTTGAGGGACATCTGGTTAGTTTCTAGTTTCTGGCTACTACAAATAAAGCATTTTTAAAATGAAGTTAAATTTTCTTCTGCCACAGATACATACTGCATGGCCCATGCTCCTTCTAGGGACTGAGAAGTGGGTTGTCAGGGTTTCCTTACTTTTTATTCATAACTTTACAGATAACATGATTTGATCATGTTGTGTACCTCCTCCAGCTTCTCACCTCCTCCAGCTTCTCACCTCCTCCAGCTTCTCACCTCCTCCAGCTCCTCACCTCCTCCAGCTTCTCACCTCCTCCAGCTTCTCACCTCCTCCAGCTTCTCACCTCCTCCAGTTTCTCAGATTCTCCTCACTTCCCTACCCACCCAACTTGTACTCTCTCCCTCCATCCTTACCACCCCCCCACCAACTACAAAAAAAACCATGAAAACAACAAAAACACACAAGTGTTGTCTCATTTTGGTATGGGTAGAACAAGGGACATTCTTTTCTCAATATGGTTGACTCCTTTTAAGGACACTGTTCAAAGCCATCAGGTGTCCAGCCTATGCAAGAATACATTGCAAGAATACCTTGATGAATTATATCATAAGGACTCTGCCTTCAATTTTAAGTCATATTCTGAGATACTGAGGAAGAGAAGTTCAACACATACTTTTTGG
This sequence comes from Acomys minous, assembly GCF_964271855.1. NCBI lineage: Eukaryota > Metazoa > Chordata > Mammalia > Rodentia > Muridae > Acomys > Acomys minous. The sequence goes on along the minus strand of NC_140499.1, from coordinate 10,686,889 downwards.
TGGGGACATAATTTAAGATACTGAATTTAAGATGTTCATTGCACCTGAGGTAAATTATCTAGCAGTTTTTCCTCAAAATGTTCTTAATCCAGCCGGGCACAGTGATCTCAGCATCCCGGGAGGCAGAGGCAGAAGGATCTCTGTGAGTTCGAGACCAGCCTGGTCTATAAGTGAGCCCAGGACAGTCAAGTCTATACATAAAAACCCTGTTCAAGAAGGAGGAAGAGGCCCCTTCTGTCACATACCTAGGGGAGGGGACTATGGTGGAAGAGGGAGGGAGGTGGAACAGAAAGTTATAAGTGAGGGGATAGCAATTAATTAATCTGAATGAATTACTTAAAGAAAAAGAAAATGATAAAAGAAAAACTCTTAGTCCACCAAAGAGCCATTTTAGACTTTTTATTTCTACTGCTTCGCCTCGAAATGTTAGTATCATAAATTTGTGCTGTGGCTGTTTACATTCTAAAGACCTTGAAGTGGTCATATACATGAATACGATAATCCTTAGAAACCTAAAATGGCTTTTTCCTACCACCAGGACTTCTTTGTCGTTATCCAGAATAAAAAATACATGTTCTAAGAGAGAGTAAAACTAAGCGAGCAGAAGAACCTGTTTAATGATATATAGCTTTGTTTCTGTTTGCCCGGAGCAGAAAATTTGCAGTGTTATACTAAAATTATTTTCCTTGTTTAGAGGTAAGGTACAGAGACAATGATAATATACTACATGTTCAAAATAGACAAAAGTGAAAAAGAAAGAATTGTAGAACAAAAGATTTTTAAAGTGTTCACCAAAAATGGAATAATAAATTTTGTGAGTGAAATATGAGCAATATTTTAAGATTGTACGACATACGCCAAATGATACAAGAAACCTCACATCATTTTAAAAGTTACAAAGAAAACACATTTGTGGTGCTCTTATATCATTAATGTCTTGCTCAAGCCTCCCTATATTTCTGATATAGAAACAATTACTAGATAGTGACTCATTCAGTGGTGACTGACAGTGAGTTAACACATTCATTTTTTTTCCATCAGAAATATTCTTGGCTATAGTTTGAGTAATTTTTCCTTAATGTCAGTGACAGATTGAAAGTTTAGAATTGAGACTACACAGTCTAGCCTTCCTTGTGTAGTTCTCACTTGAGTTCCAAGCTCTGGAGACTGGAGGTCAGTTTATTTCCAGTGAGTGCATAGGAAAGAGGCATTGGTTGATAGTGCACACCACTTGGCATAAAGCTAAAGTTCTAAGCATCAAGCCTTGAGGATGAGGAAGACATTTCAAAGGAGATGTTAGCCAGGCGTGGCTGCCACACAGCTGTGTTTCCAACTCGTGAGAAGCGAGAGCATGGGGCAGCCTGGATGACACAGGGAGACTCTTTCTCTGAAGAAAGGAGGTAAGGATGCTGAGGGGTGACTAAGACCCTCAAGTATTCAGAAACTGTGTCAAGAGGTTGGTAAGTTCAAGGCCACAGTAAGCTAGAGAGTAAGGTCATGGTCAGCATGGGTGACTTAGTGAAACCAGCTCAAAATAAAATTTTAAAATGGTGGCCTGGGACACAGCTCAATGGTACCCTGCTTGTCAGCATTCAAAGGGCAATAGACTCAATCTACAGTACATGAGAAAATAAAGAGATTTCTGAGTTAAATAGGCACTAGTGATTCAGAGGGCCAGTTAGATTTCAGACATGAGTCCTTGTGCACTGATGTGAACACAGATGACGCACATGACGTTCAGCAGCTTCTTCAGTTGACAATAAGGCATAACATGAACTGAGCCTTGCATCAGACTTTATCCTACCTACTTTCTCTGAAGTGCATTCATTTACAAAGCACAGAAACTTCTCATTCATAAAGAATTTTTCTCTATAAAGAAACATGATCTGCCCAATCAAGCGCTTTGAAGATATCACAGGGAGTCAGTAGGGGCAAAATTTACAAAATAGATTGTGGGCTCCTCAACCAACCTGATTTATTACCTTTTTATGAGGACATTTATCCTCTCATCCTTCTGCCTTATAAGCAATAAAATAAACAATGCACACATGCCCACACGCGCATGCGCACATACACGCATGCACACACACATGCAGATACACATGCCCACACGTGCACACACACACACACATAAACATATGCATACATGTGCGTATACACGTGCACACACATGCACATACACATGCCCACACATGCACACTCACACACACACACACACACACACACACGTGCACACCCTCACACACATGCTAGACAGTATAACAGGCATGAAAAGTGATATGGAGAAATAAAGCATGGAACCCAAACATGTGATCAAGTCTGATCATGCAATTTAGAATCTCACTGAAAAGGTTAAGTGAGAGTAAAGATAACCCTGAAGGGTGAGAATTTGGCGAGATGGCAGTTACTCAGAGAAAACAGATGGATGGTCTAGGCAGAGGCAGCGGCCGCTGTGAAAGCCACACGAGAAGGAAGAAAAGCACTGAGAGATGAACTCTGGTGTTATGCAACCAGGTATTTCAGGTGGTTTCTCTATTTTGCAATTTGGATTTTCCTCTAGGTCATGTAAAAAGTCATTAAACAGTCCAGAAGACCCAACCAACAGGAATATAATTGCTTTTTTTGTTGTGGTTGCTGCTGTTTTTGTGTAGAGGGTAAACAGTAGAGAGGACGTCAGAAGCAGAGTGCCCCACTGGAAGCAGTTGCGACCATCCAGGCAAAACAAAGTAGTGCTTTTGATCACTGTGCTGGTGGTTGAGTGGGCGCAAGCTGTTAACTTTGGATATGGTCTATTTCAGGACAAAGCAGTTTTCTGATACATTGAAGTACAGTATGAAAGAGAAGGAAAAATGAGTGGCACCAGATTTCCTGAGGGGTGGGGGTTCTGTTTAACTGAGATAAAAATGATCTCCAAAGAATGAGAGGTTGATCAGGGAGAGAGAGCTATGAAGAATCCTGCTTTAAATAGACTAAACATAAAATCTCTGTTGAATTTTCAATTGGTTGTATTAAACAGAGACTTGTATAGTTGAGTGACGGGTTCAGAGGGAGTGTCCAGCCAGGGATATGAAGCTTTAATCCATTTGTATGTAGACGGCGCTTCACCCCTGTGGCCAGAAGAAATGACTGCAGAGTGCATACACAGACTGATCCAATCACTGGGCTCTAGATAACCCAGACGCTCCTAATTTCCAGTCTTCCTTCTATGCTCTTTCTTCATATGCTCTTCAGAAGCATCCTATTCCCATTTTTAAGCCTTTACCTCACTCTATTCATATCAAAACTCAAATGCAGTGGTGATCAGACAAGTATGGTATGATCTAGAAAAACACAGGTAAAGTAAATTAAGTGAACCAAGAGTCCACTAGTACACTGATGCATGGTAGTATATAAAAAGTGATTGACAAAGATGGCCATACTGTAATATGGGTTCGGGTGTACATAGGAAAAACAAGGCATGTGTCCTTCACACGTATGCAGTGTCAGTCCTGCATATATGCAAAGTAAGATGACAGTCATCTAGAAGACAGTATGGGAGGATATCACTGCAGACAAAGTGGAAAAAGAAACAAAAGCAATGCCTGAGATATTGATACATTTGGCAACAAGGCTAAGGTGAATGTTCACCAAAATATACCATCAGGAGGATGGGAAAACCAGATGCCAAGAAAAGAGGCATACATATTCAGGATAAGAGCTTGTCCCTATAAAGACAGACAACATAGAGAGGGATGACAAGGAAACTGCAAAGGCACACTCCCCTGACACAGGGAACACAAAGTGGTTTAAAAATGTGTAATAAGAAAACAAAATTCAAGAAAATATAATAACCTTTATTAGTCATGTTTTTAAAATTGTGAGTTTGACAGTTTCTCTCTTACCCTGACTAGCATTAAAATAAGTGATACTAAACTATTACATTTGTTTCAATAAGCCTTATGGCACAACACTGTGCAGTTATTACAATAGTTTTAATCCTCTAAGCTAGGCTGGCTTCCTCCCAGCGTGAATCCCAGATTGCACTGTAAGGCTTTCCCTGTTCAGTTGCTCTCTACTGATACGTCCTGGACTTCCGCCGCCCCTGGCTGAATCCCCTACTTCCTCTTACCACGCCTCCTTCCCTGGAGGGCAGGAAGTCCAGCCCTGTTCTCTGCCCCCGCTCAGTGATTGGATGTAAGCTGCCTTATTGGCATGTCAGAGGACAACACTGAGAAAGGAGAGTCTCAGAACAAAGATCGCAACCAGATATGGCGGTGAGGAGTACAGAAACCAACACTTGAGTTACACAACAACCTTATGCCTACAAAGCCTAAATAAGAAGAAGGAACACTCAAGTTAAAGTCACATATAATGATTAATAAAAATGAGAGAATAACGGGATTGAGCATGGCTACAATCGCCTAAAAATTACCTAATGAAGCTAAGAACACACACATTTTGCAACCTTGTAAATTTTACTCTTCAGTATGCAGCTAAAATATTGATCATGCTCACCCAGAGGCATACACAAAATTGCTCAAAGCAGCGTTTTGCCACAGTCAGACTGAAAACAACCCCACACATCTTTATAGCAAAATGCTTTAATGCTTTGTGACATGTCCATAAATGGATGCGCGGAATGCTGAGTGAAATAAGCCAGCATGTGTGTAGTCATTGTTTAAACATAATTTGAAAACAATATTTAACAATGCAGGCTTGGAGGTGTAAATCAATGTAATAAGCTTAGCCCTCGTTGGGACAGCTATGTTAAGTATAGTAGCACCAAGGCTCTGGGAACATCAAGGAAGAGGAGATGGAAACAGGTGAGATCCGGCGTGTAAGGGAGAGTGGCCTGAAGTGCAGCCTTCGGAACAATGCATGGCTCCCACAACCAGGAACTCACAGCAGCCCCAGGGACCTGCACAAGAGCAAGCCAGCCAGAACCTTACCCCCCCCCACCTCTCTCACCCCCTCACCCCCCACTCCCCACCCCTCTCACCCCCTCACCCCTCCACCCCCAACCCCCACCCCCGCACTGAGGCACTGCCAGCAGCAGATAGTTCCCGGAGGAGGGTCAATCTTTTGTTGGTGACCTGGGCCTTGTAGGTTTCCTTTGTGTCACTGGGTGGCTTCACACCTGTGGACAAGTGGACAGCTCTAACTGAACTTGGAGGGTTATCAAAACAAAATAAAGACATGAAGTTGCGGGCAGGGCGTGGGGGAGGGTGGGGGTGGTGTCTGTTGTGTGGCTTAGCTGGGAGTTGAAGGGGAGAAATGGGAAATAGATATCATCAAATTTCACGGAAGACATCCTCACTGTTTAAAAAAAATAAATAAATAAACACCGCTTAAAAAAAGATATCGGAAAAGTAATGGAACAACCATCCTTCCAATGTGTGGTTCAAAATGTAGCCCCTTTCAAGATGACGAGAAAAGGAGAGAGCCTGCAGGTCACTGGCAGTATAGTATCCCATAGTTCCTTTACGATTGTTATGCGTATGGTGTTTTGCCTGAATGTATGTGGGTGCAATGAATGTATGTAGTGTACATAGAAGCCAGAAGATTAGGCATCAGATCTTGACGTGGAGCTGCAGACGGCAGTGAGCTGCTGTGTCAATGTGGAGAATTGAACCCTGGTTCTCTGGAAGAGGAGCCAGTGCTTTGAGAGATGCAGACATCTCTTCAGCATCCCCAAACATACTTTGTAACAAAGAATGATTTTCCAAAAAATGACAATGGTTAAAATGTTAAACTGAAAGTTACGATACCACAATTATGTTGGGGTTTTATTTTGTTTGTTTGCTTTTGTTTCCTGTTATTTGGTTGTTGTTGTTGTTGTTGTTGTTGTTGTTGTTGTTTGCTTATTTCTTTTTGTTTTGTAGTCTCCTGTTAACAAAGTCTACCTACTTCAGGATCATATAAAGCATTGCTTTTGATCTTACGCTTAGGGCAACATCAAAATTGGTGGAAAATTGTCACAGAACAAAACAGGGACACCCATGTTGTGTTAGCACTTTCTGCCAAGGAAAAGAAAAAGACTGAGCAACAACTCTCGATTTTTGCGTGGCAATCCACTTTGATTGACGTTCTGGTTGAGTTTGGTACCTGAAGGAGCCATAAAAGAGCAACTTTTCTAATCCTAAAAATGTAGACTACCCAGCAATCAGATTAGATTCAAATCCTACCAAAAGGTGAATTCGGGGGTGCGGGGGGGGGGAGGACACTTAAATTCTGCCGGGACTTCCTGGCACATGCTCCCATGCTATGAAGGACATTTTGCCTCACTTTGCTTTCTGAATCTGAGAGCTAGTAGGATAAGTATGTTGTGGGTGGGATTGTAATGGAGCATGCTTGGGGAGGCCATTTCTCAGGAACAGGGATTGAGAAGGTTCTCCTGGGCCAAGGAAAGAGGAGATGCAGAACTGACATGCAGCACAGAGGTTTTCCTTAGCACGGCCTTTTTGATTCATAAAAATAATGACTATTTATTTGTGGCTTACTGAGCAATAGTTGGAAACTTTATAAACAGAGCCAACTGGTACTGTAGACTTTGCCTTCTGCCTCCGGTGAAGTTACTAGCTCATGTGCATTTTCTCCTGCGGCCCTCTCTGTCTGTGAAGGGATCACAGATGGCTTCTGCATCCCTTTCAACTCTAGAGTCAATAATTCTATTACAATGTTGGGGAGACAGCTGAGCTGGCAAAGTGTTGGCCACATAAGCAGGAGGACCCGTGTTTCACCCACTGAAGCCATTTTTAAAGAGATGACAGTGTCTTGTGGTCCTTAAATCCATCATGAGGAAGCCAAGATAGGAGGATAGGTAGGACACAGCTGGCCAGGTAGACCCCCCCCACAGTGATCTCAGAGCCAGTGAGAGGTCTACTATAGCAACAATGGGGATGGGGAAAAGGAAGGCAGGGGGAAGGGGAAGAAGGAAGAAAGAAGGAAAGGGGAAGGGAAGGTGGGAGGGAGGGAGGGAGGGAGGGAGGGAGGGAGGGAGAAGGAGGAAAATCATTAGACAAATGTCTACAAAGGTGGATGGTATCTGAGATTGGCCCTTGAAGTTAATTTTGCTTCACCTGACCTCCACAATCATGCATACATATGAGACCCTGCACCAATACATCTAAATGAATAATAATAAAACTAATCTGTAGTGGAGACAATTTGATTAGTGAGAAATTTTCCAAGCATCAATTAGGGATCTGTGGCATTTGTGACATGGATTCCCTAGCCCCTCTGCAACTCTTAACTATAAAATTTGGTTGATAATATTTTGTATCTTTTGATTTGGGGAGGTTTGACTTAAGTGTAGGACTGAGTTTTCAAAAGCAGTTAACTCGATGTAGAGATGAAGCCTTCTGCATGAAGCTCTCTGAAGGTAAGATTTCAACACCATCTTCTGATCCCAGGAAATTGATGTCTTAGTCACCACTCAGTACCACACTATGTCTTCCATTTTGGCCATCTCTCCTACCTCTGCTTTAAATATTGCTTCAAAATGGCATTGCAGTCACGGTGATAGTAGCCATTTACCTGTCACAGGCACTGTACAATGTAATCTCCAGAGTACCAATGTAAGGCAGGTGTTTCCTTGCTTGAAGCTTGGGCCAGGTCATATTTCATTAAATGTCCCCATGACACCCTGCACTGGGCCTTGGATACACCAGCCCCTCATCACACATATTTTGATTGACCGAAACTCGGCCGTGGGTTCCACTCCCTTTCTTTGTAATGTATGTAGCCGTTTGATTTATAGGAAATTGCTGTCCCTGGATGTGGTCAGCTATTGAATTTATGTGTGACAAGGAAACCATACAGTTTGGCACCTCCACGGTGATAGGTGATGTGTGATTCATTTGGGGGAAGATAAACATTCTCTATGCAGACTTTGAATACCTGGCCTATGGTTAGTCAGTCAAGACTATGCATGGCTGAACAGACATGGTCAAAGGGACTTGACTCTAAATTACTCCATTGTGTGTTTCCAGATGCTGCCCTGTGGCATATTGATAACATTTTTTTTATAGCCAGTGCTCCAAAGTAAGAGACAAACAGAATCTAGAGCTTATTCATCTTAAAAGAGAATCTGTGGTGTATGAAGCCAGGTCTATGCTGGAAGAATCAGGACACCACGCCCCTTTGAGAGGCTGTGAGATGTCAGGCTAAGTCACACCTGTCTACAACATGAGGGAGGGTTGAGCTTTGGCACACAATGAGAGAGTCTGGAGAGTGTGTCTTTCGCAGAAGTGGGAATTGAAGATGGTTCTGGAAGATCTGCTAGACAGGTGCCAGGGGGTGAGCTCGCAGACCTCGCAGGGTCCATTGGCGAGGTCCTCCCAGCCATCTATCTCCCCCTTGGTCTGGCTCAGTTCCTTCCTTCTCAAGTAACCACCCTTTACCGCCTGACATTGGCCTTAAGTTCCCAGTGGATGTTTTTCCTCACTCCCCTATGAGATCTCCTGAATCTAGGCAGGGGTGGGGGCAGGGGAGAAGTTTAGTAGCTTCTGAACAATCCCGACTTCACTAGTGGGAGAAATGGTCCCGTAAATCCTTTCAAAGGGCGCCCACCATGTCTGGGAGTCGGAAGGGGCAGCCAGTGACATGAATACGATTATTGTAATGGAGTAAAATGTGTGACCCGACCGGATTCCGTTAGACCCAGCAAAAGGGAATGGCACAGTTAACCCGAGTCCTTAGGGAGCACTAAGCCTGAAGCAGACTTATTAATTAGGGCTTCTGAGGGGCACAGAAAACTGTGTGTGTGTGTGTGTGTGTGTGTGTGTGTGTGTGTGTGTGTGTGTGTGTCGCGGAGGGGGCCTTTCTCCATTATAGACACAGCTCCATGCTAGCCAGTTGCTTTCCATGAGGACAGCTTCTGCTATTTTCTTTCTTCTTTCTTCTTCTTCTTTTTTTTTTAGCCAAGCAGTTTGAGTTACGTGTTCACAAGGTCTCCGTTGTGCCTCAGTTTTTTCCATTCTGAAACAGAGCCGGTGGAAGGGTTTTTAATGCATCGGTAGGTGGCGCTCTTTCTTTTAATTTATTTTTTCCATCTTTGGTCCTATTTGTAGTAAAAGACCCAGACCTTTTTAATGAAAGAGTAGGGATTTTAAAAATGAAAACACATATACAATGTCCTCTTCTAATTGAAAGGGTATATTGTGAAATCATTACTGTCACAGGACATTTGTGTTTCAGGAAAATGCATATATATATATATATATATATATATATATATATATATATATATATATATTGTATGTATTGACTTTAGCTGTTTGAAAGTGATAGTGGACATCTGTGTTCAATAACTTTTTGTTGGTAACCGGTGTTTAATATTTCATGTCAAATCAGGAAGAGTGATAGAAGGTTCTGGAACAGCAACCGCTGGCATTCCTGCAGTACAGCCTGCCCTTTGTCATACTCACCATAAAGAAACCTGCTGTAGCGAGGATGGAAACTGCACCAGAGTGACTCCTTTCTTGGACCTTACATAAACTTCCAGAATACACTGTCTCTATTTTCTTTTAGAAATATGTCTATAAGCAAAACGGGCTAAAGGACTTCCCAGGCTCATTATTTATTTAAGTGGAAAAGAGGGGGAGTGTGTGTTAGGGGAAAGAGCTCTTGGAAGAAATTACAGCAGAATAAATCATCTTCTAGAACAAATCTTACCTTTGTTTTCCATCGGTCCTCTTTCTTGCCTGGTTGGTGTGCTGTGTTGTAAAGGAGCGTGGATGCCAATGGAAACACGCCTTCAGTGGCCCACAGCAATCTCTAGGTAGTATTTTAACATTAGGAGGGTGGGCCAGGGGCAGAGAGCAGTGAGGGGTAACTTTGAATAACCTTAAGCTTCTTTCTCCTCCTCATCTTATATGTGCAATCTAAACTCTAAATACAACATTGTCTTAGAAAGAAATACGTAAAAGGTAACTGGACGCACAGTGGCTCTCCTCCAGCTGTCTACAAGACTAGCCCCTGAGAATCGTCACATTGACCCGCTACTCACGTTTGGGCAGGCTAACTTCAACTTCTAATATTCCTTTTTTTTTTTTTTTAAGTGCAGGGGCCAGACCATTGGGTTTGCTTCGACTGGTATGTAATGTAAGAGAAAGAGAACGTTTGTGATCTAGACGCACTGACATAGCTTATGTTTATGTAGATTTGAGGAACTGTGTGACTGAGAGAAGGGACATCCTTCACATATGCTGCAGTGATAAGGCTGGCCCTCTAGACGGGCTAGCTCTTGTGTGACCATGTGATCTCGCATATTTTGAGGAGATTATTCTAGAGACAAACACAAACAAATAAACAAACAAACAAAATCAAGGACCTGAAGGAACTAGGAGGGTGGGGTCGTTTGCCTATGGTGTCAATTTCCCTTGCTTACACTTAAAAATAGGACAGGGTAAGATTAAACAAGTATTCTATTTTGTAATGGCCCCAAATCTCAGTAATATGGAAAAAAGCAAAGGAGACGAAAATGTCTGTCTGTGGGCAAAACTTAGGTAAGCAGACAAAATTAGCCATGCACAAAAGCTGTCTTGTCTAGCTTTACACAAAGGCTATTTTACTACTGACACTAGCCAAGAGTGTAATTCCTCACGTTTTGCAATATTATAATTGTATTGTTTCTCTATTGCAGTGTTACTAGAGGTACAAAGGAAGTGTGCGCCCCTTTCTTATTTGGGAGAGAGAGAAAAGAGCCGTGTGGTTATGTTTGTCCAAAAAACAAAATGTAATGGCCAAGAGCCATGCGTCAGTGGCCCCAGGACCACACCCTGATAACCTACCTCTTCTTCTGTGGAAGGCAGCTATGGCTGTACATCAGACTTAGGCATTCAATGTGCAGCAGGCAAGGAAACCAGCGGATCTTTCTGGCAGATGTTAAAACAATAGAAATATGCAGATAATAAACATGGGGAAATACAGCCTCCTCTGTCTACAGCTGGAGTGATCAGCTATGGGGCTTAGCCCGTTTCCTATATATGCTTTAAGTACAATGCCAGAAACCATGCCTCGTTAAAAGGTTGAGATAGGGAAGATGTCATCACTCAAATGTTTCTTATTTAATGTATGTTTCTTAGTCATCAGTCTTTGATATCACCACCGGTCAATGGAAAGCTCCACATTACAGTCATGATCAGCAGCTTCATTTTCTCTGGGATGCCACTAAGCCTGGGTGCTTTATGCCCCTATAAGCATCTATTGGTGAGCCATTGGCCCTCCTTGCCAAGTATCATGGTGTTGAGATCAGGGGTATAAACAGAACTTTCTGACTAGAAAAAGCAATCCAGGGACACATTAAAATGCCCCCATCTGCCTCCTCAGCGGCAAAGAGGACCCAGTGCCTCCATTAGAGTCCAACGATTCAGAACCTTGCTACCCATCTTATTAGATGCTTGCTTCAGCTACCTAACTGTAGATCAGAATCATCTGCCACATGTGAAAGAATTCTCCATCTTAGTGGCTTGTTACTGGTACCTATTTCATTAACTGTCACTTTGGTTCTTTTGAACACAAAGAACTGCAGGGTGCCATTCCAGACAAGCTGCCTAGTGGAACACTGGCTCCTTAAAAATGACAGGAACAAAGCTCTTTATCACATCTCTCTCTCTCTCTCTCTCTCTCTCTCTCTCTCTCTCTCTCTCTCTCTCTCTCTCTCTCTCTCCCTTTCTCTCTCATGCCTGCATATATTAGACAGAGTAGACCAAAAAGAGATCCAAGCTGATTTCTACTCCTTAGTAGTCTTTAGCAACACTGTTCCCATTTTCAGCATATTATTTGCACTTCAAAATGACCCATAATTTTTACTCTGATTTTGTTAAGATCATTTATTTCAGCTTTCTTATCTTCCTAGACATTTTAAAGCTCATATACTTTTCCATTTCAGAAAGCCCTTTATCAATTCAAAATTCAAAATTATTTTCAAAGTTTCCTATCATCCGACCTTCACTCTTCATTCCTACCACAGACACAAGCATTGGGCCACTACTAACCAGCTGTCCTAATGCTCACATACACCACTTATTAGCTCCTCTCAGTGACATAGTAGGAACTAGGAAATGGGAGAGTATTCTTCCCTGATTTAGAGAGAAGAGAACTTGAGTCCAGACAGTCACATTTATCCATCGCCGAGACCATCCATCATCAGTAGAGCTCATGATCACTAATAGAATCTCACTGCACATTCAGCCTTCTGCCAGAACTCAGAGTTATTTAGGTAACTGTATCTTTAACTGTATCTTTGTATCCTTACACAGTTCCAGTTGGTAGCTATTTGTTAGGTGAAAAAGAAATAACTTCACACCTCCATAGCAACGAAGTCCATCCAAGTCCCCCAACCTCCAGCCCAGCAGCCTTGCCACACTGGCTCCAGAGTGCCCGCACTGTACCATGGAGCACTGGTTGTAGCGGTCATTAGACAGCATTGCCAGCTCTAGTTGGTGACCATCTTTCTTTTCCACGAAGCCCTATAGGGGAAATGAGGAAGAACAGTGTGTATCTCTAGCAGTGGATTTGGGATGCCAACACCACACGAGGACAAGGACACAAGAGCGCCAGTGTGTGAAAGACATTATCAACTGGAAGATAAGTTCAAGTTAAGTACCTCACCCTTGGTTTTAGAAGCTGTTCAGGCAGGCTTTAACAGCCAACTTGAGAAGGGAGTATCAACTGAGAGATTAAGTGATTAAATTGGCTTATGGATTTATCCGTGGGAGATTGTCTTGGTTGCTATTTACATAGGAGATCCCAGCCTACTGTGGCTGACAGCTTCTCTAGGGCAGTGATTCTTAAGTAGTAAGAAAACTCCATGCTTGTCTGGAGCCTTCTAGCAAGAAACTTTCTCCATTGTTCCCACTGTGCTTCTTCGAGGCCAAGTGACTTCTACCCAGAGGGTCTTCCTTGAGCCCTGGCTTTGACTTCCCTTGGTGATGGTCTGTGACCTGGAATTGTAAGTCAAATAAACCATTTCCTATGCCAAGTTGGTTTTGGTCATGGTGGTTGTCATGATCTCAGACAGGAAACTAGAGAAGAAGCATGTTGCTTTTGTTGAAATATGGACACAGACGCCCTCCTCACGGAGAGATATTTTCTAAGAAAAGAAAAAGAACAGCATTTACAAATAATTATCCCTGGAAATCCATGTTCCTCCACCATAGCACTGAGAACTGAGAGCCCGGTGAAGACCCTACCCACTCAAAATAAAGCAAACACTGCTGTGAAGTCTCGCCCTACATATTAGCATTTTGTGTCAAGTGAGTTATATATCATGAAGTCGTTCTGGTGAACTTTACTCAGCATAGAATTTTCACAGTGAGATATATTGTTGCAAGCGTGAGGAAGCGCTTCCTTGCTATTGTATCCTGTACCTTACTGTAGATGTACCACTGCTGGGCAAACTTCTTCTGATTATGGAATAAAGATTCTAAGCCAGGTCTCTGTGCTAGTGTTGTGCTGTTTTCTTTAGGTGGACTTATAAGTTGAGGATGCTCAGATACACCTTGGTATGGTTTCACTTTAGGAAATCATATAAGTGTTTTTTCAAAGCCCTACACAAGGTTACCACCAGATGTTAAATCTGCAGGTTGGCACATACACACCTTTGCCATCTTCTTATTTAGAGTCATTTCAGTGGCTATGTAATTGTCTCGTATGTATTTAAATTTTTTATATGAGAATTAGTGAGCTTGAACACTTCATGACTGATCAATAGATAGGGTAGATAGATGTATTAATAGAGAAAGAAAGAAGGAAAGATAACAAGTGACAATAGAAAATAGATGATAGATGTGGATGACGTAGATAACTGGTGAGTAAAATAAAAGAAGATGATATAGATTAATGCTTTATAGATAGACAAATGAAAAATGACAGCTAGAGATGATAAAAGCATGGTATGTCACAGACAGAGAGATACATGTAGATAGAAGAGAGATAAATAGATAGATGATAGATAGATGACACATGATAGAAAAATAGATAAATAGATAGATAGATAGATAGATAGATAGATAGATAGACTGATAGATAAGAGAGATGATGGATTGATGGATGATGGCCAGATGATAGACTGAAATATCCTCTACCAGACAACGACACGATTGCTGATTTTCTTAAAGGTTCTAGTTTTAAGAGTAGAAGTTTTTGAATGAAGTCAAATTTATTACATTTTTACTGTTTATCTTGCAATGTCATAAAAACTGTCTAAAGAATTTTGTCAGTGCTTTTGTACATACATTTACAACACACAAATTTTTATGTTTAAATCCATTGTGTACTTTAAAAATAATTTCTACATGTTCCTGAGTTAAAGAGTTAAATTCTTTTCCATATGAACATCCAAGTTCCCTGCATTATTTCCTTTTATTGAAAAGACTAGCCTTCCTCTCTTGAGATATTTTGGCGTCTTGGTCAAGAGTAATTTGGCCACATATCCCTTGGTTTATTTCTGGCCTGCTACTTTGCTCTGCTGAACCTGTTGCTTGCTCCTACACCAGTATCATGCTGTCTTTGCTATAGCACTGCAACATTATTCTCTTTCACTAAATCCTCTTGGCAAGTCCAGGCCCTTTGATTTTTCTCAAGGATTTTCAGAACTAGATCATCAACTTCCGATGGTAAAAGCCAGTGGGATTTTAAGTAGGATTGTGCATCAATCTGAATGAGATCTACTCTTACAACTTAGGCACATGGTATTCATTTGCACTTATATCGTTGTTTTTTTTTTTTTTCAAAAGCTTTTCATATATCTTAGAATTCAGATTTTACACATATCTAAAAAAAAAAAACCACTTTATTTTAGAACATTTACTACAATCAGCAGAGATTTTTCCACCTGGTCCCAGACTCTTCTATCTGCCCTTATTCAGCTCTGAACACATAGCTGCCTCCATTGCCAACATTTTCTTTCATGTTGATAATATCACATCATAATAACCCAAAGTCCATGACTTCCATTAGGGCTTGCTCTCAGTTTTGCATTCCGTATGCTTGGGATGCTTTATAGTGAAGAATATCCACCACTCTACTACTGCACAGGAGACTTCCAGTGGCTGGAAGGCCTCTGGGTCTCATCTCTCTAACTTCTTTCCCTTCTCCCTGCCAATCATGATCTGGGTGTGGCATCTCCAGAATGTCTTACAGTGATACAATTTATATGGTATGCTGTTTATTCTGAGCAGGCTCTTTCTTAGTCAGATGTTTTTAAATTAATTCTGTGACTTTTCATGGTTTCATAAATCTCTCTGTCTCTGTCTCTGTCTGTCTGTCTGTCTGTTTGTCTCTGTCTCTCTGTCTCTGTCTCCCCCCTTCTCTCTCTCTCTCTCTCTCTCTCTCTCTCTCTCTCTCTCTCTCTCTCTCTCTCTCTCTCTCTCTCTCTCTGTCTCTCAGAAAAAAGCATACATTGACTGTCAATGTGGATACTGCAGAACTTACACTATACTAATCTGCCTAAGGAATAATCCCTGGCTTGCTTCAAAGTGTGGTTATTTGTAATGACATTTTTGAGAATTCTGGAGTCTTGGTTTCTTTTAAAAACACAGAGATATTATAAGAATGTGCTTTTGTTTTAGTCCTAGGTGTAGGGATGCGGGGCTGCTTCAAACTGTCTGAAGCAGCTGACTATGATTTGTCTCGTGCTCTAGCAGAAGTGGGACTTTGCCAGCTGCAAATTTCTGCAACTCTGTCATGTTTAGAATTCTGGGAACTTTTCAGAGGGTGAATAAATACTAGGGTCCCTGAGAGGTGGTCATTTAGAGAGGTTGTTTGTGGTTCGTTACTAGCTGTGGTCAAATAAGCAACAAATGGAAAAAAAATAGATTCAGACATCTTTTTCTCCTCTATCTTGTTTCTTTCCTATCTGGTGTTAGGGGTGGAATGAGCGGGATAAAGGGTGGGAAAAAGACAAACCCACAAAGTAGCAAAGACCAGCTACAGATATTTCTAAATTACGGTTCTTTGGAGACCTACATTTTCAGCTTTTGGGATACTGTGTAAGAGTGTGTTTAACCTTGTTAAAAGCTGTCATTTTCTATCCCTAAGTTTCTAGAACTTTTTGCAGTGCTCACAAGGAATGGGGGGCGGCACTTGGTGCTCCCAACATTTGAGAGTCTCGGCTTGGGACCTGGGCCACAAAGGTGTGTTCTCTTCCTGATGACATACCGTACAGAAATCTTTCCAGATGTTGAATTGACTATCTACATTTTCTTCCTTGTGAGATGTAGAAGTACTTAGCGTACTTTTTGATAGGATTCTTGCTAAGCTTTTCTTCTAAACTATGGCTTCTGTTCTTATTATGTTGACATTGACTTCCCAAAGCAAACAACAATAATTATGTCAATTAATCCTCATTTTTAAGGTTTTTGTTGTTGTTGTTGTTTACCAGATTGTACCCTGGGTGTTTGGATGAATACTTTGTGGCTGCTCTCCTCTATCTGTCTAATTGTTTGTTTTGTGATCTTCCATTTCAGCTTATTTTCTCATTGTGAATGGAAGCTCTGGGCCTACATTAACTTGTTTCATGTGAACTCTTGGCTCCAGAATCCGTTATTGAATCGATGATCTCATCTCCAGGGTATTTTCTTGGTTTCTCTGTCAACTCATTGAGTGTGCTGATGGTGGCTGAGTCTATTTCTCATTTCTTTATTCTCTTTCACTATATATTTGATCATTCTGTCTTCATTACTGTGGTTTTATAGTTCGAGAGTGTGAATCTTTGAAGTTTGTTCTCCCTCAGTGTCACCTGCCTCTGCTGGATCTTCTGTAGTTGGTCTGAGTGTGTGTGTGTTTGTGTGTGTGTGTGTGTGTGTGTGTGTGTGTGTGTGTGTGTGTGTGTGTGTACGTTCTATCCTGGGGTTACACAGATGCATCATTGCACCAGCCTTTAAATGTGGGTTCTTGAGATTTAAACTCAGATCAACATGCCTCTGTGACAGACACTTTGCCAACAGCCATCTACCAGAACTCACTTGCATGCTTATATACTTTTTAGGTTGTTTGTCTATATCCTGCAAGATGACCTGGAGTTGATAAGATTTACCTAAATTACTATATAAAATTGGAAAGAACATCAAAACATGTTTTTAGTGTGAATCTAAATGAAATATCTCTTCAGCTGTCTGCTTCTTCCTTGTTTTATTTCATAAAAGTTTAGGGATTCTTATCATCTGGATAGTATAAATAGCTTTATTAGATTTATATTGTATTTTTATTTTTTGATACTACTATATATGATATTTTAATATTCAGAGTCTATCTGGTTACCAAAAAGACATAAAAGCAATAACCATCTTGTGTTCACTTTTCACTCCCAAACTGTGTTGTCATAGCTTATTTCTTATATAAGATTCTTACATATTAAAACTGAGTTTTTATACATAGACTTTCATGTAATTTGTGAAGAAAAATACTCTGATTCTTGGGACTTCAGCTACAATACTGAAAATTAATAATGAGACATGCTCTCTTTGCCTTGCTCTAGATATTCAGGTGAAAACATATTTTTGTACATCTTATTAAATTTACCCCTAAGTACTTCCTCTGTCCTTGGTGCTACTGTAAATGCTTATGATTTAAATTTAAAATCCTTGCCACACTCCTGAAAAAACCTGGCTCTCCCTAGTCTAGCAGCCATCCACTGTCAATAGCCTCCTGCAGGTGAGGGTGGGGCACGTGCACCCCCCCCCATGCTGGATATTGGGTGACTTGATCTTGTTTGTTATGCAGATAAGCAAGGCTGTTGAGTCCTATCATATCCAGAAGACATCTTTTCACTAGAGTCTTCCCTCAATTCTGCCTCTTCCGGTCCTTTTCCACTCTTTTTGACAATGCCCCTGACCCTTTAGGGGAACTTTGTACAATATCGACTTCCCATTTATGACCAAGATTTCATCAGACACTTATTCTCTACACTTTGACAAGTTGTGAGTCCAAGGCAAATCACTAGCTAACCTCAAAACAATTCTTTGACCATTCAACCATGAATTAGTCAGGCTTCTCCAGAGAAACAGAGGCTCCTTTTATTTTATTTTATTTTTATTTTTTATAAATTAGCTTACCCAATTGTACATGGCAGGAGACCTAAGCTCAATGGGGTGAAGTCCTAGATAGAGGCACAGAGGTCACCTAATCGATAGGAGTTGATATTGCTGCACCTTTGTTCTAGAATTCCCTCTTGCATGTCAAGAGGGTGTTGTAACAGTTTTTGTTCTTACTACAGTTGAGCCTTCAGTTGAGTAGACTGAGTCCCACCTGCATTAAGGAAGGCAATCTATTCAAAACACACTCCTTTAGTTTATAATTCTACCCAAACACTCAGCCTGGGAGACATCCATAATCTCTGACTGCATGCTACATTCAAGATGGTTGAAAAATAAAAAAAGAAAGAAAGAAAGAAAGAAAGAAAGAAAGAAAGAAAGAAAGATAAGATGGGGCATAAAATCAACCATCACAAGTCAACAACTTGCCAACTTGGTACATGTAAGCATTTCCTTAAGCGGTATTTAGTAGTCATCAAAACAAACAAAAACATAGCTACATGGAAGATAGATGCTCTATGTAACATAGCAGAGCTGTGCTATATACAACACAAACTACGTTGATCATGTTCTTAAAAGAGGATGTGCCGTTATAGAGTAAATGAAATCTTTTCCTTGATACTCTTTGAACAAGTGCTTGTTACATGAAAAGAGATCAAGATATGGAGCAAAACAGAGATGTTTGCTAGAGAGACGGGTACACTAAGAAGCAAGGCATAAATACTGTTTCAGGATGTTTAATGTCCACTTTGACTTCAGGCAACATCTCAGACCTTACCTGGCTGTGGTTCTCCATTTGATTAGGGACCCAAAGCTTTATTTGTGAAAGAGACTATCCTTTAGCAGTCAGCATTAGTTCCTGGATCAGATGCTGGTGCTCTCCATGAAGGTCCATCACAGGTTGTAGTACCCTATGCAACTGCTGTATGGTAGACACAATGCGCCTTATTTCATCATAAACAATCAGCCCATTGTGTAGACAGGACCATGGACACAGGATAGCTATTTCATATTTAGCCTGTTTATTCTAAGGCACTAGAAGCCCACAGGGAGCAAGCAATAGCACTTAGAAAGCAAAACCAGTCTTGTCCTCAGTCTCACCTATAACAAGGGAAAGTAGGAAAACAGAGGAAGAAAATAACCAGCACTGGCTCCAACCTGGATCCTCCGAGCATCCCTGTCTACTTGCTCCTTAGTGCTTATATTCAGTCATCCCTGTCTATTTCTTTTCCAGATACAGCAGCTTGTTTGTTGAAGTTTCCCCATATCTCCCTTGCTACCATCTTGGTATGTGATACACTGGCTGTTTGGGAGAATCAGATGTACTTTTCAAGCAGGTGTTCTTGAGTCTATTCTTTCCCTGAAACTTGTTCTTCAGGTTACATCATTCAGCTCCAAAAGTCACATTCACAGGGCTTCCTCTCTTCCTGAAGAAGCTTCAGTGATCCTCACCTCTCTAGAGGAAGTCCAATGTCCTCAAAATGGCCTGCCATGGTCTGTCTGATTGCTGCTTTCCCTGCCATTTTTACCTCTGTGTCTTGTCCTCTCATTGTGTCCTTTTACCTCTGTGTCTGTGTCTCACATTGCATTCTTGGCCTTCTCTGTGGCATGGACAAATTTTTCTATCTCAGAGCTTTCCCATACATAAAGATATATATGATTTCCTCTGCTTGGATAAATGTAACCATTTTCTATTCAAGCATATCCCCTTCTCTTCCCTAGAGCTGTTGGTATCTATGTGCTTTTAGAGTGGAACTTTGTTTAATCATAGGAGCAATCTCTCTCTACTGATAGAACATAGCTTCCCAGCAATAAAACACATACTCTTTATATTAAATTGTATGTGCAGAGCTACACTGTTGTCTACTTATCCATGTTTCATTTATCTCTCATAATCAGACTAAAAATAGATAATTAAGAGGGAGATTCTGTCTATTGTTTTAAATGTTTTTTTAAAGACCCATTCACAGTACCTGGTCACAGAAGGAATGTAACAACAGTTAAGAATGTGCAAATCATGGCAAAAAACAAAAGAGAAAATTATGTAACTAAGTATGACTTAATATGGTCTTTTAAAAACAATGCCATCCCACCAAATTCATCTTCCATTATGTGTAGAACCAAGAAGGGCAACTTGAAAGAGCATGTCTTCTGTTAACTTGGATATTTTAACCCAAACCCAGGACTGAAGTTTGTGTTTGACCCTCCCCATTTTGAATTGTTCATTTTTTTTTAAAAAACTCATATTTTACTCCTCTTTTAAGAAACTTGGCATATAAAGATCCCATTTTTGTTCTGTCTCTCTCAATATTTGCATCCTAAGAAAGGATCTTGCAGGAAAAATTCACTTTCATGGTAGATAATTTTAAAAGGCAGGTGCTCCACCATGTTCTTCCTTTCTAGAATATTCATAAGAGATTTTTCCATTTTGATTATTCTTTAGATCTTTGAGAACCACTACTACAACAGCCCTAACTTTTATTTTATTTTATTATTTAAGTAGAATAAATTTATATCTATAAGGGAAAATGAGAATGGATTCCCAAGGAGAGGCTCCAAGGGAGGAATTTGTTTAGCTCTAAGTTTTAATGAAATAGAGCTGATCAATTCTTTGGTTTGCTTATCTCTGTGGCTGTGCTCTCACTTGTCTGTGAGTGCTGAGAATCCTCCAGATTGATGGAGAAAGACATGGCAGGAAAAACTGAGGTTCATAACGTTATATGAGCCAACTCTGGAATGATCATGTTTAGCTTGTCATAGTCTGTTGAAAAGGGGAGTGGGAAATGTAGTCTAAGTGCATCTAGGAAACAAAAGGAACAGAATTTGATAAAAAAAAATAGCAAGATTCTACTGCTTTGGTCACTTCAGATATGATAAATATGACTCCAAATCCTTAAGGCACCACTTAGAATCTCTCATTTGTCCAGGCTTTGATTCTGACTCTTACACCCCTGTCCTAGCCATGGGATTGTATAATCTTTATGTGGCTTTCTCTGTAACTATTCATTGATTAACAGTTATTATGCCACATTGTTTTAATGTGGTAAAAGGTAGCTCACAATTAAAATATCATTTGAAGTATTGATGGAAACACTTTTCATTATCTCTATTTATTTGGACTGTAATTTTCTTTAGTATTGTAATAAACATAAAAGAATACAAACATTGTACACATGGCATTATTTCTTCATGAATCTTATCTTTGTAAGTAGAAAAAGTATTGTACTTGGCAGTCACTGATTTTATTTCTGATGGCATTATGACCTAGAGGAAACACAGCAGTTTAAAGATATTTAACTCTGTATGCTTCCACGAATGCTTCCCCCACTTACCATAAAAATGATAAAATGTCAAAATTCCATAAATAGTCAAAATGTCATATAGTCATTCTGCCACCAATCCTACTGTGGTTTTTTCTTTAATTTTGAAGACCTGTAGCTAGAGTCATAATGCAGCAAGTACAGTTTGCTTATTAATAAGTAAAAATGTAGGTTCACCGGAAGAAAGACTTCTGCTACATGCATAGGGGAAAAGGAAAGGGAGAAAAATAACATGAAACCGACAAGCATCTACCAGTTGGGATTGGTCTCTTCTTTCATCACAGTAATTGCTTATACTCTGTTAAACTCATTCATTATTGTTTGAAAAACCTGCCATTTATATTTTGAGAGTCAAATTGACAAAATTTAAGTATATCAAATATCCCATTGAATTGCAATTCCTGGAAAATAAAATCATTGCTCTGTAGGTCTGCCTCTGACAAGACAGCAGTGGAGAGACCTGTGGACTGATCCCTCTGAAGTGGGTGAGGCTATATTTGGGATAGCAGTGAGTGGAAAAAGGAGAAGCAGATTCCTTGGTTCTTTTTCCTTCTTCATATTAGGAGCCCAGTAACTATTTCTCAAATCCCCAACCTGATCAAGTGTTTCTTCATGACATGACTAAACGTCCCATTTTAACAGTTTGACACCAGTTTAGAAATATTGCCTAATAACAAAGACAAAAAGTCAAGGAATAAAGCAGTTTGAGATGAAGTAACTAACGGTATTTTCTAAGAATGGTTTACAACCTCTGTAATAAAAACAACACTGTAATCCTGTGTTGTGCCATATTATATGCAGATGCTAAGGCTTACCGTGAATTATGCCCATCACTATTCTCAAAACGCTGTTAACATCTGCATGGCAGGAAGATTATATATTCTTCCAGAACCTTACACAACACCTAAAGCATAGATCCTTGATAAATATTTGAAGGAAAGATTAGTAAATTGACTCTGTTCTATTTTATAAGAATGAAATGAAACAAACTAGAATTATTAATGATTTGATAAACTGAACAAAGAAGCCAACAGTTTCTTTTTTTTTTTTTTTAGAGCTTTTATTAGATGCATGATTCTCAAGTTTTCAGCGAAATGTCATAATTTGACTCCTAGTATAGCACAAGTAGAACACGTAGCGTATGTTTTATATCACACATTGACAGAGCAGATAAATAAAGGAGGGCACTTAATAAAAAGAAACATTACAAACTATGCTCTCTAATTAGATTCAGGTAAGGACACACCCACAGACTTTTAATGTTTTGTTTTTTTTAAGACAGGAAGCCTATGGCTTCTTCCTTCTCCACGCTGAGCATCCATTGAGGGGAAAGGCATCTGAAAACCAAGGCACCTGTAATCACCTTGACAGCACTTCGCAGAGTCCATGATTCTGAGAAAAGAGTCACTAGTTAAGCCCCTGTGTGTGCTTGAGGGCAGGAGAACAGACAGAGTACAATATTGTAAATGAACTTAAGATCCTGGAATGTCTTCTTCAGATCATTAAAATACATACACATCAGGGGGGTTCATTTGTTTGTTTGTTTTGTTCTATGTGTTTGTGATACAGGGTCTCTCTAGATATCACTGACTGTCCTGGAACTCACCATGTACAAAAGGCTGGCTACAAACTCACAGAGATCTGTCTACTTTTGTATCAAAGCACTAGGATTAAAGATGTGTGCCATTGTGCCTAGATACATGTGAAGTATTTTTTTAATTTTTTATTCATTTATTCTTATTACATCTCAATGGTTATCCCATCCCTTGTATCCTCCCATTCTTCCCTCCCTCCCATTTTCCCCTTATTCCCCTCCCCTATGACTGTTCCTGAGGGGGATTTCCTCCCCCTCTATATGATCATAGGGTACCAAGTCTCTTCTTGCTAACCTGCTATCCTTCCTCTGAGTGCCACCAGGCCTCCTCCTCCAGGAGACATGGTCAAATATGAGGCACCAGAGTTCGGTTGAGTGGAGAGTGGCGTATGACTTTCACACGAACTCTGGTGTCAGGTATTTTTTAAAATGATAAATTATGAGGAAGTTGTAAACACACAGACACACACATGTAGTAGGAATATATATGATACATACACCTAATAATTGTATATATACAATTATTATATATAGTTATATATAACATAAGATATTGTGTTATATATAAAATAGAACTAAATAGATATATTACCTCTTTATAGCTATTAAATATAATAGCTTATATACAATGAAGTATACTGTCTCATTTGGGTTCTTTGCTGTAAAGAGACACCATGACCAATGCATTCCATAAAGAAAAACATTTAGTTGGAGCTGGCTTACAGTTTCAGAGGTTTAGTCCACTGTCATCATGTCAAGAAGCATGGTGGTGTGGAGGCAGACAGGGTGTTGGAGGAGGAGCTGAGGGCTCTACATCTTGATCTGCAGGCAGCAGAAGGTAACTGTGTGCCACACTGAGTGTAGCTTGAGCAGGGAAACCTCAAAGCCTGCCACCATGGTGACACACTTCCTCCAACAAGGCCATATCTACTCCAATAAGACCACACCTAATAATATTGTCACTCCCTATGGGCCAAGCATTCAAACACGTAGGTGCCATTCCTATTTAAACCACCACATATATAATAAATAAATAAAATAATAACAAAAGTTCAATTCAGATAAACTATATTATTTGAATGACCTCGTGTGTGTGTGTGTGTGTGTGTGTGTGTGTGTGTGTGTGTGTGTGTATTTTTACAAAACCTCAAGTTGAGTCTGGAGCAGGAGGATCAGTTGACCACACAATGAACAGAGGTACAATATAATCAGTAAATTCAACTTCGTTTGTGTGTGTGTGTGTGTGTGTGTGTGTGTGTGTAGTAAGAGGGATACATGTACATAACACACTTGTGGAGGCCAGAACACAATGTTCTGAAGTCAGCTCTTTCTTGCCACCTTTATGTTATTTACGGGACTTGAACTCAAGTTCATCATGTGCCATGCAAGTGCTCCTATCCACTGAGCCATCCTGCCAGCCCAAATAGTTGAGCACATGATGATACTGTACAATAATTCGGTAGAATGCTAGACTTTCTATTAATCAATTATAGAACAGCAATAAGAAGAAAATATAACTTTTAAAAAATACCTTTTGAGATATCAATAAAAATACTAGTAACTTAGGAGAAAGCCAGTAAAATGCATGCAGAATATATAAATTTTAAAAAAAGATTAGTCCAATATAATAGTAAAATATGAAATGCTTAATTTAGCAGACTGATAACTCTTATGTGGATAGAGTCAAGAGTGAAGTGGCATCAAGTGCCCACAACTTGAGTTACAGCTTTAATGCTGAGGCAGAGAAAAATCTGTCTTGTGTATAGCTTCCAAACCAGTCTGCTATTTAGATAGATAAATGCCAAGATACTCATGAGAAGGAGGAAGGAGGATCAAACAGATGTCTTGTCTTACTAGATGTTACGAATTGGGATAAATCCTTCGGGTGGGGTGTTCACATTCAGAGTGGCTCTTGCCGAGGATCTAAATTCAATTCCCAGCACCCACGCTGGGCAGTTAGCACCTGCCTACTATCCCAACTGTAGTGGGATCCAAAGCCTCTGGTTTCCATGGACACTTGGACTCACATTCACATACTAACATACATACCCAGGATTGAGAAAACTTTTTAAGTGGGGCGCAGTAGTGCCCACCTTTAATCCCAGCACACAGGGAGGCAGAAGCAAGCATATCTCTGTGAGTTCGAGGCCAGCCTTGTCTACAAAACAATTCTAGGACAGCCAAGGCTACACAGAGAAACCCTGTCTCGGAAAACCAATTAATTAATTAATTAATTAATTAAAAATGTTATAAATATATAGTAATTAAGAGAGTCACTTTGCCACCTGATGCGGCATGGATACTCAGATCGCTCATTGGGACGGAACACAAACTCGATGATAGACAAAGCTGAGAAGCAACTGAAGTGCCATGGCCTGCCACTGGGAGACTGGAATGGCTCACTAAGTGTAGTTTGAAACAATATCAAGTCAATTAAATTGGTCACCTTTTCTTGTCTTGTTGAAACCAAGGATACATGCCTAGAAGCTTCTTAAGCCAAATACGAAACTACAGGTTTTGCAAATGAAGGTCAGGAAGCTTTCGTGGAACCATATTTATTCTCTGCTTGGTGGCCCTATCTATAATTAAAAGGTTCTTATATTGAACATAATCACACTATATCCTGGGAAACTGAAACACTCAAAGAATGAAAAACCAACAACAGCACAAGAATAGCTGCCCGTGCGCTTCCAAGGAAACAAAAACTGGACATCACACTCTCTGGAAAGGTCTCTGCAAATATGTAGCCATTGCAAGGTTCTCTTTTGTTTTGAAAGTGAAAATAAATCCTAAGTCCATTAGCCAATGACCACGGAGAAAACTACACCGAGGCTGTGAGCAGAGCGTTCCACAGCAGATGCACTTTGTCCTGCAAGATGATGGAAAGTGGCCCAGTCTCACCAGTAACAAGGAGACCGGGAATTAAGGCACAGCTTACACATCATTTATTGTGCTTTACACTTTAAAAAAGTGTTTTCAAATGTATTTGATTGTCATATAGCCTAAGATGTGAAGAGATAAGACAGGTGTTACAGGAAATATTTAAATGAGAAAAATCAAAAACCTACATCTTTCATAGGCTAAGTCGCCCACCCGGAGCAACACAACTACTGATCGCATGGCTTAGAGCTGGCTCTGACTCTGTGTGCCATTGCTCGTCATCTGTTACAATTCTCGCACTCACCCTTGAACGTCTTTAGCGTAGTGTTTCCTCCTGAGAATATACAGACGGTATAATTTAAACCAAACCTAGAACTCGCTATCTACATATCAGATCTTTCTGTTACAAATGTGTAGATAATCAAACATGCCCATGAAATAACCGGGTTTTTACTGCTCCAGCTCCATCATTTCATGCTTTGATTTGTCTAAGAGATAAGTAAAAAGCAAACACTTATTTCCAAAATGGCTTGAATGGAAGTGGGTATTTAAATGTAAGTATGAATAGGTGGCAGGTCTGGTCTTCATTCATCTGCTTTGATAAAATAAAGAATCCATAGCTAAAAAACCTACTGTGTCACATCTAGCAAAGAGAGGAAAAACTTTTTATACATTTCAAATCTGACCTGGCACTATTATTCAATAGATAAATAATTAATATTGAATGGTATGGCTTATTTTATGCCTTACTTATAAACATCATGATGAGAAAGTCTCCCCTCCCCCCCCCCCCCCCCCCGCTCTGCTCCTTTCTCATCTCCCTTTCCCTCCCCTCCCTCCCTTCTCCCTCCCTCCTCCCCTTCCCTCCCTCCCACTCTCCCTGTCCCACTCCTTTCTCTCTTCTCCCTCTCTCTCCTGCTAATATTCACACAAACTTGCCAGGAAATGGTAGTCTGGTTTACAGGCAAGCTACATCTCACATCCCATTAAACCCACCTGCTCACACTTGGCAGGGTTCGGCCTGAGTTGGTGCTCATTAGAGTCCCTGGCAGCTAGAAAAGGTGGGTGGAGGATGCAATGAAACCCGTGCCTGGAGAGTGGAGCAGGTTTGGGGTTTTATTTGGCCTTTTATTGGTGAGTAGGCACGCTGCTTTCCATTACACCAGATAACAGGTTGCCCGCAGCACGTTTAAGAGATACGGAACTTTTAAGGGGCTGAAAATGAAATTAAAGCTTGATGAAATACATTCTAATCTCCCCCTCACATGCATATGCATGCCAGGAAGCGATCACGCTGATGTTTTAATTGTAACCGGGCAGCTCCCCCTAAAAGGCCTTGACCATATCCACTTGTGCTGCGCATGGAGAGGCCAGGAACAATGCCATTAAGAGTTTATATGCCATCTTGTGTTCCACCACTTCCTTCAGAGCATTACATCAGTTCTACAGGCATTTTCTGCCCCATTTACCAAACGGGGCTCCAGTCAATGAAGTTTTGCATTATGCACCCCCAGGGAAGAAAATAATGCAAGAGTTTTACTGTCCATGTTAATACCATTTAATACATTACTCAAACACGTACTCAGGGCCAACAGTTCTCAGTACACAGCTTTGGCTTAGCAACTTCCAAAATGACTTCTTAACTGGCAACTTTTCAATGGCCCTTGTCTTTCCCAAACTTCTTGTTGGAAGAGTTGAGGGTCAAGGAAGTAGTGTGAACAGTGGCACCTGCTGGGTGTAGCTGGTGGCGTTCCAGCTCCGTCATTGGAAAATAGAAAAAGCCTGGTATCCAGGGGGGTTGTTTGCCATTTTGTTCTTTAAGTTGTTTAAAGGTTCCTTAAACTGGAATGCAAGGTCACCTACTTCGATGGAGGCTAATGTCTTTGGAAAATAGCCCTGTATTGAGACAACGGCGTGAGTCCAGAAGCGAAATTTGAAGAGCACAGTAAATAGTGAGGTGGGCATTCCATCTATTCTGCAGGGTCTGGGGAAAAGGCGCTGGCTTACATAAATTTCCACTCCACTCCTTTTGAGTAGGAGGAAATATATCTGCTTTCTCTGTTTGGATAATCAGAGGCTTAAAGATGAGAAACATTTTGGACACCAGCTGTTCCCTAACTCGCGATCAGCATAAATAGATTTTTCCCTAAACTGGTAAAATTAGGGCAAAGTATTAACAGAATAGAATATGGAAAGTGAACCAGGGGAGCAACTTTTATTACTTTTATGCATCTCCTGGAGGAGAATAACAGATGGCTATGGGATCCATTAAGCACGTTTAGCCCTAGATCAATGTTAAGAATTTAGGTGCCCAAGGGCAAGGGACATAGACCAGTGGGAAAGGTGCTTGCAGCACCAGCATGGATGCCTGAGTTAGAGTCCCAAGAACTCACATCAAAAAAAAAACTGGGCATGGTTGCACATGTTTGGAATCTTCGCACTTGGGGGCAGAGATGGGAGGAAAGTTTTATCTCAGTATCTGTCCAGCCCACCCTAACCATAGCATTCCAGGCCAGTGAGAGAGTTCGTCCCATTAAAAGCAAGATGCTCTGCTCCTGAGAAACAACAGCTAAGATTTCCTTCTGGCCTACACAGCACACACACACACACACACACACACACACACACACACACACACACACCACCACCACCACCACCACCACCACCACCACCAGCAACAGCAGCAGCAGCAACAGCAGCATCTATAAACAACCCCTTGGCTTTTTGGTAGACTTCTGTTTTATGTATAATTCCATGTGCAATTCTTTTCTGTTCTTAAGGTTGTCCAACATGCTGTGGCAGACATCATCTGCTGTGAAAAACAACTAATGTGATCTCAGTCCCAATAACTAATTTTAATATGGCTTTCTTTAAGATGGTCTTTAGACCAAAACTTAATATCTACACAATGTTCAGGAGTGTTCCACTGAGCTGAAGGTCTCATTTAAGTCTTAGCCCACAAACATTGCTAAATAAACTTCCAAAGAAGTTGTGAGATACATGTGTTTAGGCTCAGAAAACTTTGAATACTTCAGCATAAAATTCTGAGTCAAACTCAAATGAACAGGATGTCAAATGGAATTTAAGAATAATGTCTCAGTACAGCTGTGTGTTTTATTTACTTTGGCCACTGACAATATGTCTTCTTAAAAAGACCATGCCAGACCACCAGACAAGCTACAATTCAGTTTTCTTTTACCCTACCCATTCTTTTATAAAAGGCAGATATCAGACAAACGCATTCATTTTCCACTGTCATAATGGGGTTCTTCTGTCACCTGAAGATTTATTTCTTTAAGTGGTATCAATTTTCTGGATTGTGCAAACAGCAATTTTGTGTTTTTCACCAACATTCTAACAGAGGACTGTTCTTTAGTCTATAGTATTATAGATTTTTTTTTTTATCTTTTCAAAGCATCCTCAATTCTGCTATGTGAAAAGGCATGGATGTTTGTAATATGCATAATGACCATGATTATTAAGTATTGACTTAAAAGCAAAAGCCTTCACAATAAGAGTGCCAACTCATCTAGAATGAAAGTAATCTGTAGGCACTGGGTGAAGAGCTGCACAAAGATGGCCTCTTCTGACCACTCTTAAAACGTGGATGCGAGAGGCAAGGCTGGCAGAATTAGAATGCACTGACTCACACATTTTATTGTGCTTCTCGAGCACTTCATGTGTGCAAGGCCTGTGGAAGCAACAGATGGCCAACAAGAGAGAGCTAGGGGTTGTTTGACAAAGAATCTCTTGGCTGCAAACTCGCTTCTCAAGTGAATATCTCATCTGGGCAAGGAAGCCGAGCTTGAAATGTTGGGACGGAGTGAGGGGAAGTCAGTCCGACAGGCTGTGTTGCCTTTCTTGTCCTTGGCATTGTAGCACTGCGCAGTCTTCTGTTGTTCCTGGAACCATTCAAGCATCTAATGAATGGAGTACCAGTGACTGGAAACAGTCTCCCTCAGATGATATTTCCTCAAGTTGTTTTCTTTCCACAGCTTGGTAACGGATTTTTTTTCAAACTTCAACAGAATAGTTGAAGTGCCTCTTGACTTTATTTGCTGTTGTCCCCCTCTGGATCCAAGTCTGTCCAGTTATCATGTCATTTTTTTTTCATCACTGGAAATCAATGACCCTCCTCCGGAGTCTTACACATTTTCCTTGGGGGAGGTTATATGATCCTCCACAAACAAATAAACTAAGCCATTCCGCCTTCTCTGGGGAAATGGAGACCTTTTGGTTTCCTTTGAATGAGTTAAATTTTCAGATCTGCAGCTTAGGTTCACTGAATTCCACAGAGGTCAGGGGAGAGTGAGCGATGTTTGACAGTCTTTGAGCATGAAGGGATGTAGAGCCGTGGCACACTGATCCACACTGTTGTACTTATATATATGGAGTCAACTGAAGGGACAGTCAGAGCCGTCCAGTTCTGCTAGTAACTGGGAAGATGAAATTAAAGAGATTTCTACAAGTCTGGCACTTCAATTCTTACACCTTTTTACTAACATGAGGATTTGTGTGTGTGTGTGTGTGTGTGTGTGTGTGTGTGTGTGTGTGTGTGTGTGTATTTATGTGTATGTGTGTGTGTGTGTGTGTGTGTGTGTGTGTGTGTGTGTTAGACTCTACTCTAAGCATATGGATTATAATACCCCATTCAAATTTTATTACATTCCTAAGACAAATGAAGCAAAATACCATTACTGTTTTGTTTTAACACAAGGTTTCTGATAGAAAGGATTTGGTCAAAGGTTAGTTGGCAAATGGTACAGTTACTATGTAAAGTTAGACAATTGCACCCATGGTTTTTTTTTCTTCCCTTCACTGTGGTGTAATAATTTTTTGTTTGATACAGAAGGACCATTTATTAGCAGTTTTCAGTGTGTCCTTATAATAAAGACTATTTTAAAAGCGCATTTGATTATGATCTTTTTCTACGTCTTTCCCTGAAAATAGGAAGATGCTTTGGGAATTGGCTAGTGACAGTTGAAAACTCTGTTGGCTTCCCATATAGGTAGACTTCCCTGCTAAACACTGAGACAAAACCCAGGGAAGTTAGAGCTACCAGGCTTATTGTGGGTGCTAAACATCTTCTTGCTTTCCATATGCTCACTCAGATCGATTCATCCTTGTGTAAAGAGAAATGTAAATCATTTTATTTTTAATTTTCAGGGTTTTCCTTCTTGGCATACTGTGCTGCAAATTAATCTGACACTAGGACGGTTTTCCCTGACGTCCCATCAGCGAGTGAGTCTCTTACTGCTGAGATTCTCTGTTCCAGCTGCTGCCTGGACACTGCTCTGTTGAACAGGTTAAACCTGGATTTCCCCGATTTCCAGTGTCGGGTCCTAATAATTTTGTGGGAAATCACTGTCACTGTCCATTATGAAAGCGACATCGTAGAGAAACCATGGGGCCTTCAGCATGGCTCCTTTCTTGTTTCCCACTCAATGGAGAGGTGAAGATTTAATCTGATAATTTCACAACACTAATACAAAACATAGAATGCTCCCCTTATTTTCAGATTTCAATTCAGCTTATTTTTTGTCATACATTTCTTGATTTGGGCACTATCACCCAATTTGACCAACAATCCTCAGGCGCACAAGGACCTAGCTTTCTAATGTTGACTGGTTTCCCAGTCTTTTTGACTCTGTTTTTGTTGGTCACGTATTTGGGGTGTTAATAGCTCTCTCTCTCTCTCTCTCTCTCTCTCTCTCTCTCTCTCTCTCTCTCTCTCTCTCTCTGTGTGTGTGTGTGTGTGTGTGTGTGTGTGTGTGTGTGTTTGGATGAGGGAGGTTTCTGTGCATGTGTGAAAGCATGTTCATGTGTCTGGATACACATGGAATGGTGAATATTACATGTATGTGTGCATGCCTGTGGGGACCAGATGTTGATGCTAA
Organism: Acomys minous; assembly: GCF_964271855.1. Taxonomy (NCBI): domain Eukaryota; kingdom Metazoa; phylum Chordata; class Mammalia; order Rodentia; family Muridae; genus Acomys; species Acomys minous. Next base: position 10,655,181 of record NC_140499.1, on the reverse strand, counting down.
GTGTGTTCCTCAGTCTCTCTCCACTTTGTCTACTGAGGAAGGATTTGCATTGTACCTGGTCCTCACTGATTTAGCTTTTCTGTCTAGTTAGTCAGCTTGTCCTGGAGAGCTCTTGGCCTCTGCTCTCAAATCAAGGACTAGAGATAGGCCACTCTACCCACCCCCGCTTTACATGGCTTCTGGCCGCCTGTACTCCAGGCCTCAGGCCTGGACAGTAGGCACTTTCCCTGAAGAGCTGCCTCATAGCTCTCATCTATGGATTTTAAATCTGCCTTTCTAGTTAGCTGGTCCAAAAATATGTTTATCTCGTAATGATTCTTTATTGTCTGAGCATAGAAGATACATTCTGAAATTTATTGACTGCATACAGATGGATGAGTTTTGAATTTATTAAATAAATTAGTAGTGAGACTCGTAGAATGCAAGGTGGCTGAAATGCAGAACATTTTCTTGTTATTGGGTTCCACCATTGCTGTTTTGTTTGCATTATGATCCCAGAAAGCTGAAAATCTGGTTTTCATATCACTTCTACACCTTTGATTTGTTTTTTGTGTGTGTGTGTGTTTTTTTGTTTGTTTGTTTTTTTGCTTCTTGTGTTTCCTTGTTTTGAGGGAGGAAATTGAATGTTAATGTTTTCCTTTTAATTAAATAATTCTTTTTTTACTGAATAATTCAAGCTCCTTATTTTCTTCCAAGTTACCTAATTTTAAAAAATCTTCCTGGTTTGTTTTTGTTCTTATATTTAGTTTAATCCTTTTGATATATATGCACAATATTAAATTATTATCACTAACAATCTAATGTATCCATACACATCATCTTATAAGGTAGCCTTTTTATTTTCCAGTGAGAACACATAAGGCATATTTTTTTTCAGTAGCAGGATTATTATCACTATAGTCTCCATGATACCATTTATACTCTCCGAATTTATTCTTCTTGTAAGATGAGAATTTGGGGCTTTTTGCATGTTGATTTTCTATCCTACAACTTTAATGAACTGTTATACTTACGTGTGTGTGTGTGTGTGTGTGTGTGTGTGTGTGTGTGTGTGTGTGTGTTGGCCTTTATATAAATCTATTCAACTGACTGTGATAATTACATCATCCTTTCCTGTTTAGGTGTCTTTTATTGATTTTTCTTGTGGCTATAACTCACAGTGCTGTGTAGAATACAAATAGTGACTGCGTGAATTGTTTTCTGAGCCTAATATAATAAGAAATCCTACTATCTGACCTGTATCCAAAACACAAAAATAATGATGGATATTACCTAATTTTTAGTAAATGAACAAACAAACAAATCAATAAAAGGGGATAAATGAATCAAATGACCCAGCAGACCCTTCGGGCAAGGGAATTTGAACACTGAACATTTTTTAAAAAATGAAATCTGTTTAGATTTATTTTTTGTTGTTGTTGACAAGTGTTATATATGTCTGTCTATCTTCCTGGTCCTGTGGCGCTCAGGAGGTGTTAGATCCTGTGGAACCAGAGTTAGAGATGGTTGTGAGCTACTATGTGGGTGCTGGGAACCAATCCCCTGTCTGATATAAGAGCAGTGAGTGCTCTTACCCATGAGCCCCCTCTCTAGCCTTTGTCTGGACTTTGTTCAATGAACTCACATATGAAATCCAGATCCATACAATGAATAAATTGAGCTTAGCAATCAAATCCTGACATCCGGGCAATTTTAGCAGACAAGCAAAAACTGTTATTTCTTATTGAAGAAATGAAATTTGCATTGATTACTCAAGCAGACTGACATTCCTTTGCATTGACATGGTAAATCTGCAGAAAGCATATTAGTTAAATAGCACGCTCATGGGAAAACAACTGCAGTGTCAAACTAATAAGCTGTTTTCCTTTCTTCCAAATAAGCAATAGGCACCGTTTGGTTCTGCTTAGGTGTTGTCTATTCCAGATTATGCATTATTTACTTTTTTCAGTGTAATAATAACATTAGGGCACCAGGGCATTTTTTCCATGTGAGATAATTACATAAATTAAGTTAGTCCAATACTCACACCTAGCTGAGTTCAAAACAATTTTTCATGTTTTGATTATAAGCAAGTAAATGAACATATGTCCAATTACATTTTGGGTGCAATAGCTTTAGACGCTACGTTTTGGCATTCGGTTTTATTGGCTAAAAGTTCACATATGGTTTCCATGTCTCCAAGCTGTCTTTAAGGACACAGAGTTGTATAACCTAAACTTGTTTTCTTTCCTCCTCTCTCCCCAGCTCCTCCCAATGGCTTACATATGCTCCCGTACAGAAGGACCTCTCTTTGTGAACATCTGAAAATCTGCTGAGGCACTGAAGAAATGAAGAAAGCATTGCTCCTCAGCCTCAAGTTTTCACCTAATGAAAGATTCCTAAGTCAATGCCAGCACGCTCAATTTTGAACCATGAGTATTTCTATGTGCACAAAGAAAGCTCACCTTGGCTGTGTCATTTACTTTCGCTTTGGGACTGCTGGCAAGATCCTGTCACTTCCCTCCTGGCCACCCTCCTCAAAGCTTTGGGATGTAAGAATGGAGAGGCTGGAATGTGTAAAACACAGACATGCTGGAGAAGGGCACAGGAGGAACGAGTACAAAGAAGACATTGAGCTTCCTCCAGCTGCCCCATGTCCTGTGTATCTGTGTGACTGATACACTTAATGATTTGGAAAACTGAAAGACTTTGGTATTCTGGCCAAGGCTCACAAACAGAGTTTCTGAACATCAGACTAACAGCTTTGTGACTTGTTAAGGTTGTTGCCTTAACAGCTCACAAGCCTTCAATTAACTGAACCTCCTTGTCTTTCATTTGATCCGTGTATACACTGGGACTGCTATATCCAGCCTGCAGAGCAAGCAAGGAGCTAAAGTAGTGTTGCCTCACAAAGATCTCTGGAACTTTGTAAAGGGCTAGTATGCAGTCAACATTGATGCTTAGAGTCCACTACTCATTTAATATAAGAGGAAAGCAGTAAGACCCCGACACAGTCGAATATGTTCAATGTTGAGCTGTGTGGATGTTAAATGTAAACAGATATATGCTATATAAGCCTGACATTCAGGAACGGTAACTTTAAAGCAGTCCAGTATTTGCACGCAACTGTAAAGAAACAAAACCGTGGCTGTTCCTCTTGAGCATGAGCCACCTCCATTTGGAGGTAAAAATGGGTTAAGTATACTCAGGCGCTGATAAGATGCAAAAGTCCAGCAGGTTTTCTTATCTCGACTACATGCCTAAAAGTCTTTAATTGAAGCTAGAAACCTTTAAGTCCTTGTAGAAATTGGGCCACAAAAGAAACCCAGCTGCTTAATTGGTAGCTTTTATCTTTTATTTATAAAAATCACTGACAGTCTCAAAGGGCCACTTAATTTGTTTTATTCTCGTTTCTTGTATTTGAGTAGGAAGCGTGAGAGTAGTGCTTTGTAAACATTGTGTTTATTATCTTGTCATGTATGTTCAAGCATAAACAGTCCGCCACTCACAGTTCTGACAGATTTGTTTCTCAGATACATCTCTGACTTAACCACAACTGTTTTGAAATTGTCAACAAAAGTTAGGATGATACCAATGTCTAGTTGAGTCTGGAATGTAGCTTCTTTTTCAGTCTTGCAAAACCTACCCAAGACTACACTTTCAGGGAACAGAAACCAATGTCATTGGTGTTTGGGTAAGACGGAGATGAGCCTGAGGCTGCTGAACCTAGTGACGGGATTACTTATGTCATGTGACAACATGCCTATGATGGTCAGTGTTGATTTTCAATTTGATTCAATCAAGAATAGCCCAGGAGATGGCCATCTAATATGCCTCTGGGGATAGTTTTCATTAACTTAATTGGGTTGGGAAGACTTCCCCAGTGTAGATAGCACCTTTCCATGCCTGGGATCCTAGACTGTGTGAGTACAGAGAGAGCGCTAGCAGCAGCGCACATGCATTGCTCTCTGCTTCCTGATTGTGGATTTAATGTGAAGAGCTGCCTCCTTCTGATGCTGCCTTGACTTCACAGACATGATGGAGTGTAACCGTGAACTGTGAGGCAGAGCAAACCATCCACGTGGGTTGCTTTTGTCAGAGTATTTTATCTAATCCACATGAAAAGAAAACAAACAAACCAAAATGCCTATAGAAACTATGATGGCTGAAGACTGTGTTAAGAGTGTTGTATAGGCTCACATTACCTACTGACCTCCCTGCCATTACCATCTTTTTAAAGTTTCCATTGGTATTCCCTTTAATATTTGGGGAGAGTTCACAGCCTTAGAGCAATGTGCTCAGGAAGAATGGATCCTGTCATAGAATCAGAAGTAGTAAGTACCAGGTAAGGACATTGCTTCCTATCTGGTACTGTGCTAGGTGCTCTGCGTATATTGGCTCACTTAGTGCTGTATCAATAATCTTATCTCCAACCTGTACATGAAAAAATTAACAGCAAGCAAGCTATGCATACAGAATGAAAATGATGACTTTATTTTGTCATTTATAGATTTTTACTAACTTTTAGTTTCTTTCTATTTACTAGATAGATAGATAGATAGATAGATAGATAGATAGATAGATAGATAGATATCTTTTAATGTCTTTCTCTCTCTATATATATATATATTTAGACATATGTAGATGAAAATGTATTTTATGTCAATATTAGGTTTTACCAACTTTTACTTTCTTTCTATCTATATATGTACATATGGTTTTTGAGACAGGCTTTCTCTCTGTAGCCTTGGCAGTCTTGGACAGCTGTCTTGTTTTTAGACCAGGCTGGCTTTGAATTTACAGAGATCCACCTGCCTCTACCTCCATGAATGCTGGGATTACAGACTTGCACCACTGTGCCTGACTTAGATACATAGATAACTTTTAATTTCTTTCTCTTTATGTATTTATCTATATTATCTATCATCTATGTCTTTATCCATAAAGAAAGAAATTAAGTTGTTGAAATATATTAATTATATAATAATATTATATATATGATTCCATGAAGAATTCTCTGACATACCCACAATACATTTTTTGTGTGTTTTAATTGCTTCTTGATCTACATCTAAGCTGTGAAAGCTTTTCACGCTCAGACCTCATCACCGTTTTCCTATGAATTCTAATCTTTGATCCTCCTTGGGACTGATTTTGGCATAATGCACAAGGTAGGGACTCAACTTTATTTTCACCCAGATGTTCGCCCAGTTGTTCTAACATATTTATTGAATAAATCCTTTTCTCCCATCTATAATTCCATCTTTACCATATGTAAAATGCATATATATGAGAATTTTTATATATGTATTTATCCATGGATTTTGGAGAAGTTAGCGAATCAGTCTGTCCAGTCTTGTGCCAGCATGACAGTTTTAAGTATCTGAGCATTGTGACATGGTTTCACACTGGGCCCACTCATTTCTCATTATAGTCATTTGATGGAGTTGTTCTTATTCTATTTTCTTATTTACTTTTTCTGCATAAATTTCATTAAAAATTATGCGCTTCCAAATAGCTCCTCCTCTTTAAAAATTGACCTTAAATGTGCGGGCTAATTAGGGAGAATTATATAGTGTATCTTACTATAAGACAATTAGAAAACTCATTTTAATCATGCTTTATTTTATAATATTTTATATTTTCTTCTAATAGGCTTTATGCATCTCCTGCTAGAATATACTTCCATATTTTTCTTTACCTTCGATTACTATTATAAAAAGTTCTGCCTGGTTTGTGTCTTATTATATAATGGCAGATGAATTTAGGAGGTCAACATTTCTGCTAACACATTTACTAGCCGTATTTGTTTCTTTTTTAAATGTTTTTTTATTAATTTATTCATATTACATCTCAATTGTTATCCCATCCCATGTATCCTCCCATTCCTCCCTCCCTCCCATTTTCCCCTTACTCCCCACCCCTATGACTGTGACTGAGAGGGATTTCCTCCCTCTGTATATGCTCATAGGGTATCAAGTCTCTTCTTGGTAGCCTGCTGTCCTTCCTCTGAGTGCCACCAGGTCTGCCCATTCAGGGGACGTGGTCAAATATTAGGCACCAGAGTAATATTTGTTTCTTATAAAGATGTGCAATTTATTTTGTTGACATTCTAATAAACAAACATATCTTTAACAAATAAAGATAAATTTCTTTCTTCCCAATATTTAGGATTTCCCCCTTTCTTCTTTTTGCACTGGATAAAGCGTGAGTCTAAATGTGTACTAGGACTCATTGGTAGGTGCTCTTCAATTTTCACTCCCAAGCTTTACTTCTTAGCTGCTTCTACACTTGCTGCAGGACAGGCTAGTCTTTTCCTGTAAGATGCTAACAGTCCTTTAAAAATGCATTGTGATTACTGTGAATGGGGAACAAGATAGTAAAGGTAGATAAAATGTAGTTAAGTATAAAAACTATATACAAACCCAAGGAATCTCTAAGTAATGGAAATACTTATTTACTATCAAGCTTTATTTTAAATTATTACCTTTCTAGGTAGTATTCGTGGCAACACAATCAGTGCAATGGACAATATGTCTTTGGAGTATAAGATGAAAAAATCAATTGAAACAAGTCAGCCTAACTAAATAAATTTTCTCATCAAAGATAGCTTTCTTATATGCTTATGCTCAATGCTTTAATTAAATAAAATGTCATTTATGTAACATAAAATATTTCATATCCAAATAGCTTGCTACTTTGAGATGTCTAGGTAAGTTTTTCTAAGTTAATGAACTTTAGATAGAATTGCCAATGCTGCCATGTTCTGAAATATTTGTTTAATATCATATTTGATAAACAAGGGGTGGACAGATGGATAAAAGAATAATCCATTGTTATATGAAGAATGAGCATATGAAATAATGAGAAACAATGAGGCCAAAATGACCAAAGTAGATTTACTGTGGTTAATATTTACCTATTTCAAATATTGTTCTCAAAAATAACTTCTCAATGAATCCTTTAGTAAATAAATAAAGAGAGAGGGAGGGAGGAGCAAGAAGGAGAAGGAAGGAAAGGAAGGAAGGAAAAAAAGAAGGAAAGGAAGGAAGGAGGAAAGAAAGAAAGAAAGAAAGAAAGAAAGAAAGAAAGAAAGAAAGAAGGAAGGAACAAAAAAGATGACTCGGCCAATAGTTGCTTAAAATCTGTTGAGACTGGCACTTCTAAACTCTTGGAGGAATATTAAGCCAATTTTTTGAGTCCACTCTAGCTGTTGGAGGGCCTACGATTCCCAACTGTTTCACATCAGAGAATGAAAACACGGAGGGCCCAGCCAAGACCACATTGGTGACTGCCAGCCCCTTTATATGCCAAACATAAAAGCAACAAGTCCAGATGCTTTGATCCTTGCATTTTTGGACTCAGCCCAATGCTGCAGAAAAAAGCACAGCTCATGTTAGGACAACACACATTATAACTAGAAATCAATCAATAGCACTGTGACCTTCAAACTCAGTAAACGTTTGGAGTTGGTTTCAGAGCATGTAATCTAAATTGGGGATAGGAACTTGGAACGGATCCTAAGCTAACAGAGAAAACGTATATTTTTTTAAAATAGAGAGATTAAAGGAAGCAACATATGAAGTTTTAATTTGTATGTGTATGTATGTGCGTGTATATGGACATATGTACTTATAAAGAAGGGATTCTAATTTAAACTACTTGAAATGGATAGACAAAGAAACTCACCACAACACAGACCTCTTTCCCTGCATGTAATTAAAAGAGAAACTGGATTGTGGCCGCAAAGCCTATTGGAAGGAAATTATGAGCTTTCTACCAATTTTGAGATAATTTAAGAGGTGAGTCATTTGGTTGCTAGGACACTGTCTTGACTTATAGCAGCACCCAAGGCCTGCCAACTTATGAAATGGCTAGCCAGGGCTTTGGTGGGGTTGGAAGTCCAACACAGGTACATGAGAGAGCTGGCAGTGGCAGAGCTGAGCCAAAGAGAGGACAGCCAAGCAGATTTCGGCACAAGTAAGATTGCCCCCCCCCAACTCTTGTGTTACAGCCACTACCTGTGACCAAGGGAGGTACTTGAAAAATAACCTTTGAGGATAAGAAATATCATTTTTTTTAAAAACTGAAGAGGCTGGATGATCTGGCACCAAGAAATAATTGAAAGCAAATTCACATCCTTTACTTTGTTTTGTTTTTAAATTTTATAATCATGGTTTGACTGCATTGTCACAGAATTTCTGTCTAGACACCATTGTGTTCAGTCTCACCTTTCCGTATTGTAAAGTTTGACTTGTCCCTGGCACCAAACGAGCTATTCAAGCACAAAGGCCAAGTTATAGGAATGACGGTTAATGCCCAAGACCCTATCATTAAGATCTCGCCTATCCCTTTTCTTGATTTTTTTAAAGATACACTTTTCTCAGTCAGAAAAGTAAATTAGTGGTGCAGCTAATACCCAGTAATCTCTACTGACATGTCAGAAAGGCAATGTGCAGAAAATTTAACACTTTCTAGTCCTCCTAGGAACGAGAGAAGTCAGTTGATGGAAACATATGGTCTCAGTCTGAAAAACAAAATTAATCAAAATTTGCAATGATAGGTACTGGCCCAAAATGTCTCACAGCGTCTCCAAGGGATCTGGATATGGCTAATGCTCATACTAACATTCTGCATCCATTGCCTGTGTGTTTGGATATCTACAAGGGGTGCACATGTGTAAGATGGAGACTGTTAATACATCTAATAAGTTAAGGCACAAAATCACAAGTTACCCTGCTCGTAAGTCAGGCCACTCACTCAAACACTGAGAATCCCTCGATTCAGAATTTACTATCGTTCAATTAGCAACATGAATCCAACTCTCGAGACAGTCATCAGTTGCTCACGTTCTGCATCGATCAGTATCTATATCTTTGTATACGCACTTCATAATCACTGAGAATTTTTTACCCTAAAGTAATTGCCACCATGTCTATTTCTAAATAAATATTGTTATTAAATAGAATAAAAAGCATGTGTCTTCACTTGTTTAGATCTGTGGAAGCTTTTACTAGGAGTTTGAAGGTTTGTTTGTTTTTTTAATGGAAAACATTTCTAGAAAATGCAATGTCACAGCAAGTTGCCCAATCCTCTCTCTCTTATCATCCAGCCTTTCCAGTCCTCGAGATCCTTGAGCCTGGCATGCTGGGAGTGGCTTGTAGATGTGTCACTTGAGACTTGGCTCCACAGTTCTGCGTATTGCTTGGCTGTTCGGCTGTTCTGTTCTGCAATGGTCTTTCTCTACTAAACAGAAAGGTGTCCTTGATGATAGTTGACAACTACACCTGTCTGTGAGTCTATGTACAAATATTGAGGAAGTAGGCAAGGAATATGTTGGTTATTAAAGTGGCAGTTGTGTGCTTTCCTCCATGATTTTACTTGCGACGAATAGATAGCTGGGTTTCTCGTACCTGCCATGGTTTCCTTCTTGTTGAGGGGACCTTAAGTCCAACTAGAAAGCTGTTGGTTACCGCCAACGCATATGTGCCACTACTTCACCCGCGGAGTTATTGTGCCACACTGCTGTTGTTGCTCACAGGTGTCATCATTGGATTGGACTGTTGGTTGCCTCCCTGCTTTAGAAGCTGGCACGACACCTTCTGATACCATGAACCTTAGTCTCCAGGGAGGAGGCTTTCAGGTCAAATTCAGCTTGGATAACTAAAGGCAATTAAGGAATTCTAAGGGTGAGAATAATAGCCTTTTCCTGGGGAGAGAAAATCACTCAGTTATTCAATATTAGATGGTCAGCCCTGAAAACAGATACATACAGGTAACATCGTATGGACTGGGTAATTGGTATTATTTTTTTATTTTTTATCTTTCTCCTTTATTAATTTATTCTTGTTACATCTCAATGGTTATCCCATCCCTTGTATCCTCCCATTCTTCCCTCCCTCCCATTTCCCCCTTACTCCCCTCCCCTATGACTGTGACTGAGGGGGATTACCTCCCCCTGTATATGCTCATAGGGTATCAAGTCTCTTCTTGGTAACCTGCTGTCCTTCCTCTGAGTGCCACCAGGTCTCCCCCTCCAGGGGACATGGTCAAAGGTGAGGCACCATTAATTTAAAGATATAAACATATGTGAGATTGGTGTGTGTGTGTGTGTGTGTGTGTGTGTGTGTGTGTGTGTGTGTAAAGCAATAAATAATTTTTAAAAGGTCACAAATTCAAAAGAGGGCAAATGGGTATATATGACAAGGTTTGGAGGGAAAAAGAAAAAGGGGGTAACTATGCTAATATATTCTAATATCAAAAATAAAACATTTAAAATAGGGAGAAAGTACATATGCATTGGGCAGATTATATTTATATATTTAGGTATCTATCTATCATCTACCTACCTACCTATTTATCTATCTACCTACTTAATGCAATTAAAGAAAAACAGGCCATAAATTTGAGCAAAGAGGGCATTGCATGGGAAGGAACAGAGGAAGGAAAGGCAAGAGGATAAATGAGTAATATTGAAATTTCGTTTTTTAAAAGTGGGATACAGTAGCTTAAACAAAATGGTCAGAGTCTTTGGAGTAAGATTTTTAACTTAATCCTTTCTCCTTCACTTAATATGACCTTAAATGCAACTTTGATCGTTCCTCAAAACCATTTTCATCATATTTCTGATTCTTTTCATTCTTGTTCTGTGGTGTTGGGAGTCAAACCCAGCACCTCATGAATGCTTAGGCTAGTGATCCTTCCATAAGCTGCACCTTTTATCATCATATTAGAATTAGAATAAGGACACTATCCTGCCTTAATATTTCAAGAACCATATGGGAACAACTAATAGTGTTTTGTACATTTTAAACAAAGTGCCCAATCAGTTGCCCACAGGGGACATTTTACCACCACTAAAAAGTTTCCTGTTGCTATAGGCACCATGTCTTTGCTGTTGATCATACTACTTAAATGCTTATGATTAATCATCGTCAATACAAAAATTATTGTCTTAGTGATACCTTTACAAAATACATTAAGCAAGCCAATCGCAATCAGAGTCTTCAAGGCTTGTGAGGTCACCGAGGATTACAAGAGGCAAGAAGAAGATACTTGATGCACAGTTGAAGATTTTCATGTAAAATATGAATGTAGAGATGTAAAATGAAATTGTCTAGTCATTGGGGTATTAACACAAACGCCTTTGTTTAGTTGAAGAGGAAGATTTGGCTGAAACTATTTTGGAGAGAGTAGAAGATAAAATGTAGAGAGCCCAATTCCTTTTACTGTGCCATGGATAGTTGTATATCTAAAGCAGTTCAGTCTTACTAAAGGGTCCAAGAAAAAATACGTATCTGAAGAGAGAGAGCATGAGAGAGGTGAACAGGGAAGCTCTGTTTCTGTAGCCCTTGCTTGCCAAGTAGGAAATGGCACCCAAAGCAGAATACAGTGATGTATTTTTGGAATAGCTCCTGGCTACATCCAGGTTTTGGAATAACCTGAAAGGGTAGTTTGGATCATGTATCTGGTCTACTTTGGTTGGCATCTGAGATGTTGTTCCGAAGTTGGATGGACCACTCAGTCTTGTCAGAATCAGGCAAATCTGGATGTCAGGCAGACAGCCAGGAACACCAAGAGAAGCTTGAATAAGGTTAGAGGTAGAGGAGAAAAACGAGAAGGCTCTTGCTCTGTCCAGCTGGAGTCTACACAGCAGGACAGGCAGCCCTCCCTGTATGTCTACACCCAACAAGGAGTCTGAGTCAAGGGTGGTGTGCTACCACCAGTGACAGGGCTGCCCACGCACCTCTTAAAGATGTTTGTGATGTGCAAAGAAGTGGCAGACATGAGAAGGACATAAGGAAAAGTAGATAATAAATAGGTAGCCTCAGGAAAAATGTCATCTAGAAGACGTGAGCACACGTGTTGCTTCTACCATCACTTCTACTCTTCTTTACTTTCTCTTTTTCTTCCTCTGGCATCTGCGACAAGTCTCTCTCTCTCTCTCTCTCTCTCTCTCTCTCTCTCTCTCTCTCTCTCTCTCTCTCTCTCTCTCTCTCTCTCTCTCTCCCTCCCTCCTTCCCTCTCTTTCTCTCTGATTTCCTTTTTTTCTGGCTATAAATTCTATGAGCAAAATTTTAAGTCCACATCTGCAGCACTTTATCTAACACCTGTAGAGGTAGCCTTGAAATACTGACCTAAATTGAACATATGTTGAACCATAAGGTACATCTTGGCAATTTCAAGCCCTGAAGGCACTCAGAATGCATTGTTTTTATAGCAGCAATAGTATAAGGATAAAAGTTAGTGATAGAAATTATTTAAGTTCTTGAGTGTTTGAAGACTAGAAACATATTTATATAGAACCATGGGTTAAGGAAGAAATCACAATGGAAATTGGAATGATTAAGTTAATGATTATAAAAATATAAAACATGTGAAATGAATCAACTACAGTCATTCTTAGAGAATATATGTATATAATATTATATGCATTAGAAAAAAGAGTGAAATTCTTTTAAAACAAACTTCAAAAGGTTAATGAAAACAGAACAAGAAATGAAACTAAAAGGAAAGAGAAGAAATTATGACTATACTGAAGTAGGAATTAATGAAACAGAAAACAAATACTGAATAGAAAAATTTAACCAAAGAAAGGGGTTACTAATTTATAAAAAAAAAAAAAAACAGGATGCAATGAAAAAAAAAGAGCCAGGGCATCAACTAACAGTGTCAGAAATGGAACACAACACTGCCATCTTACATTTAGGCAAAGAGAAAACAAATGTTGTGTCCTATTTCATAAGATAACTGGGCAAATATTGAAGAAAAATACCTTATATGCTGTTGTCCGCTATGGTTTGGATAAGTGTCCACAAAGGCCAATTTGTCAAAATATTGGCAACAATGCAGGCATTTTTGGGAGGTTGCTCAATCTGTAAAACTTTTGGTGCAAGCCTGGAGAGAGGGCTCAGCAGTTAAGAGCACTTGCTACTTGCCCAGAGGACCTGGCTTTGATTCCCGGCACCCACACAGCAGATCACAGTTCTCTGTAACTCCAGTTGCAGGGGATCTAGTGTTCTCCTCTGGTTTCTACAAGTACTAAGCATGTGTGCACTGCATGTACAAATGCAGCAATAAAACACTCACACACATAAATTAATTTTTTTTAGAGAGTGGAAATGCAAGACTGCAAGTACAGTTCAGTAGAGGTAACCTGCCTGCTATCCAAGCATGTGGCCCTGAGTTTCAACCTTTTCATTCATCCCCTGCTTTGAAGTGAAAAGAGAAATTTTCACCGTGTGGTCCAGCCAACATGGAGTCATTGCAGGCTCAAAGACATTTGGGTCAATTGACAGTGAACTGATACCCAGGAAGTTCTGTCTTTCCTCTTTCCAATCTGAATACCCTGAGTGAATTTTTAGTTATGGGAGCTGAATTAAACACAGCTCCCAAATTAATAATTGGCTTAGTAATAACATACCCTATGAAATCAATTTTATGGGTATGATAAAATATTTTAGATTATTCAATGTGCTCTTTGACAAGCAGACACTAAGAAAACATTTTAAAGCTTTAGACAGAATATCCCCTGTGACTGGTGATTAAAGGGCACCATCCAGACAGGTAAACTAAGTGGGTATCAAGTTGAATGCCTTTAAAAGGAGAGGATGGAGAGGTAACATTACATCCTCCAGTAGAGGTAGTTCTTACATCATCCCAACACACAGTACATAGACCTGCTCCTCATCGGATCTATAACAGGCATGACAACAAAAGATTCCCAAGGGTGTATCTATAGGTACTTTCAAAGGAAAAGATGGAAAGAGTTTATAGTGTGTTGCCCCAAAGCACTCCTCAGTGTCTCTCTGCAATCCCTTTTTTTTTAGTCTCATCTTCTACTTTTTCAGTTGCTAACCAGCCTATGTCCATGTGAAAAGTTTTCTGAAGCTCCACCTTTAGGCCTGTCATCACACTGCACTGATTTTTCTATGCCTTTCCTAAAGTGATGATTAACTGCTCCTTATGGAGGTTCTGGTGAAATCTTCAAACTTGGGTTCTTATTGAACCCAAGAAAGAAATCATGTATTCTCCTCATCGCAATGTCCATGTCCAAAGCCTTGATCCATCACTGAAACTCACTCCCAGCTATCATGACCACGTTCACTGCCATTCATCTCAACTTCCTCACATTGCAATCAGTAGATCTCACTTTCTTGATGAAATAGCACATGTGGGGCTGAGGCAGTGGCTCAGTGAGTAAAACCACTTGCTTTGAAAACATGAGGATTTGAGTTCACATCTCTAGTCCCTACCTGAAAAGCTAGCCATGGCTCTACAAGCCCCAAACCGCGGCACTGAAGGCAGAGACAGGCTTATCCTGAGCCTAATGTAAAAACAGTGAGTTTCAGGTTAGTGAGGTCTGTACCCTGTTGTCTTAAGACAAAAATCAAGGGAGACACCAGGCATACTGTTATGGCATCTGCATGCATGTATGCAAGTATACACCTTTGCACACTTATGTGAATACACTAAGCACATTCACAGTAAAACACAAATATAAACAAATAATAAACAAACAAATACCACATGGGTCACTGGTGCTTCAAGTCACACTCACATTATTTCTTTTTCCAAAGATGCTCTTTCTTGCTCATTGCTCATAATCTAGCACAATTTCTATTTTATCAGAGAAAAGCTTTCTAAATCCATTCACCTTTACTTTGATTTCTTTTACTTTGCAATAATCACTCCTTAGATGAGTGTGCAATCATCTAAGTAGGTTATTTTAATTGATTTGTTCTCATGTGATATATATGCCCATACATGCAAAAGTACATATGCACATCAGTATAGGTAGGTGTGGAAGCCAGAGCTCTTTATCATTCTCCCCCTTATTTCTTGAAACAAGGTCTCTCAATCAACCTAGAGCTTGCTAACCTGTCAAGACTAGATGGCCAAGGATGTCCAGGGATCCATCTGACTCCATGGCTCTAGCTGGTCTTCTAAGCATAAATACTACCACATCCGGTTTTTATATGTCAATTATGGCCATCTGAACTCAGTTCATCATGATGTCAAGGCAAACACTTTTCCAAGTGAGCCATCCCCGAAGTCCCACTATAATTTTATTCTCCACTGTTTTCTCACAACTCTTGGTCCACATTTTGTGAAGTATACTCAACTGGTTTTTGAACTTTGATGTATCTTTTCATACACATCCCTTTCCTTAAACCATTCATCTTGCACAGGAAAAATTCTCTTATTCTTTGGTATACAACTCTTAGATAAACTCATTATAATAAGCTAAGTTCTTGGCTCTACACAGAATTTGCTCACTGTCCTGGGATGTGCAACTCATCCGTTATTAGGAGATGATTTCTTTGGTGCTTAATTTGTGATGTGGGAATTAAAGTCATGTAAACAGATCTGGCATTACCTTGAAGTCCAATTTTGAATAAATGTGTGTATTTCATTAACTGGCTTTTTGTGGCAACTAAAATATGTTAGGAAAATACCTTGCTATTAAGATAAGATTTGAAGGCCAAGGTTTTTGCCACAAAATTACAAAGACATGAGCAAAGCAGGGAGAGACTGCTAGAGGCTTTGGTCCAAGGTTGGCAGGCTGTGCTTCAGGAGACAGTGAGTTGCATCTACAGTTCAAATTTCATTCCTTGGCTATTCATGGAAAATGAAGTCTGCTAAGAAAATACAGTGTGTGTGTGTGTGTGTGTGTGTGTGTGTGTGTGTGTGTGTGTGTAGAGTTGTCAGGAGACAATGCCTCACCTATTTAAGCAAAACAAAACCTCTTAATTCAGATTGTGACCCCTTTAATTCAAGTACAATTCTCATAATTAGAGATATGTGTCCAGAAACAGCATAATCTTTGGATGATCCAGATGTTGTGCCATTTGATTACATTTGTATCTTGTCCTAGTCACATTTGCAATTGGAGAACAGTTCTATTATTACTAAGTAAATATTTAAAAACTATTGCTTTCATTAGACATTTTGTGTATGTGTTTATTATCGGGGGTTATTTTAGTATTCATACATGTTTTATTATGCTCAACAGCAGCGTTCTTGGTTCTGAGCATAATACCAAGGGCTGTGTTCCTGATGCAAGTATGAATATTCCAACTAAGCTGAGTCTCAGCCCCTGGCAATTCAATTCACAAAACAGGCTGGGAATTTCTAGATCATTCTGCACCGTCTTCTTCAAAAATGATTGAACTACATAACAGAGATTATAATAAAGATGCTCCCCTTTTATTGCAAAGAAAAATCACAGCTGAACTGAGAAGACTATAAAAGTATTCATGAAACTATCACTGTGAGAAAGGTTGAAACAGAGGCACAGACTTCATGGGAAGCAAGCAGTGATCCTTCCCGTGTCCCTACATACACTTATCACTTGTCATAGGCAGCAGCAGTGTCATACCAAGCCAAGGCAATGTAGGACTGACATGCTTTCCCTTTCATTTCCTTCCTTGATGTAGCTTCTAAAGCTTAGAGGTTGTGGCCAGTTCAGACATCACATCTTTGTGCTGCATGTGCAAAATTTCACAGTGGGTTGAAGTCTACCTTGCCAATCCTATAGACAGACCTTTAAGTATAATTTTTTCTTATCTCAAAATCATAAGTTCTGAATTTTTAGGGTATGATAATTCTGTATTCATACTAGTCAATTTTTAATGGGAAATTAAACTTCATATCAGGAAAAAGAAAAAAGGAAAAGGAAGAGTTGGTGGTGGAGGAAGAGAATTCTGTATATGACAGAACTGAGGTGAACTACATATTCAAGGATGACTTGTGGAAAACTCAATGTTATCATTATAAAATACAAAAATACCAGTTAAAACTTATGCTTTCCAACTTAAATAGTTAAATATATATGAGTCATTTTCAAGCAAGATTGAGGATGTTGCCTTAAAACTAAAGAAGGAGGTTATATCTACAAAGCCATACGTGTTCGACAACCGATCAAACAGGAGTATTTTTGATGGAATGACTATCTTTAACAAAAAGCAGTGATCATCACAAAGTTCCTGATGGCATCCTTTCTTCAGTTGGAGCTTCCTTTTCCAGGGTGGTCTGAAATGTCATTTAACATTTTCAATGACATCTTTAGACAGTTTCATTCGCTCATAAGTTAAAGTGCAATAAATCACAGAGTGGTTGTACAAGTGCTGTGTTATACTCTCAGCTGGTTTAGTTGAGATTAAGAAATGTATCCTTGGCCTTGCAGAGGCTATGAGCCCTGAGACGCCAGCTAGCCTTCGAACAGAGATACCCTTGACTAGACCAAATAGATCCACACTCTGGTGTTTTTTAAAATCTCCTCTTATATTGACTCTTAAACTTCCATGGTGTCTCTGTTGTTGCCTCTAGTTCTTCAATCTTGGGCTCCACATTTCCCAAGGGCATTTTAGTTAAAAAAAGAACTGAATTTTGTTGTTCTATCTCTGGCAGAGCTGAGGAACAGGCATCTATTGAAGGATGACTTATGGGAAAAGCGCATAGTGTCATTATAAATAACGTGGGATAAATTATAAATTATATGTATGCCTTTGAACCAACTCCTGTTGGTTCAATACAACACTGAAGATCTGGAAGCACATAGAAAAGTGCCCCTTCACATTACGTTCCAGCAGAGCCTCGGCTCAGCAATAGGAAAGGCAAACAGGAGGAACCATCAGATGAAGCAGTTATAGAACCTCGTAAAAAGTAGGTACTGCATTGGATATCTGTCTAATTTGCAAGCGCCATGTGAATTCGCACAATACTTTGTCCTTATAAAGGGTGCACTGCTTAGTGATTTACAAGTGAAAGAGAATAGAGGACCAGCAAATTCCCACACACAATGCCCTGGCTGTGTGAGGTTGAGTAACGTTTTTAATATCTCTGGCCCTAAATGTCTTCAACCATGCTGTATAGTACCAGTGTTGAACTCAAGTGCTGTGAAAAAGCAAGAGCATATAGAAAAGGTTTTCATTGCTTTACTTGCCACATAGTAGTTAATGGGGTTTGAATTAGTATCATCAAGTATTTGCTGCATGTACAGATAAGGGCTTTATGCATACTTGAGTGCAGATAAAAAAGAAACAGCAAAGAAAAAATCCAAATAGATAATATAGACATTATAGGCTACAGGAACTGAACAAAAATAGCCCAAATTTAAAGAAGTCCGTGAGTGTCTCAGTGCTCCTGAATTGCTCTAAATAATGCAAATGGAGCTATGACTAAGGGTCAAACTCCCAAAACAAGGAGCTGGGATCAGCGGAGTTCACTCCCATGATAACATGGATGTCCCACAAAATGAACAGGGTGCATCGTTAGTATGAAAGCTTTTTACTGCTCGGCATAGCTATCAGGTATGAATAGATTTGGGAGAAAGGGCAGGGCAGATGGAGACAGTTACCATTATGGTTCCATGGGCTTTCCAAGCGTATGGTGGGGTATTTCTGGGAAAAATGACTACCTAAGCAAGGCCATGGCTGTGGGTTCTTGTAGCTATATAAATGACAGAAGCATGAGACAAAGCCCAGCTCGGCCATCAGATGCTGTTGACAAGGATCATTCTCTGTCTCTACATAATGTAGGAGAACTCCCAAAATGGAGAGAATCACACAGCTAGTGCCTTACAGTAGGAGATATTTTCAGTTCTTCAAGATATATGAGATATTAAAAATATCTTCTAAGCCATCAAAGACAAATTTGATAGAAAGGGGATATGTATTAACTCCAGTTTCACTTGGTAACTCTACCCCAACGATCTATTAGCATGCACTGAATTTAAACAGCCTAAATGCACGGAACTCAAGCTAGCTTCCCCCAGTGTGTGACTGTGTTCTAGCTCCTGGCCATGAGTGAGTGCAACCAGACAGGCTTCTTGCATAGCCTCATGGGAGGCATCACCATCTCACTCCTCCCTTCTTCCTTTGGAATCCACCTCAACACAAAGGTCTAGGCAGTCAACTCGCAGTTTACTGGAACTGACTTTTAAGTTAAAGCCTGTTTGTCATCCATGGTTGAGGAATTTATCAGCCTAAAGGCAGGTACCTGGAACAGATGCTTTCTAAAAGTCATGCCTCCGTTCAGTACATCTATAGACCTCTCCGCTCCCGTAATCTAATTAGGGGAACAAGGCCATGATTGTGTGAGAAGGAGACTTGTATTTGAAAGCCTTCAGTAAATCAAGATTAAGGCAATTTATGTGTATGGCTGCATGTATAATTCTACCTTTATCTTGCTATCCTTTCAGTCTTTGGAGTTGCGTGTGTGTTTATAGAATGTCTTCGTAGCTAACCTTACCAGTGTTCATATTTTAATCCCATCATTTTGATCCTGCGTTTGCTTAAGTTCATAATCGTTTTCTCAACGTTGTAGTTCTAAGTGTTGTGTGTTTCTGAACTGACTCATAATTTAATGTGAAGGCTCCTAGTCACTCCTCTTGGTATTATGTCTCCTCTACATCAGCCTGAAATACGATGACACTGAAATCCTCTCGAACCCCTAGGCTTGTTGAAAGATGATCCATCACCTGGGCAGACCTGGCTGAGCTCTCATTGGCACACTGACTTATTTCCAATAATTCAAGAAAGATAAATATTTATATATCACGTCATTCTGATTTTTGAAGTAGCTTATGGTCTTTCTGTATCTTCTTTCTATACTTAGAGAAAAGTATTTCTCTTTATCTCTTCAGGATGTCTGGACTTCCGGGTTGTGATAAGAACACACCATATCACGCATTTGCTGTTTGCTTTCACCTTCCTTTTGTTCTCAAACTGTCACATATTAGTTATTTCCCATTTTAATTCCAGTTTGGGGCAGTAGTTTTTTTCCAAAAGTCAAGTTGAAGCAAAGAATAAACAGAGAAGTTTCCCAGTTGGCAATCCTATGGTTCTGCAGACGTTTCATGTGTGGCCCCCAGATACTATCATTGCCTATACATTAGTTCACACCACATAATTAGAATTCATCCCAAAACATTCTAGGGCTGTTTTGGTACATTTGTGGACTGGCTTTACAGAATGGTGAATGTAAATATTCAGGGGCTGAGAGTGAGTGTGTAACATTTTTGAGGTTAGTGAGCAGGTTAGAGTGACAGGACAAAGTGTTGAAGCATTGAAGGAGTGACACAGAGAAACACAAAGTCTAAAAGTAATCAATCGCAAAAGGATATTACACATTTCCAAACATTGGTGACACCCCCTCACCTAGGTGTCTTTGCAATATTTTAATTGGCATTAGGGTGGGGGAGCTTGCTAAGGTTTCTGCAATTGGTCATAAAATTAAACCCTCCAGAAACCATTCATTAACAACTGTTGAGGGTCATTCCAAACACCTCTGTCTTGGAGATTGATACTCTTTGATTCCGAGCCAAAAGCATGGTTTTCAGATGTTACAATTACCTGTTCAGCTTCTTAGGGGCAATTATTTGAAAGGAGTAAATGCTCTGGCTACAGTGGCCTCTGTGGGAGCCACCATAATTGCCGTCCATCAGGGCGGCAACCTGCTGA
The DNA here is from genome assembly GCF_964271855.1 of Acomys minous. Taxonomy (NCBI): domain Eukaryota; kingdom Metazoa; phylum Chordata; class Mammalia; order Rodentia; family Muridae; genus Acomys; species Acomys minous. The sequence goes on along the minus strand of NC_140499.1, from coordinate 10,634,737 downwards.
GGGCATCAATTCAGGAACTGTGAGCCATCAATACGCTGGAGCCTGGTCCCCTGATGCCAACATTCTACACACAATGAAATATTATTTCTGGCAATTAGGTAAACAATGAGCCAACCAGGAGAGGTAAGAGGGGTTGCCAATGACTACATTAGTACTTCATCCACATGTCTCAATTCATTTCCTGTAAAAGAAACACCTTGAGAACAGTATACCACACCCGGAACCAACTTGCTTAAACCATTGCACAGAGTTAACAAATGGCTTTGGGGCTTAACGAGGAGATGTAGGGAGGCGGGGACACAGTCATCTTATAATGTGCATCTACAGACATCTCAGAAATCTCTTCCTGCATGACCGTTCTTCCATTGCCTGGCAGTAAAGTGGCCAGCATGAGATTCTTGGAGTTCATTATATCCTTCGTCTGACTTCCAAGGTCAGGGGAAATGTCTCTTTCTGGAATATCTTTGCCCCTGTCCAGAATAAGAACAAGACCAGGCTTCAGCGCATGCCCAGCTTACCCAAAACCTTCAATGAGAACATGGTGGTCCCAGCCTACTCTTCAGCAGTTCTGACTCTTGGGAATAGAAAAATACGGGGAGTGTCAAGGCCTGGCTCCGAGGGTCTCAGCTGAAGTCTGGAAATGAGAGCCAAGGCATGAGCTGTAGAGGAATCAGAAATGGGGCTGTCAGCTTACCCGGACACACACAAGGCCTGGCAGGGATGTAGGCAGAGTGACTGTCCAGTGAGTGTGGGTAAGTCTGACACAGGGAAAAGGAATGCACTCCAGGCCCGATAAGTTTAGCCATTTTTCTATCAAACACAGAATTGATGAGCTCCTCATCTCCACCCCTATTGTATATACCCAAATTAATAATGTCAAGCAAGGCTGTTGATGCTATTAAGTGCTGCCGAGACAGGTTCAAAAATGTCAGCAAAAAAATGATGGGAGGCCAGGGGTTTCTAAAGGAGTCCTCCAGGGAAATGGTGTGGCTCAGGTCTGCTCACACTCCTGGCCAGGAGATTCTTCTGACTGTAAACCGGGAGAGTTTTTACATGACTGTGTGCTTATTGAACTTAATGTATATAACATATAATTTCAGGATCCATAAAACCATTCTGAAAATGATGCAGAAGTGTCTTCTAGTTTCCAGAATACTGAGGTTGGTTGAAGCAAGGGTCCACCGAAGCTTGGTTTTTAAACACTTTATTCCAATGAATTTCCAAATAAAAACATGCAACTAGATTAAGGTGGCCACTCAAACACACACTTACCCGATCTCAAACTCTGCATGTCTCAGTCAACTCTTGTATGCTATTCAGAACTGGCTGTTCTGAAGTCATGTAGCTTTGCTTGAAGATGTATTTGTTTGGTCTTCATGTGTGTGAGTGTTTTGACTGCGGTCATATATGTGTATGTGTGAAAGACAAACACTTTCACACATGTACAAATGGCTACATGTCACTTTTTCCAGGATAAGAACGTGGGTTTCCATAAGGGGAACTGAAGTCCTAAGAGTCAGAAGATCAAGAAAAGACTCTTACGAGTTTTCTCTGACTTCTCAACAGAACCTCATCTGAGCCTGCTCCCCACCTCTCAGCTATGTAAATAATTCTTAGGCTTAAGACAAGAAATAAAGATGGGAAAATACATGTCTGATAAAGTGCTCTCCAGGCACAGAAATCTTGCTCTAGCCTGCGTCTATAATTAGGCAAGTAAAACAAATGAGAGTATTAATTACTTTGCACTTTAATAACCACATCAATATTAATAAAAACTTGCTCAAGAGAACGTGATTTACTCTTATATCTTTTACTAGTTTCCTGTGACTTCAAACACCTCTCTACTTCATTATAGGAGAAAGCTTCTGAGAGAAAGTAGTACATGATTTTTGGGGGGCTGGTGGTGTTGTTTCCTGTTGAATATTCCACAGGCTCTGGCACTTTTGACAATCTGAAACATTTGAGTCTAGGAACTGAAGAGCTTTCCCTTCTGGAAGAAGGACATTTATTTTCTTTTTCTTAAAAAAAAATTGGGAATCAGAGGACAGAATTATAAACATTCAAATGTCAACATTTTATTTGACATTCATATCTTATAGACTTTATCGTATTTAACTTGTGAAAGTTGTAAATCCTTATGCTCTGGATAGCTGTAGCATAGGTTGAAGGAATCCACATGTTTTATTTTAATCTAATTGTTGGTATTTTACAGTCACTGTTGTTCGCAGTACAGAACCTATAATTGAAATGCACAATTTAAATATAGCCCTGTTTGAGTGCAAGGTTTAGTGCTAATATGAAATACAGCAAGATTACTTATTTCTGTTTGGAGCCTTTATGGGAGCGGAACAGGAGAGGTTCTCAAACACTGAGAGCAGCTCCCTTTTGTGTTTAAGTGCTTATCCCGGCGACCCTGTGAAGCCCGAAACCTCCAGCACAGAGTTTGGAATCTATTACTCACAGTTGTTTCACATTATTGTCTGTCATTCATGAAGGACACTGTTTACAGAATATGCGATAAAGTTACCACATGTAGCAAGCATAACATATGATACATGGCATGTAGCACAAGTTGAAAGCAGCTCCTTTCAGCCCGAGATTTAACAGAACAATGAGTAGAGCTGATCAAAAAAAATTTAGCAGTGTTATGACATTACACTAATAAAATCGTATGTTTGTGTATATGTATATATGTGTATATGGTTGCCTAGTGTATATGTGTGTGTGTGTTGGTGTCTCTGTGACCGTTCTTGCGCGTCTGTGGGTTGGTGTGCCTCTCTGTGTAAGTGTGTGTAGCTAAAAATATATGCTGATCACCTGTAGGTTCAGAACCACCCACTTTGATTGTGTTTTTCAATGAATCTGTTACTGGTCGTTACTGTGGTTATTCTTGGAATATTCCTCATGTGATGAGAAATACCATTGAATGTATTTCCTACTCCATAGGAAACAATCTGCCTCTTATGTATGGACTTGTCATTAGAACAGCAAGGCCCTTTTGTGCCACAAGGCTGGCAAGCAGAGTTAACCTCTACGAAAGAGTCTGGACAAGAGAATGTGGACAATTCTTAACAGAAAAATGAAGGGCAACCCAACCGATGCTTACATGATCCAAGTCAGTAGTAGCTGGGAGATTAAAAGATGAAGTAAAGCTTTGGCTCTTCTAGGAATATTCAATTTTGTGTGGGTTTTTTTTTTTTACTCAAAGTAAACTAAACCAAATATAACTGTGCACAGACTAGCTATGGCTATAACAAATTCTATTGCAATAAGTACACAGAATTTTACTTTTTTAATGTTGGCAAGATCTTATTGTGTAGCCTAGGTGGGCTGTCAATCCTCCTGCCTCAGCCCTCTGAGGACTCTTTTTCTCTCTCTCACAGGAAGACTAGTGGCTAATTCAGTGCCCTGTGATGGTGAGGGTCTGTGTCAGTGACTCCATCACGCAGAATTTTAATTAGGCTGCTTTATAATTTATAGTCTAACAATTTAATTATATTTTATTACTTATTGTACTGAGCACTTTGCGGCTTATAGTCATTTATATTTATATGACATGCTCTTTCAATTTCTCAATGTACTCACCATAGCCTGACTCTTGGTCTTTCTCTGTGAATATGGATTCATAAAAACAAGCCAGTGCTGCCTTGTGAGCAGCGATGGGGGGTTGCAGAGAGAACCCACACTAGAGCCTTCTCATATGTATCTATGTGTGCAAAGAACTGAAAACAGGTCAGTGATAGCACTGTGAGTATATTGGTCATTCTCCAGAGCACCTTGCTTCTGAACCTCTGGCACAACAGAAGCAACTTCACCTTCCTTATTATTGAAGCTAACTTAAGCATGTTTTGGTTTACTTGACAACAAAATAACAGCCAAAATAAAGGAGAGTAAGAAACAACAGAGATGTCAGTCATGTTCATATTTTTCCTGGAACCAGACAGGTTTATTGATACTTTCAACCCAAGTAATATGAATGCAGGTGTTACAGTAAACAGCAGTGATAACAAATCAAAGCTCCTCAGCAATGACAACAGCCTCCTCACGCAACTGTGCACAGAGTTGCTACACTGCAGCCAGTGAAATACTCTCCTCCAGTAGTGGAGGTCTGGAAAGCATGAGTCAACTAATTTGCTTCTTTGAAAACAGAATGTGGTTTCTTCATACCACCAACCACTGAGGTTGTCACTTGACTGTTCCTTTCTACATGGCCACCTCAGAACAAAGAGATCAGCATTGCAGCTTTGCACAATGCCATCATCACTCAGAAGACTGTCGGAGCTCAACTGGGAAGACTTTCTTCTGTGCACCATCACTTGACTCATTGGTTAATGAATAATTCTTTTGTGCCTTTACAATTACTAGGCAAATCTCAACCTTCTTATTTCCTTCACAGATGACCCCTCGCTGCGGACTACTAACATGTATAGTATTCAGAAAAAGCATCTCCACACATGTGTTCTTTAACAATGCATCTTAGAGTATGGTAGCATCAGGAGACTTGTATTTGAACCTGGTTTTTACTTATGGTATTGTAGGCAATACTTATGGTATTGCCAAATGAGGAAAAAAAATAGAATGTATCTCAATGGCTTGTAAGACCTTAGGTGATCCTACAAAATACTAATGCTCAACACTGTGCTATTCACTCAACAAACACTTCCCTGAAAATCCATATGAGTAAGATTCTATCATGGCCCTGAGAGGAGGACAAAGACCAAAATGCATATTTTTTTCTGTCTTCAAGGAGATAACTGGTTAATCTCAGAAAATTTACAAGCAAAATAATCTGCATTTGTCAATATTTCAAACTTTTTATGTAAGCATATTACATATGAAAGAGGCAAGTTAGAGCTGGGTTTGTATTGTTTCTCCCTGTGTCCTTATAATATACAATGGTTTGGTAGTTTTCTGTTACTCCAGAAGATTAGTTTGCATTAGTTTGTTTGCTTGCTATAGTAAGCCACTTGTTGAAACAGCACATTAGTTTTGTTGTTGTTGTTGTTGTTGTTGTTGTTGTTGTTGCAGGAAAGGGTGCTAAGGAAATCAAATCAAATCAAATCAAAACATGTGGTTAACTCCCTCCAGATCACTCAGTGAATGAAACTAGCTATGCCCTCCTCTGTGATTCATTTGGCACCACAGAATGAACTTACCTAGTTGGACAGATCAGATCTCAAGTTCAATCTGTGCTTTGAATCCCATTGTATCTAATCCAATTTCCCAGCTTCAGAGACCTAGCTGATCAGAAAATCACTCTCTCCTGTTCTCAGAAAATGTACACAGAATCTATCTCTCTCTCTCTCTCTCTCTCTCTCTCTCTCTCTCTCTCTCTCTCTCTCTCTCATGAGCACTCAAACATACATGTATGTATACAGGCACACACAGACATATACACACATGAACACAGATGTAAACACACACACACACACACACACACACACACACACACACACACACACACCACAGTATTTTCCACCAGAATGATTGCCAATACACTTCTTCTGTCTATTCATTCTCCAAGCTGTTGGAATACCTGCATGTAGGTGTCTATGGCCATCTTGCTGCCACCTGGAGAAAATTTTGTAAGGAAACAGAATAAGTGGAGCTTCAAGGACAAAAGAAAATATGGCGTCCCTACATCTTTAGATGGGCACTTGGTCCTGCTACTTGGCTTCTTCAGTATATGCACATCGGTCCCACTCACAGAAAACTAGGATGCTGATATATAAAACTGAGAGTGACAGTCTTATGTGCACTGCTAGTGTTCTTCACTGGAGCTCAGCTTCATGTGGTCACTTATGGAAGCCCTGCTCTCATTGTTACCATCACTCTCATCCTCAACACAGTTCCTCGCACTGTCCCCTTTTGTACGGTTTACAGTTTACAGTGTATCTCTTCTCTTGCCTTGGCTTCCAACTGTAAGTATTAAAAATATCTCATTTTATGTACAAAAATAAACTTCACAGCATTTAAGAGTAATTCATGTAGTAGATGTGTTCCTCAAACCTGAACTAGTCCATTATAAAAATTATCCAGACTGACTGACCTCAGCAGACAGAATAACAGAGATAGATTTACTCTCTCATCTTAAAACCTGGGAAATTTGTGTGAAGAGAAAGACACAGAGAGTGGGGGGAAGAGAAAGAAGAGAGCAACTGCAGAACTTGTGATGAGATTGTAAACATGGGAACACAGAACAAAGAAGCCGAAATAAAACTGGGTCTGAAGGCAGCTTCCAGGCAGAAATTCAGAAATAAATTTTTTAAAGTGTCTTCTACTTGAGGACCCTGAGAGAGCAGTCTAAGGAGAACAAGGCAACTACAATGTAGGGAAAGCCTAACTCTTGAGCTTTTGAATAAACTCAGGTTCTTGGGAAATGACCCAAGTTCAGCAAACAAGGTACTGGGCATGGGTACAAGCAGGAAGAACAACTTCTTCTCACATGAACCAGGGAGGAGGCTGTGGTCTCTTTAGCTAAAATAAAAATGATTTATTTTTGTAAAAGGTAAAATCCTCCCAAGGGTCATTTGTTGGTAGTGGGCTGCATTTGACCTTAGGGCAAAATCCTGACCACTTCACTTATAACAAAGGTGTGAGTCTCAAAGTGATCCAGTTGTTGCAAAAGCAAATTATAGCATTCTTTTGTCATCAGTATGATTATGGCACCAATAATAGAAAATGTATAATCTCCAGTATCTGTTGAAATTTGCTAGGTATGGTTTTAATAAACAGTGAATTGTTCCTATGCTCAGTAGAACCATCAATAGAAACAACTCTAGATATAATAGGGAAAAGGGAACTATGAACAAAGTCAAGAGGAAAAGGTATAAAAACATTTTACATGTTCATACAGATAGGAACAACACAATGTAGTGAAAAATAAAAATAGAAAAATAATAAAAAAGAGAACCTCTAGTGATGAAAAGTAGAGTTTATAGGAGTTAAGGTATAACTAAGGATTCTGAGTATTTTTTTTGGGGGGGGGATATTTCCCCTTTTATGAACCAAGCACTTTGAGGGGGGGAAAAAGTGACAGTCTATTAACATGGCTCTTGCTTAGGATGTCTGGGACCCTGAATTTGATCCCTAGCAGGCCAAACATTAAAATAAGAATTATAAGACAATGTGGTCATTTGAAGAGTAATTTGAATAAAATAAGCAACCTCTTAGATGTTGCAGAAGAAAATTTGACACTAGAAATGCATTGCAGGTGAATGATTTACTATTAATATATGAGATAATACAAAGTAGCATACTACCATTGTAATTTCATCTAAAGAAGGAAGAGTGAGCAACAAGGAAAACAATAAGTAATATTACTATACAAAAAGTAACACTAATTTCTCCCCAAATGTTGACCCTAGCAGACCAGTGTCTGAGCTGCACACAGTCCTCCAGAAAGAATCCGTTCTCCTTTTGTCCATTCTACTTAGACTTTTGATGACAATCATTTTGGTGAGGTCAGGATGCCCTTCTCTGTCTACTATTTCCAATGTTACCCCAAATCAACCTCATAGATCTCCTCACAGTAGTATTTAACTAAATATTTAGTCTAAGTCAACCTGACACAAAATTAGCCATAACATATATAAACACAGCAACAAGTAACAAGTGAAAATATGAGAATGGCACACCAGGAAAACTCAAATTTAAAATATCTAAAATATAGATAAGAAATAAAAATATCAAACACTACATAACTAAAAACAAGATTCCTGCTAATGAGAAATGCTTCATTAATGGCATGGCAAATTCATTGAGAGGGCAATAGTTTATTCTTCCATTTGTGTTTCTCTAATAATATAATTCTAGTGAAGAGTTGGCAGGACAACTCAGTGGGTAATGATGCTTACTGCCACGCTTGAATTCAATTCCTGAGTCCCATATGGCGGAAGGAGAGACCACAGACCATCACATGTTTGCTATTGCATGTACCAACTCAATAAAAAAAGAAAAAGTAAAAGTTTCAAAAATAGAAATGAAAATAATTGCAAAGATATATAGTAAAAATATGGCACTATATCAACACCCCTTCTCTTTAATGAATAAAATAAACAATTAATAATAGCGTATATTTAAACACCACTTCCACAGAGAAGCCCCTGGGCAAGGTTTCACTTTTCTCTACAAGCCCTCTGTCCTCCAGCCCTTCCCTCCCCAGGTCTGATATCAACCCTCATTTCTTCCCATGCTCCCTCTCTTAGCATGCTCCTTCTCTGTAACAGGGTTGTCTCCTGGGAGGATACCAGGGTAACTCTAGCTGAGACTCCTTAGTAGCAGGGGTCATAGAGACTGAGGAGGCCACCCTCTAACTAGACATAACTCCTAGTGGAAAGGGGTAAACACCAACCCACTCACGGAACCTTCGACCCAAAACTTACACTAGCTCTTTTTTAAATGGTGAGGCTCATGAGATGTCCCTCTTCCATGAAAGGTTGCCTGTTAGTGTTGTCCATATGCGAGTGTTGTTTATGCAGCCATGGTGTTGAGGTGTTTATGGGTACCATTTCCCCAGGATTCCTAGGAAGCATAATCTTTCAACAGACTTCTGGTCCCACTCTCCCAATCTCTCCATCCTTCTTCTGCTACGTTCCTGAAGCCTTAGGTGCAGGAGTTGTGCTGTCATTGTTCTCTGCACTTGGAACAACTGTGTTTTTCTGTAACACTCTCTGTGTGTTGCAAAGGGAAGTTTCTTCGGTGGCGGTTGGGGTCTACACTTCTCTGTGAACATAAGGATAAATATTTAGAATGGAGTTGGCACCTCTTCTGGTTATGTGCAGTGGTGGCAGTAGGCTTCTTGTCCTCTAAGATCCATTTTATAAGTAGAGGTTGATATTTGGCTAGGTTTCTAATATCAGGAGTGACATCCCTGCCCACACTCAGGGTGTCCTATTTCAGTTACATTGATGGATAAAACCCTCAAAAGTACACCTGATAGCGTATACGCAGCACAATTTTCTTATCCATTTGTCAATTAAAAGGCACTTACTTTGTTTCGATCTTATAACAACTGTGGTTATAGCAGCAAAGAACACATTTAAGCGAGTATCTGTGAAATAACCTTTGGGCATATGTTAGCCAAGTAGTAGTGTTGCCAGCTCATATGGTAGATTCAGTTTTGGCTTTTGTTTGTGGGTGGGGAGGGCCCATGCCACTGTGGGTGATGCAGTCTCTGCACATGTGGTCCTGTTTTGTATAAAAACGTATAGTGAGTGAACCAGAGAGAAAGCCCACCAGCCACATTGCTCCATTTTGTCTCTAGTTTTCAGCCCTATTGGAGTTCTTGCCATGACTTCCCACAGTGGTAGATGGCAACATCCTAGAGTAAGGAAAATAACCCCCTTTCCTCCCTGGTCATAGTTGTTATCACAACAGAAAGCAAACTAGGACATCAGCCTAATGTACAACAACCAAAAACCTGGAAAGACCTTGAGTAAGCATCTGTTGGCTAAGCCAGTTGTGACATATTATCTATAAAAAGGAATATACTTAGGGATATAAAGATGAATTAATGGTTAAGAGTGCTGGCAGCTCTTGTAGAGGACCTGGGTTCTGTTACTAACTATAATTTCCTCAAATGGCAGCTCACAACTTTCTATAACTCCAGCTCCATGGGACCTGACACCCTCTTTTGGCTTTTTCAGGCACCAGCCACACATGTGGGCAAAGTACACATGGACATAAAATAAAAATAAATAATTTTCCTTTTTTATTAATTCATTCATATTACATCTCAATAGCTATCCCATCTCTTGTATCCTCCCATTCCTCCCTCCTTTCTGATTTCTCCTCCTCTCCTCCCCTATGACTGTGACTGAGGGGGACCTCCTCCCCCTGTATATGCTCATAGGGTATCAAGTCTCTTCTTGGTAGCCTACTATCCTTCTTCTGAGTGCCACCAGGCCTCCCCATCAGGGGGAAGTGGTCAAAAATAAATATTTTTAAAGGGAACACTTGAATAATTACAAAATATTTTCTATTGTAACCATATGGGAAACTTCCAAGATCTTAACTGAAGGTCTAGGGATGATTTAGCTGGTAACAGTGCCTGCTGCCCAGCCTGCTCACCTGAACGTGATCCACAAGACACTTATGGTGGAAGGCAAGAACTGATACTGTGAAACTGTCCTCTTGAGTTGCACATAAGTGTTCTGGCATGCACACATATAAACACAAACACACAATAAAGGATTAAGCGTAATGAATTTTTTTAAGTTTAAGTAAAAGTAGAGATGGCTCTTTATGACTTTCTCTCTGAGGCAGCCAGGTCCTGGTAGCAAGGCAAGCATAGCAGCCAAGGTCCGAAGAGCCACTTTGACAGTGATGGAAATGTCCTGTATCATGATGGAGGTCATGGCTGCAAAACCGCAGTAAATCATGACAAAAGTCATTAAATTACATGCCCAAATTTACTGTTTTGTTGTGTCTAGATCATATCTCATGAATAATTTATTTTAAATGATAATTTTTAAAATTTATGCAGTACACAATGTTCTCTTTTATTATCTATTCTTTGTTTTATTATTTGTTTAAAATGCCTCATATAGATGTGCTTATATAATGTGTAATACACACATATATATATGCATATACATATATATACACACACATGTATATATACAGATATATATATATACATATACGTCTGTGTGTATGTGTGTGTGTGTGTGTGTGTGTGTGTGTGTGTGTGTGTGTGTGTGTGTGTGTGTGTATACATATATACACACATCCCAGAGTGGAAAGGAGGGATCACATGTTAGTTCTAATTTTAATTTTCTCACAAAACTCTATATCAATTTCATAATGCTTTACAAACTTAACTCCTACCCATGGCACATGCCTTTCCTTTCTCCACCTCTTCAGCAGCATTTTTAGTGTAGCAGCACACTCACACTGAGGTCTACTAGCTTCGCCTGGGATCATCCAGGTACTCTCAGTCTGCCCTTCTCCCCTGTAAGCAGAACACGGGTCTTCAGTTCTCAGAACATAGCAGGTGTCTTTCTCTTTCTGGGATAGAACTAAGTTAAAAGATTTATGTAATAGATAGCCAAGTACATCTGAAACAGTTACATAACCTGCATTTTTACCCTTCTATAAAAAAGCATAGGTTAGTCATGACATCATTTTTAAAATCACATGTCCAGGAGGCTGAGGCAATGACTCGGTACTTGCTGCTCTAGCTTTAGGACTATAGTTCAAATCCCATCACCCATACAAAAATCTCAGGAAGTCACAGGATCCCTGCAAATGGCAGCTGCCAATTAGCTCCAGGATCTGTAAGAGACCCTGTTACACAGGAACACGGCAGGATGCAGGACATCCTCCTCTGGTTTTTCCTATGGCTGTACAACCATGTGAACATACATCTCACAGACTCATACACACACATACACAGATGCACACAGACACAGATATAGACACACACATAAGTATCAAAACATTGAAGGATTTGAACACATAGTTCAAAGATCCCACATAGCAAATCATCCCTTTATAAGAAATCAATTTCAAAGTTTCATTGGTTGCCGTTCCAGTGTAGCAGGATCTACTTTTCTTAAATATTTTTAATCTATAAAACCCTGTGGCCCCAGATGCTACTGACAACTATGTGTTACTGTAGCTCAACAAATGTGTCATTAAGTCACACCTCTGCCTGTTGTTTGTTCCTCAGAACAAGGTGGAAATCAAGTTTCAATTCTCAACAACACTGTTGTTTGATGAATTACAAATTATTTATGTAAAAATACTGTGTGTTCCAAAGAGATTTTCAAAGACTGGAGACAGGTGATTCCCCCTAATAGCTGCAGGGTCTGCGAATGCCATACTCTGGATCTCTGCCAGCAGATGTTACCAAGTTCTGAGCATGCTCTGAGATGAGCAAATGTGTATTATAAGTGGGAAGGAGATGGTGAAAGTAATGATTTGTCTGAGAGTACATATCAGGAATAGTTTACCATATCACTATGTAGTCGCAGTTCTAAAGATAATCTTTTCACTGGAGATGTAGTTCACTCAGTTGTGTTGTGCTTTGCTGAGCTCACAGGATGCCCACAATTCTCCATTACTCCATAAACTTGGCACAGTGACATACATCTGTAAATTCAGCACCCAGGAAATGAAGGCTGGATAATCAGGAATCCAAGGTCTTTCTAAGATAAAGAGAAAACCCAAGGCCTACCAGGCACATATGAGCTCATGACTCAAAAACATTGGTCTGTCATCATTGCTGTCATTAATACTGAAATGTATTAATTTTGCTCCTGGCTTAAAACTTATTATACCAATATTTATATCTAATTTTAAATTTAAAACAATGCATATTTACTGTTGAAATAAAAATACACATATACATTGATACATAGATACACACTTCTAGAAAAGTCAAAGGGTTATTTGAAGTGAAAGTAAACATGCATGTACAAAAATATACTTAAAGCCACATTTGAAGCCATCTCCATGAGGAGGTTCTTTGATGCTCATCATCTTCTTTGAGGTAGGCTGGGTGTTACCAGGAATTAACCTGTCTTATTGTCAATGAATCTGTAAAATATTTTAAAAAATCTTTAAATGCCATTTTCTGTATGTCTTTGAGGTTTTTGAAGACCTTATCTATTTTACCTTATCTTTCTATAGAATCATATCTGTTGCACCTAAGATGTATATTCTTGTGATTAAAGTATACTAGTAATTGATATGGCCATGATTTGATCAACTAACAATTAACTTATATAACTTACTTTTCCTAAACAGCCTGCAATAGAACTTACAAAGTATTCAAAGTGAACCTTGTATTATAATTGAGTTGTATGGGTACACTACTACATATTATAGTAGAAATATACATATATATATAAGGTGTGTGAAGAATAATTTTAGATTTGAGTTCTATACCAATGTATCAAAACTAAACTTATTTTGCATTATATACAAGGTTCTATGCCAGTAAATTAAAAATAACCTTGTGAGTAACAGTGAAGGCCTTACGATGAGGAGTGGATTCACTAAGCTACTTTTTGTCCAATCTGGGCAAAATGTCCTTGTTTCTACCACAGATAGAATTCTGCCTAAAAATGGGCAAGCTTACATGTAGGCAGAGTCGACAGCCAAACTCTGACAAGACAGTGTAAACAAGTCCTCAATAGTTCCTGCCTCACAAATATGCCTGTCAAATATATTGGGCCAGAAGGCTGAAGAAGATGCTTTAACGTTTTATCAAGTTTCAAGTGACTGCTCAGGAAGCCAACTGTCTCTGTTATCTTCTCATTTTGGAAGCTGCTAACCTGTACTCCCTGTATACCCAGGTAATTAATTTTATTCCTTCTCAAGTCTTTGATGGGATTGAAGACTATTAAGCTTAGTTGTTTAGGGGTTAACATGTTTTTAAGTCTAGATAGATGTTTTAAGCTGCTAATGACTAGATATGATAGATATTGATTTACATTCAGAATTTTAGACTCACCAAAATAGGAAAGATGTTTTCTTCAAGGTTGCCAAATACAAATAGCCAAAACATTATATATTATATTATACTATATTATATAATTCCTGATTGTTTTGTGGTTCTTCTTTCTGTGGGTAGTTTATTGTATATATGTGTAATAATATAAATATATATGTAAAAAAAGAAAAGAAAAAAGAAAAAATATATATACTAAAGCATTATTGTGATTAGAAAAGTAATTTAAAAAGTAACTTTAAAATGTGAAAAACAGGTCTGGTGATATAGTACAGCTGGTAAAATTCTTCCCTTGTAGCCGTGAGGACATCCTGAGTCTGAACCCCAAGTATAAAAATCCAGGTGTGATGGTGAGCACCTATAATTCCAGCACTGGGGAGATAGACACAGCCAGATCCCCACAGAGCTCTCATCAGTCAGCCCAGCCTACCTTGCGAGCTTCTATCTCTCGAAAAGAGAGGTGAAGTTTTCTGTGGAATGGCACTTGAGGTTGTTCTCTGGCCTCTGTGCTTACAATTACACACACACACACACACACACACACACACACACACACACACACATACACACACACCTGCACAATACAACTGTACAATACAATGTAAAGATATATACATGCATACTAAAAATATATTAAAATATGAAAAATACTGTGACTACTTTGTGTATTTAATTCCAGTAACCTCAACTCTTACAAATGCAGAATTGTTCATATTTTACAAAAACATAGTCTACTATATTTCTTCAACTCCATTGCTCATAGTTATGTTGAACTCACTCATCAAACAATGTATTTCACTCCATTTCTCTTACTGAATGGTTTTAATGCGATATAAATAAATAATGTTACAAAGGGCCAAAATGAATATCAATCTCTGTGAACAAATCTAAGTGGTTCCTTAGAATGTGATCCTACAATCGAAGTTGCTGTCTCCGATCTGTGACTACTTTAAGGCCTTATAACATCTGCTCCATGTTGCCTTCCTTTAGGAGGGCTCTTAGTGCAATCCCTTAGCCCAGGAACACCTGCCTCCTTTCCCTCCACTCTTGTCAACACTAAATACGATTGTTTCCACTCGTTACTGATCTATCTTACTTAAATCTTTGTTATGTAAACATTTGATTATAATGTGTACGATTTGTATGATAGCTTGCCTATAATTTAATTTATTTTTTCTGTTTACTTTAGATCTGATGGTATCCACTCCCTCCCTCCTCCCCCTATCTATCCTGCCCTATTCCTCAAAAACGGGGAGTCCCTTCCCCCAGCACATCAAGTCATGTGACGACTGAGTGAGTCCTCTTCCACTGAGGCCAGGAAAGGCAGCCTCACCAGGGGGTCGTGATTGGAAAGCAGGAAACAGAGTCCAAGTCAGACAGCCCGTGCTCCCCCTACTACAGGACCCACACGGAGACTAAGCTGTGAGTAGGCTGCATACATGTAGGGGGCCTACCTAGATATAGTCCACATCTTGGTTGGTGCTTCATTCTCTATAAGCCACCTGGGACCAAGTAATTTGACTCTGTCTGCCTTCTTGTGCAGTTCTTAGCCCTTCTGAATTCTATTCACCCCAATCTACATGGCTGTCCAAGCCCCAACTAATGTTTGGCTGTGGACCTCAGCATCTGTTTCCATCTGCTGCTGAGTTGAACCTCTCAGAAGACAGCTCTGCTCGGCCCCAGTCTGCAAGCATAGCAGGTTATCATTAGTCTTGATAGGGGTTGACTCTCTCTCTCATAGGGTTGGGTCTTAGGTTGGGCCAAGCATTGGTTGGACATTCCCTCAATCTCTGCTATGTCTTTGTGCCTGAACATCTTGTAGGCAGGGTAAATTTTGGGTTGAACATTTTGTGGGCATGTTGATGCTCCCCTACCTCCATTATAAGTCCTGTTTACCTGGTACGTGGCCTCTTCAGTCTCCATGGCTCTGATACTAGGAGTCTGGTCTAGAGTCACCCCCATATCCTCCGAGGAGCCTACAGTGTTACAGGTCTCCAGCTTGTCTCAAGGTTGCCCTCATCCTCGGCTTTGGGTTGATGAACTGTTATATGGTTATCCTGTACTATATGGTTAAATTCACTTATGAGTGAGTACATACTATGTGTGTCTTTCTGGGTCTGGTTACCTCATTCAGAATGATCTTTTAAAGTTCCATCCATTTGCCTGCAACATCTTGGGTTATCTCCAGTTTCTGGATATTATGAATAAAGCTGATATGAACATATGAGCAAATGCCCTGGTTGTAGAGTATATGCTCAGAAGTTGTATAGCTGGGTTTTGAGGTAGCACTATTCCAAATTTTTTGAGGAAGTGCCAGATTGATTTCCAAAGTGGTTGAACAATTTTGTACTCCCACCAGCAATGGGAGAGTGTTCCCCTTTCTCCACATCCTTGCCAGCATGTGCTGTCACTTGATTTTTTTTTTTTAAATCTTAGCCATTCAGTGGAGGGGATGTAATACAGAATTTCAGAGTCATTCTGATTTGCATTTTTCTGATGACTAAGGACATTAAGCATTTCTTTAAGTGTTTCTCTGCAATTTGGTATCCCTATGTTGAGAATTCTTGACTTAGCTCTGTACCCCATTTTTAATTGAATTATTCAGTTTGTGGGTGCTTAGTTTCTTGAGTTTAAATATATATGTGTCTCTCTCTATATATATGTGCCTTTGTCAGATGTAGGGTTGGTGAAGATCTTCTCCCATTCTGTAGGCTGTTTATTTGTTCTATTGAGACTGTTCTTTGCCTTACAGAAGCTTTTCAGTTTCATGGTGAATCATTTATTAATTGTTGATCTTAGAGCCTGAGCTGTTGGTGTTCTATTCAGGAAGTTGTCTCCTATGCCAATACATCCAAGATGCTTCTCCATTTTTTCTTCTAACATATTTAGTGTGCCCAGTTTTATGTTGAGGTCTTCAATCTACTTGGACTTTAGTTCTGTGCAGGGTGATAAATATGGGCCTATTTGCATTTTCTACATGTAGACATCCATTTACATCAGCACCACATATTGAGCATGCTTTCTTTTTTTCATTGTACAGTTTTGGCTTCTCTGTCAAAAATCAAATGTCCATAGGTGTGTGGATATATATCTGAGTCTTTGATTAGACCATTGATCCACCAGTGTGTTTCTATGCCAGTACCATGCAGTTTTTATTAGAGTTGCTCTATAGTACAGCTTGACATCAAGATTGAAAATACCTCCAGAAAATCTTTTATTTTACAGGATTGTTTTATTTATTTGTTTTTTTTTTTCATATGAAGTTGAGAGTTGTTCTTGTTCTTTCAAGGTCTGTAAAGAATTGTGCTGGCATTTGGATAGGAATTGCATTAAATCTGTAGACTGCTTTTGGGAAGATGACCATTTTTACTTTGTTAATCTTACCTATCCATGAGCATGGAGATCTTTCCATCTTCTGATATCTTCTTCAGTTTCTTTCTTCAGCGACTTGAAGTTTTTCACACAAGTCTCTCACTTGCTTTCTTAGAGTTATCCAAAGATACTTTATGGGTTTTGTGGCTATTGTGAAAGTGTTGTTTCCCTAATTACTTTCTCAGCCAGTTTTCTTTTGTAAAAAGAAAGGGCTACTGATATTTTGAGTTTATATTTTTATTAAGCCATACTGCTAAAGGTGTTTAACAGCTGTAGGTGTTCCTTTGTAGAATTTTTGGGTCAATTATGTATACTATCATATCATCCCCAAATAGTGATATTTCGACTTCTTTCTTTCCAATTTATAATCCCTTGATCTCCTATAGTCGTCTTATTGCTCTAGCTAGGACTTCAAATACTATATTGAAGCTATACAGAGAATGTGGACAGCCTTGTCTTATTCCTGATTTCAGTGGAATTAATATAAGTTTCTATCCATTTAGTTTGATGTTGGCTATTGGCTTCCTGTACTATGTTTAGGTATGTGCCTTGTATCCCTAATCTCTCCAATACCTTTAACATAAATGGCTATTAGATTTTGTCAAATGCTTTTTCAGCATCCAAGGAGATGATCATGTGGGTATTTTTTTCAGTTTGTTGATGTGATGGAGTACATTAGTGGATTTCTATATGTTGAACCACCATGCCTGGATGAAGCCTACTTGAATATGGTGGATGATAGTTTTGATGTGTTCTTGGATTTGGTTTGCAAGTATATTATTGAGTATTTTTGCATCAATGTTATTGGGTCTGTATGGTTTAGGTATTAAGGTGACTGGCTTCATAGAATGAGTTTGGTAATGTTGCTTCTGTTTCTATTTTGTGTAATAGTTTTGGTATTAGATTTTGTTTGAAAGTATGGTAGAATTCTGCACTGAATCCACCTGGCCCTGAGCCTTTTTTTGGGGGGGTGGGAGACATTTGATGACTGCTTCTATTTTCTTAGGAGATATATGACTATTTAATTTGTTTACCTGATCTTAATTCAATTCAATTTTGGTAAGTGGAATTTATTAAGAAAATAATCTATTTCTTTTAGATTTTCAAATTTTGTGACATATAGACTTTTGAAGTAAGACCTAAGATTCTTTGAATTTCCTCAGTGTCTGTTGTTACGTCTCCCTTTTCATTTTTGATTTTGTTGATTTGAATACTCTCCCTTTGCCTTTAGTTAGTTTGGCTAAGGGTTTGTCTATCTTGTTATTTTTCTCAAAGAACCAGCTCTTGGGTTTTTTGTTTTGTTTTGTTTTGTTTTGTTTTGTTTTGTTTTTGTTTTTGTTTTGTTTTGTTTTGTTTTTTTGATTCTTTGAATTGTTTTCGTTGTTTCTAATTTATTGATTTCAGCCATGAGTTTGGTTATTCCCATCCCTCTACTCCTCTTGGATGTGTCTGCTTCTTTTTTTCCCTAGGGCTTTTACATACACTATTATTTATTTATTTATTCATTTAACGAAGGCACTTAGTGTTATAAACTCTTAGTTTTCTCTAAGAACTACTTTCATTGTGTCTTATAGGTATGGGTATGTCATGTCTTCATTTTTATTGAAATCTAGGATATTTTTTATTTCTTTATTTCTTCCATGACCCAGTTGTCATTGAGTAGAGAGTTGCTTAGTTTTAGTTTCCATGTATGTGTAGCCTTTTTGTTATTTCCGTTGTAGTTGAAGTCATCTTTAGTCCATGGTCCTCTGACAAGATACAAAGGATTATTTCAGTTTTCTTGTATCTGTTGAGGCTTGCCCTGTCACTGACTTTATAGTCAATTTTGGGGACTGTTCCATGATGTATATTCTTTTGTGTATGGGTGAAAAGTTCTGTAGATAGCTGTTAGGTCCATTTGATTCATGACATCTGTTAGTTTCATTTTTTCCCTGTTTAGTTTCTGTCTTGATGATCTGTCCATTTGTGAGTGTGGGGTATTGATGTCTCCCACTATTAATGTGTGGGGTTTGATGTGTGATTTAACCTTAGTAATGTTTCTTTTATGAATGTGAGTATCATTGAATTTGGGGGCATAGATGTTCAGAATTGAGATGTCATCTTGGTAGAATTTTCCTTTAATAAATTTTCCTATCTCATCTTTTTTTGATTAATTTTATTTGAATGTCTATTTTATTAGATATCAGAATGGCTATTCCAGCTTGCTTCTTCGGTCTGTTTGCTTGGAAAATTTTTTCCAGCCCTTTACTTTCAGAGAATGTCTGTCTTTTTGGCTGAGGTGTGTTTCTTGTATGCAGAATAAATATTGGTCCTGTTTATGCATCCATTCTGTTAGTCTGTGTCTTTTTATTGGAGAGCTGAACCCATTGATGGTGAAAGAAATTAACCACCAGTGACTGTTAGAAACTTATTTTGATCTTAGTTGTATAAGTGTGTTTATGTGCTTGTTTTGGTGTATTGAAGTTACTTATATCCTTCATTTTGGGGGTGTAGTCAACCTCCTTTGGTGGGAGTTTTCCTTCTAATTACATCTGTAGTTTTAAATTTGTGCATAGATGTTGTTTAAAATTGGCGTTCTCATGGAATATCTTGGGTTTTTTTTCCATCTATTCTGATTGCAAAGTTTCCTGGGTATAGTAATGTGGACTAGCACCTGTGTTCTCCTAGAGGTTGCAAGATGTTTGCCCAGGCTATTCTGCCTTTTATGGTCTTGGATGAGAACTCAGGTGTGATTCTCATAGGTTTGCCATTATATGTCACTTGGCTTTTCTGATTGCAGCTTTTAATACTTTCTTGTACATTTAGTGTTTTGATTATTATGTGGCAGGAGGATTTTCTTTTCCGGTTTATTCTATTTTGTGTTCTGTAGGCCTCTTGTATGCTCATAGGCATCTCTTTCTTAAAATTGGAGAATTTTTCCTCTATAATTTGTTGAAAATATTTTCTGGGCCTTGAAGCCAGGAATCCGTACTTTCCTTAATTCCTATTATTCTTAGTTTTCATCTTTTCATAATATCCTTGATTTCTTTGATGTTTTATGTCAGAAATTTTTTAGCTTTAACATTTTCTTTGATGGATACATCAATTTCTTCCATTGTGTCTTCTATACCTAAGATTCTTTCCTCCATCTCTTATAGTCTGTTTACAATACTCACTTCTGTAATTCCTATTTTCTTCTCATGTTCTCCCTCTTCAGACTTTCCTCAGTTTGAGCTTTATTTATTGTTTCTATTTCCATCTTCAGATATTGAACCATTTTATTGAATTCTTGCACTAGTTTGTTTGTATTTTTCTCCATTTCCTTCACCTGCTTGTTTGTATTTTCCTGTAATTCTTTCAGTGATTTATTCATTTCTTCTCTAAAGGCCTCAAACTGTTTTCCTGTACCTTCTTGTGTTTCTTTAAGGATTTTATTCATTTGCCCCATTATCATTTTCATAAGTATAGATTTAAGGTCATTTTCATGAGTTTTGCTTGTTTTAGCAGACCCAGGAATGCTTGGTATAGGATAACTAGGTTTTGAAGATGCTATATTGCTCTGGGTTTTGTTTATTGTGTTTTTATGCTGTTCTTTAGCCATCTCGTTGTCTATGTTGTTGGCTGGTAGATCCTGTCTCCCTCTGGAGGGGGTGTGGAGGTAGTGAGGGAAGACCCCTAGGCAGGAAGCTGTATAATCCTGTAGTTGCCCTCCTATGATTAGTAGGAATGACCTTAAACTGTCCTGTTGGGTGGTTCATGGGGACTTGCTTTAGGCTCTCCTCAGATGTATGATCCTAGAGACCAAGTAGACTCCTTAGAAGGTCAGGGACCCTCCTCTCTCCAAGGGAAGTCTGATACTGGATTTCTTGCTCCAATATTAGTGAGGTCCAGCTGCCCAGAGACTGTGCTCAATGAGTCAGGAAGTCCAAGTTTGGAGCTGCACACCCTGTTACCAGAAGGTATCGACTCCATGAGAAGGTACAAGGGAAGGTCCGCGATGGGGGTGGGATGCTTTGGAAGGCAGCCACCGAAGAGTGGTGGTGATAGTGGGTGCCCGTCAGTAGAGCTGTGCAACCCAGTACAATGGATGGTGGGAGCAAGCAGGTATGTTCCTGAGGCTGAGGCAGTGCTGAGGGGAGCCCAGGATGTTTAGCTGGGTTTAGCAGGTTGACCTGTGATTGAGCCAGAGAGTTTCCCACACCATGAGCTCTCATCTTAGATGTTTGGGTTTGGGGTTCCACATCACATCCTGTCAGTTGTCCTGCTCTCAGTGCTGTCCTGCTGTTGAGATACTGTGCAGACTCAGCCCTGCAATTTGGATATCCATCTACCATCTTAGTCTTAACTATTTTCAAGTACTATGAAAATTTTCATAACATATAGTAGTCTACATTTTACTAACTTATATGATATAGTGTCAACAGTAAGTTTTCTGAATGCATAGTGACCAAAATTAATTTGAAATCAAGTGTTTAACCAGGAGTGTTTCTCTCGGTGCTTGTCCATATTGCCTCACGTGACTTCACTGCAGCTTCGTTCTGAATACATGTGCACTTTGCACTGTGCATGCTGTCATGCCAAGCAAAACATATGACCACTGTCTAAAAACCCTTCAGCTCCAATGTAGACCACTATATATTATAAAACACAGCATATACATGTGGACAATATTCTAAGCACTCACAATTATAAAATCAAAACATTGATCAACTCTGAAAACCATTAAAGATGCTCTTCATCTTTCAGTATCAAATATTCAGCCAAAATTTAGTTCTCTTGTAAAAGTAAATAAGTATATCCATCTACTAGTATGCAAATTTTCTTTTCTCTTTAATGAAGAGTAAAATTACATGTATACCAGATCATGGTTTTAAATAAGTTTCCTTTTGATTTGCTATCAGTAAATGTTTGATTTGTACATAATTTATATATCTACCCAAGGATACATAAAAAATTATTGGACAAAAGGAGTCACAAGTATAAAAAGTTAAGAAATGGAACTTTATGCTCTGCAGTCCTATTTCACA
Organism: Acomys minous; assembly: GCF_964271855.1. Taxonomy (NCBI): domain Eukaryota; kingdom Metazoa; phylum Chordata; class Mammalia; order Rodentia; family Muridae; genus Acomys; species Acomys minous. The sequence goes on along the minus strand of NC_140499.1, from coordinate 10,612,900 downwards.
GCCATACGGTTACTTTCACTGCATTAGTAAGTACATCAGTAGGTACAATTACATATCATTTTTTAAAATTCACCTTATTTTTCTATCTAGTTACTCTGAAGGAAAAGATATTTGTTATTGTAAATGATACCAAGGCTCTCTTTGAAGTGTTAAAATGAAGCATTTCTCTCAGGAGGTAGTGACCACCACATGAGAGCAATTGACAAAGTATGTGATGTGTAGAACAGGCTGGATAGCAACACAGGTGAACGCAGGAGAGATTCCCTGCCTGTAGGACATATCCCCAGCTATTCTCATTAATAACTGCCTTTGGGCTTCTGGTTTTATAAGAGAAGAGAGAATCTGGATTTGTATTTAAATAGAAACTGAGCTGGGAGCTTCTAATACCACATACATTCTTAGGCTAGCACGTAAAGTCCACCGAATGAGGGATGCATGAGCCCTGCTGAACACCTGGGATGTGAGCAGCACAGCTGAGTGTAGGGAGCAGAGAGAGCCTTGTCAAGACAAGCAATTGTATGCCAATAATAGTATTTCCTGAGCATCTACGTCGGCCACAGCCTATGGAGAACTGTGGTGTGTGTCACAGTTCAGAATGTGTTAACAGTATCACCCAGTGGGTGGCTTCAACAAGTGTTTTTATTTCTGGGAGTTCTGGGAGCTGGTAGTCAAAAATCAACATGCCAGAAGATGCTGTTTCTGGTGAGGCCTTATTTGCTTTTGTAGACAGCCTGCTTCTGGTGGCCTCAAATGGCTGTGAGAAAACTGCCCCCTGGGTTTCTTCTTACAAGGACACTAATAGCATGCATGGAGGTTTCCAACCTTATGATCCAATCACCACCGATAGGCTCTACCTTCAACACCATCATACTGGGGATTATCATTTCACTATGTGAACTTGGGATCACACAACCATTCTTCACATGCTGAAAGCAAATGGTCTTTCTCCTTCAAGGAGCTAGAAACAAAACAGATGAACTCACTGTCCTGAACTCGAGCAAAGAAATAAACATTAGTCAAGAAAGGCTCTGACCTGTGTCTTCAGCTGCTGAGCTGTGATCGCTAGGCTGTGTGGAATGCTGTGGTTGACAGAAGTAACTGTTTATCTTGGAGTTAGAGCCACCAGACAGTCTAATAATGCGGTTCTTGATAATGGCTTTGGATCTTGTTCTAGCAGCTCTGCCTTTAAAAAAAATAACCATGACTGCGGATGTTAGCCTGACCTATAAAGAGGATGAACACTACAAAGCTGAATGCCACTGAAGTCCAACAGAAGCCCTAAACACAAAAGCCAGGCTGAGCTTCCCTGGTTACTCACATTCCCCACACACTGTCAGACATCAGTGCCAAGGCAGAGCACGCAGAAAACTCCACAGGAAGAGGACAGCATCTGTGCCTGGTACTCAGCCACACATGGCTCTTCCCTTCCTGAATTTCAGCCTGTGCCTTCCCATGCAAGAAACTGTAATGTCATCGTTTTCCATTAAGTTATAGGAAACGTCTCATGAACTGTCAGATTGGAGAGTGGCCTCTTGTGGAGACCAATTCCTTATAACGTTTGCACTTGGCTTAACCTCCCATAGTGGAGATCCGTGTTAAAAGTTTTAATGAGAGACAGGAGATGATATAAAGCTTTTCAGTTTCTAGAGATGATAAGATAAAAACACACACACACAAAAAATTGGGCCACTTCTACTCAGAACATTATTTGTGAAGAACACAGACAGAAATCATTTACAAGCAGAAAAATATAGAACAAGAATAGAAATAAACATACTTAATAACAATCAAGATTCTGAAAGGAAATCTAATATTTGAAGCTTTCTGAATAAGTGCTTGTGTTTATATCTATATATTACTTTTACATTTATACTTGTTATAACAAAATCACATGATAAATCCAGAACATCACAGGAAGATGGAAATATCTTCTCCATCAAACCCTTCCTGCTCCAGTATTCCCTCTCTTCCTCATCATATCACTATGTTCTATTGCACATTATTTGAAATCCCACCATCTCTGCCCTTTTCCTAAGTTCTTGACCTCTGTGGGTATTCCAAATAAAACACATCTCTCCGATGAGCTAAAGCTTAATAGATGAGTAGAAACATGAGACATTTTTCTTTCTGGGTCTGGGTTACCTCACACTGCATGATTGCTTCTGGTTCTACCCATTTACCCTGTAATTTCATGTCTCTTAACAGCTGAATAATATTCCATTGGATAAAGTCTCCATATTCTCATTATCCATTGACATCTGGTGGACATCCAGGCTGGTTCCATTTCCTGGCTATTGTGTGTGGAGCAGCAATGCATGGCTGACTATGTATCTCTGCAGTAGGGTATAGAGTCTTCTGGGTACATGCTCAAGACTAGTACAGTTTGATCGTGTGCTGGATCAACTTCCTGCTTTTTGAGTAACGTCTACACTGATTGTAATGTGGTCATATCAGTTTGCACTCCCACCGGCATAGATGGGTGTTCTCTTTCTGCAACCTCACCTCAGCATTTTCTTTCACTTGTTTGTTTGTTGCTGGGGGTGGGGAGGGGATGGCTATGAGGTTTTTTTTTTTTAATTTTTGTTTTGGTTATTTTTTAATCTTAGCTATTTTTACTGCATTATGATAAACTTTCAAAGCAGTTTTAATTTGCATTTCCCTGATGGCTAAGGATCTTGAACATTTCACAAAACATATTTCTGTGTTATTCATTGTTTGAACCTCCTTTGTTTAAGTGGGTTGCTTGTTTTCTTGCTGCAATGGCTGCTCGTTTAGTGATTTAGTTCTCTGACTGTAGTCTAAATGGTCACATGCTGTCAGATGTGTAGCTGGTAAAGGTGGTTCTTTCATTCTACAGGCTGTCTGTCTCCTCACTCAGAGGATGGTCCCTTTGCTTTTCCGGAGCTTGTAAGTTTCATGAGGTCCATATTGTCAGGTGGTTATTTTACCACCTCCACTACGAGGTCCTATTCAGAAAGTCCTCTCCTGTGTCACTGAGCTCAAGTGAATCCCTTCTTCTTCCTCTGTCAAATTCATGGTCTTATGCTGAGATCCTTGATCCGTTTGGAGTTGTTTTGTATAGGATGACAGTCAAATGACTGAGTTTGATTATTACGAATAAAGCTGCTATGAACATAATTGAGCAAATGTCCTTGTTGTGTGGTGGGGCATCTTAAGGGTATATTCCCAGGAGTGGAATAGCTGGATCTTGAGGTACCACTATTCCCAATTCTCTGAGAAAGAGCTAGATTGATTTCCAAGTGGTTGTACAAGTTTGCACTCCCAGCAGCAATGAAGGACTGTTCCCCTTTCTCCACATCCTCGCCAGCATGTGCCATCACTTGAGTTTTTTATCTTAGCCATTCTAATAGGTGTAAGATGGAATTTCAGAGTGGTTTTGGTTTGCATTTCCCTGATGTCTAAGGACGTTAAAATTTTCTTTAAGTGTTTCTCAGCCATTCAATATTCCTCTGTTGAGAATTCTGCTTAGCTCTGAGACTCATTTCTTAATTGGATTATTTGGTTTGGTGGAGTTTAATTTCATCGGTTCTTTATGTATTAAATATTAGCCCTTTGTCAGATGTAGAGTTGGTGAAGATCTTCTCCCAGCCTTATTCATAATAGCCAGAATCTGGAAACCTCTTAGATGCCTTTCCATCGAAGACTGTGGTGCATTTACACAATGGAATACTACTCAGCTATTAAAAACAAGGAAATCTTGAAATTTTCAGGCAAATGGATGGAACTAGAAATGATCATCCTGGGTGAGATAACACAGACCTAGAAAGACACACATGGTATGTACTCACTTATAAGTGGATATTAGCCCAACATGAATGTCGTCTGAGAGCCTCCACTCAGCGCGGGATCGGGACAGATGCTAGGACTTGCCACTGGACTCCATGTAAAAGTAGTATGGATGGATGGGGAGATAGAAGGACAGAGAGGCTCGAGGAGCCCCACAAGACCATCAGTGCTGATGGATCTGGACCCAGGAAGGACGTAACAAACTGCTGTATAACCAAGGACAATGCATGCAGTAAAGCTAGAGCACCTGCTCAGATCTAGCCAATGGACAGCTCATTCTCCACAGTTGTGGAGAGACTGGGGACTGCCTCTGACATGAACTCTAGTGCCCTGGATTTGATCAATTCACCTTAGTGTGGAGGCCTGGTGGTACACAGAGGAAAGAGAAGCAGGCTATCTGGATGAGACCTGATAGGCTGTGATTATATGGTGGGGCCTGTCAGAGGCCTAGAGGAGGGGAATAGGGCAGAAGAGGGAAGGAGTAGGGAGAACAGGAAGATACACGTGGGGAGATAACTACTGGGATATAATCTGAATAAATTATAATAAAAATAAATATAAACAGTAAGTTTAAAAAATGAACTGAGTTTGATTCTTCTATACGCAGGAGCCCAGTCTGACCAGCACTACTAAAGAAGTGTCTGTTCTACATGTTGGCTTCTTTGACTGAGGTTTCTATGTCATTGTAATCTGCCCTATGAAGAAAGTTCAGTTTACTGTGTACAATATCGGTAGTCAGTAATGTCATAACCATTCCTTCGTTTCACATGACTGTGGATTGGCTGGGTTCAGCCTCAGCAGTGAAAGAGATGTATTGCAAGCCATGTCCCAATCCAAAGAAAAGCTGTAGCTATAGCTGACCCACAACAGCAAGCAGAAAAAGAAAGCAGCCCTCCCCAAGAGTAGTTTTCACAGTCTTTTCTCTTTCTTTCAATTTTGGTCTCTATCATTTTCTCCTATTGTACAATGATTTGCTCTGCCTCATGGGTAATATATGTAGTTGCTGTGGTGCATTTACACATACTTAGGTTTGAGGAAGACCATTGTCCAACAATGTCTATTAAACATGCATATTATTTGATGCCTTTACTATTTTATCATTAGAAGGGAATTGAATCACCAAACAGTAGTTAAGGGGCATAGGAAAGCAATGCATTTTAGCTGGTTCTTTGAGACGTTTTCATGAAACATTCTAAGAGTTGTTTCATCATCACACTCAGTCATCCTGAGGTGCATGTACTGAACTGACATGTGTAATACCATCCCCTTTCACTGAGGCAGAAGGTAACAGTCTGTGCAAGCAATGCATAGAAATGTATGTTAACCATTAGGGAACCCTTAAATATGGCACATTCTAGTGACATGGGCCTTTCAGGGGCGCTCTCAGACACAGTACTTATATTTTGTGAAAAATCAAGTATCTGCCACTACAGCAGATGTCACGCTGAAGGCCAGTTCTCTCAAAGATGAGAGGCAGTGTCTGCAAAGTGGGTGTTGGACAGATTAAAGAACACTCCGCGGATGGACGGTATCGTTGCTGGCTAAAGTGCCTTCCCAGAAACTCGGTGCTCGGCGCCAACATGGACAGCCCAATCAAGGCTTCTTGTAAAATCAAAGAAATGTACAGAGATGGAACTCTGCACAATCTGACCCACACGGTGGCACTTTTAGATCTGTCAATGGCTGACTTGCACTGGCAGCTTTACTACAGCAGTTTAATATAAAATTAGCCTATTCGTAATATTTGTGTATTTCATAGAGCGGGGCTACATGTTGTCATACCCATTGCCTTTATTCATTACGAACCCCGCCTTTTTAACTATACGGTCAGTGCCAGGCCTCCTGCCCTGCATCCACTGGATAGCATGTTTGATGGAAATTGTGGCAAAAGTGTATAGGGGATGGAATCTTCTGCTTTGTTACTATCACAGCCTCTGAAGGGTAGGGAGTTGGGGAACAGGTGGGAAACCTCTCCCTGCTAGAATCCAAACAGAAAGCTTTTTAAAAAACTGTTTTCATCAATGTATGGGAACAACTTGAATGTGGAGAAAAAGGTGACCTCTCCATGTTTAAGACAGACACAGTCTGGCTGTTCTCATGGGTGTGTCATTGCTACATCATAGATAACTGAGTGTGTGTGTGTGTGTGTGTGTGTGTGTGTGTGTGTGTGTGTGTGTTTGAGTGGCATGTAAGTGAGTAAAGCTTCAGCATGAAGCTGCCACTCTATTTTAAAGTACAGTCTTCCTCAACTTACTATCAGTCATTCACTGGGCAACCACATTACTGTGTGACACTCAAGTGTCAGCACGGACCATTACGTCATTGCTTGTCCGATACCCTGAAATATGACTAGGTCTAGTTCTGATCTGATAAGGAGTCTCATGCTAGTGTTGCCAATCCAACCCCAGGGACTGGTTTCCAAGCTAGGGGAAGTGGTAAAGATATTATTGATGATGGTGCCAAAAAGCTAACCATTTTCCCATGCCCTTCATGTTGGGCGAGAGTCCAACAGTGACACAGAGCAGAGCCATTTGTTCAAGTGTCTCAGACAAATCAGTAAAATAGAAAAAAAGGTGAAAGTTTTGTAAAGTTTAAATATCAACCACAACTTTTCTCAGCTCTGTATAGGTGTTTCTGGTTCATTGCACTGACTGAAATCAGTTGTGGTTGGGGGCAGGGAAGGGTAGGGGTTGGTGGGGTGGCACGGGGAAGACCAAAGTTTGTGTAGTTTTGTCTCATTGGAAGATGTAGACATCAAACTCTTCTCTGGGCTCTGTGAGGTTCTTTCTGTCTCTTCTCCTCTCTGTGCGTGTCAGAGCTACACCATTGTAATAGTGCTGAAGTTAAATGAAGCTGAGTATTAAAAAAAAAAAAAAAAAACAAGAGGACCTGTAATCAGGGAGGCAGAGACCATGAGATCTCTGTGAGTTCAAGGCTAGCATGCTGTACAAAGCGAGTCCAGGACAGCTGAGGCTACACAGAGAAACCCTGTCTTGAAACAAAACAAAAAAGGGGGGGCACCAAGGAGTAGAAGCACTTCCTCTTCTATTAATTACCTTCTCCTCAACTTCATAAAATGTGTTAGGCCTACTTTATAATCTCTATCTGGGTCAGGGTGCAGGACCACTAACAGGAAAGTGGCCTGTGCCCAAGGTCACATGACCAACAAGTGTGAAGGAAAACAGAGCCCCAATCTCCTGATTTCAGATCTAGTCTTCTTAAATTGTCAATGAATGAAAAGAAACCCTGTAAATTAGACTATAATTAGACACTCCTGTACTTTCAGGCAAAGTGAAATATAGAATTGGTCCAATTACCTCAATAATTCAAGCCCCCCAAATATGAAAACACTTTCATGTAGTATGTCTGAATATCTCCAGCCAAATATCTGAATAATTGCACCAATTATTCATATCATTTTGAATATATGTATAAATCTGGGCTTTTTGTGGGACAGGGATGAGGGCAGAGCCTGAATTATGTGTCCAATTTTCCAACATAAATAGAGAGTATCATTTTTCATTTTCCCCTTCTAATTTGCTTCAAAATCCAGTGGCTTTTTTTTTTTATTAAATTGAAGTTTATGGATAAATGGGAAAATCTTTACTGAAATATGGGACTTCCCACTGTAATTTTGGTTTGAAATTGGCTGCTCATAGGCACAACTTCATATAAGCACAACTTCTTGTGACAAGACATGGCTTTCTTTTGGGGGGCACTGTTGGGAATGGGGAATACTTAAAAACATGTTTTTCACATCCTTTCAGCTTTTATTCTACTTACAGTGTTGAACTGTGACCCCGGATTAAATGTTTCACCTCTGCTAAAGGGGGTTATATTTAAATCACCTCAAGACAAGCCTGATATCAGGAGAGGGTTAAAATTATAGTAACTCAAAACTAAAAGAAACTCACCCCTTCTTTCTGATCTTACAAAGCATTGACCTATTTCAAGGAAGAATTAAGTTCTTCTTCTTTTATACACATTAGCTATAGGCCAAAACTGCACATGATGTCAGCATTAAAATAGGCATTGGCCATATTTAGAAAACAACCCACCAAAGGTTTTGAAACTGTAGAAACACACACCAATTAAAGCCGATTAAGGGTAGTGAAAAAGCTAGTGTCCACGCTAACAAAATCTGTCAGCCCACTGTCATTTGTGCTTTATAATAAATGCAGTGCTGGTCAGAGGGTGGGAACAGCGTTACCGTGGACTGACAAGTCTATTGTGCTCTGAACAGGTACCGCACAAAAAGCAGTGGGGAAAGTGTCTTTGTTCGCTGTGGAGTCTGTGTTCACAATGGGCCGCGCAGACGAGGAAGGAAGAGGGACGGACGCAATTATGGCTTCTTTGGAAGGCTATGCCCAGCTTTGGCTGCATGTTCCCCCCAGCATCAGGGTGCACACTTCCTCTCCCCGGTGATAACAGGTGCCGCAACCCCTAGCCGACTTCCTGACTTAGGATTTCAAGCCTGTTTTATCTGAAACGAATCAAAGATCCCCTAGATCCACACAGTAGGGATACACACACAAAAGTGACTTCGCTCGGCCTTGGCTTTTATGGGTCCCATCGTGGGATTCCCAGCCAGTGTGCTGTGGAGTTCCTGTACTCTCCTGCTCCACGGCCCTCTTCAGTGTGTAATGGAGCAGCAGCAGAGACTCATGGGAGGAGTACATCATACATAACTTGAGAAGAGTTTCATTGACCAAACATGAAAAGAGAAATGAGAGATCAAACTAGCAAGAGGGCTCGCAGGCAAGGTCACTTCCACGCAAGCCTGATGAGCGGAACTCCAGCGGCATCCCTGGAGCCGATGGGCTGATGGAAGGAGAGGGCCAGATCCATGGTGGTGTTGTCTGCTCTGCATGTCAGCCTGGGTACTGCTCCTTTATGGTAGGACTCTATCTATCTATCTATCTATCTATCTATCTATCTATCTATCTATCTATCTATCTGTCTTTCTATGTATCTATGTATCTATCTATCATTTACCTATCTATCATTTATCCATCATCTATCTATCATTTATCTATCTATCTATTGCATATATATATATATATATATATATATATATATATATATATATCAGTAAACAAATAGTGTTTTGAAGAAACAGAGAAAATGACAGAACAAGATGTAGATATAGCTTAATTTCTTAATTTTAAAAGGGAAAAACTCCCTTGTTCATGGAGCAGTCTGAGACAACTCATTACTTTAACCTAGACAGGCCATCCTTAAATCAAATATGTTAGAAGAAGAAGAAGAAAATCCATTTGCCAAACTGCAATTACTAAAATGTAGATTGTAAGGTTTTACTTAAATATCTAGCCTTTTTATAACATAAGCTCCAAAATACTACCTACAGGACTTTTTCAAAAGAAAATGCTCAATGCAGAACAGGATTAAGTCTAAGGTTGCATAAAGTGTTTGAACAAGATAAAATAAAGAATTGATTTGATATAATATTGTGTGTGAATGTATATGTGTGTGTGTGTGTGTGTGTACTGCATTTATTCCATTATGTATAATGGAATATGTATTATTAATATAATTACATATGACATAATATATATCATATAGAGAAATAAAATGCAACTGTTAAAATCATATCTTTGAATATTAAACTTATTCTGTCCATAGTTTCACTGTGACAGAGCACTAGATCCAACTCTGGTAATATCATGTAAGTATTTCTGCTTTCATTAACCTTTCAGCTGAACAGGAAGAAGAAAATATAAGTATTTATTTGAACTATGACACATGGCTATATGTTAGCTGAACCAGCAAACAAAATGAAAATATCATGTTTCCAAAACAAGACTTGTATTTGCTAATTATTGCTGTGTAACAACCAATCTCAAACAACATACACACATGACCACTTATGTGAAACTGTATGACTGTGGTTAGCTGGAATAGCTACCTTTGAAATCTTGCTCATTCTCTTTAAAGCAGCAACATGATTTGGGTACGTACATTTCATGGTGTGTTGGAGATACAAGAGGCAGCAAACACAGGGGAGACACTGAGACAACAGACACCTGGGAAACAGTAAGACAGAAGACACAGAGGACACACTGAAACAGAGGACACAGAGAGACACTGAGACAGGGGACACAGGGTGACACTGAGACAGTGGACACAGGGTGACACTAAGACAGCAGATACAGAGAACTCAGTTGACACAGAGAGACACTGAGACAGGGGACATAGGGAGACATTGAGACAGTGGACACAGGGTGACATTGAGACAGGGGACACAGGGTGACATTGAGACAGCAGATACAGGGAAGTCAGTTGACACAAGGAGACACTGAGACAGGGGACACATTGAGGTAGTCAACAGTGGACACAGGGGAGACACTGAGACAGTGGTGAACACAGGGGAGACACTGCAACAGTTGAAACAGGGGAGACACTGAGACAGAAGACACTTGGGAAACAGTAAGACAGCAGACACAGAAGACACACTGAGGCAGTGGATACAGGGAGACACTGAGGCAGGGAACACAGGGAGACACCGAGGCAGTGGACAAAGGGAGACCCTGAGGCGGTGGACACTGGGAGACACTGAGGCAGTGGACACAGGGAGACACTGAGGAAGTGGACACAGGGAGACACTGAGGAAGTGAACACAGGGAGACACTGAAGCAGTGGACACAGGGAGACACCGAGGCAGTGGACACAGGGAGACACTGAGGCAGTGGACACAGGGAGACCCTGAGGCAGTGGACACAGGGAGACACTGAGGCAGTGGACACAGGGAGACCCTGAGGCAGTGGACACAGGGAGACACTGAGGCAGTGGACACAGGGAGACACTGAGGCAGGGGACACAGGGAGACACTGAGGCAGTGGACACAGGGAGACACTGAGGAAGTGGACACAGGGAGACACTGAGGCAGTGGACACAGCTAGACCCTGAGGCAGTGGACACAAGGAAGCATCTTCATGTCTTAGTTTGTGAGTTTTGAAAAGCTGAAAGGTACTAAAATGTACACTGTTAGCACCGTTGGTCTCAATGATAATACTTATTGCAGATTTCTGAGTTTTCCTCTTCATTTTTCCTTAGCGCTTTAATGATAACATCATACTTCTTTTATGGTCATATCACAATAAAGTTACTTTCAATATTCCCCCGAACTAAATATTCACAAATTTCTTGTCTAATGACCTCTTTTATATAAAAAGAGGCCATAAAGAAAAGGAAAGCCTACTATGCTACGTTTTCTGTATGTCAAAAGACACAGTTATCCCTTTTATAACTCCACCTGTCTTTGAACAGAAACTAATATTTCTGTAGATCTACTCAAAGTGGTAGATAATCTAAGGTGCCTACCAACCCAGACCATTTACTGCTAGTTCTCTATTAAATAAAAAAACCCAACATATTCAAACAATGCCAGTATATTTGGAACAACAGATATCCTGAATTTTGCTTTCATATGTGTAGGCTCATCTAAATGCTAAGGGATGGGGGAAGTCTCAGTGGCTCAAACCATGAGATTTGTTTGCTCCTCTCTGATTTGTGAGCTCTGTCTGCGGCACATGGCAGGAATGCTGTCCTGTTCTCCTTCCCTGCTTCTGCCCCCCCACCCCCATCTTTCATTTCCTGAGGGAAGGCACTGGGAGCCTGCCCCCTCCAATTTTTTGGGGGGGTGCCATGAGTAGACTGAGTGGAACATGTTTCTAGTGAATCGCTTTCCCAATTAGGCTAAAGTATTAAAGACAAGTAACTTGAGACGGAAACTCGCATTTCTCTAGCACTTTGCAGCAGATGTATCCTATTTACTCTTTATTTTATTGCTTAATGACTGGATCTGAAGTAATTGCACTGTTTGACAGATATTTATTTGTAAAAATGTGATTCATTCAGGCAGACACTTGGAGAATGATTTTCATGCCAACAGTTAAAATTGTGTAGGCTGGGGACCTGCTTCAAAAGATGCAAACATGCATGTAAATTCCATGCATCAAGCCCATCCACTTTCGGCTCCTTTTAATTTTAGAACTACGCAGTTAACAATGAGTGCAAGTGAGCCAAAGGCAGGGACTTCTGGCCCTTCGTCAACCACAATCACCAGCACAGTTCAGAATTAATTTCCCAACCATGAATCACCTGCAGACAATGAATCACGCTTTGGGGGACTTTTGCCAAACAAAACAATCCATCATGCCTCGTACAACTTTTGAGGACAGGGCCATGGCAACATTTGACTAGCATAGTTGAAATAGGGAGAGGAAAAGGAGTACTGTGGAAGAGTGGAGAAAGTGACCAATGTCTGTGAGGTGCTCTCTTTATCAGGCAGCGGCATTTACGTTCCTCACTTACTTAGGCCCTCAGAACCTAATCCTCTAGTGTCTGACCCAGACAGAAAGTGGTAGGAAGACCTTAAAGAATATTTAGATTCCCCAAGTAAAGAAGTAAAGAAGCATTTTTAAAAGAAAACAACCACTCTACAAACACACACACACACACACACACACACACACACACACACACACACACACACTCAGAGTAATTATCGATACGATTGTTTCACTGTTCAATTCTCTTTTCTGGGTTTGAAACAATGACACAAACTACTGCTGTTTGTTTCTAAACATTATGAAATATTTTGTTCTTCAAAATGTAATACTGAATGCTACACATATATGGTGGTGAATGAGAGTGACCCCCAAGGGTTTACGTGTTTGAATACTTGGTCCCCAGTTGGTGGAACTTTTTGAAAAGGATTAGCAGATATAGCTTGTTGGAAAGAGTGTGTCATTAGAATGGGCTTTGAGGTTTCAAAAGACTCCCAGCCCCCCCCTCTCTCTCTCTCTCCTGTCTGCAGCCCCCCTGCCCTCAGCCACTGCTCCAGCACCTGCCTGCCTGCTGCCATGCTCCAATGATGATGGTCACAGACTATAACCTTATGAAACTGTAAGCTCCAAACAAACACTTTCTTTTATAAGTTGCCTCTGTTATGGCATCTCATAGCATTAGAAAAGTACCTAAGACAACATATATCAACATTGAAAGTGACCATTTAGAAAAGAAACTTTGCAAATCAAATTTGATTGCAGAGCTGAGGACGTGGCTCCATAGACAATATTTACCATAAAAGCAGGAGAACCAGAAATGGGGTGCCCAGCTCCCACATAAAAGCTGGGCAAACCCAGCAGGTGCCTGCTATTGCAGCCCTGGGGAGGCACATACTGAATGCATGAGTCAAGCTGGATGGTTAGCCTAGCTGGAGTCAGCAAGCTCCAGTTGCTACAAGAGACCCTGTATCCAGGAGTAAAGTGGAAATTGATAGAGGGAAATGCTGGACATCAACTTCCAGATCCACATGCATGTTCAGACAAATGTGATAGTGCTCACAAGTACACATGAGCACACACACATGCACACACCTATGTATGCCCTCAGACATATGAATATGTGCACACAATAGCACATACATACCGCATGTGCGCACACATGTGCACACGTTCACACACACTCACACACATGCAAACACACACAAGTAAATGATAGTTTGGTTGCTGTAAGGTATAAAGTAGAATATAGTTAAAAACTATACACTAAATATAAAAGTAAAAGCTTGACAGCAAAAGACATCTGACATACGGTGCTCTGAGTCATCAAAAGAGGATAAAGAATAAGCAAGAATTGTCACCAAGAAAGAGCCATAAATAATAAGAATGTGTGGATGTGTTCTTAGAGAAATACCAGGAAGTCAAACTACCTTAATGTCCTTTCTTGTTATTAACCATTGCCATCTACCAAGTTGTCATGGAATATCCGCTCAGTGTAGGCATACACAGAAAAGATTCACCTCACACGGCAGAGAAAACAATACTTTTCTAGACAGGCCACCAGCATCCCATTTTAGATCATGAAATCATGTACGCCAGACTGTATAGATTCCAGAGTCATCCAGCTGTCAGGCAGGTGAATCAATCACGTTAAACATTAAGGTCATGGACTGAGGCCAGCGGTAACAATTTCTGTGGCCTCCATGTCATTTGCTTGGAGCATCCTCTGCCTTTACATAAACCTTGGAAAGGCGGCCCTCCCAAGGAAACACCTTTTGTACATATAAGTTATCTTAAATACCTATTCAGATGAATAGATAAATAAAAGTCTTACTATCTCAAAAAAACAAAAAACAAAAACAGTGGATTTCCAGTCCTGATACCTGTCTGTCATCCCAGATTACCTTAGTGCCTCGGTTTACAGTTCTCTTCCAGAGTTCCTAGTATTGCACTGAGTGCTTGAAAAGGCCCGTGCTCAGCCCGAACCAACCAAGGCTCTCAGGATAGTGATACTTGCCCAGTGTCTGTTGGCTTCCTGGCAGATGCCCTCAGACATCTGTAAGCAAGTTGGAAGCGAGACACTTTGGCCCAAATCATTCCAGTTTTAAAGATGCAAACTCAGACTCTGAAATTATTTGACTCTTCAATTCATATTCTTTGCCTATTGCTTTAATGCCACACAGCTGTTTGAAGATACATTATACAGGGCCCTCGATGGTCTTCTGTTGCTTTAGTCATTGGATCCCTGGAGTAAAGCAGGAAGTAAAGACACTATCCTCCTCAAACTTACCTTTACATTCTTGGCCATCCTGGTTAGTAGCTTCAATTTTGCCTCTCACTCTTTCTCCTATATTTTTTTAAATACCCAGACAGCCCCAATCACCACATTGAAGAAACACATGCCTGAAGGAACCCAACTCTCATAATCTTCCCCTCAGGAAATGAACAAGATTCAGAAGAAATCTTCAAGTGGGCATGTAGACACAACACGAATACAGTTTCTACAGCAGCAAATGTGCCTTCCTCACTCCCCAAGAATCTACTCTTCTATCTTGTCTTGATCCTTTTGTGCCACCGCTTGGTACCACTGTAAACAGTCATGTTTAATGTTGTTGGCACCCAGAACAGCTAGCTTCAAATAGACCCACAGATGACTTCACTGTTGCATGGTAGAGCTGACAACTGGTGCTAATTCTCATCAGTGTAGAACAGCTGCAGGTGCTCTTCTTTATTTATTCAGAATGAAAGAGAAGCAGGCAAATAGAAGGGTCCAGAATGGAATATGGAATGATTCTGTTAGCCAAACACTTGGAGGGATTAATCATATATATATATATATTATTGTGGATTATATATAATAAATTGTATATTATACATTATATAATTGCATATAATATTATATTATATTTAATTATAATTATACATTATAAGTTGTATTATACATTAAGTATATTGTGGATTATATATATGTGATCTATATTGTGGATTAATGCCTTCAAAATTATATGTATATATGTTTTTAAAATTAAATATTGGACATTATAAGTATGATATAGATATAGATATATACATTTACTTATTTACTTACTTATTTGTCTGTCTCAAGGAAAGAAAAATAAAACTGGAAGTGATCTTTAACCAAACACCCCAGAAACCACATAATCTGAACAGATGCTTGGTGAAGTGGCTTTAGCCTGCCTGAGCACAGCAAGCATGGCTCTGGCAGGCCTTGCCTTTCCCCTCTTCCCTCTTCTTCACTAAAAACGATTAGATTATACTCCTAAAGCTGCCACCAAGGTTTATTTCACTATTTACCTGCTTCCTCCTTCTAAGGCTGATTTCCAAGGTCCAGCTATCAAAGTATTGAACTCCAGAAACCAAAACCCCACTTTGGCTCACCTAATTAACATTACCAATCAAAATTAAACCCCTCATCCTAACACAGTTCCCCCTTTTACCTTCACAAACCACCATTTCCTTACAGGCCACACCAGTCTTTTCTCTATCCAGTCAGTCTTCTGTCCCTCTAGGGCAAATTTTCCTCTCCGCACCCCTCAACCCTTGTCCCTTACCCCTTCTCCCTCATCCCCCTCTATTGCCTGTCTTTGTCTCCTATTTCCCGCTCTTTGTCATTGTGGGGCAAAGAAGTCTCCTCCGTGCTGAGAACTTGCTGTTGAAGTGTCTTGTGCCTGTATGGGTCCTTCTACATGATCTATTGGTAAGGATGTAGCTAAATGACCACACTGCTCCATCTAAAGGCCTGAGAGATACATGATATTTTGCCATGTCATCAGAAGAAGGAAATGATAGAGTTAAGTGGGCAACCAGCAGTCTCTGCCGTAAACCTCAAGCCAAAGAGAGATTCTGACCATGCGCACTTTTAGCTTCAGACTCACACATCCAACTGCTTATCAGATATTTCCACATGGATCCTCCTCTTACATCTTAACTTGGGTGCTCTGAACAGTTTATCTTCTCTGTAGCTGTTCATTCATTACACACTGTACTTGGTTTCACAGAACATTGTCATCCAAGTGTATTGTATCCATGTTCTTCCCAATGATCCCTCTCCCTCCCTTTTCTCTTCCTTACCCATACCTTTAGTAACCCTTGCCTCCCTACACAGTTTGTTTCTATTTTCATGTCATATATGAACACATTATGTCATGTATTTACATAATTCCTGATTAACAACTCGGAGAAAAATGCAATATTTGTCGTTCTGAATCTGTCTTGTCTTCTTTAGTATGATCCCTGGCTTCATTTATTTTCCTGCAAATGGAACCGTTTAGTTCTTCTTTGTGGCTACATGGTGTTTCATGGTGTGCGTTTATTACACTTTGTTTCTCCATCCTTCCGTTGATGGACATCTAAGTTGACACCGTGAGCTAAGTGTCTAAGAACAGTGCTGCAACATGCATCAATGTGTAAGTATCTGTGATGCACGCACCTGGATCCTATGACAGGCTAGCTTTGTGAAGACCCTCCATACCGATTTCTATAGTGTCTCTGTTAACTTAAATTCCCACTGTCACTATGCTTTTTTTTCTTTTATCTGCACCTTCTTACACATTTGCTGTTACTTTATATACTATGATCCACATACCCTATTTCTCCCCAAACTGTTCTTGCTCTCTATCTTCTTATAACAATACTGTAAGCCATGACATCTTATCCTTGACCCTGTTCCTTCATCCACCTTCTCTCATGCATATAGGAGGTGTTACAATGGTTTTCTCCCTCAGGACTCTGACATTTGACAGCTTTCATTATGGCTTTGAACTACAATAATCCCAAGTAAACGTACAAATATTCCATATTTTATGGATCTCAGTCC
Source organism: Acomys minous (assembly GCF_964271855.1). Classification (NCBI taxonomy): domain Eukaryota; kingdom Metazoa; phylum Chordata; class Mammalia; order Rodentia; family Muridae; genus Acomys; species Acomys minous. The sequence continues at coordinate 10,595,950 of NC_140499.1, read as the reverse complement.
TCAGTTTTGAGAAGGAGAGCACAGATAGGGCAATGCAATTATCAACAGTTACTCGGTATCACAAGTAAAAGAGATGAGAAGAATATCTAAAAGTTTAATCAAGCCACTTTACTCCCGCATTGAAACTCTCAGAACTCTTATTATTGACCATTGTTATGTGAAAACATAGGAATATAGGTGAGGGTTATTACCAGGAACAGAAACAGAGACAGTTATATCACCAAAGCTCACCCCAGCATGGGTGACAGATGACAAAAGCTGGGAACCTGGAGGACACTACACAGCATGCAGGCAGCTCAACAGGTTATAGAGTGTCTCTTACAAGTGACTCCATTGTCAGAGCCTCTTCCAGGCAGTCCATTTGGCTTTTGCTCCTTCCAGGCAGCTGGTCTGGCCTCATATTTTTCTTTGCCACTTAGCTTTGTCTGAGAGGTACTCTCAGTTTTTATTCATTACTCTGGAATGCAAGAGTATCATGAATTTGGTCAGTTTCATGGATTTCCTACAGGTGTTGAGTTGATTAACTTCTTGCTTAAGTAATGTCCCTGTAGGATGTAATGTTTCAGTACAGGAGGAAACATACACTAGTGTGTATAGAGAGGAAGTCAGCTGTACTCCTACTGTGAAGTCAGTAGGTCGTTGGAAAGCACGATGTAGAACATCACACCACCTCATGAGTTAGAGAGCTCAAGAATGTCATATCCTATGGCTCGCCTTAATCTTGCCACTCCTCCTTCAGGACTGTTGATCCAGACAGAGATCACTTAGTCTCACTTTTCACATGTACCATGCTTGCCTATGCAAAGTCCTAAGCATGTTGTTGCTATTTGACTGTAATCCTCTCCCTAAGCAAGTATTATATAATTCCTAGACAACCCTTCAGAGACTTTGTCTCCTGCTCTCCACTTAGATCTGGAATTAGATACATTTTACAATTACTTTGTTAGCAACTTTTGCTTTCCCTCCAAACTTTTGTTATAATTGAATTTAATATTTGTTCACTCTCAAGAATGTACTCAATATGAGGATAAAAACTATTTTCTTCAATGATGTATCTGAAAAATGAGAATGGACAATAAAATCTAGCAGATCCTCAGCAAATTAATTAATAGTATGTCTCTGAGTGTTTAGGACTGAGAACAAAAGAAGCAAGAGTTACAATTTGAAGAGATTTTTTTTACAGAGTTAAAATTAGGACAAGCACACCAATTGTATTAACTAGAGCATTTTTCATTTAGAAAGATAATCTAAGAATACATTTAGAGTAACGGACTAAATATCATATGTCAAAACTGACAGGGATATGGAAATGTCAGCGTCTGCTTGCCTTCTGAGCACTCTTGGTTGTCATAGACCTCTTGCATGATGTGACCATAAGTGCTCTGGCCTGAGTCCTGCAATCTCCCTCATGGAGACTTTGTGGTAAAAGTTATGAGAAAATGGTGAACACAAACACATGAATCTATCAACTGGTCCTATTCTTTATTCTATGTCAAGCCTGTCTCAGGGGTATACATCTTAAGAAGTAGTGCTCCCACAATACTGATCCATTCTTACCATGCATGGATCAATACCTCTTCTTGTTCCTTATTGCCACTAGTGTAGATCCAACACCTTCTGCATTATAGCACCATTCATGCTGTTTTATTAGCATTTTCCACTCTTACACATTTTTGTGAGTGAGAATGACATGATAAAGCAGATATGGGGTCTATACCTATAACAACAGCTTTATGGAAGGCTGCAGAAAGAACATTATTTAAATTCATGTGTTGAAGACCAGTCTGAGAAACTTAGCAAGAACCTATATCAAGAAATGTACTAAAAGGTTAAATTTTTTTTGTCTTATTAGGGTTTCCATTGCTGTGAAGAGACACCAGGACCACAGCAACTTTTATAAAGGACAACATTTAATTGGGTCTGGCTTAGAGTTTCAGAGGTTTAGTGCATTATCATCATGGTGGGAAGCATGGCAGTGTGCAGGCAGACATGGTGCTGAAGGAGCCACGAGTTCTACATCTTGATATGCAGGCAACAGAATGAGCCTGTGAGCCCCACTGGGTGTAGTGTGAGCATGTATAAGACCTCAAAGCTTATCTCCACAGGGCCGTACTTCCTCCAACAAAGCCACATCTACTTCATTAGGCCACACATACTAATTGTACCACTCCCTATGGCCAACCATTCAAACACATGAGTCTATGGCGGTCACACCTATTCAAACTACCTCATTCCACCCCCTGGTCCCCATAGACTTGTAGCCGTAGAATAATGCAAAACACCTTACTCCAACTTGAAAAGTCTCCATAGTCTATCACAGTCTCAACATCCAAAATTCAAAGTCTCTTTTGATATTCATAAAACTTTTCACTATAATCTCCTGTAGATCAAGATTTAAAAAGCAGATCAGATACTTGCAACATCACATGGCTAAAGGTGCTTCTGGCTGGGGCTAGAACATGGCCCCGTGTTCTATTACACATTCATTACCTTTCTATTTTTGATGATTTCATTCACTGCCTAAGCTGGCTATTCTGAAATTTGTTCTGTAGACTGACCTTAAACTCAGAGATCTACCTGCCTCTGTCTCTTGAGTTCTGGGATTAAAGGCGTGTGCCACCACACTTGTACCTAAGCATTTCTTTAATTCCCTTTCACAACATGGAAACTTAGCGGGGTGGGATTTTGTGCTGAGGTTCCACTCCCTTAATTCTGCTTCATATCTGTAATCTGTTTATCTCCTTGAACACATGATTTTGCTCCTATGCACTTCTTGGTGCCCCTTTAATTTGTGAACCACACACTTGGTATTTTTTTCTTTTTCAGCTGGCTCTATTTCATAAAATTGCTCTTCATAAGAGTGAACCACAGGGCAGAGTCTACAATAGGCTGTTTTGAGATGTCTTTTGCCAATGCAATTGATCTAAATCTCTACACCTTAGCCTCAGGCGGACCCTTTGGACAATGGAAAACAGCATCCACATTTTCCACCAAATTATCACAAGAACACTGCATAAGAAACACACTAAAATGCTCCTCTGAAACCTCTTGATCCAGGCCTCCACAATTCAAATCACCCCAAGCACCACTCTCCTCCACGCTTCTACTGTTACAGCTCTTTAAGCTCCACTTAAAGCATTCTACTGCCTTCCTAACTCAAAATCCCAAAATCTGTATTCCTCCAAGGAAATAAATGGCCAGGCCTATCACACCTCTCCTGGTACCAGCTTCTGCCTTAGTTAGGGTTTCAGTGTTGTGAAGGGACATCATGAACATGGCAACTCTTATAAAGGAAAAATATTTAATTAGGTCTGGCTTACAGTTTTAGAGGTCTAGTGCATTATCATCATTGTGGGCAGACATGGTGCTGGAAAAGGAGCTGAGAGTTCTACATCTTGATCCCTAGGCAGCAGACAGGGATTGTAAGTTCCACTGGGCGGAGCTTGTGCATGTATAAGATCTCAAAGCCATGGTCCACAGTGTCACACTTCCTCCAATAAGGCCACACCTACTATTATTGTTATTCCCTGTGGCCCAAGCATTCAAAACATATGAGTCTATGGGGGCCATACCTAGTCAAACCACCACAACGTTTTAAAATAAAAGATTAGTTGGTCTAACCTAAAGTTGATAATGACAACAGATGGACACGACCAAAACAGTAAGATACAGCCCTCCTTTAGGCTGTCTACATCAGCAACTGCCCAGAAGGCTCACACTGACCTCGAACCTTGCAGGCATTCCTCTGGTTTTCTAGCTGTAGACAGCCCGAAGACAGCAGGAGATATCTGTTGATGCTCGTGGATGTAGAAGTATACGAATTGATGACAGACTCTTCTAGGGATCTAATGGAGAAAATCCAATAATTCTGCTGGTTTCGTATGAACAGGGTCAAGTTGCAGACTCAAACACAAACATCTTTTGGATAACTCACTGCATCCTTATTCTTAGTACTTTTATGGGCTTTGATTACAAGGCCCATTGATATATAAGCTATCTTAGTAAGTTTCGTACACCCAAAGAAAACATTTAAACAATATAATGTAATGTCTGAAAGACCCACAAATCCCACTGTTTGTGAAAATTTGAAAAGTTCTGTCTTGCTCTGAAGGAAGAATGTCTAGTCTACGTCAGCATCAGATAAATATCTCATATCTTTCTCCAGTTCTCTCTCAAAATATGTGTTAAACTATATTTAATACTGCAGATTAGTTACTCCCCAGTGAATCCTACCCTGTCCTGCCTATCATTTCATTTACCACCCTGAAGGTTTAAATCCATCCACCTTTAATTGACACAGACTGGGGGCACTGCAGTGCAGGAAATGTCTGGCTGCTGTAGTGCTGGAGGGCTTCTTCTTCTAATGTCTCAGAAGATGACTGGGGGAAATGTTTTGTTTTAGTGTTGATGGTATGTCTGGTTCAATTAATCAGTCAGCAAATATTTACGTAAAGGCTTGAGCTATCAATCCCTTTTGCATTGGCAAATGTTCTGTTCAGGCAAAGGCCAGGAAGGCCCTTGGCTGACCATAGTGACCACACCCTACTACTTCTGGCTCTTTCTAAGTAGATACCAGTTCATCTACCAAGGAGCCACTATATTGTATGTATGCATACATATCTTCTGGTCTACAGTATCAATGAATCAATATTCAGTCTTTTCTTCCTTTTGCTCTCCTTTTGTTTTTGAAAACAGGGTCTAGCTTACAACTCAGACCACTCTCAAGCTCATGACTATGACTTTCCTGACTGGTTACAGCCAGTGCAACAATGAGCAGCATCTCTCTTCATCTTACATATTCATCTGCTCTTTGAATAACATACTGGTAGATCAATGTCTAGCATGTGTATAAAAATGTGTGGCTAATCAGGTATTTTTAATCTTACTAATAGTTTTCCCTCTTTTTTACATCTGGACTTTCTCCCAGCCTCACCATATTTCTCTTCCCTACTATGATGGGGTTGAGAATGTAATTAGTGTGTAGACATTGTAGAGTTGACAAATCATGAGTTTTATCTTAGTATTGCACAAAACGAGGTTGGAATATAGGAGCAGGAGGATTAGAAGTTCAAGATCATCCTTTTCCACCTAACAAGTTCAAGGCCAGCTTGAGATACATAATAGTCGGTCTCAAAGAAAAGAGAAAGAAGGAAAGGAAGGCAAGAAAGAAGGCAGGTTTTGTTTGGAAATAAGATTGATAATAAGAATCATTTTTACTTCAAAAATTAGTATTTTACACTATTATTTCATTCTAAAGCAGAATTTGTAAACTGGTGCATTTTGGAGCCCTTTGCTCATATTTCTGAAGTAATCACGCAAACTTGAGAGTTTTCTTCAGTGCCCCTTACCTCACAGGGGTCTTCCTGGTTGGCATCTATGGGTGTCTGTTTCAGGCAACATTTCTCAGAGGCATGGCTTTCAGAACATGCTTCACTGTATTCTAAGACAATGCCCACTGTTTGGCTCCTCTTTGCACTGCTTGGTGGCTATGACCCTGGCCATTCAACCCAATTCATGACTGACCTTCAAGCTACTAAAGTCAAACATATGTTTCCCTCTCACTAAGGTTCAGGGACAATTGCAGAAGAGGGCATACAAGGAGTGTGTCAAGGGCCTGAGGCTATAGAGAAAACATAATTTTCTTTACACAACAGGGCAGTTTCATGTATAAATTCACAGTGGCTGCTATAGCACACATAATCTATGCAAGGCCAAGACAGAAAAATAAAACTCAGCATGGAGTCAGAAGGAGCACAGAATCCTATCCCCAACCACAGAGCTATTGACAATTGTTAGCTGCTGGCAGATAGAGAGAACTCTATGAGTGTGGTCCCTCGTATGTCAACCACAGTCCAGTGTAAGACCACACATCCAAGAGCATCTGGGCAGAACAAAGTAGTGTTAAGAGAAAAAAAAAAAGAACACAAAGTAGGGTGGGTAGACAAGGGGATAGATCTGGGAGGAAGTGATAGTGGGTTGAATACAATGCATTTAGTACATTGTATAAAACTCTCAAACAACTAGAAAAAAATAATAAACTAAGTGTCTTAGGAAAGCTCTCTGTGACTAAGCTCTGCCCCATGCCTGCCGGAACACTTGAAAATACTATTTGAATGAATCTTTTTAAAAAAAAGAGTTCTCTTTGTCTTTGAATTCTCAGGAATTAGAACAATATAAAGGTAAACAAAGCACGGAAGTGGAATTGGATTATGCGATGCTCTGGTTTGGAGCCTGAGTCTCCTCTATGACTCATGTGTCAGAGCCGTGATTCCAGAGTGGCAGAGTTAGGAGCCCGGGTCTAGTGAGTTGGTTTAAGTCTTGGGGCATAGCATTGAAATGGATTGCATGATCCTAGTCTGTTCCTGTAAGCAGCTTTGCCCCATCAAGCACATCTGCTTAGCAGCAGGCCCAGGAGCAACAGGGCTCCTTGATTGTGGGCTAAACCCTTCCTCCATTTGAGCCAAAACAAACAGTTTCTCTTGTTAAGTTACTTATCTCAGCCATCTATAACAGCACTGGAATGCTCACGGTCTTGATTCACTACAGGTGTGACCTCAAGCAAGGTGTAACATCTTGCTTCATCCATAAGATAAGCATGACAGTAGTAGGGGGCAGGAGATGGCTCAGCAATTAAAGCTCTTGTCCTGTAAGCAGCCTGATGACATCCCAAGAACCTGCATCAGTGCCAGTGGGTGTATTAGCTTCTCTGTACTGCCCACACTCAGAAGACAGGCATGGGAAATGCCTTAAGCAATATGTAGAGCTAGACTATCTGTGCCATCAAGTTATGGGTTTAATCGAGGAACCTTGCCTGGACACATGAGAGAAATCACTCTTGATTTTGGAAGACTGCTGAAACGGTCTCCAGATTCCATGTGCTCACACACACGTGTATGTTCATCCTCCACACACATGCAAATATCAATAAAGAGAAGAAAAATGGATAACAGTAATATCCGCAGGATGGAATAAGAGGGAATGTTTAATGGGTAATATAAGCAAGGCCTGAAGAAATATTAACGTATTACATCTTCAGTTGTTAGAGGTTACTAGCTAGCACCCTAATTGTTTAGCATACTACTTTTTCTCTCCTTTAATCACATCTTTTCATTGATGTCTATGGTTCCTGCTGAACTTAAATATCAGCTCTATTCACACCTCTCCATCATAGGTCCTTCCTTTGAAATCTTGGTTGCCATGTACAACTTCCTATTTTATATGTCCACTTTGATGGCTCGCATACCTCTTACATTCAAGTTTCCTCTCCCGCCTGGTCACCTCTGCATCCTGGCAGAGAAGTACAAGCTATTAAAACTAGAAAAGCAGAGACAACCTTCTGTGACGTTAACTCTGATGTTCAAGTCCTGAGACGTCAACATCCCAGCTCCCCTTATAGCTATGTTCTTCAGAGCTTGTGAATGTCCGTTACCCAGCCCGTGGACTATTGTGGTAGATTTCAACAGACTTGCTTCTCAGCACTCTGACCTCTTTAATTCCCCATTGTCTATGCGTCTGGGAGAACAATCTTTTCAAACACTAGGAGGCCTTATGCTTTGATAATCCAGATGCCCTCTTTATTGATTTATAGTAAAGATGAACTAACTCCTTAAATAAGATCATAAAACACATATGTCTCAGTTATAAGTTGCTTCGTGCTCTCTGTTGTTTTCTTACTGAACACGTTGCCCATTGTTTTATAATACGAAAACAGACTGATCTCCCAGTGCAGGGCCTGTGTACATGCTGGCCGTCCTCATTGCTTCATCAGTTCCTGATCTTCATGCCTTCTTGATTGTAACATCACAATCTCAGAAAAGCCTCATCTGAACTTCATGACCAGACATGATTTCACATCCCTCGTGTTTATGACGCTTGACAGGACTAAACCTTTATATTTCTTCATGGCATTCTTGGGCTATGTTTGTCTTGTTGTGAGACAGGACCTTCAGGAGACAATGCTGCAACTGAGTGGCCAGGGTTTCACATAGACATTTTTTTATAGAAATTGGATGAATGAACTTAACTCCTAAATCCTCTGAGCCCAGCTCTGTGTCTCTAGACTAGTGCCTGCAATGACAGGAGCCTCGTCCTGGGGAAGAGTTATTTATGGGATGTGGACAAGCTAATTACAGCGGAGTTGCTACTAACTGTGATTAAGGCCTAGTATGCTTGAGTAGGCATGGCCCCAGAAATGGAAGTGAAGTATATTGGGTATTTGTTAGAGAACACATCGTTTGACTGAGCCTGCTGCAGGAAGACAGAACCCAGCACTTTCTCTCCTCTTAGGATTTCTTACACTGCAGCGCTGGGTCCTCGATGCTCACAAACAACATGGTAGGACACTAATGGGACAGACAGGATGACTCTTGTTAGCTGTGCTACATTTGCCTTCTAATACAGAGTCTGTATTTGAATGCTTTCTTTCCTAAAGAAGTGGCTGTTTCAAATTATGATGACTAAACACAGACTACAGATACTCCCAAAACCACAGCAAGGCAACAAGCTGGGAACTGCATTATTTTATCTTCAGAATAGCCAGAAATATTTCAATCTTCACTCTTTTGATGACTTCATAAAGAAATAACTATGTGGTTGACTTACAAAAGAGAAAGAGAAGAGGAGAGAGAGAGAGAGAGAGAGAGAGAGAGAGAGAGAGAGAGAGAGAGAGTTCAGCCTTTACTTTTGAATTTTGCAACATTATCACAATGCCTAAGAAGAAAAGAAGTGATTCTATGGCTTTGATGTTCAAAAAATATATATAATTTTTCAGTTTCGAAAAGATGACTGCCGGGAAAATACTTTTTCTATTAATATAATAGGACTTTTAAAGTCTTTGGACAGTTCATTTGAATGGCCACAAGAGAGCAGTAAGAAATTAAAGCTCAGTTGGTGACTCACAGTCACACTGATGTGGGCTTTTTGCTATTAGGAAAATTTGAAAGCCAGAGTGACTGATCTTGTTCATAGACTTAGAGAGGCAGTCCAGAACTCTATTCTTTGCCGTTAAAGCTGTTTAGTCAAGAAGGGTAATGTGACACCCTCAGTAACTAACCAGGAAAGAACCTCGAATTAGAACTCCCAGGAAAGCCAAGTTCTTGAAAAGGAAAAAAATATTCTCACCTAGAGCGCAGGGGTGTCTTGAGAAGTTACTGGCCCATCCCTATGGAATATGCAAGACAGAAAGGTATGTGGCACACTATACAGTCCCACAGGGATACCTAGGCATCTTTTAGAGCATGGCCAGTTTTTAAGAATGTTAGCAACCCAGGATCATTTAAAATTCTAATTCTAGTCTTTCTTCTTGTAGTTTAGCTATTGTATAAAGTGCTATACTGTGGGTATTTCTCAAGCCTCTCCCGGAATCCTTCATATTCTCTGCCCTGTTTGCTCACACTAACTTTGCCATGGTTGACTTAATATCTTAGACACTGTGAATTTTTAAAGTGAATTAATTTAAAACGTGAATTCACAAACGACTGGTAATGCAACAGCACTAGTATATGAATGTCACTGTAAGTCAATTCAGGGAAATATTAACAACCAGGTTTTTAAAAAATTGCTCCAAACTCACCTACAGTAGAGTCACAGTCAATATGCATGCGAAAATTATTCATGCTTGAACGTTAAACAGCAAAATGTAGATTAAGATGACAAGTGTTTGCGAGCAGATGAGCACAGACTGAAAGCAAGAATGATGCTTGTATTACCAGGAGAATGGCACCCAACATGTGGAGCAGATGTGAACGCAGCTTTCCAAAGGACAGTTAGAAAAATAACACAGAGTAACAAGCTTCAAAGTGTGAATTTCCTTTAAGCTGGTCGTTTTGTCCTTGTGAGTTAATGCTATAGAAATAATCAGACAAGCTAAATGTAGAGAATTCAATAGTAAAAGAGAATTGGAAAAATGAAAACTATGTCTTAAAGAAAAACAGAGTTTGTAAAAATAAAGGTGAAGGGATGCAGCTGAACTTGGTCAAAGACATTGCAACTATTATAAAACACGCATGTGCTGGCACTGAAAACATGGGGTGAATTTTAATTCGTAGTAAGTTTGAAAACATCCTCAGTGATTCAACATAGGAAGCCATTGTGTTTAGCTGCATAGGAAAATATCTGTATGTTATTTTCAAAGTAGAAATTACCCCTGGTTATGCGTCTAAAAAATGATTTCCTTTTTTTTTTTTTTTGCACCATCTCATAAAAATTGAGACTTTTATTTCCTTGCTTGCTTTGGTTTTAAACAATAATGTTACTTTTAAATTAAAAAGAAGCACAAATATCTATTTTTATGTTCTAGAAAAATTCTCAGAGAATCTTAAAAGTTAGTTTGATAAATCCAGGAAAAGGTTAATATTTGGTCTCCATTTACCAAGTGATGGAAAAACATATTAAGAAGATACAGCACGTGTAATTTAGAATCTATTAATATTAAGAATAATATGCATTGAATTTTTTCTAGAGTAGCTATGAATGATACCTACAGTCGACTTACACATGAGGATTATTTTTTAAAACAGTACAAACAGGTTTTCACACTCTAAATGTAAAGCCTCTTGCTTTTTAAAAGAAGCAAGCTCTTCCTTCTCATTATATTTATCAATAATCCAGTGACCTTGCATTTAACCAATTTCATTTTTTCTCTATGTCTTAAGCGACTGTATGCTCATGGATTTTCAGTCCTAAATTTAACCAGTAACTAATATAATGAAGTACATTTCAGAAAGGTCTTTACTTAACTCGAGTTCTGTCAGGCTGAGCATAGATTCCTTAATGAGGAATCAAACTTTAGAGAGAGGATAATTATTTCATATTTTGGAAATATTATGCTTCTCAACATTGCATGAGCAATCATTATTTTCTGACCAAGTTTGAAGTAGCTCTATATTTTTTACATTGTGAATTATCACATATTTTCTACCAAACCACTAATATATCAGATTTAAACCAACAGTGCAAAATACATATTATTATCTGTAATTTATGATGTAAAACTAATCATAGTAAGCACAACCCGTTGCCTGCCGTGGCTCATTACATGAATCTGGGAAGTATCCAGGAGTGAGCTTTGGATCTCCTACAACAAGGTCACGTTTCCTTGGAAGAGACCCTTCCCTCCAGGTAATCATAAATGGGGGTCCGTTTCCTTCCATTAGGGAACCCTCCTGAACAGGAAAATAAGTAGGATTTTCTTCCTGCTTATGGGAATGAGAGTCAGACTGTGATGGTGTGTGTATTCAAGGCAGAGTAGACCAAAGCTCCGAGCCTTCCCCTCCCCTTCCCACAGGTGAAGCAAATAAGCTGAAGTCCTTGTCCACGTTTCTGTGCTCTCTGGTTTATGGTGTATGGATTAGAGCCGGTGTTCTCACTGACTTTCTCAGTTTCTGCTTTTAACAATGAATTGTATCTTTCTCAAGAAACAGAAACAGTGTCGTGGAGACATGAGACCAGACAAGGAAACAAAAGCCACTGTTTTATCCATTATAGCTGAAAATGCGGTCTTGAGCTGCCAATTACATTTTGCTTGGTAGCCATGGCATTCAAGTGTTCTCACTGTGGAGCTTGTAGAAGGCCTTGGAGACAGAACAGAGAGCAGCCATGCTGTCGAATCAGGAAAACACATTCATCATCTTCCATTTTCCTTACGGCTAATAAATGGAGTCATTTCTTGCAATGGCCTTTGTTTTCTTTGATAGGAGGCTTCTTGGAATTTCTGAGGATCTCCTGGTTCTTGACATGTTCTCTTTCCATTTTTTTTTCTGTTTCCTGAATTTCACTGGCATTGTTCCTCATATATTTTTGTTCTTTTATACAATATGATGACAAACTAGAAATAACTTTGAAACCACAGACACTCCAAAAGGAAGGGCTCATTAGGTAAAGATCTTAATTTGCAATCATGAGTACCTGAATTTGATCTCCACACCCTATCCCAGAAGAAAAGCCAAACACAGTTTAAGTATACCCAGTTAACCCACTAGCAGGGAGCAGAGACTGCAGGATCCCTGGACCTTAAGGACCAGCCAGCCACGCCCTACTTGTCAAGCTCCAGGCAGATAATAGACCTCCTTTCCTAAAAATATGGCTAACAGCTCCTGAGGTAAGACATGAGAGTTTGTCCTGTTGGCCCTTCATGTACCTTCGAGCGCGTGAGTGCACACACACACACACACACACACACACACACACGGATGTGATTGGAAGTGGAGGATCGCTGGAGCACAGGATGTCATTTTCTTCTAGGATGTACTGACTGTGAGTTACACTCTACCAGTGCCTTCACTGGCTGCCCTTGTTAAAGGCAGTACATCGCAAAGCAAAACAAAAAGTCATGAAACTAGGATGGGAAGAGAAGGGTGGGGGATGACTGTGACAAGAATTGGTATACACACAATTATAAAATTATCAACAAATAATTAATTAGAAGAAACAAAGAAAGAAAGACACAGAGGATGATAAGGAAGCAGGGATGGAGGAAAATACACAGAGGGAGAGAGGGAGAAGGAGGGCTAGAGGAAGCCTGAGGGAGACTAAAAGGGGCAAGGATATGCAAACAGTCATTAAACAGGGAGGTAAAGACGCTGAGGAGGAGGGAGGGTGCCCGTGGGATGAGGGGAAAATGAAGCACTTCCTTCTTGAGCACTGGTAACCTAAGGGTGACCCTGCCCTGCAAAGAAAGTCTATGAATATGTCCATGAGAGTGGCTATGGCAGAGGCTTCTGGAAAAATATCCAGGGTTGTGTCACTCTTTTTGTTTGAACTTTCTCATGTTCAAGCTCCGTGGAAACATAGACTGCTGACATTAAAAAAAAAGGGTACTTTCATTACTAACTCTTCTCTTTTTATGTTAAGAAACTTGGCCTCTTTCTTTGAGCAGAGTTACCTATTATGTAAGTATGTGACTTGCAATGTATTGAAATAAAATATTAAATGACTATTTTTGCAACACTGATTATACACCCAACATGTCTAAGTTCTCTTTCTAGGCTACAAGGTAAATGAAATAAAGCCAGGACTCTGGCAGTAATGAAGGCAGTTATAAAAATAAGTGAATGCAAAGGACTAAACCCTGAGTTATCTGTGATCAATAGAGACTCTGGAAACATCCACAGACCTTTTCTGGTCACTAGATAAACTTAGATAAACTCAAGGGTTTGGTTTCTAATCTGCCTGCTGGGTGGCTAGGCCATGTAATACGTGACTAACAAAATTATTTTCATGGAAAGACGTAATCTTGTATAGAAATACAAAAAAATAAGCCAGGTGTGGTGGTGTATGCCTGTAATGCCAATATGCTGAGAGATGGAAGCAGGCAGATCTCTGTGAGTTCGAGACCAGCCTGGTTTACAAAATGAGTCCAGGACAGCCAGGGATACACAGAAAAACCCTGTCTCCAAAAGCAACCCCCCACCCACACACAAAAAAGAAAGATAAGACAAAACATAAAAATAACCTGATGAAGGAAACAGGTAATGCCAGGAATTATAAACACTGTGAAGAAGAAAAATGAAGCACAGTAGTAGAGAGTTCTAAAGGATTCTTTAAGTACAGTGGTCCAGAAAGGGTTTTCTGAGGAGATGACACACTGGACCAGCCAGGACTCAAAGGCAAAGTGACAAGTAGCCAACGCGATGAGGCATGAAACAAATATTTCAAGAAGAGATAAAAAGCCAGCTCCGAATGTTCCAGACTGGCTCCGGAAGATGTTGTTCTGCATAGAATGCTGTATGGAACACGAAGGGCATGAGTCAAAAATGGCACAGCCCAGACCATGCCAGGCTTTTGATGTCACAAGAAGGAGATGATAAGGGTGTAATGAAAGGCATTAGAACACTCGACAAGGGAGTGGAGTCAGAGCTAGGATGAGCCTCTTTTAAGGGCTAGGTCTTGTCTGTGGATAAGGAAGTGGGCAAGAATGCTAGAAGGGAAGGAGGAGGCAGGAAGCTGTGTCACAAGTACCCCGAGGAAAACGGTCTAGGGATATTTATCCTGTGATACTAGGCAGGATGGAGATGTTTTTTGAGCTGTGTTGAGTTCTCTTCTGACGCACTCATCGTATTGTCTCTTAAGCTAAACTTGATGGTGAGAGATGTAAATCCCGAAGCAGAAAAGTCACAGCCCCACCAATGTTAGAAAAGCACTTTTTCAGTGTATACACTCTGATTTTTTTCCCAGCTTATGAGCACTGCACTTGAGGTAATGACTCTTTCCTTCACCACAACGCACGGGGCTTCCGACCTCCCCAGCCACCGCAGGTGAAGGAGAGGCAGGTAACACTGCTTCTGAAAGTGGTAAAGGAGAAGTGGATGTGCTTGTAGAGCGCAGGTATTGTGCCTGGATTTCAGTAATGCTGTAATCAGAACCACATTGCTTTGTAGCAGGAAATCTGGGCTTCTAAGATCTGTAAAGTGGAGCTTTACCAACTGACCTAATCGTACAAAGAAAATATCAAACTCTAGTAACAGATGTGTGTGTGTGTGTGTGTGTGTGTGTGTGTGTGTGTGTGTGTGTGTGTGTGTGCTCTTGTCTGCCTGAGGAGTAGAAGTTGGGGTTCCTGCCCAGCACAGATCACAAAGCACACAAATACCCTGGCTCCACGTTTTAGCAAAGAGCTTTCCTTCAATGTGCCAGATATTGTTAAAAACACAAAGATCCCTGTTCATAAACACTAAGCTTTATGTGGATCCAAAGGCACATGTTTATTTGTGTGGTCAATGGCCCACATACTTTAAGAATCATGTAAATAATAAAGCTAAACTACTTTCTTTGGTATGAGTGAAATTGATGGGCCAATAAGCGGACACATTTGCGGGCCAATGCATCGGCACATGTGCTGTTGATGAGATCAGTGAAGAGCGTGCATCTGAAAGGGTTCCTGACGCCTGCTTCACATCTCCCCTTAGCTGTGTGAATCTAATTAGATAGCTCTCTAAAGGTGGCTGCAATTATTTCTTAGCAATGCTTCTCGATAAAGAAAGGACTGCAATTTAAAATCTGTAAGACCTAGAGTGGAAAGTATCTCTAACGTTAAGTGTTATCAGACCACTTGGATGACTCCATAGGTCCTACCGTGGGGCAGATGTTGGTAGGTGGAAATGGAAATGCAGAGGGCATCTTCCCCCGTGTGAGGCTTATGGCAAAGTGACTAGAGTGAAGGGATGGTAATGGAACTGACAACAGACAACCAACCAAAACCAGCTTCACTCTCACTGAGTCCACACTAAGCAGACACTCCAACATGCCCAGCCTTCCTCAAAATGTCCCAGAACCTTCTCCTGACCAACAAGAAGCCCCTTTCAACTGCATGCAGTGATGGCTTTTAACTCACTATCTCCTTGCTCTCCTGTCAATGACAACCTACACCCAATATCAGAGCACTGCTCACAGCAGAGAGCTGAGCTCAGACTTAAGGTGGTGCCAGTTACCAAGCAGTGTTTCCAAAGTGCTGAATGAAGTCAACATTCTTTGTTTTCCATGCTTTTGGCAAAAGAAAGTACTACCTGCCCAAGATAGGGTCTGTTCCTTTGCTGATTTCTGACTTCTAAAACCATTAGGATATAATGTCCTATATTTATTTTTCTAGAGTTACGCGAAAGATAAGTTAAAACTGGCATACAAATAACTCAAGGCCATTTTCTGACCCTGGCCCATCAGAGTGGGGTGTTCAATGGTCTTCACACCCACCTGGGTCAGCAGAGTGTCTGTTCCTGTGCCCAGTGCCGGGTGTCTCCTGATCATCACAACCCACCCTGTCTCTGAGCATTGAATGAGACTTCGTGAGAGGATATGACATCACTGCTTCCAGGCGGTGACAACAACCTGATGGAAAGAAACTTGAAAGAACTTTTCTTTCATGTCACCCCTTCTCGGTAACTGAAGACAGTGTCTGCAAAGGTCATCAGAAGCCTGTTTTCAGCAGATAGGAAGAGGGCAGGAAGGGACTCCAGTTTGCTGGCTGTAATAAGCTCAACTACTATCAGAATAGAACCTTAATATGCTCAGCAAAGTCAAGACCAGGCCACATCCCTGAAGCTCACCGTGCACTGAGTCCAGCACATGGTGGCTTTTACTCATGACCTGTAACTCACATTTTGACATAGTTTAAATTATAACTTTATGGAAAACCTGATTCGAATCAGTCATACAGAGATTTTGGGGGGGTATTGTAGTAATACCAAATTTAAAACAAACAAATAAGGAACCTAGAAAACAATACCTTTGATAATTACAAGGAAAAAAAGGGAGAAAACTATAATTTTAGAGGTATATTTAAAAGCCTCTCTCTTGAATACTACTAATTTGCGGTTTATATATTCAACATAGATCCAACATAGATAGAAAGAAGTGGGATTGAGAATTTTAACTCTCTGTGTGAATTAAGAGCTCTATCCACTATCCATGTATGAAATTTTCAAAGAAAACGAAAGTTTAAATTGACGAAGCTCTGAACCCGAGTTCAGTTCCCAGCATGCACTCTCACAGCTCGGTCTGTAACTCCACATCAGGGCATGTGGCTCCCTCTTCTGACCTCTTGGTCATCTGCACTCACAGGCACATACCCACACAGTCATATGCATATACACACACTGTGGTGGGCTTAAGTCTTCTTGTTTGGGAGAAAATGGAATAAAATTCACTAATAAAATTCACTGGTCAAAATTGTTCCGTCTGTGACTCATCTGTTGACAGCAAATTATTTAAACCATTAAAATCCTGACCTAAGAGAAAGATGGTGTATTTAGTGGGAAAGAAGGCTTTCTGTTCTACTCTGTGCTTTCAGAGTATGGCTCAGAACCTTCTACCTGCTGGACAGTCAAGTCAGTGAATGGTTAATAATAAAATTCAGTTACTTGTCACAGAAAATGCTATTGTACAAAATTGTAAGGCACATAGTTTTATATTCATAAAACTTCATGATAAGAGTTTTCATTTAAATAACTTTCATTACTAAGAGACAAACATGATTTATTTGTGATTTTTCTGCCATCATTGTATGTACATTTTAAAATAACTTGACTACATGAAAGAGGCTTGTCTTAAGTCTGACTAGAAGTAATGTCTGACTAGTCCACATTATCATTCAATAATATGAATATTTTAGGTTTCTCAATATCTTAAAAAAAACTCTAGCATTTGCTATTTCTGCATTAAGGTTTGAATAGATTCATTAATTTACAAATTTGGAAATTCTGCATTGAGCCTTGTGAAACAAGTTATTTTTTTTTCTTAAAGTTTCAAAACAAACAGTAATTTTTCTAATTAACCCAAGGATTAATTCAGTATGGGTCAAAAATAATTTACATAGCCTTAAAAGTATAATACAAAGTTACTTTTAAGAATATATTACTTAATCTAAGATAATGTTAAGTCCTTTAAGAAAACATTTAGTCTATTATTCATTTTTTGGAAACAGGAAGGGAATCTGGGTGGTTTTAAATTCCTAAATCCAGTGTTACTCTAAGTACTATCTCCACGCATTTCACTAAGGCCAGGGCTGCGGGTCATTTTTGTTTTGAAAAGGTGTCAGTGGTGAAGTCAGATTAAATGTGTACACATAGACATTTCGAATGATAGTAAGCCACTTCTACAGTATTGTTCAATGTGCAGATGATGAAAAGCTGCCGGGACACCAAAGAGATCATATTTATTCCCTAAGAACTGTTTTCCAGACCCTACATTTAGATAAATGACATTTGTGAATTAAATTGGGAGGATACTAACCTGTTTTCTGTTATACCTTCTTTGTAGATTAGGGAACGTCTGCAAAAGATTTCTGATGTATTTTTAAAATCACAAAAGGACCATCTCAAAAAAAAATGTCGTTTCTTTCAGGTATTTTGAAGCCCATGCATTTATGCAACTAAAATACGATAATTAACAAAAACCGTAAAAGCACATGGGGCATTCCATTCGAGTCTACCACTGAGGCACTGTTTCTTACTACCAAGCAACACACACTGTCAGCAAAACTAGAAAGCGTCTTTAGATTAATGGAGGTATAAGCAATATCTTCTCAGTTTTCTTTCCCAAGCTAATATACATGTACAAATGTCGCATTGTCATTGTGCACAATGGTCAGAACTGACTTGCAACAATAGGATTGTTGTTGCGCTGGCTCCTTTTGAAAAGCCATTTTCCTCAGCAGCTGCCTCTGACTTCAGCGTGGAAATGCTATTTCCAAGCACATCCATGAATTATGTAGCGCTCCCAGTTGAGGACGCCTTTGTCCCCGCTGTTGGAAACACTGATTTTAAACCATTGTCCTTAGGAAAGTAAAGTGCATTATGCCCCACCTATCTGCATAGATAGAGCTCTCCGTAAATGCCTCAACCTTGAAGAGTTAGTTGTTCGTTAAAGGTAGAACTGTTCAACGAAGGATGATAGTTGATTGGAGTTTTGTTGTTTGTAGGTGTGCGTGTGTGCGTGTGTGTGTGTGTGTGTGTGTGTGTGTGTGTGTGTGTGTGTGTGTGTTTCGGTGAAAATTAGGTAAGGGACGAGAACCTTACACCATGCAAGGAAAACATTGTACCCCTTAGCACCAGCATCCACGGCCTCTATTTGGGATTTATTAAAACAAGCCACTGGAAAATAGAAAAGGTAAAGAATAATTTTTTTCTTGTGGGAGTTATAGAAAGAACCAAATCAAACATCTTCAGATGGTGTCTAAGAATCATTACAGCTGTGTGTCAGCTTTCCAAAATGTTGGTCAACTCTACTTTTCAAACAGAGAAGTGTTATTATAGTATCACTTCCAGAATATCTAATCACTGTTTATAAAACTAATCCTTATTGCATTTATGGAAAGATAGTCTTTATTTATTCAGAGGAGTAAGGGGTGTTTAAAAAAGTCCCTAACCTGCTGGGCATGGTGGCGCACATCTGTAATCCCAGCACTCGGGAGGCAGAGGCAGGCCGACCTCTGTGAATTTGAGGCCAGGCTGATCTACAAAGTGAGTCCAGCAGGACAGCCAAGGCTACACAGAGACAGCCTGTCTAGAACCCATGCCCAGCCCCACCCCTATGCCCACCCTTACCCCCTCCGCCAAAAGTCACTAGCTATCCAAAGCAAAATAAATAATTTAATCATCTATTGACTATTTCCAGTATGATTGCTTCCACAGAAACTCCTTTGCAGACATGTTCTTTTGGGACCAGGGAAGAAAGCATCACCTGGGAGGAAGTGCACAACAGCTGCTGCTTGTGGTCTTGTCTCTCTAAGGCTGCCTTTCCCGCCCTGTCTTGCTTTTGCTCCCCGTGGGTGGAGTGCTTTCTGCCGCACTGGAGTTTTGACATCTGTACAACTCCAATCAGTCGAAGCCTCTAGGAACTAGCGGGCCTTGAATTTCTGCTGGACTTGAGTTTACATCCAGATGGTTTTGTACCCTGTAGACTCAACCCACTCTTCAAAACTAAAATCTGGCAAGTTTAAGTAGTGAGATTCAACTGCTCATTCCCAAACTGCAAGGTGCTGTGATGGAGTTCTACCGTGTCTAGTGGGAAAACCCCTAAGATAAAGAGTTTAGCTGTTGGCTTTCTGATAATAAAAACGGTGAATTTTTAAAACTAAACTCGGGTTATGAAAGACAAAGCCGTGGCTCCCTGGAACAAAACTGTCTTAGTTAAGACATTTTTTTTTTAATAATTTGTTTCTATTCCAAACATTTGATCACTTTGCTCTACTTGACCAGTTAAACCTGTCTCTTCTGATTGTTCTTTCCTTCTCTAGTGAATATTGTTTTCCACTGCGAGCAGATTGGGGAGACTGCAGAGTGATTAGCTCAGCGTTGCTTCAATAAGCATCATAAGCATTGAAATCAAATGTAGGCTGGTGTCTTTGCCGAGTTTTAGGAAAAAAACCCTTTAGAAGTGTATCTTCTATGGTTCAGCTACAGCAACTGCCTCAGCGTATATTAAAAATGTCAGACCAGCTTTCCTAATAACAAAATTAACAACATATAATAATATAAAACATCTTACAGCCTTTATGAAAATAGAATGTATACACTGTCTTTTAACTTGCCAACGTCGACATTTCAGTTTGAGCTTCAGTTTCTTTATATCCCAATGAGTATTGAGGAATTCAGTATAACATCTTAAAAATGAATTTCACGTGAGGATACTTTTTCTTAAAACATTCAGGCTTTTCAGCAATGGCTTCTGAATAACACTAATAATAGCCTTTTAAATTTATTTATTGATGTGTATGTGTGTCTGTCTGCGTGTGTGGGAAATGTACGTGTGGATGCTGAGGAAGCCCTGAAGAAGGCCCCTGAAGTCGAAGCTTTGGGCAGCTGTCAGCTGGGACGCAAGCTGTGGACCTGTGGAGGAGCAGCCAGCTCTCTTAACTGCCAAGTCATCTCTGCAGCCCTGTTAACAACATCCTTTCTTATCCAATTCCATCAATAACATTCAAATCATTTAAAATTCATACTGTTAAACTAAAATGTAATGATTAGATATTTTAGCATTAAAGTATTAAGGAAAACATTATTAATTTGCAATTTCTTTCCATCGTAGAATGATACAGTGTTATAATCTAAGGGAAGCAACATAGAAGTTTCTTTTTTTCATAATATAGATTGGTTCTTGTTCCCATGTGAGTAAAACAGGAAGGGAAAAAAATTTTTTTTCTAAACTACATTGAAACCTTTCTTCAATGGCTGGCCCATGTTTTGTGTGTTTCAATTTTATCTGTTTGCACACTTGGCCTGGCCAGCAGTGGGGAGAGGATGTGATAGTGACTTCCTACCATTTAACATGATTTTTAAGTGTGCCTATTCCAAAATTGCCAGTGATAAAATAAAAAAAAAAAAACCACAGCAACTATATAACAGAAAAATTTAGAATCTTATATGATTTTTGTAATGTTCACATCCTTTCCTTATTTAACTGCAAATATTTTCTAATGCCAAATAGTAGTTCATTTATTTCGACTTAATATTCTTAATGTGAATATGTGCATTTAACAAAGAAATTTCTTAAATGATATGATATGACTCGTAACTAACACTGTGTGCTTTTGCTTTTTAAAGGAAAAACATGTCTGTGTGCACTGTAGGACTGTATTTATAGACTGCTTTTTTTGTTGTTGTCGTCGTGAAGTTTGCATTTAGAACTTTAGGAATGCCTGGGAACAATAACGAGCCGTGTGGAGTGGTATTGTTAGTGGAGTCCTTTCTATTGAATTTTTAAGATGCTGTAAAATAAGATACGTGAGCAGCACCTCTGGACACTTTTTCCCATCATTGTGTTAGTATCAATCGCTGACTTCCACCATTTCTCTTGGTATTTAATAGAAACCCTGGTTCCCACTGCCTTGACTGGAGGCTTTATAATGCATAATGGGTTGGTAACCCTAATGAGATTAAGCATTGTGATTTTATGAAGGCCAGAGAAACCTGCTGCCTCTGAGATTTTCTCTAAAACAAACATGCAAAGGAACCAGAAGACGACCTCAGCATGTCCTTACCATCTTTTGGCTTAGAGCTCTTCTCCCTTGTGATAGCTGCCCCAGAGACATGGAAAGAAAAGGATAAACAGTTTCATAGTGGTACAACTGGGCAGACTTTTGTCCTGGCAGAACTAACTTTCACCAGATGCCAAAGCTAATGCTTTCCTCTACAACACATGGCCCATGATCACTTAGCACATGCAGACAGATTGCTGGTACAGGCCAGATCTGTCAGAAACTGGCAGGGCTGAAAATGGAGTTCTGTATAAGGGGATGTGTACGTAAGATTCTGCTGCTAAAGTCATCTAGAACTGTTTAAAAACAAACAAAGCAAACTTCTCAATTTTTCTTCTCCAATTCTCATACAAAGGAAGAAGAATATTAAACGTCACAATAAATCATTAACGCTCCTGTTTAAGGGCCATGGGCATCAGAACTCATTTCCCCCCTTGTTGGATATATGAGGATGCTAGAAAACTTCAGTTGCTGGCCAGCAGAGCTATGGCTCATCACAAGGGGTTTTAATATTCTTGCTACATTGTTATTCTCACTGGTCATGGACAATAACCCATCACTGGAGGAGTAGAAATGACATACTCTGTACTCTCTGCTCTTGTAGTAACCCTAGACAAGCATGCTTTGCTGTGTGAAAGCGTCTCTGGTGGATGACCTCTCAGTGCAGAGAAGCAACTACAAACCATCACTTCCCAGACCCATTCATCTTGCAGTTACTGCCCTTACTCTCATTATCTCTCTGCAACCTAGACAGCCCACCCAGCCTTCTCAGCCTCTGCTCCACCTCCATCAACCTGAGCAACCTAGACAGCCCACCCAGCCTTCTCAGCCTCTGCTCCACCTCCATCAACCTGAGCAACCTAGACAGCCCACCCAGCCTTCTCAGCCTCTGCTCCACCTCCATCAACCTGAGCAACCTAGACAACCCACCCAGCCTTCTCAGCCTCTGCTCCACCTCCATCAACCTGAGCAACCTAGACAACCCACCCAGCCTTCTCAGCCTCTGCTCCACCTCCATCAACCTGAGCAACCTAGACAACCCACCCAGCCTTCTCAGCCTCTGCTCCACCTCCATCAACCTGAGCAACCTAGACAACCCACCCAGCCTTCTCAGCCTCTGCTCCACCTCCATCAACCTGAGCAACCTAGACAGCCCACCCAGCCTTCTCAGCCTCTGCTCCACCTCCATCAACCTGAGCAACCTAGACAGCCCACCCAGCCTTCTCAGCCTCTGCTCCACCTCCATCAACCTGAGCAACCTAGACAACCCACCCAGCCTTCTCAGCCTCTGCTCCACCTCCATCAACCTGAGCAACCTAGACAACCCACCCAGCCTTCTCAGCCTCTGCTCCACCTCCATCAACCTGAGCAACCTAGACAACCCACCCAGCCTTCTCAGCCTCTGCTCCACCTCCATCAACCTGAGCAACCTAGACAACCCACCCAGCCTTCTCAGCCTCTGCTCCACCTCCATCAACCTGAGCAACCTAGACAACCCACCCAGTCTTCTCAGCCTCTGCTCCACCTCCATCAACCTGAGCAACCTAGACAACCCACCCAGCCTTCTCAGCCTCTGCTCCACCTCCATCAACCTGAGCAACCTAGACAACCCACCCAGCCTTCTCAGCCTCTGCTCCACCTCCATCAACCTGAGCAACCTAGACAACCCACCCAGCCTTCTCAGCCTCTGCTCCACCTCCATCAACCTGAGCAACCTAGACAACCCACCCAGCCTTCTCAGCCTCTGCTCCACCTCCATCAACCTGAGCAACCTAGACAACCCACCCAGCCTTCTCAGCCTCTGCTCCACCTCCATCAACCTGAGCAACCTAGACAACCCACCCAGTCTTCTCAGCCTCTGCTCCACCTCCATCAACCTGAGCAACCTAGACAACCCACCCAGCCTTCTCAGCCTCTGCTCCACCTCCATCAACCTGAGCAACCTAGACAACCCACCCAGCCTTCTCAGCCTCTGCTCCACCTCCATCAACCTGAGCAACCTAGACAACCCACCCAGCCTTCTCAGCCTCTGCTCCACCTCCATCAACCTGAGCAACCTAGACAACCCACCCAGCCTTCTCAGCCTCTGCTCCACCTCCATCAACCTGAGCAACCTAGACAACCCACCCAGCCTTCTCAGCCTCTGCTCCACCTCCATCAACCTGAGCAACCTAGACAACCCACCCAGCCTTCTCAGCCTCTGCTCCACCTCCATCAACCTGAGCAACCTAGACAACCCACCCAGTCTTCTCAGCCTCTGCTCCACCTCCATCAACCTGAGCAACCTAGACAACCCACCCAGCCTTCTCAGCCTCTGCTCCACCTCCATCAACCTGAGCAACCTAGACAACCCACCCAGCCTTCTCAGCCTCTGCTCCACCTCCGTCAACAGTTAACTACACATTCCAGCTCTGCCATCCTGCCCTTCTCTCAAAACTATAATAATTAATGTTTCATTTTGATATAGAACTAATATTGTCTAGATAGCCTATTAGAAACACATAAAACTAAACTACAAGTAGCTGGAGGTAATTTAGTATTAGCCCTCATATTACTGTGTATTTTCACTTCTCCAAGTGATAGTGTTTTATTCCTAAGAAAACCTTGTATGTTATTTTTTTCTGAGAAACTGTTTATTGCAGAGTATTAAAACATACTTTCAAGAACTTCCTGGAAAGGACTTTAGCTACTAAAAGTTGCCATGGATAGCAGACAACTTTATGAAGCTTTGAGTTTGTCAAATCACACTTGAACTGTGGCATTTAATTCACAGATATTTATTTTAAGACAGCAAAATCTTAAAATGTTCAGATGAGTGTGATGGAATCTGTAAGATATCTGAAAGGCAGACGATGCTTGTAATATTTAAAAATGTTTTTCATAGACAAGACAAGACTTGAAAAGCAACACCTTGTGCTGTCTAATGGAGACGTACAGTAGAAGAATTAGAATGATTCAACGTGGCTCTGGAGGACCAGTGGCACATAATTTAAAAAAAATCCCGGTTCAATGTATATCAGAATAGTGTATCTATCAGACCCTTTAAATGACACTGTCTGTGTTAGATTATCTAAAACAGACATTAAATAGGTCCAGTGAGCACAACCTCACTCAGATATCATTTGGGAGGAGGGAGGAGCAGGGAGAAAAGCTTTACTCTGAAATCAAAGGATGCTGTGGAGTCGGCTTTGCTCCTAGATCAGATTCTTGTCTAGAGTATCTCAGACAGTATCTGAGACTGTCTGTATCTAAGAAACATGTGCTGAACTCACCCATTCCTGGTACAATGAACAAAGAGTAATGCAAAATAGTGCCAGACATCTCCCCTCCCTCCCTCCCTCCCTCCGTCCCTCCGTCCTTCCCTTCCTCCCTCCGTCCTTCCCTCCTTCCCTCCGTCCTTCCCTACTTCCCTCCCTCCCATTCTTCCCAGGAAAGAGTGGCTCTTTTCTCCCCAGCTATCATGACATCTGCTACCTACATATCTTTAAAGATGACATTACCCTTTGGGATTTCAGATGTCTGTGCCTCCATTTCTCCTCCTCCTCTTCCTTTTCTTCTTCTTCTTCTTCTTCTTCTTCTTCTTCTTCTTCTTCTTCTTCTTCTTCTTCTTCTTCTTCTTCTTCTAAAGAAAATCAAGTTTATTTAATTTAGGCTTCTTAAACAGTCTCATTTTTAAAAAAAAAACATTAAATGTTGACTTTGTTAATTCATTTCCTACTAATTTCAATAGTCCATTATTTTATACAAATTCTATTATTTTTTGTTTGTTTTAGGTTTGTCTTAATCTTAATTTTTTAAATTAATAGATCTACTTATTTATTCATTTTACATCCTGACCATAGCCCTCTCCCTCCTATCCTCCTGGTCCCACCTTCCTTCCCTCTTTCCCCTCTCCCCTATTCCTCAGAAAAGGGGAGGTCCTCTCACCCATCCACCCCATGTGGCCCCATACTTTCAACTTGCATTCAGCCCTATCCTGCCATAACAGCAGTTCTATTCTCATCCAAATCTATATTCCCTTGGTATTCCAAGATCCAACAGCATCTCTTGGCTATTTCTCAACCCTGTACTGCATATTTTCCTGGAAATTTTTCCTCATGTGACACTTTCGTTCTTGTTTTCTGAGATCATTGTTAGTCCTAATAAGTACCAATGTTCTCCATGCTTTCAGCCTGTATTTGGGATAGGAAACAGAATATTTTTGGAGCATGAGGAAACACCCATGAGGATCTGCACAAGGTACAAGCTAGCCACGTCCTTCTGGAAACAGATGGGATGGAATAACCATGCTTCCGGGCTTTTTATGAAGGTGAGTCCTGGGAAGATGATCTACAGACCTTTTGAGATTCAAATCTGGAAGATTGCAATGAACAGATGGGAAAGCTCACAAGCTGTGATCACACAGAGCTGCCTAGACTGCAGCCCACTCAGCTGAGGCCTTTCTGCCCTGCTGTATATGCCCGCTATTGCTCCTAACTGCATTAGCCCACATACAGAAGCAATTCTTGACTCCGCTCTTCACTTTAGCTTCCAAAGTCAACTACTCAGTGAGTTCTGGAATTTCATCTCTTAAACCCCTGTTGCTCAGTGGATGCCACAGTAGCCCCAGCTACCATGGCTATTTGCACTGAGTTCATAGGCTTCTAAGCCCTGCTCCTAGATCTTTTTGTTGAAGCCAGCAAGCTCACGCAACTTCTCCAGACAGCTTTGCCCCATCCTCTCCTTTATAAAGGAATGCTTAGTTCTTCCCAAGTTGAAACTCTGATCTATATATTTGGGACTTACCCGTCTTTCCAGCTTTGTCATATTCTCTGTTGCTTGTTATCAAAGTCACTGCCTCACAGTTGGCTTTCAAAATAAACTATACTAAGTTTTCATGAACTTGGGACCTTTGAGTGTGGTCATTTCTTTACCAAGGGCACTTTGTTGTGTTGTCCTACAGATGGAGGACCCCGATTCAATCTTCCCTCTTTAGGTGCAGCTGTATTTCCTCCAGAGGTCACCTCTGTTGACTGCCTGCTCCCAGAAACACCGCCACTTTCTTTTGCAACATTCTACAGTTAAATTTACTAGTCTAGAGTCAAATCATTTTGATAGAATTCAGAGATTAATGGGGAAATTTTACTGGAAAGTTTAATTAATTAAATTAATGTTTGACAGAAAATATATCTCAACAAACATTTGTAAAGAGAATGAATTAATGGTAAGCCTAAGTCAAATACCAGGCATAGTGAAGATATGAAATCAGATTTCCCTAGAGCTCTAGAGATGATGAAAACCTCATATTTCTTCAAATCTCAAATCATGGTTGAGGTAAGAAACATTGTAGTGGGGTGTGTGTGTGTGTGTGTGTGTGTGTGTGTGTGTGTGTGTGTGTATTCATGTGTGGGTAAGGGCAGAGAACCATATCATGGGATGTTCCTCAGGCACTGTACACCAAGTTTTTTAGACACACAGAGAGAGTGAGACAGAGGTGGGGAGGGAGGGAGAGAAAAAGAGAGACAGAGACACACAGAGAAAGACAGAGACAGAGACAGTTACTTTCTGGCCTGAAGCTTGCCAAGTAGGCTAAGCTGCCTGGGCAGCAAGGCCCACTGACCTGCCTACCTTCATTTCTACAGCAATGGGGCTACAAGCAGGCTGGTTTTTTTTTTACCTGAGTTCGAGGATCAGTGTCAGACCTTCATGCTTGCAAGATGAGCTCTTTCCTCACTGAGATTTCTTCTTAGTTCAGTAAGACATCTGCTGACAACCTCTAAAATCAATAAGATGCTTTTATATTATTTTTCCATAGAATCGGAAGCCACACCCATTCTAACTAGGTAGTGGTAAGGGAAGCCAAGTGTGCATGAGCAGGAGCCACAGACATTTTTAATTCTATTAAGACACACGATGGCTCACACTTGTAGTCCCAGCACCTAAGAAGGAGAAAAGATAGTATTTCACATATAGAAAAAAATGTATCATGTACTCAATATCCAAGAAAAGTTCTAGGTATTTCAGAAAAAAATGGTGAAAATAGACATGAATCAATTTCTCTTGCAGATTACAGTCTAATAATTCATCATAACTTGTCAAACACACAAATATTGAAAAAAAACGAACATATCAAGTTCAGAGAATTCAAGTTCTGAACTTAACATAGCAAATACTACTGTGCTCCCTATTTATCAATTTTCCCAGGCATCACCTTTGGGTTTGTGATTTTGGATGAAAACTGAAGCAGACATTGATGTCACCACAGTGAATTTGCCACTACAGATATTTAGAGGATATCTGTTTGGAAACAGTGTTAACATTTCCAAATAGCGGAAGAGACCATACATGACACACCAAGTGATCACAAAGAAGATTTTGACAAGGAGTAAGTTATTTTTGGTAACTTTGCCTCTCTTAATTTCCTCTGGTATCCAATGTTTAAAGTGGAGACAAATGAGAAGGCTGACTGACAGAGAGGACACGGAGAGACCAAACTGGGGCAGAGGATATAGCTCTATGGTACGGTGTGCTACAGTATTTGCCAAGCAATGTATACAGGTCTCTGGGTTCAACAGGGATAGGGAACACATGTAATAAGGATCTGTAGGTCAGCTAAGTCATGGGAATCTTGTTGCCAAGAGTTGTAAAGAGATGGAGTTATCTATATCCCTTTAATGCTTTTGTTCTGACTGTCAGAGATTCTGTGTTGGTGCAATGCCAAACAATGGGCTCAACAAGAGCAAAGTTCAGATCACAATGGGTATCCCAGAGTGGATGTCACTGAAGAAGGAAGTAGGGCCACATAGGAAGCAGAATGCTTGCCTTTTGTCTCAAGAGTAAAGCTAAATTTAACTCAGGGAAAAAGTAAAGTGCTTGTGGCTTCTTGCTTGTATTCAGTCACAACACACAGACTCTCTAGCAAAGATAATCAGTGCAATATGTGATAACACTGTGGATCCGTCGGTGATGAATTTATTTATTTACTTCACAAATACATTTAGGGGCCATTTTGAATATCAGGCACAGTTCTAGGTAGTAGGGGTAAGTTTCAGAATTAGAGGAGCTGACATTGCATAAAGTAATGTATAAAAGACAATATATCACTATAGGAGAGAAACTAAATAAATGAATTTAATAATGAATAAAGGAATGAATAAACAACAGTACAAAAAACAAAGGGTCTTAAGATGCTGTGGAAAGATGTGGCATCTGGAGACATAGGTGCCGTTCAGATCACAAGGTTCGAGGACCACAGTAAGTATGGCTTGGGAAAGAATAAAAGGAGGTACTGAGAAGTATAGAAATTCTGGAAATAGATTAATAGATCCATATATAAGTCAGTCCATCAATAGAAGATCATTAGATGGTAGATATTTGATAGGTGATGGAAAAATAAATAGATGATGGGTCATAGATTATAGATAAGTAGACAACAGCTAGATCAATATATAGATGGTAGGGTCGATAGATGGATAGATTTATCAATATATAGAAGGAGGAATTCCATGTATCTATCTACTTAATTACTGTTGAACGGGCTGCTACAAAGATCCTTCCTCCCTTGCCTTAACTTAGCACAACTCAAAAAAGAAAAGAAAAAAGAAGAAGAAAGAAAAAAAGAAAAAGAAAAAAGAAAAAAAAAAAGAAAAAAGAAAATGCTTCCAGGTTGTGGAGGTCCCCTTGAACCAGCAGATATCAGTGATGAAATGAAAAAGAAGCTCAGTTGTCCAGTTTTCTTCCTATGTCCCTATTTCTATAGGCTCAAAACATAATTTGGGAGCTAGATTTCTAACTGTATATTGATAATAAAGACCCCATTAAGGTTGCTCCTGATGAATGCGTACAGTCACGACTTGCAGCTGGGCTGTGGTTGTGACCATTTTCATCAGTAGTAAAAACGTTAAAGTGCGCATCGCTAAAATGGGCACAGTAAGCCTGCTTCCTGGCACACATGACTTCCTGCAATTCCTTTGCAGGCAGAATTGGTGGTTTAAACACTTCGCAGAGTACTGTCAAAGTGACACTGAGTTACCTCTGAGGCGACATTATTAACACACTGAAAGTCCTGCCTTGGAATCGTCCTCCAGAAGCCCACCACCATGGCAAGAGGGCATCTAGGCAGCTCTCAGACCAAGACTCCGAGTCACAGTCTTTCATCAGTCAAACGTGCTATGAGTGCAGCTGTGGAGGGCACGTGATCAGACTGTGATAGATGCTGAGGCAGAGACCCAGGAGGCTGTGAGATATAGTAGGATGTTTATTACCATCTTACAGCACTAGAGTCAGAAGTAGTTGGTTACGGTCTTTAGATAAGCAATACAAGTATCCATGGAAACCACTATTATGCCTGTGCCATACTCCAGAAAGACTAATGATCAGTTGATGTGTTGGCACACAACTAAAACCCCTGGCATTTGGGAAACTGAGGCAGGAGGATCGAACTTTAAATACAGGCCTGGGCTACATAGTGAGTTAAAGGGCAGCTGGACTTACCTACTGGGACATTTTATAAAAACAAACACAAACACCAAAAATTATGGGCAAAGATTAGGCATTATGTGATTTTTAAAAAAAAAAAAAGAAAGAAGAAAGAAAAGGCTTTTTGTAATTATTTACCACTTGAGGAATAAGTGTGAAAATCATTTAGCCACATTGACTACTATAGAGAGACTTGGTTTCTAGAGCCTGAAGGCAAAAAACACTGTGGGTCGGTTCCTGACATTGCTCATGTAATTCAAAACTTTAAAAGCAAGTTTCTCCATAGCAGTTCTGTAGCACCAGGGTTCCACTTGGACTGAGGACAGTAAAGCCAGCTCATCAAAACACTGTGTATCTCCCTGCAATTTCTAAACTCTGGATCTTTACAGGTGACCTTCCCCTGTTCAGAGTCAATATTGCTTTCTGAATGTGGTTTGGAATCAAAGGAACATCTTTCTTCAGGGTCACAAAAACATCGTCAAAGCCAGTAACTGAATCAAGTCTCCACACGGCCTGGTCAGGAAAGAGCCAGGGTCTCCTAAGGAAGCAAGTGCTCTCCATTTCAAAGATGGAGCTTCTAATTCTGAGCCAATTAGACACCAGGATTATATACACAAGACTGGGTCCTGAGCTTGCTGAATCAGAGAAGTGGGAACATAAACTTGAAACGAAACAGTTAATAAAAAAGCACTCTGCCACTGCACAGAATTTACTCATCCAGCAACAACGAACGGGGACAGTGCTACCACCTTTTTAGGCAGCCTTTGGAAGTTTCCTAGAAGTCTGGTCCACATGAAATGAAGTAGATTCACGTGTTTCCTCTTACTGTGTATGTGATCATGAGTGTGACCCGAGAAGCAGGTGCTTGTACAATGGCACTGGACAGTGTAGACAACTAAGTAGTGTTTCAGTAGAAGCCCACGGACCTGGGGAACTTGTACTGCCTATGTTTGCACGTTTAGAGGCTTTGATACTCAGGTGGGCATGCTTTCACCAGCAGTGTGGGAAATATCAAACAGCAGTTACTGCCTGATAACCTTGGATTCTGCATAACAAGACCAGCCACTACAACAAAAATGACTAACCTCTATCCCAGAAAACCCTGGAGTCACTGCTGTCTGTGAGGCAAAGCTTTTGGTTTTTGAAATTCCCTTGTCGAGTTTTATGATAGAGGAATAAATGAACCGTCCTGAACTGAAAAGTCATGGAGACTCTTGGATCAGATGCCCCAAAGATAAGACTCTGAGCCATCAATCACAAGGTAAGTCACCCAGCCACCAAATAGTCTAAGCAAAGGGTTTGAGAACAAACAATACAGATGAGGTATCAAAGGTTCCTGCTGCAGGCCGAGGACTAGGCTCAAGAATAGTGGCTGCAGCTCACCCCACTCAAGGTCTCTTGAATCTCAAGAGTTACAATCCAAGAGTCTCAAAGACACAGGTTCTTGAAAGTGAAATTAAGCAAAGCCAACTAAGTCCTTTAGTTGCTGGAAATCTCTGTCGGGTGAAGATGGCCTCTGTAGCCAAGAAAATGTCTCCTGCCTGCCCTAGACCAACCTTAATCCAATGATTGGCAGATGCTGGAGTGTGGAGGGCCTTCCCCTTTGACAGTCTATGACAGACGCTGGAGTGTGGAGGGCCTTCCCCTTAATAGTCTATGGCACCAATCTAAAGGTCTCACAGGATGTGCTGGGATATTTGTTGTGATTTCATTATATTTCTCTCACCCTAAGGTGTTGATTTCAAGAGTATTCCCTAGGAAGCTTTGTATACACAAATCATGTCAAAGTGCCTTTGTGTTGCAATCCAATCTACAACACAAAGTTATGCATGATTTTTATGCATATGTTAATTTCATTCTAATAAGCCCTCCTTAAACAAATTCTGACAGTTACATTAAAATATCCTCAGTATATTCAGAGAAATTGAGACTTAAAGAAATCCATTGCTTTATTGGTAGTATTAGGATGTAGTGACTATTTGAGCTTGTGATACATGAATTGTTTGTTATTCTGTAAGGGAAAATCATACAAGTAGATATATAGGTGAGTAGGATGGCAGATAAATAATTAGTAGGAAAATAATAGATGACAGATAGTAGATAAAATAGGAAGATGATAGATACACAATAGATAGATAATAGACACATTATAGATAAAAAAGATAGGTGAGAGCTATACAATATAGGAGAAAAAGAGAGGCAAAGATTATAGGCAGGGCTAGTACAAAGAATTCCATGAAGAACTATAAGTGAATGTGGACTATATGTTAAGGACATAAAAACGGGGCTTCGGGACTGAAGATAGCACAGTTCAGGCTGGGAGTAATGATGAGGGCCATAGTACACATGAATTTATGCACTCACACACAAGTTAACTGAGCCATTGCCAAAAACTGCCCTGCTATTCTTCCCTCCCTCTCTCTCTCTCTCTCTCTCTCTCTCTCTCTCTCTCTCTCTCTCTCTCTCTCTCTCTCTCTCTCTCTCACACACACACACACACACACACACACAGGTTCTTGGCAAGGCAAACCTTAGTGGAAGGCTACCTTTACCCTTAATTCTATAATTTCTTCACTGCCTATGAGAAATGGTGGGGACAGAGTGGGTAGCTACAGCACAGAAAGTAATGCAAAGCCCTCCAAGAGCTCCTGGGGTGATGGTGCCAGTACAGGATCACTGTGCTCCTTCCCTCCTGTGTTTGCTCAGCCCTGGAGCTCTGACCTTTATAAGGGGTTTGCTTAATGACAGAAATATTCAGCTGCATACCTCACCCCAATTAGAGAACAGCTACTTGGACTATAATTGACCATGACACAAGACTGCTAAAGAGATTCTCCAAGAATTATAGAACTGCTTTCCGAGTTTGACTTGGCTGGGAATAAGAAATGTAACACAGGTTTGGGCTTTTTTTTCTTTCTTTTCTTTTTCTTTTTTTCTTTTTTTCATTTTTTGTACCAGGCCATGGGTCTCAAACACACTTTTCTTGAGTTATAATCACGTCATGAATTGAACATTTCCACATGTGCCATTTGGCAAATTGAAAATGAATGATTATGAAGATTATAATTACATAGATCAGGTAAATATGGAGTTACATATTTTAACTCACAAAGTGTGTTTTCTCAGGTCCCTCAACATCTATTTACAATGTGTTTATAGGATGTAAAACCATCACTCCACATATAAAGCAGAAGTGTGTGCTTTCAAACACTTAATGCCAGGTCGGGTGATAAGTCAACATAATATTTGGAAGGTGTAAATCCTAAGAAGGGATAGATATTTCTAAGCTAACCCTGAGGAAATGACTAATAATAACAGATTGAAATCAAGGAGAATATGATTTGGACTAAATATCAAGAGGAGAAAAAATGTCCTGGCTACAATAACTGCTAGGCTCTGAAATAATTCCTACAGGAAGCAGAGCCCTCTGCCTTACACAGAACTCTTTAATGAGGTGTGCAAGCTTTCAGTCCCATAGTAAGGGGTAATTTTGTTTCAAGAGTGGAAGGAGATTTTTAAATTTTTGATTTCTATGACTTAATATTAAAGTCTCAAAAATAATCCTGTAATTACCCACTAACGATTCCCCAACCTGCATTTGAGTGTGTTCATGCCCTTACCTCACCGTGGCGAGCATTCTGCGCCACGTTCCTTCACAGCCAAGACAAACTCCACAATGTCATAGGCATTCCCCAGCCAGAGATTATTTTTCACTCAAAATTAACATGCTCCTGGAGGTCACTTGGTCTCACTTGTCTCTGAAAATGCTTCCTTACCACTCAGCAGTTTTTCTAAGCAATGTAACTCACTACATGAGCCGGCATCATTCTTTCCACTTAACTCAAACCTGATTCCCTCTCCTCCTCCTCCTCTTCCTCCTCCTCCTCCTCCTCCTCCTCATCATCATCATCATCATCATCCTCTCCTCCTCCTTCTTCTTCTCTCTCTCTTCTCTCTCTCTCTCTCTGTATCTCTGTATCTCTTTCTCTGTCTCCCTCTGTCTCTGTCTCTCTCTGTGTGTTTCTCTCTGTCTCTCTCTCTGTCTCTCTCTCTGTCTCTCTCTCTCTGTCTCTCTCTGTGTCTCTCTCTCTCTGGTATCTTGCTTTACAGATGAAACAAGAGCACAAACACAGGCCTGTCACACTCCCTCATATTCACAAATTGATCTGTGACTTCTCCCCCTTCTCTCCCTGTCCCTGCTTTGGAAAAGAGGAATCAAAAAAGATGTCTATGCTCCTTCTCAGGCACCTCCTAGGGAGTCAGCTGTCTCAAGAAGTAGCTGAATATCTCCTTTCCTGATGTCAGAAACTCACTGGAATGGATGAGGACTGCAAGTTCCATACTTTCTGAGGGAAGCTCATGGTCACAGAGGCAGCAGCGATGCTCTAGATGAACAATGCAAGGTTATGTGGTTCGAATCAGTGGTGTGAGTAACAAACAAGGTTTTCCTGTGAAGCAGGGTGCCTTGACAGATGGCTAAGTGCACCTAAGGTGTACTTTTGTTATAGATCAAGGAGAACTGGAGAGAGAAAGTGCAAGTCTGTTCTGGATGTGTTTGGATGCCAATCTGAGCGTTCTCACCTCAGATATTATTTAAAAAAAAAAAACAAGGAACAAATAGGAGAGGGCATTCCTGAACTGACACATAGTGCCCATAGTATCATGTCTCAGTGGTTGGCATCCAAAAGAGCTAGCCGAATCTTAAAATGTTCAGTCTCTTCTACAGAAGAGAGTGTCTGACAATATGCTGACAGCAAGCCCTTAAGCAGGGACGGTAAGAAGTCCAGCACACTCAAGTAAGTAGCTTTAGCATCATATTCCTTCCTGTGTCCTGCAAAACAAATGCTGTACTGCTCTGAAGATCAATGTGCTAAGCAAAATAAGGAGGCTAAAGAACACAGTTAACCTTATGATCAAGAGAATGAAGGAAGCCAAAGAAAAATGCCAAGAACAGATCACCAGAGACAGGCTGCTCTCACTGAGCATGTCTACTTCTAAGTCTGACTCCAGTGAAAACCAAGTTTATAAGAGTAACAAATAAATGACAAGACCTTGACTCTAAAAAATATAATAAAACATTCCTTACCCCAGACATGCTTTTCTTGCCTGTTTTAGCGATCATTCCCCCAATCAGCTCTGGAGAAAGCAGAGCTTACTGCCAAGGAGTGAGGCTTAGAGTCCTGGAAAAGTAACTAAGACACATCTAGAGTGGATATAGGCAGAAAACATGGGTTGTAACCTTTGTGACTGCGTATATTGTACACACATAGATATGACACAGCACAGAGGTGTGGAGGTGGGAAGAGTAAAGGAAGAGCTTTGTGGGATGCAAGGAACAAGAAGCCTAAGCTGGGATGCACTGGAACAGGAATTGGAGGGATACAAGAGCTTAAATTCGAATTTAGTCTTCTGGGTGTTTATAAAGGTATTTTGTGTCAAGTTGGGTAATACCGTGTTTTGAAAATGTTCCCCTAAACACAGGCATTCTAAATATAGTCCCATATTAAACATTGTTGAGAGGTGGGACCTTCTGTCAAACATCGGTGAAGGTAAAGGTTCTCCCAGCACAGTGGGCGCTGCCACTCTCTCTAGACTTTGTCATTCTTTCGCAGAGTGTTTTTGTATCGTGTTTCTTTCTCTTCTCTTTCCCTCTTCTTTACTTTCACCCATAAGATGACATATCAAGAAGGCTCATTAGATGCTCATCGCCTCTCCTGGGTTTCTTCAGTTTTAAAATCATGAGTAAATAGAAATGTGGGTTTGTTCTCATTTGCATAATGGGGCACACTAGGACAGAAACTTGTAATAAGATAGCAAGTAAAGAGTGGGCATTGGTCTCTATGCTCTTGCAGCCAGTTTTTAGCATGTGGTAAATGCTGTGACCTGTGCAGCCACCTGGGCGTGCTCATGGGGAGGCCAGGGTAAAACCGGTGAGTCCCACTCCATTGCTATCCAGCTCCATAATTTACTCTTCGGAAATATTCCATTTAAATTCAGATTTATCCATCATCTGGTGGATTCTTTCAAGTGTCGGTCACACTTTGGGGTAGTTACAAAGTCACTATGGAAATCAGAGTAGGTACTTACAAAAAGTACACAGGAACAGGAAGAAGGCTTCAAAGTTAGTTCCATAGAAATGCTGTGAATCAAGACTTTAAAAAATTCTTTCATTCTTCTCTCATACATTATATACTGGACACAGTTTCCCCTACCTCCACTCATTACACCACTCCCAGATCTCCTCTCTCCCCAGATCTACTCCTCCTGTTTCCCTTAGAGAGAGAGAGAGAGAGAGAGAGAGAGAGAGAGAGAGAGAGAGAGAGAGAGAGAGAGAGAGAGAATGAATGGAAGGAAGGAAGGAAGGAAGGAAGAAAGAAAGAAAGAAAGGAAGGAAGGAAGGAAGGAAGGAAGGAAGGAAGGAAGAAAGAAAGAAAGAAAGGAAGGAAGGAAGGAAGGAAGGAAGGAAGGAAGGAAGAAAGAAAGAAAGAAAGGAAGGAAGGAAGGAAGGAAGAGCCTCTTAGGGATATCAACTGAACATAGCATAACAAGCTATAATAAGGCACCACCCTCATCTCAAGGCTGGGCAAGGCAACCCAGTAGGAAGAAAAGGGTCCCACAAGTAGGCAAAAGAGTTGGAGACATCCCCCACTCCCACTGTGGGGAGTCCCACACAAACACCAGGCAACTCACCCATAACATATATGTAGAGGCCCTAGCTCAGACCCATACCCCTTATGCATGGTTTCCCTGGATCCACCTAGTGTATGGCTCTGGGTCTCTGTCTCTACTTCCACCAGTTGCTGGATGGTGCCTCTCATGACAAATGAACTAGGTACCAATTTATGAGTATATCAGAATATCATTAATAATTATTTCATTGATTTTTCTTTACCAGTCGAGTTTGATTCTATCCTGGGTCTCTGGATGGTCTAGTTTCTGGTTCCTTGCCATCCAGGAAGTGACAGGCATGGGCTCCCTCTCATTGCTGGACTTCAAGTTGGACCAGCCATTTGTTGGCCACTCCCACAAGTTCTGCACCACCATTATCCCAGAACATTTTGGAGGCAGGACAGATTGTAGGTCGAAGGTTTTGTGGCTGGGTTGGTGTCCCAGTCTCGCTACTGGAGGCCTGCTTGGTTAAAGAAGATGGCCAGTTCAGGTTCCATATCCCCCATTGGTAGGAATCTCCATTGGGTAAGGTCAATCTCCAGTTTTCTACTTGACCACCAAACGCCCCCAATCCCAGTCACCTATCTCAGTACTCTCTCCTTCCATCCCTCACCTCTTCCACTTGACCCCACCCCATTCCCACCCCCATCCACCACACTCCACTCATAAAATCCAGTTCCCCTTCCAAGAGAGCGCCATGCATTCCTCCTTAAGCCCTCCATGTTGCTTAGCCTCTCTGTGCCTGTGGATTGTAGCATGATTATCTTTTACTCCCTAGCTAATGTACACTTAAAAGTGAATATTTTTTATCTGCTTACACGTACAAACATGAGCTCATGTGCAGACGTAGATTTGCAGTGTATCCTTTGATGGCAATTTAAAAATTATTAACAACCTTCTACATATTGGGTGCTGCATGCTTGAGAGCCACTGAGCTAATCACTCTGTGTGGTGACTTCAAATATGAGCATTCCAGATTCTAAATCTCCTGCTAAGTATTCCTGTACTATGATACATTTCTGTTGTCACCCCTCCCTCATTCGGGCTTTTCCCCACACAACCTGGCAGTATGTGACCACCTGGCGTCTCCAGCTCTCATTTTCTACTCCCTACTCCAATGTCTCTGGTGTCCTCTCTAAGCTCCAGCTCCTATAACTACAGTTTCTTCTCATGTTCTGGGCTCTTCCCAGAATGTGCCTTCTTCCACTGCCTCACTGGACCACACTGCCCTTTATCATTCCTCTTACTGATACCTGCTAAGCCTTTGACACTAACTTGTATAGGATGTTGTGTTTCTCTCCACAGTTTCATGATGATAAATAAAGACTTTGCATTCTTCCCCTTTGTGGGAAAAGGCAAATCCACAGGCCCCTCCAGGCTCCCCATACAATGAATGCTTTATGTATTTCTGTTCAATGTCTATGCTAACTTTCATAAAACTTTAATGATGCTTTATAGGTGTCTCTGTTTTCAGGATTTTGCTTTTACATAGTATCATGAGAATTTTTCATGTATTCTATTGTTTTTATAGTATAATATTACAAATGGCTTTAAAATATACTACTGAAATATTTTTACTAGGAACATGACATGCTCAGGCTTGTGACTTGAAAATTAAATTTGTTGATGGCTTGAATGGAAGTAGACTCAACTGGAGAAACCTGACAGAAATGTATTTGATCAGACAGGGAGGCAGTGAACCCTAGAACCATACATGGTATTGAGGAAAAGAAGACATAAAGGCCAGGGAATAAGCGTAAGAGAACATTGTGAGGGGAATTGGCCGGTGTCTGTGACAGTTTCCATGCTGCCGATGAGTGAGATGCAGGTTTTCCATTAGAAGAAACAGATGCAGAGATGTCACAAAGTGCAGTGTAACAGAAAACAGAGACTCCAGACTGCTCACCAGTGCAAGCAATGGGGTTGGGAGTCATTCAACATGCAAACAGTAGCCAACTGACTCAGTTTCATGCCTATGGAAAGCAAGTGAGACAAAATTTACAAAATGGATACATTGATATCAACAGCAGCCAGAAAGGAAGATCATAAAGTTGAGGGGTGATTTAGCAGTTATTTTAGAAATAATTGTTAATACAAAGTAAAATGTGAGCTGGCCAGATGGTTTAGCAGGTAAGAGGCTCTGGCTTCTGTGAACTGAGTGTGATCTCCAGAATGCACTTGGTGGCAGAAGAGAATCAGCTCGCCAAAGTTGGCTTCTGACCTCCATGTGCACACCCCATGTGCCCTGCCTTAGTTCGGGTTGTTATTGCTCTGATGTTCATGAGGAAGGGTTTATTCGGCTTATATTTCCACATCAAAGTTCATCATCCTGGGGAGTCAGGACAGGAACTCCAGAAGGACAGGAACCTCAGGCAGGAGCTGATGCAGAGGTCATGGGAGAGTGCTGCTTACTGCCTTGCTTTGCTCTTACAGAATCCAGGAGCGTCACTCACATCGGGCTGGCAGACCCCATCAATCACTGGTTAAGAAAATGCCCTACATGTTTGCCTACAGACGAATCTTGTGGAGTCATTTCCTTAATGTAGGCACCCTCCTCTATGATGACTATGTTGTGTCAAGTTGACATAAAACCAACCAACACACCCACATACAAATAAATGAATATGAACACATTTTTAAAGTAAATTTTATGAAGCAATGAGCTGTGGATATTTACTTAACCATATAAAATAGAATCATTGTCCATATGTTTTTTATTTTAACTCTCTAATAGTTTTTCTAGCAAACTTTGTAAAAAAAAAACTGTGAAACATTGTTGGGTAATTGGAAGAAGAAATGTAGTAGACCATGTGGAAAAGGTAAATTCTTAATTTTCATGACAAGAATGGGAAGATAATACCTAAAAATGAAAATAATGAATTAATATGAAGATAGACGTATTGTTTATAGAATAGAAAATTCCTCAAATGCTTGAAATTACATGCATATTAAATTCTACTTGGGAAAGAAAAATAACATTGAAGAATAATAGACTAAAAGTTACAAGGTTTAAATAGACTTATAAAACTTTATAGTGATTTAGTAATAAAAAGATAAGGGGGGAGTTGGGATGGCTCAGTGGGTAAGAGACCTTGAGCTACAAGAATGTGGACCTCAGTTTCACTATGCACCAGCCAAGTCCACACTCACATTAAAAAACAGGCTTTTAGCCCTAGACTTGAAGAGCTTTGGTGGTGTGTACTAACCTACAGACCCTAGAAGCACTTGGGAAAATGGTCTCTGGTTAGTCCTCTGAGGAATCATCCTCCTACCTTAACTGATGTGTGAAGGCTGTTCCACTGTGGGCAGAGCCATTCCCTATGCAGGGTAGCCTAACTGTACAAGCAGAGGGGAGCTGAGCAGTGACATCATCCTTTGCTCTCTGCTTTTTATCTAAGGATACAGTGTCCCCAGCCCCTGACACTGTGACCTGCTGTCTATAGCCTCTACACCTTGATCCTTTCCATTGCTTTTGTCAGAGCATTTTATCATTGCTACAGAAGAGAAACCTGGACAGGAGCAGAGGCAGGTGGATCCTGAGAGCTCCCTGTCCAGGCAGCCTAGCCACTAACAAGTTTCCAGGAGCCAGATCAGCAGGAGACCCTGTCTCAGGGAAAAGCTGAAAGAAGATACTCTGTGCTGTTCTGGCTTTTCCATGGCACACGTGGGTATAAGCATGCATGGACCACACACACCACTATCACCACACTCATGAACAAGGAAGAGGAGGAAAAGGAGGAAGGTAAAAATCTACCTCAACCTTTCTCAATACCTTTCAAAGTTAGAATGAGGTACATATCCTAAATGCCAGCTCGGGGGACTGTTGTGAGATGAACACATCCAGGTGACCGTTACTCGGAGTAATAAATACAGTGCAATTCATGATCAAAAATTTATTCTAATTTTTCTGAGTTATTGCTTCTTCCCTTTATGCAGAATATACCCTATCCTTGCCATTATTATACACTCAGCCTTATTGTTTTCTTTATATGAATAAATTCAATAACATGACATGTATCCTCTGCATCTAAGTTCTTGAATATAAATATTCTTGCACAACCTATTCTGTTGCATTTTGTCATGAATTTTTTATGCTAAGTAATACTTCCTGCATACAAATAGCCCAACCACTTTTATATTGATTTATCCTGCTGTTGCAGAAGACTTTGATTATGCAGAGTTCAGAGCTATTAGGAGTAATACTGCTGTGAACATTTCTGCACATGTATTATAAACTGTGTCTGCATGGGCCCTTTGGATCACACGTTGCATTTTGGCAGATAATGTTTAAAGCATTTTCTGAAGTTGATGCACCCATTTGCGCTCCCACTGGCACTGTGAGAGTTCTGAATGCCTCACTCACATCTTACTAACACGCTGTGATTCTTAGTACACGGAGAGTGTGTGAAAAGGCTGTCTTACTGCAGCTTCACTTGGAATCCACTGATAATTAATAATGCGAAATACGTATACACCTATCTTATTCCTATTGAT
The DNA here is from genome assembly GCF_964271855.1 of Acomys minous. Taxonomy (NCBI): domain Eukaryota; kingdom Metazoa; phylum Chordata; class Mammalia; order Rodentia; family Muridae; genus Acomys; species Acomys minous. The sequence continues at coordinate 10,554,867 of NC_140499.1, read as the reverse complement.
TAGGAACATAAGTTCTGAACCCAAATGTTCAAGAAGGTATCCTTATGGTAGAAGTATTTGCAACCCATTTCTCAACATTCTACCATAATGTATTGAAGACAACCCTACATTATCTCGCATATTTGTTCCTTAGCTTTGCCTTTATTTATAAAGGGCACATGGAATTGATTTTATGTATTGATATGGTATGATGTAGGGATCAATTCTCCCTAAATTAATTTGTGAGTTTAAGAACTCTCAGTTAAAAACAAACAAAAAAATACAGAGTCCTTCTTTAAACCTTATGGTTCTAAGATTCCATTTGAAAAATGAGCAAGTGATAATGGCTAGGAAATTCTGAATGAGTTTAGTAATTGAAGGGAATCATCTCAGGAGTTGTGGCATATGGGAGTGGGGAGAAGGAATGTGGCGTCATCCCTTTAACGGCCCTGGAAAGTGAACTACATATATGGATCGTGCCTTGGCTGTGAAAATAACTCTAAACAGGTGTACTGTTAATATAGTATTAGAGGAAAGAAAACACAGAGTAGGAGGTGGGGGATGTTAAAGGTACCACTTCAAATTAATGGTAAAATGATTATTGCTATCAAATTACTTAGCAGGAGCTAAACTGAATAGCCCGTATTTTTCAATGAAACAAGATGTAAATAGAGCAAAATATAACAAAAATAAAAGTCAAAACCTCCAACTGTTTATAAGAAAAACCTAAAGAAAAGATCAATGGATTTCAGTGTAAAACTAAATAATTTCTACAGTAGAAAAAAAGTCAGCAAAAGATAAGATCAAACCATTAAGAGACATGAGAAGAACCTATTGGCTAAAGTAAGGGGCAGCCTAGAAAGCAAAGCTGAAAATCACTGTAAAACACTTGCAGGCTAGAGATGAAAAGCTAAGCAAATTCTTTATAAGTTAAAAAAAAAAGGAATACAAAGATAGGGATGTCTTTAAATATATGACGATATTCACACAGCTTCACAATGAAAGAGATGCATTGCTATATGCTACATCATCCTAGACTGCAAAGCTTTAAAAGCGTGTTCTGATTGGCTTAAGAAATAAGTAGTCTTCTGCTGATGCTCTTTGATGCAAGCTCGGTGATGCGAGCCCGGAGATGCTCGTTGATGCGAGCCCGGTGATGCTTGTTGATGCAAGCCTGGTGATGCTTGTTGACGCGAGCCCGGTGATGCTCATTGATGCAAGCTCGGTGATGCGAGCCCGGTGATGCGAGCCCGGTGATGCTTGTTGATGCGAGCCTGGTGATGCTCGCTGGCACACTCCTTGATCATGAATCCCACCACGCTGAGGTGCTTTGTCTCACTACTCATCGACTGTTCACAATAGCCAAAATGGTGAAAACTTCCCCAAATGTCCATGGGACAGTGGACGATTAGATACTTGAAAAAATTAACAGGGAGATCAGGAAAGGGAGGCTGGAATACGGGGGGGACAGGGGGTCATTTGAAATCTTGTGAAGTGACTTCCAAAATAGATTATGTGTAGAAAAAGTCCAGACTATTGTAGTCTGATATCATTAAGTGGAAGACCAAATATACAGGTCGTCTAGGAAAATGCCCAAGGATCTTAATAATTCACAATGTTTAAAGGGAAAGTCATATTTTTTCTAGGATCTAGGAAAGAAAGGGGGAAAAAATCATTGCTTCAGTGCAGTCCCTTCTATTCTTGTACTGCCTTGTCCTTCCCGTGCAGATACCGCCTTAAGAAAAATGAAATAACAATAAAACTTGATGGCAGTAGAGATTATAGCAAAACGCAAGCTGATTGTTTGATATGATTTAGTGATCTTGATCAAACAAAGCATGCATCAATACCTTATCTTCTCCAGGCATGCTAGCCACCCTCATTTCACAACTAAAGAAATGGGGTGAAGAAAGGCAAAATGAGTTGCGTAGAGTCATGGACCAGTTAATAACAAAGCTACAGCCCTCACCTGGATGCATTTAACTTATAGCTTGTGCTCTTTGCACTGTTATCTCTCTTGATATGTTATGTTTTACAGAAACCCTCGTGAAGGCCAGCCTGGTGATGTCACAGCCCACCGGGCAACTTCTAGGCATCTATCATCTCACACACGCCCCGCCACGCGGCCCCCGTCCCCGCCCCCACCCCTGCCCCACCTCCTCACCTCACTCAGACTCTCATACAAACAGAAATGACTTTGTTTGGAAAGCAACCACCTACTCTGCAGTGACCCAAAGCCTTGCATGGTTCCCTGGATAATTGGAGGAAACTAACAAATAATTTTCATGTTCAAGACATATGCAAGTAATTGGTCAGAGTTAAGTGGCATCCGCGCTCTGCAGAGCTGAGCTACTCCTGCAACCCTCGGCCTGAGAAGTTGTCCTCAAAGTGCTTTGTTTGCACAGGCAAATTCTCAGCACATGGCTGGATGCAGGGCCCTCTTCAAGACCAAATTCCAAATGGCCAAGAAGCAAGGACCAGGACACTGCTGACACAGAGAATGTGACTGTGGTCACTCAGTGGAAAGCAAAAAAATTGCTCATGCTTAGGATCAGGGTGAAGCCAAGCTTTGGGAGCAGCCTCTGGAACCCCTGAGAGTACATAGGCAAGAGTGACCCCAGAGTACACAGCCAAGAGGGACCCCAGAGTACACAGCCAAGAGGGACCCCAGAGTACACAGCCGAGAGGGACCCCAGCATCTTTGCTTCTACTGTTTGTTTATTGTGAAGTGCTGAGACTGAGCCAAAGGCCCTGACCATGCTAGCCAAGCACTGGACCACTGAGCTATAGCTGAAGCCTATTTTTAATTCTTTTCTTTTTTCTATATTGAGGTAAGTTCTCACTAAATTGACTGTGTGGTCTGAAACTCTCTCCCTCTCTCTTTAACCAGGCAGGCTTTGAACTTGCAATCCTCCTCCTACCTTAGCATCCTACACAGCGAGGATTATTGACTTGGATCGCCAGCTGGCCTTTATTAACCTTCTGTGTAACCTGGAGTACACCGCCTTAGCCTTTTCCCTTCATCCTGCCAGATGACACAATTTTTTCACCCCAATGGGGCTATCTATAGAGAGGGTTATAAAGAAAAAAATCAAGCCTAGTATGCTGGTGTAAGATATAACCCCAACTGAATTTCAAGAGTTCAAGTTCAGCCATGATTATATAGACACACTCTGTCTCTGAAACCACAGACTGCAGAAGTGGTGCACTGGTGGGCCATTTCCACACCTAGACTGACAAAAGCCTTGGAGTCAGTCTCCAGGACAGAGGAAAACTGACCTCCATGTATAAATGAATAAATGACAACTCTCATTTCCAACAGGCCAAATTGATATTCTCTCTCTCTCTCTCTCTCTCTCTCTCTCTCTCTCTCTCCTTCCTCTCTCCCTTCCTCTTTTCTTCTTCTTCTTCTTGTTCTTCTTCTTCTTCTTTTCTCTCTCTCTCTCTCTCTCTCTCTCTCTCTCTCTCTCTCTCTCTCTCCTCCCCTCCCCTTTCCTCCCCTCCCCTCTCTTCTCTCTCTCTCCTTCTTCCCCCCCCCCTCTTTCATATCCAAATGAGATACTTCCCTCTTCCCTAATTCTGCCTTATGTCTGGGGATTTTGCTAACTTTTCTCCATTCCCTGAGACATCTTTTACCCAGACCTTTCATGGAAGACTTTCTCCCAACACTGAGGGATCCACTTGGCTGTCACCAGCACACAGGGGCCAGCCTCAACCAAGACACCTCCTATGCTCCCCATAAGCCTAGAGCCTAGAGCAAGCTAAATATGTGTTTGCTTTTCAAAGACTCACACTGTGTTGCCAGTGTTCCAGAGTTTCACAATGTGTATTAGCTATGCTGAGGATATAGAGCAAACTCTCACTATAGAAAACAATATTAATATAAAAAACTTGTGAGTATCTCTGTGCTATGGTGTGGCAAGTCTTGGGGTAAATACACTAAGGTGGCATATGTACATCTATTTTTTATAATTTTGTGTGCCTGCTGGGGGGTAATCCCCATACTGATTCCACAGGGCTTTTACTAGTTTATACTCCCAAAGCATTATTTACAGGTTCTCTCTAGTCCACAAGCATTTGTTGTTATTTGTCTTTTCTCTGTTGCCTCCTTTGGGATCCAGTTTCCCCAGCAGGACTGCTTTGTCTTGCCTCAGTGAAAGAGGAAACAGTTTGTCCTGATGTGACTTGATGTGCCAGGGTGAGTTGGTACCCAGGGTGTGGAGGGTGGGAAAAGTGGATGTGAGGGTGGGACTGGGAGGGGAGGAGGGAGTGGGGTTGCAGTTGGGATGTAAAAATGAACAAATAAATTAATTAATGAAGAAAACAGAACTATATTCTGACTAGGAAAAAAGAATCACAATAAAGTTTTGTTTCCTCATTGAATTGGTCAGTGAAAAATATTTTCTTATGTTTATTGGCTGTTTGCACTTAATCCTTTGAGAGCTGTTATTCAATTGCCACATTTATTGATTAGCTTGTTGAATTTTTGTTATTCAAACTTTTTAGTTCCTCATACATTCATCTTTTTTAACATTTATCCTCCTCCATCAGATATATAGCTAGCCAAGGCTTTCTTCCATTGTCTAGGACCTTGTTTTGCACTGATTGTTTCCTTTCCTGTAAAGAGGCTTTGTAATTTTGTGTGACCTCATTTGTCAATTGCTGGTACTGTTTCCTGGCCAACTGGAGTCCTATTTAGAAATGTCTTGTGTGTACTCATGCCTTCATGTGTCATCTTTACGTTTTCCTTCCTCAGTTTGACTTCAGGTCTTACACAGAGGTCTTTGGCCCATCTGGAGCTGTCTTAGTACAATGTGAAAGGCAAGCATCTAGTTTCCTTCTTCTGTGTGCAGCTATGCAGTTCTGCCAGCACTATGTATTGATGAGATATCTTTTCTCCAATGTGTGTTTTTATCATCTCTCTCAGAAACTAGACAGCTAATGCACATTTATTTGTTTCTTAGTCCTCTACTCTGGTCCATAGACATATGTGTCAGTGTTAGGGCCATCCCCATGTTGGTTGTATTCCCAGGACTCTGCTGTATAACCTGAAATCAAGTCCAGAGATACCTCTGCTATTGCCCAGATATTGACAGGGTCATCACCACACCTTCAAAAAAATGTTGCTTCTCAGAAGAGCTACTAATCTTTCTTCTCTTATTTTTCCCCTGCTATCTCTTTAATCTACTGAAATGATTGAAAACTTTTATCCTACTGGAGAACAGCAGAGAAGAAAATGTTTAAAGTTATAGTGGGAATGAATGTGGTAAACACACTTATAACCATGTCTGATGACCTGACTTAGATCCTTGGAGCCCAAATGATAGAAAGAGAGAACTGCCTCCTGAGGTTTCGCCCTACCATCCACTTGTTTGACATTGGAATGCCCCTCACTTTAAGTAATTCATTATTTTAAATTAGTTTTGACTCCCAACATGTTAAAGTAAGCTAATATTTTTACTCAAGATTCTTCTGATGATTTTTATTGTCTTATCTGAGCTTGATGCTGTACAGTTTTAAAAGGTCTCATTTGTGAGGGCCAGTGAGCCCCCAAAGCAGAGACAGAGTTAGAGTGACTCAAATGTGAGGTGGATACCACACCCTACTTTTACAATGTGGACAATAAACTTGTGGTCTTAAGATGTTAGGTGATAATACATGAAAAAAAAACTATGAAAAGGGGACTTCTAAGTGTCTGTGGCATAGTCTGCTGGGGCATCTTCAAAAAGACTCAGGGTGTCACTCATGAAGCTTGAATGCCCTTGTATGATAACAGGACTTTAACCTTCTGTGCTCATACCTCACACCTCCCTGCAACCTGAATAAAGAATAAGAAATCATGTTGGGATTCAGCACTTGCCGATGATCTGGGATCTTAGACAGAACTGTCACCCCAGTCTCGATCTCACAGGGTCACCTGTGTTGTGGTGAGAACCAGACAAAACTTATTCCCACCCTCAAGGGGGTAATTGTGTGTGGTGTTGATGGTGCTTTTGTTTCGAAAGAAGACAGCAAAGAGTAGCAGAGTGATTGTGGGTTCATGCACTACCTGGGTTATATAGGGAGTGCAAACCCTGGACAGCTGACTGAGATCCTGTCTCAAAATAAAAATGGAAAAGAAGGCTGGGTTCTATCTGGTGGGACAGCACTTGTCTAGCATAAATAACACCCTGAACTCAGTCCTAGTATGTCCTGATTTTTATTTTTACACAATATAAAATGTAAGTTAGCAACTGTCAACATTCTTATAAAATGCCACACGAGAAAATCCTAACATGATGCTAACTAATTTCTCAGGATAAACTCTTGATCAAAAATTCTTTGTGTTGATCAATGCTAATTTTTAAAAGCACATGGATTTTTAAAGGCAAGAATGAATGATCCATTTCCTGTTTTAAAAAAACTTGAAATAATAAAAAGTGTAAGAAAGAAATAGTTGCCATCCCCTATAGGTAATATAGTGTGAGTCCTTTCTGGAAATTGAGCTATTTATAGGTTTTTATTACTTTTAATTGTATCTTTAATTTTATTATTTTAATTAATTATTAATTAATACATTTCATAAAATAGTCACAATGTGCCATCTTCTGAGGCCATCACTAGCGGTACTCTTGAAAAAGAGAATATAATTAGTTCTAAGAGATCATAAATAACCTTAACAATAGTATATGCATACGTATATATGTATATAATTGTACATTATTTTAGATACATTAAATTGTTAAACATTGCCTTATGAGAGACTAGTTGATTCCCACTAGCAGGTGAGAAGGGGGATAGCAAGGCAACGTAACATATGAAAAAGAACTAAAGCCTATTGTAACCTAGCCAATTAGGATTATGGTGGAGGCTTGGGAAAGAGCATAGATTAGGAGGCTCAAAGAGGAAGTATCCCAAGAGTACGCTGATGGACAAAGTCTTCCGAAGTGTAATTGAGCTTGGTGATTGATAGGAATTCTGCTACTTGGAGACATACTGAAACCAGAGGGCAGTGAAGAACGAGCTCATGGAAATCTGCAGAGGCCATGTTGACTTGTTGGTACCTATTTGAAGGTCACTGGGGATTTGCTGAAGGCTTTCCCCGGGGATCTGGGAATCTATGTAATGGAGCAGACTTGAGCTAGCTATGGTCTTCTGGTACCCATCACTGCCCCTTGTTATAATAATGACCTGCTGTTTTAAAGCCTTATTCACCATTTTCCCCTGTTTTCTAGTTCCTAGTGATGTACAACGGTAGGGCAGAAGGCTGGAGAGGGGACAGTGACACCTGTGACAGTAACAGGTCATGGCAGGTAATTGGTAGTGGAGGCAGCATCTGGGCTATAGCAGCACTTCAGAAAACCCACAGCAACACAGACTTCCTGATTCCTGCAGGAGATAACTCCTCATATTATAATCTGGACATAAACTGTCCAAAAAATGAGAAATTAATGACAGTATTTGAGTAACAGAGTAAGAAGTTCCACTGGCCACTCCCTGGTTCTGTGTTGGGTCCCCGGCTTTCCCATCAACTGTGTCAACTCTCATGTAACCACCTGGTAATTACTTTTCTCCTTAGGAAAGACAGACTTCAAATCTTTGGAAGAACCATAAAGACAGATTTTTCTCTTCCCTCTTTAATAAGGGTAAAATATATATTCCATAAAGTATCATATCATCCACTTTAAGTGTATGGTTCATGCATGACTAATACATTCCTGTTGTGCACAGCAACAACCCAAACTCTTTTCATCTTGGAATCCCAGTCCTATTAACTAAGTCAGCGTGCTTTAGTCCCCAGCCCCTGGGCAGCCACCATTTCCTCAATGAACTGACTACCCTAGCTGCCCATAGAAGCGGAATCTGACAGTATTTTCCCTTTTGTGATTGGTTTATTTCCACGTTCCTGTCTCTGTCAGAATCCCCTTCTTTTTGACGACCGCATAATGGCCCCATTACATGCATACATAGGCATTGACTCACCTATGTACAGATGGCCCCTAGAGGTGTCCATGAGTGTGAGTGTGAGTGTGCAAATGTCTCCTAGTGACTCCAATTTCAGTCCTTTTCAGTGTGTAACCCAAAGCAAATTCATGCTTTTTTTGGGGGGGGGGGGGAAATATTGATGTAGTTTTCCAAAATGGCTATCTCATTTCACGGTACATTTTCGCTATAGTCTTGCAGGAGTTGTGATTTTTATTTTTTATTTTTTAAAATATTTTTTACATATACATTTATATTATCACACATGTAAAATAAACTTAGTTTCGTGTTTTGAATAGTATATCACCCTGTATCCTAATGAGGGTGGGGTGGTTTTCTGTTTTAAACACACAGAGCTTCAAGTGCAGTGTTTTGCTTCAACAGTGACAATGTTTCTGAAGAGAAACCAAACATTAACTCACATCTCTTGCGTGTGTGTGCTCAGTCTGCTTGCTAAGTTTCCTTTTACGTTCTTCCCTCTCCTCCCACAGGCCTCTCGCTGACAATCCTTTAAGCCCATGGAGAATGAATAAGGATAATTCTTAACTGCTCTTGCTCTCATGTTTGCCTTCTCCTGGGTCTGCTAACTATTTCTTAAAGTGCTTAAATTGTTGCATGTTAATCGATTCAAAACGTAAGCTTGTAAAAAAAATCTTCTATTTTAGGAAAAATACAACCCATCAAGCCACCAGCTTACAAGATGCACAAAAGATGGCCAGGACTCTTATTTATAAAGCATCTAGGGTTCCTGAGCACTGGTACTGTTGCTTCTGACTTGGAATAACCTGAATTTTTAAAAACCTGGGAACAAGTACTTGGCAGCATCTTCTAAACTCTTTGCTGCCAAGACTCAGCCGCCTCAGTGTCTCCTGGGCACATTAACAGAGGTGCAGCCTCACTTTTGATGGGGGTACATTTCTCCATCTGTGGAGTACTCCCTTTCTTCTGCTCTGGATGACCCATGGGGTCTAAGATACTGTGTTCCCATTGCCCAGTCATTCTCATGCAGCCAATGTCAGTGGGATGAGTCAACCCTGGACTCTAGTTTCCTTGTCCCTGAAACAGCCAGGCAGCTGCCTGTCTTCCTGTTATGCAGATTAACTAGGCATTGGCTGTATTGGCACGTCTGCATAAGTAATTGCAGAAACGACTAATTTTATTTTTTCTGAAATAAGATTGTAGGCAGTAGCCACCTGAAAATAAAGTTAAAAATGAATGAACTATTTGAACGTGTTTCCTTAATTATTTGTGAACTTTTAGGGAGCTTTTTAAAAACTTCAAGAACTGTATTTAATTTGAGAAGAAAACTTCAAGAACTTTATTTAATGGACATAATAGTGGCATTAGCTAATAGTGATATGTTGCAGATTTGAAATTTAAATAAATATATTACTCTTCTCATAAAGTGTATGACATTAATTAATTTAACCATCCCTTAATGTACACTTATATCACAACAGCATATACCATCAAGAAGATAAGTCATTTTATTTGTCAATTAAATACAAATTAAGTAAATTGTTCCATGTTCTTTTTTTAATATTTATTTATTATTATGTATACAGTGCTCTGCCTGCATGTACACCTGCAGGCCAGGCAAGGTATCAGATCACATTGTAGATGGCTGTGAGCCACCATGTGGTTGCTGGGAATTGAACTCAGGACCTCTGGAGGAGTAGTCGGTGCCCTTAACCTCTGAGCCATCTCTCCAGCCCTGTTTCGTGTCCTTAAAGGATGGAACTTCTCCTGTTTTGAAACATGCTGCTTCTCAAGAAGCACACCTGCAGCAGGAGGCACAACTAGACAGAGGGCATGTTGCATTTGCCCTCAGCTCAATTCCCATCGCATAAAAACAAGCAGAAAAAAACACGCGACGGAAGGAAAGGGAAGCATTCCTATTTTTGTATGGAACTTCTCTTTCAACCATTGCATTAATATAGACTAGATCTCTGTTATATTGTAAGCATTTTTCTCTTGCATAGTAATTATATACATACCTCTATATACATATGGGTATGTGCCAGTGAAGGCATATATGCACGGGCCCACCTAAGGCACTTTCTAAAATCTCCCCCCAGAAAATTATAAAGTGTTTTGCATGTTCAGAACTTCTACAAATTATTTTCAGATTTTAATTAATTAAATTATGTTCGATGCTGGGAATTGAACCCAGGACTTTGGGTAAGCTCAACGATTGGCGCTCTACCACTGAGCTCTAGTCCTCTGACGCTGATTTCCACATGAACAGCCATGAACAGACGGTAGCAGCCCCTGGTTTCCCAGACGAAGGTTCGGAGGGGTACAACTTTCCCAAGACATCATTTCCAATAAGCAGTGAGTCAGAACTTGAACGCAGGCCTTCTGTTTCCAAGTTCTAGGTGGTTTCCTGCTAATATCACTGACTCTTTCCAGGCCATGTAGTTGTTGGTGCACTGATTGGAAAAGCAAGTGAGCAAGAGAGAAAGAGTAAATCTTGGTTGGAATTAGGGAGGAAAAAAACCCTAGCAAATAGCTGAAATGTGAAGATCAAAGTTTATAAGGAAGCTAGCAGCATTGGGGAATATTTTAATTGCATTCATTTCTGTTTTGATGCATAAGCATATTCTTTAAAACAGAACTTTCTCCACATCTCTACCTTCTATATGTACTATTCTTACAGTCAAATGTCATCTTCTTGTTCTGTTTCCTTAGTTATACATTTACACCTTAAGTTTATTTCTTAAAAATTTTGCTTACTTTCCATTATAAAATCTATACAAAAATCTGATAAGTGTAGCCCTATAATACACATATTTAGAAATAAACCTGACACTGCTTTGCATAACTGGCACCATCACTAATGGTGAACAGATAAACAAAGGAATCCAGATAGATGTGCTCACGTCATGTCAACTCCTCAAACATGTCAAATGAAACTCTATGACTGGCCAAGTGTTGAAGAAGCCACTTTAAGTACATCAGAATTGTATGTAAGAAGCAAAATGAAATTCTAAATTCCTATCCCAGGAGAGGCCCAGTCTGGAAGATTGCTCATGCCATCCCAACACTGCACGCATGGCCCTAAGCACCCAGCAGTGATTATGTACATGGAAATTAACATATTTCACCAGCACTGATGGATACAGAAAAGTCCAAATTTTCCACAAGAAACTATGTTAGATCAAACATCTAAATGAATACCTTGTTGCAATATACACTGATTTTGTTATTTTCTTTTTATAATGATATTTTGAATCTGGGAAAAATTTGACAGAGTCATGGGAGAGGCAGGAGAGATTGCTCAGTGGGTAAGGGCATTTGCTGTTCTTATAGTCCACCTGAGTTTGGTTTCCAGCACCTGCAGCAGAAGGCTTACAACCACCTATAACTAAATAAGGTACCCCATCTTCTAGCTACCTGGGGTACCATGCATGTGCATGATACATACATGTAGGTACTTAAACACACATAATAAAATAATATTAAAAGGAATATAGAGAAAACAAATGGTGCTTCTGCACTTATAAATTTCAATAATATCTTTATTATTTTAAGCAAAGTCAGGGATAGGGAATATAGTTCAGTCCTACAGTGCTTGTCTACTGTGAGTAATAAGTTCCTGGGTTTGAGCTCAGGAACACATACACCAGCCAGAATAAAAGAAAGGAAGAAAGGAAGGAAGGAAGGAAGGAGGGAGGGAGGGAAGGAAGATAGAAACAGAGACAGACAGAGAGAGAGAGAGAGAGAGAGAGAGAGAGAAAGACACCAAGGAAGCTCCCTGTGACAAATCGCTGTTGTGGGCTGCTCTCTGCCCTGATTACAATGTGTGCTGCAGACCTGGAGCGAAGCCAGAGCTGCAGAGCGGGGCCTGTGGGTCTTGACTCTGCACCATGAATAAAGTTCACCACAAGCGGCAGAATTCCTTGCCGGCTAAGGTCTATCACGGTTGCCATCTCAGAACCACACAAGCATGCTCGCATTCCACAAATCTGTTAGGGCATCAGGGTCTTAAACACCTTATCTTTAGATCATTTGGATGCCAGAAGGAAACTAACATTGCATGAGAAAAGAAAACAGCACACAGGGGAGTCATTATTTTTCATCATTTTTGGAAGTCTTTATTTTTTTTTAGTTGCTCCTCCCACAGTAAAGCACTGAAAGGCATAACAGTTTATATTGTACAAAGCATTGGAAGAAAGTACCTCAACTTGCCAATTATTTCCAAATGAGATTACAAACAAAAAGAAAAAGAAATCTGGTTTCTCAATAAAGGACAAAATAACTGAATAATGTCTGTTATTTACTTCTCTCTTTTTAACATAAGGTCAGGAACACTTCATTTTACAAATAGGATTAACATGAACGTAACAGCATCGCACAAGCTTGCAGACGACCAGCATAAAATATGGGGTACAGTTCCTAATCAGAAGAATCATGCTTCCATGAAAGAAATTATAATTGTTTATACAATTGAATCAATTTCAGTATTACAAAAAACTAAGTTGCATCTATTTGTATTTATTTCATTATAAGGAAAACAAAACAACAACAACAAAAAAGGAAGGAATGTTAAGAAAAGCCAAACACTATTGGGCACTCCCATACACAGGTCGTGTCGTCTTGGTCCTTGAAATTCAGAAAGGAGTGTGCCTCGGACATCATAAAATAGTGGCTGACAGGAACAGTGCTCTTTTTGATCAACAAACAATAGTTTGCCAACAAATAAATACATGATACACGCAACACACAAAAAATTTAAACATTAAAAACAGTGACATGATTGTCGAAAATTAAGATGTCATTACAAGGATTTGGCAAACATTGTATTAGTGGTACAGTGGGACTGGTGATAAACAGGTTACATCACTGACTTAACCTCTCTGAGCATGAGCATCCATAGTTTACAATATACACATACCCTTTTTTTTCCCTAGTTTCAAACAATATACTTAAGAGGCAAAAAGGCAAGGGGCGGGGGTGACAAAAAAAAAAAAACCAACTCCTGCTATCACTTCCTATAATCATTGTGCATTTCTTCTGACTACTTCCATCTTTAAAGGGTTAAATCACATAAAACTTTAAGAAGGAAAAGAAATTAAATCGGATAAGTGAAAGCAACTGTTCCCAGTCACATCAGGGGATCTTGTAGAAAGTGGAATTTGATTTCTGTGGAGTGTTCATTTGTCTCCATGCCGCCATTTCAACTGCCCCTCTCACCCACCCATGCCCTGGAGCAGGCAAATGAGAGGTGCCTTCCCCAGTGAGGTTTTCATCGCCTCCAATCATTTTAGATTAATTGATCCTCCAGAGGTCAGCAGCTGCCTTGGCTGTGCAAAACAAAATATTGAGAATAAATAGCTTCCTTTTTTTTTTTCTCTCTCTCTCTCTCTCTCTTTTTCTTTAATCATTCAGTTTAAGGTCACCAGACTTTAGATGAGTGACCCTTCAGGGTTATAAGGCATTCTGCTCAGCAGTCTTGTAAATAGTTCTATACGAAGGAGCCATGCTACCGTTGGACTTGGTCCCACTCTGGTCAACCTTGACAGTGTCATACATGGCTGATGGACTGGATGGCACTGGATTCTGCGGCAGCCCTTGCCATGCTGTGCCACATGTTGGAGGAACTGTGGGACGTGGGATGGAGGGAATCCTTGTCAGACAGTGACAACATCATAGCGTATGCCTGGAATAAAAGGAGAGACTCACTAAGTGGCATCTGAACAACAGCAGCAAGTCTAATTTGAAGACTATAGTTCATAAGCAATAGGAAGACAAGAAAGCCTGGGCAGAAGCACACTTTGTGTATGTATTTGGAAGAGAGGCTGTGCTTGGTTTATCCAAAATGACATAACATCAGTGCTCACCTAAGGCAGACTGTGTAAGAGATGGCCTGACTCTTGCACTTTGTAAGCCACACTCCTGAAAGTGAAAGACCTCCTAAGATCCCTCAGCTATACGCAACTAGGGCTTATTTCTGCCCAACTTTGAATCTAGTGTCCTTTCCAACATTCTGCTTTGTGCTTGAAAGGCCTACTGCAGACAGCTAACACCCCTGAGAATCAAAGAGCTCAAGTAAGTCCCACCAAGAAAGAAAACAAAGCACAAGGACCCAACACCATCCCAGAATCCCTCATCATGAGTCTGCTGAGTGGAAGGTGCACAGAGGTGCTCTGTCAGGATGGAGTCTTTCTTCCTGTAACCAAGCCAAGTTCTAAATAACAGTTCAGAGATTCCCTCTCCACTGCCAAGAAAAATATTCAAATGAAGTGTTTGGTCTTGACTTGTGAGTGAACTGTTCACTGTTGATTTGCTATTGTGGGTCTCATCCATTGCTTAACTTGCTTGTCAAAATGCTGTTGAAGTGGAATCATTAAAGTCCTGCCAAAGACATTCCAGTGTCGGTAAACAAAGACAAATGCTGCTGTTGTTCAGCAGAATTTCATCTCAGGGAGTCATGCTGAGACATGTGGCCAGTCTCTGCTTTCTTCTCTCACCATGGTATTTGGTTAGATTACTGGCTGATTTTGATTTGCTGGGTCATTGCTCTCAATACACATATGTGAGTTTTCTGTGTGTGTGTGTATGTGTGTGTGTGTGTGTGTGTGTGTGTGTGTGTACATGCCTGCATGTGAGAGTTACATATATGTGTGTACATGTGTGTGTGTGTGTGTGTGTGTGTGTGTGTGTACACATGTGAGTGCACATGTTTCTGTGGAAACCAAAGATCAGCATTGGATGATGCTCATCAGGCACAACCCAGCTTGTGTTTTTGAAACATGGTCCCTCCATCATCCGGAACTTACAAACTAAGCTAGCTGGCTGGTCAGTGAGCATCGGAGACCCTCCTTCCATTATATTTGGCTTTTCTTCACTTGAGGTCTGAGGCTCGAACTCATGTCCTTATGCTTGCATAGCATGTGTTTTAAAGACTGACCCACATTTGATTTTATATATGAGATTTGTCTTCTGGGTTTACACAAAAGTATCAGTGTTTATCTAACTAGTACTCCCTAAGCAGGAACTCTATGCAAGGTCTGTACTAAATACTAAATCACTGAAGACAAATTGTACAAAGTACAGGTCTTTCCTCTGTGGTGACCTTGTTGAAGTCACTGCACATCTTGAGCTTTAAATTTTTTTTTTTACAAAGTAGAGACAACTATTTATAGAGAATATAATAGCACTTATCTCCAATGGTAGTAGGGGAAACACAGCACTCAGTTGGCATGCTCCATGCACAGTGATATCTATTAGGAAATTAGTTTTTGTTGAATGTTATTTCCCTCAAGGAAATTCTCTCGTGGCAAGATAAAGTCACTATTTTACTGAGCAATGATTTTGGATTCAAACACTATAAAAATTATAGTGTTAATATACAAATGCTTGAGAAAAACAGCAAAAATTTCAGATTATTTAAAAAAGGACACAACTATGTGCCCTTTGGTAATCAAATGGCAACTGAAACATGGAGGTCAATGCCCAGTTCCTCAGTACCAAGGAGACTGCTCAACCATGGAATGGATGAATGACAAGTGAATGAATGAAGAGCATTAGGACAGATTTAGTTTCCACAAGTATTTAATTGAATACCATATATACACATATATACGCATGCTGAAGTTTATAAAAAAAAAAAAACAAGAGCTAGGTTTACACAATGCTTGCATTTACTGTGGTACTAGCTTTTCTTATACCTAGTCAGGACATTTCTCTCAAAACGCTGGTCCTGAGAGGCATGCCACAGATGCAATCTTTGCATTCTCAGACCCCTTAGCATTCTTTCAGATCGGGTAGTTTGTGAAATGTGTGGTTACTATGTGTTTCACAGTACTGGGGTGGAATAAGTAAAAGAAAGAAAGTCTCAGCCCTCTAGGAAATTCTGAGAGCTAGGAAACAAGGGATGTATATATTTGAAGCAAGCACTTTTTATGGATGGCTCTAAGTAGCTCTGCATGGTGTAATACCAACATTAGAAACTTAAAAGTCGTGTTTAGCCCCACTGATCAGAGGAAAGACAAACATATCTTCCCTGCCCTAAACTTAAAATGAGGAAATGGCGTCCGTCCATAGCCACACGACTCTGCCAAGGTGGCATCATAGGTAGTAGAAGCCCACTGTGTGGAGGCTGAGTGCATCCGATTCAGAAAGAATATTCACTTTTTCTATTTTCATACATAATATCATAGACTTTTTATTGAACTTAAGGACTATAAAAATTTATATTATCCTACTACATCCCATATCTGTAGTCAAATTGACGCCGTGGTCGGCAATCACAGCATCTTAGCTGAGATTTCACTGTTATGCTATGAAGACCCACCAAAAACATCTCAAAGAATAGGAAACCATATCAAAATGAGTATGTTAATATGGCTCCATTGTTTTGATATGCCATGCCATCTCCAAAATGCTTGAAGTGAATCAAAGAATTCAACCAATGTGACAAGAACTAAGTTAGCTTGTCTTTTTAAACAGCCTGAATGAGCACTCAGTCTCTTCATTTTTTTAACAGAAAAATTGAAGCCCTTTTATTGGTATTTGTTGGAATCCTTTCTCTGAATAATCTTCATTTGCATGCTATGAATCAGGGGCTAATCCAGTCACTCAGTAAAAATAGACAAGCTTTATTTCAATTCCTGTCACTAAGTTTGTACAGATCTTTGGTAGCTCATTTTAGCCCTAAGCTCTGGACTCAATAATCTGATGGAAAATTCACTAGATATAATAAAGAAAAAAATTAATAATTTTAGAATGTATGTATTCCAACAGAGGTTAAGATACAAAATGATCAGAAAACAATTCTGAAGTAACATGAGAATTTGAAAATAAGTCGTGCACTCTCAAAAAAAAGAAGGGAAAAAGCTAAAAGCAACCTCGAGGAGCTGCACGGGCAGGGTCAGGTTTGTCAAGGATGGCTCAGGGTAGAATGCTGTTTTGATTGTTAACGGCTGCATTAGTTAACTCTGGCGTTGACTGTCTGCAGAGCAAACCCAGGAACATCACGAAGTAAGCACCCAAATCTGCTTGGATTCTAGAACACTACAAAGTGACAAAGTAGATCTGCTTCTGTTCATCGAAGAAATGCATGCTTGCATGCACAGTGCCCCGTGATGCGGACTAGAGCAGAGTCTGTACCTGCGATTTGGACTTTCTGTGTAACGGCTGTTTAAGCTCCTCTGGCACATGAGAAGAACTAAAAGAAGACAGCTCAGCGTCAGTGTATTGATTCTCTTCCATTTCCCTCATTTTGAGGCTATCTGTGAAGTGCCTTATGTGATCTAGAGCAGAAAGGCCAGATTTATATTCTTCCTCTTTATACCTAAAATGAACCAATGGGAAAGCACAGAAATTGGGTTTTCTCATTCGGTTTCTTGTCTCATCAAGTCATTTCCATTTTTATCTTAACACCTGTCACACTTCATACTGCAGTTGATGAATAAAGTAGCATGCAATAATTGCTAGTTTAAAGTTATTTACAAATACCATATCTTGCATATATTTCTTTTTAATATTTTATAGGCTAAAGCCAAGCATATATTGGAAGTGAAGTCAATGACATAGTAAGCAAACAATGTGTGGAACAGAAGTCATACACTTGAAAACTTCTTTTAAAGTAAAGTCTGTTATACAAACATTCAGTCAGGATATGTTATTATCACAAAAACATAATATATCCTTCATTTTTAATATTGGTTGGTTTTTCTCCAATTAAAAATCTATCATCTGTGAAATTTGTCTTATACATCTGAGTTATGACTGGAGATTATTGAATGGATTCAATTATGAGGAAATATCTATTTCCTTGGGACTTCACAAATAGAATCTAAAAATTCAGTACATGTGTAATTACCACTCATCCTTCCTGCCTTGGGGCCACCAGAGTTCCACAAATGCTACCATATCTAGAAGCTTGTGGATTGTGTTCCTTGCTACCTCATTTTCCTCTATGTGAAATGGATGCACTGTGTGTGCCTTTCCTGGGTCAAACGGAGCTTTTCTGGTTTGTTACTCCACAACTTCCTCACAGTCTAACACATCATTCTTGCAGTGACTGAGCATAGCAGGAGGAAGTGGCACCACAGTCCACCACACATGGGAGCTCTGTGGCTTGGCTTGCAATGTGGTGCGGCACTCACCTCACAGGCGATGTCTTACAGCTCATCTCCAGGGTGCCGGCTTCCTCATAGTCATCCTCAGGGAGGTCTTCATCTAGATTAGTTGTCCCCAGCTCCTTTCTGGGTTTTCCAGGAATATCGTTGTCCTCGTCGTCCTCATCCAACAACACCTCATCTTCTACTTCTTCATCATCCAGTAAATCTGAATTTTGGCTGGCTGCCAAAGCCTTCTCATCCTTAAAGTGACTGCCATTCATCCTTACAAAAGCATAAAGGGTAAAAGGATCAATTATTGGCCTGGTTTTTAAACGTGCAGTTAGTTCAGCTCCCTAACAACAGTTTAAATATTCAATGCTTACAAAAGAAATGGGTATTGTGTGTGCCTCATTGCAACACTGGAGAAATAATGTAATTTCACAAAGGCGCAAACAAAGAAAAAAAGGAATTGGATGATTATTCAGACTACAGATGCAGCCTCTGGCAGAGCAGGAAAAACAACCCCGTCTCTGATTCCTTATCATTCCTGATAAATGATATGGTGTGGGAAATATAAAAGCACATGAGTGTTTTCTCTCCATAATGTATGTAATTACCACTTAAGTACCCACCAATTAAAGTAATTGATTTCTGGAAAACATATATCCCTGAGCAATGATGACAAGCACTTCAACACACACACACACACACACACACACACACACACACACACACACACACAAATATACACAAACACACACATACACCAACTGAATCTACGAATCCAAAGACAATGAGAAAGGAGCTGCCAAGGGCAATTGGTATTTACTGCTCCTGGGTGACCACTGTGTAAGTCTCCATTTGAACACAGTGCTAAAGCTTGGAGTTATTGAGAACACACTTATCTTGACTCTGTGTAAATGATCCTAGATTGTCTAACAGCAAGAAAACACAGAGATGGTAAATCAACTTTTGAAACTGACTTAGCAGGCACAGTTAAAAATTCAATAGAATCATTTTTCAACCTTAAATGTCCTTTGCACTATTTCTGTTTACATTTGCAAGAATTGCAATAGAATGGCCCACGTGTAACTTACTACACAAATTCCACCTATGGAATTTGAAGGCATGTGTAAAGCTTGGAGAAGCCCCTGAGGCTTTCAAAAATGATCATCAACATAAATGAAATTTGGATATGTTTTGTTATAAGACTCTAAAATGTATAACTATAAATACTTTAAAGGAGGAAGCTGCCTCTGAGAGATGCATGGCCAGAGGAAATGATTGAGATTACAAAGTATGTTAAGACATGAACCATCATAGGTGCCCATACATCCAATCCCTGAGTCCTCAGGAATCTTTTCCATTACCATGCTCCTCTATCTAGTTGCTGTGTCAGAAACTCAGTCTTCAGTTCTTGCTGTAGCCAAACATGCTTTCACATGAAATGAAATAATTTTTCAGTCCATGGAAGATCAGAAAGCATGCACAGCAATTCCCACATCAAAATATGTAGAACTTACTGTTTAGATTTTCCAGAATTAAAGGGATACACATATGAACCAACCTTGGAAATGACAGGAGTACAAAGTAAAAATGCATTTGACCAGAAAAAGTAACATCATTATTGAACATTTTATACAACCTCTTAACCTCTTTTACCAAAAAAGAATGATGAAAACATATTTTTCACAGACATAACCTATTAGTTTTCAGATACACTGCCAACTTGCTAGCTTGAATGGATGAAAATTATTATTATTTTAAAACAGTTTTAAAAAAATGAAAGTAAAAGAACAAAAGAACCCATGGACGGAAACCAAAAGCAACAAAAACCATCGTGATTAAGAAAACCTATTTGTTAATTACGCTTTCAAATATGGCAATTTATAGGGATAAATTATTCATCGAAAGTAGCCTGATAGGTACAGAGAGGGGGAAAAGTCAAATGACCCAACTTTCTACTTCTGTGTTTAGACATGTTGAAGCCAGATGTTGCAGCTGTGCAGCCTCAAATCACCAGCTCTGAGCCACCAAATTTGAATAGACTTTTCAGAACCCAAATGGCGATTTCAGTATTTCTTATTCGTATTACATAATCAGATTTTAATGTGTATATGACTTTTGTTACTGAGTCCATTTTGTACTGCCGAGCAATGGCCTTGTCTTGCTCACACTTATACACACAGAGAGCAAGTGGAAGGAACGAGGCGTCCAACTGGGAGGTGCTGTATAGTTCTTAGGACTTCTGAGATGCGTAAGACACTTTCTCTCTCCTCTCCCTAGCTATGGTTACACAAAATAAAGAATAAAAGCATTTGCCTGTTTTACCATTATTTTGGCTAGAACGTTGATTATCTGAAAGGTGCTTCTTTGAAGAACTACTGAAAAGGTTAGTCCTAGATTTTTATCAGTCTTAGAAATTAAGGATATTAACACAATAACCTTTCCTTGTATAGAAGTAATGAAATCTTGATTAGTTGGGTTCATGATATTTAAAATATTCTAATTTAATAGGCTTTGGGATGGCACAGGTCAGAGAAGGAAAATTCTTCAGTACTAGGTATTTCAGTATAACATATTGATAAGGAAATTTAAATATAAGAAAAGTTTTATCAAAATACTCTTTTATTAACTTTACATATTCAAGGGCAGATGAATGAGTAATTATCAACAGCATCAGCTTCTCCTCTAAGAACGTGCTTGATGCTGATGATGGCTGTAGTTCAAGAACATCTATGTCCACTAAAGGCAGAACGCCTGCCTGTGTGAGTGTAGGAGGAAGAACTGGGTCTTAATTGAAAAGTTCTCAAATAGCTTCTGCGCAAAGCATAGTGACCTTATCGATGTGTACTTCATATACAAATTGGTACTGATATATCAAAAGAGACAAAGATAGACAAGATGGAGACACTCAAAATAATGTGTTGTGGTTTATCTGTTAATACCACATGATATAGAGGAATAGCCAATAATGACCAATGGTTCAGTTGAGTCCTCATGGTGTGTTTTTCTGCTGGCTTTTGAAATTTGGTTAAATAATTTTATTTAGCTGCCAATGTAAGTAGAATTATCCGGAAGTGAAATGGGCTGCAAAAACAAATAGCCCAGGTTATATCTCATACATTATTTGCATGTCTTCTGGCAAGTCCCTTTGATGTCCCCAGTCCTTTGCTGATAAAGTTGCACTTTTATGAGATCATTGTGAAAGGTACATTAACTTATAGGGAGCTGAAGATGTGGCTCAGCACTTGAAGCGCTTGCTGTCCAAGCAAGAAGAGTAAGGTTTGGATTGCCAAACACACAGAAATTCTGGGTAGACATGGGGCCCTGCCTATAATGCCATCCTCAGAAGACAGAGACAAAGGATGTTGGGAACCAGATGGCTAGCAGAACTCACACTATCAGTAAACTCCGGGTCTGACTGAGAGACCTTGCCTCAAAGAATAAGATGGAGGAATTGATTGGAGACAATGCCTGATTTTCTCAGGCTTCCTCAGCCCCTGTACACATGTGCATGGGAACCCATACTTATATAAACATACAAACATGCACACCACACACACATAATAAAGAAAAAATAATTAAGTAGTGTGTGGAACATATTACATAACTATTTTCTATGCACTTAATAAACACCACTGGCAGCAGCAGCAGCAGCAATAACCATAGTCCTGGGCACATGAGTGCAGAAATGTGCAACAACTGCTTTACCTCTCCTCCATGTTCCGAGGAGACTGGCTCCCATGGTTGCTATTCCCGATGAAATTGCGTATCTCTGTAAAGTAGGCGTCCTCTTTGTCGTCCAGGATTGCACCTGCGCTTTCTAGTTCTGAATGAGGCGACGATGTTGCTGTACCTGAGTGGAAGAGCAAGCCTTTGTGAGCAGATTGCTGCAAATCTGGCAACATGTTTAGAACTCTGTTCCTTATGAGCTGGAGTGGTGCTGTCTTAAAACGTGCCCACTTCAATGGGAGGACGAGCAACTCCAACTTAGAGATCACGCTTACGAGAGTCTCTGGAGAACATCCCGAGACCAAGGCTAAGAATCGCAACCCGCCAAGGTGGTCATTTCTCTCACTTCCTTATTATCTTTCTGGAGCTCTGGAGTGTTTTTATTTATATAAGAAGATAGAATTAAAAACATCATAGAAATCTTATATACCAGTTCTGACATAACCACTGCACTCAGTCCTGGTGTGATTGGTACACATCTATTGTTGGTGTGCTGAGGTGTGTGACAAAGTGATGGTTGAAACCATACCTAGCATTTTATACCTTGATTTGTTCCAAGGAGCTGTGAATGGACCCAGAAACAACCCAGGGGCTGGTACAGCATGGGCAGGCCAATAACGGACCTGCCTTTTATAGGATGGTCCTCAGCTTCCTTGCAAAACTGAAGTCACGATACGTGTGTCACAGAACTACTGTGTTTGTTTACATATATGCACACCACAGTAAGTGCTTTATGTATTGCCATGTTTTTATGTAAACACAGGCTTCATGGTGCTTATGTGTTCTCACAATGTATCTACAATTTAATAGTTCACAATTACCTTATTACTTTCCATGATAAAAACTAGGGGTTAGTACTATCTCCTGTCTTAAAGAAATTATCTGGACAAAACCCAATCATTCAGTTTTGACAAGTTTTTTCCCAATATTGGGGATCAAACTCAGAGCCCAGCTCGTGCCAAGTAACTGCTCTACCACTGAGCCATATCCCTGATCCCCCAACTAGTTACGTTTTCTAACTCTCTATTTTTCTGAAATAATGTTGATTAGATAACGTAGAATATCTGGTGCATAGAATATTTAGCCACTTTTTCTCGTTGGACTAGACTCTAGACCTAAAACCTAACACATCAAAACTAGGATTATATTTCTGCTTTTGAGGGAGATAAACAGTATACATTGTTGTAAAGATCTCACACAATGTTGCTTACAGTTGAAAATAATCTACAAAATAATTTATTCCATAAAAATGATTTATCTGTACAACTCTGTTTCTTTTTCCTTCTCTGAATCCCCCTTTGCTGAACTCAGTATTCCACTCACTAGCCTCCCAACCCTGTTCGCTGACTCTTTAAAAAAAATTGTAGATGGTCTGTGTATATACACCGTACACCCCAGTGACAAATTCCAGTCCCTGGCTGATTATCTAGCTTTCAAAAAGAAAGGAAAGATCTAGAATCTCTTTCATTAAGTATACATTGGCAGGTTTGCCATCAAGGAAGGCTGGGGACTGGGGTGAGGTTGCTGGCTACCAAATTCTAGATAAGAATGTGTGACAGAAATGGAAACTATGTTCACGTCCAATCCCTAGTCTTTTGTAAAAATTATCCCAGAGACCACGATATCCAGGTTAACACCGAGGAATTTTGTCCCACTTAGAATACACACTCTGTGAATTCTTTGGAACTTAGGGATTCTGACTCATGTGTCTGGGCAGAGTCGGGGTCAAGGCTGTCTTTGCTTGAGATTGCCTGTTGAGATAAATCCAGCTGGAGAGAAATATAACCGAAACAAGACCACAGAGTCTCACATTCACGTTTAACAGTGATTGCCTCATCCGTGTGTCCGAAAACTCAAGGGAAATGCATATGAACTTCCAGAGTACTATCAGATTTTAGTGTCAAAATGGAACGGAAGACGAAAGAGCACACTTATGTCTCACAATATAAAACATAAGTCATCTTTTCTGCCTAACGCCACTGAGGACCCACCAGACATGTTTCCGTTCTCATGTTTCTTTAGGTGTCTGTCAAGATTGGTTTGCTGACCAAAACATCTGTCACATAAGTGACACTTAAATGGTTTCTCCTTGTTGTGGATGTTGCGGACATGTCGCTGCAGGTTGGAGGAAATGCTGAATGATCTATCACAGTATTTGCATCTGAAAAGTAAATACAGACATGGTGTTGCAAACACATTAGATGTCATTTCACAGGCTTGTAGACTCAAAAGCTAAAATAGCACTTCACATAGGAATAGTAATTTATATAGGAAGGCTGCCATTCCAGGAGACTTGTTTTTGGGTGGTTTTATTTCTCTCTAATTTATTAGAATACTTTGTTCCAATATCTTAAATAAATCTCACTAACCTAAGTCTATTAAGAAGTCATGGCATTGCCTGCTGTTCTGCTTAATACAACACAAGTAACTAAATGCTGCCTCTCTCAATTTTTTCACTTTGGAAGCTGCTGACCTGCCCTCCCTGTATACTCAGGTAATTAATTTTATTCCTTCTCAAGTCTCTGATGGGGTTGAAGACCAGATAGTTTAGTTTTACAATTAAGCTTGATTGTTTAGGAGTTTAGATGTTTTTAGGTCTAGATAGATGTTTTAAAGTCATAGAAATGAGATAAAGATATTAATTTACATTCAGAATTTTAGACAGAACAAGATACGAAATATGCATTCATCAAGGTTGCCAAATACAAATAGCCAAAACACTATGAATGTAACATTAATATAGTTCCTAATTGCTTTGTTGTTCTTCTTGCTATATGTAGTTTATTTTATATATGTGTAATAATATAAATCTATATGTAAAAAAATTTTTAAAGTCTAACTAATTTTTATCACATTTACCTTTCCTGACATTAACCATAAAGAAAACTTCATCATTTCTCCAAAGTTGCATTAAATACTCCAAGCTTTTAAATTGAAGCAATGTAAAAAAAAAATGTTTTGGTGCTAAAAACAGTGGTTTCCCTTAATCTGTGGTGATTAGGAATCCCAGGCTTTCTCTTCATCTTTACTGTTGCACAAGCAAGTTATGGTGCCACTAAGCGCTCCTGCATACAAGCATAGTTCTTCACTAACCTCCTGCTCTCAGCATTTCCCAATTTTCCATTCTGAGGTCTATTAAAAAGTCTGCCGCAACTCTGAGCAAGGTCACTTTCCTTGGAAATGGCTTGCTGTGGTTTAGTTAACCGTTTCTGCGTTCGGTGTGATTAAAAACCATAAGTCATTTTACATGTTTCCTTTGTCTGCAAAATGGAAACATAGAACTTGGAGACCCAGCCTGCCCCAGGTGGTAATGGATGGAGTCACTCCACAGCTGTCTGTCTGTCTGTCTCTCCCCTCTGTGTGTGTTACATGAAAGGAAAAGGGCTAACTTTCCTGAACGGCTCCTAAGCACATGTATCGAACTTCGAGGCCAGAAGAATCCTTTACTTGTTCGTCCATGTATGAAGGGCCATTTCCCGCTTCTCAGAGCAAAGAATGGCTGCTGTATCCTGACGCTCATCAACATGTCTGCCTTACAATAGTGTGACAGCTGAGTGAACATGCACTGTGATAGAACTTGTTCCATTTTGCTGTCATCATAGGAAAAAAATACTTGTGGAATAATGTTTTTCCTGTAAGACTTTTATCTCAAAGGCACAGTGCTGTGAGAGGGATGGTGCATTTTGCACGAGTGTGTTGCACTGAGTAATACAAACCGAGAGCCTGGGAGAGAAAATGCGCACACATATCAAGTGTCTGAAATTTACTGGCAACGACACTGTCTACGTGAATCACAACAGAGAAAGAGTTCAGGTTTCACAAGCTCCCACTTCCTTCCTTGTAAAAAGGTCTTTTCCAAATCTAGTCCACACCATCCTCTCAGGTCTGAATAAAGTTGACCAATAGGGAAGTTTCTACCCAGGATCAGCTCATATTTTGCTATTGTTGTTGTTGTTGTTGTTGTTGTTGTTGTTGTTGTTTTTCAAGACAGGGTTTCTCTTTTACACAGAACCCTGGCTGTCCTGGACTCTCTTTGTAGACCAGGCTGGCCTCGAACTCACAGAGATCCTCTTGCCCCTCTATGATGAGTGCTGGGATTTAAGGCCTTTGCCACAATGCCCAGCATTCATATTTTGATTCTATTTTCTGCTAAAATATTTAATAGAGAGGAGAGTACCCTAAAATTACAATAATTTTATTCTGTTCCAATGTATTAGCTGGTATTTAAATGATAACTCGAATCAATATTGCGTTTCAAGAATGCTTAAGATGCATACATTGCCTAACGTGAACCTTTATGACAATAAGCCAGAAAAGCTTTGGAATCTGATATGAGGTAAAAGCCCAAAATGAAAAGTCCAACTTGAGAACCAAACATCTTAGAACACAGTCAGTATCTCAAGGTCTGATTTCTTATTTTTCACCAGTTGTAAAATGGAACAGCTGGACAAGTCATTCAAGATTTCCAGCTATGCAAATTTGTGTGTGTGTGTGTGTGTGTGTGTGTGTGTGTGTGTGTGTGTGTTTCTCAACACCTGTACAACAACAGCAATATGTACAGAGCAGACTAAGACTGTCTCACTCAGGACAGGAGAATAGGAGCATGGTGTCATAGCTGCTGACTGAAACAACATTCAGCCATAACAAACGTGGCTGTGGAAACCTTTCTGTCCAAGCAGGAGTCCCTGGGGCATGGAATAGTCCCTAGAGGGGAGGTTACCTGAAATTTGCTATTTTTCTATCACTTAGAGATCTGTTATATCAAGTTCACTTTGTCACATATAAAGTGGACATGACCGTTATTAATAGAGACCTTAAGAAAACACAATAGACTTAAGAAAGCACAAATTTCCTGAGTTTCTCCTAAAACTTCAATTATCTTTCAGTGAGCGTAAGTCTTCACCCATTTTTCATTTTCTCTTTTTAAGATGTATATGTTTCATTATATGTGAGCATGAGAGAGCAGATCAGTGCATTGAGTAAAGGTGACTGAAGTCAGAGGCATCAATAGCCCACTGGAATGAAATTACAGGCATTTTGAGCTATTGTGCTGTAAACTGCTCAACCATCTCTGCAGCTGCCTTTTTTATCATCATGTTTATAAACAATGAGTTTGAAACAAGATAAATTTGTTTATTGTAATGAAAAAAATGAGTGTTCAGGCCAAACTAATTATACTAATCTGCATTCCTTAAGAATTTCAAAGAAGAATAATCAAACTATAATGTTGCTTAAGATAAACTCTATCCACTCTTGGAGAAATCCTAACTTGGAGTCTGATACTGAGGGCAAAATATTACACTTTGAATAATGAGTTGCATTTTAAAACTAGCCACTTTACTACTTTCAGTGTGCTGTGAGCAATGATATTATGGTTATGTATGTCCTGTGCATCGTTTGGTTAATTTTAGCTTTTAACAGAATAAGAAGCTATTGATAGAACTGGTCCTTTTCCTAGAATATCTATCTGTTGAATCTCTAAATGTAAACATGTTTTCTCTTCTGAGGCTTAAGATGTTTGTTTTTTAAACCTCCTGTTGGGATCTGTGGATGATGACTTAATTGTACTAAGGGAGGAGATGTATTTGGATGACTAACTCCTAGCAGACACGCAGGGCTTGGGGGACAGGAACTTCATTCAGTGTTACGATTGGTGTCAATTAAAATGAAACTGATTATTGAGAAGAGTGAGAACTACAGTTATAAATTTTTTAAAGGTTGCTAACATCTATTAAATCCATATCCACTACTAGAAGTTATAGTAGTAGACTGAAAACTAAGAAGTCTCATTGGATAAGGAAAAGACATTCTAGCAGGGCGTGGTGGCATATGTCTGTAATCCCAGCACTCGGGGAGGCTGAGGCAGGCAGATCTCTGTGTGTTCAAGACCAGCCTGGTCTACAAAGTGTGTCCAGGACAGTCAAGGCTACACAGAGAAACCTTGTCTCAAAAAAAACAAAAAACAAAACAAACAAACAAACAAAAAAAAAACAAAGGGAAAAAGAAAGAAAGCAAGAAAAGAAAAGACAGTCCTAATTTGGGCAGTAGCAGATAAGCATTTCTATTTTGCCTCAAAATTTGGTATATGTTCCAATATGCACCAAATTAGTTCTTATGACACTGTGACCTAACGAACACTGAATATTACAGCATTTATCAAGATAGTTAGAAAAACCATTGTCAAACCTGTAAGGTTGCTCTCCTGTGTGGGTTCTCAAGTGCCGTGTTAGGTTCGCAGACCTTGGAAAAATCTTGCCACAGTATCTTTGAGGAAAAGATAGTCATAAGAAAAAGTCAGCACAACCGACTAGTCCGCAGCAGCAGGAAGTAGTCATATGCTTACATTTGACATAATTACCTCCGCAAGAAACACATCTCTGGCAGTTCCAGCTTGAAACAAAGCCATTCTAAAGTTATAAATAACTCCACAAATACAGGCTGAATTGGGAGATCTGGTTAAATTTGCTCACACATAAGTGAGTAGTTTATGAAAGTAGGCATTAGCCCTGATTACCTCATGAGTCTATTTATTATCTCGGTATCTTTACACTCACAAAACTGGATCAGACAAGAAGAAGAAAAAAATGACAAGTGTTTTGTGACTCTGGATTGATGTAAACATGTTTCAACTCATTTTACAGTTTAGACACAGTGACGTCTCCTGATACAAGGAGTCACGTCAGACCACACACGACCCTAAGACTTCATTGAGGTATGTCTGCAGAAATTTTCCTTGAAAAGGAAGTGACAGTTTGTCCAAAGAGTAGAGAAATTGATGTGCCAGAGTAAGATAGCACACATTTCTAAAAAGAATTGAGAGATCATTAAACATAGTTTATTAGGAAAAATAGGAGAAGCATAAAAGAGGCTTTGCTCCTTCACTGATGAGTACCAAGAAATTTGTTAACCAGTTTTCCTCACTTAAGGACCTTATTTGTCCTTTATTCAAAATTAGGGTTATGGCAATGGGTAACTATATGCTTGAAGTCTGCAGCATTCTACATTTGCATGAAAATAGTAGCTGTGAAAGAAAACCCATAACGATCAAAGTGAGGCAAGCAGGTGGTATCTGGACCATTCCCATGAATCACAACCAAGTGAGCAGCGGTAAAAAAAAAAAAAATAAAAATAAAAATAAAAAAAAAAATAATAATAATAATAATAATAATAATTTTAAACCATTATTTTTACATATCACTAAATAAAGAGCTCTTTGAAGTACCTGAAAGGCATCGTGGCTGCTGCTGGGCATCCAATTAAGAATAATTTATAAAATAAGCAACGAGCTGTTTTGAGAGACAGGAGACAGCGGCGGCTGTCACTAGCTCCGCCTACCTGCACGTGTAGCGCTCCTTCCCCTTCCGCAGCAGGTTCTCTGGTAGCGTGTTGGGAGGCGCTCTGAAGCTGAACATGGAGGGTACAGACTGCAGGAGCTCACTGGCCTCAGGCTTCAGGGCACTGAAGCTTTCCAACTTTTCTGCCATGTTCTCAATAGCTGACATCTGAAAGGAGCAAACGCGGGCCGTGAGGGGCTTGACAGCTTTGCTTCTGTCATGATCTCTTGCTAACTAAGAACATCGTTGCTAACTAAGAATATCGATCACGAGAAGACTTCAAATCTTCTACATGCAATAGGTTCTGAGAGAGACAGTGGGGTTTCAGTGCTAACCGATGAAACCATTGGCGGATCTGAGAAACAAAGCCAGATGGACTTCTCCCACAATACGTTGCTTAGGCCACAGGATAGTAATATGATTTGAGTAGTGGGAAGCCTCAGAGAGATAAGAAAACCCAATCAGATTTTATCTGATCGACAGCACCATGCTATGGATAACAATGAGAAAATTAACGTTTTACAGAAAGGTGATACCCACTGTGTGTAAGTAATTAAGAATGTAAGAGCCATGCTGCCTCATGAGGAAAAAAAAAATGACAGCAAGAAACAACATATAGTCTTCAAATGGTGCAGCTTAAATAAAATGCATTTAATACAGAAATGAAAGTTCAATATATAAGAATTATGCTGCCTAAGGGTATGTTACATTAATATCAGAACAATGCAAATTTTTCAGTGTGATTTTATACAAGGAATTTTGATGAAATGGTCATTTGCTCTGAGCAGATTTAGGTTAAATGAGCGTATGAGATCTTAAGATAATTTCACATGGAATGCATACTATCATGTGAGGGAGAGCTCTAAAAGATGGACATGCTTTTCTTATATCTACCCACTGACCTATTTGCAGGATTCACTTTCAGACAATGGCATTTTCTTTTCAATTTAGTTTGATCTTTATTGGCCCTGGTGACATGGATTCTTCTTTTTCTGTCAACTTTCTAAAAATGTTGTTTCTTTGGTGTGTATATTTTATTTGGAAACTATTTATTACAAGTCTTTAAACCGACACAGCTATCTCTCAGGCCATCTTGTTAAATGAATTCGTTTGGTCCTCAGGGTGCTACATTGCCAAAGAAACACCAATTAAAAGTACTTCACGTGCACATTGCATATGTCCCAAAGAGCTATGGTGGAAGGTGAAAGGACCCAGGTAGCAACTGCAAACTCAAACAACTGGCCAATCAAAAGTGTAAGGATTTTTGGTTTTGTTTTGTTTTGTTTTGTTTTGTTTTAATGAGACATCAAGCCACAGGGATTCACTTCACAAGGTCAAGTTTAAAAGGAAAACCCAATTATGTGTTGCTCAAAAGAAAGATTCACATTGTGTCCATTTCCTGGACGCATAACTGATCAGAATACCATGAATGTCATAACCTAAAGCCAAGATCTCAAGCATGATTTTCTTCTCACAAAGGGTGTGTTGTGTGTCAATTCTTCAAATGACTATTCACATTCCAGTTAGCTCTCCTTCTTCCCTCTTTACTCTGGAACCTGCCCTCTCACTTCATGCCTGGACTCCTAATGCTTGCTACAAATTGCAATGTACAGGGTACCGCTGCCAATTTGCCAAATGTCTTTCATCAAACACAGCACATAAAAAAAAATCTCAGAGGAAAGTCAAGATACATTTACTTGTCAGACGACAAATGTGAACGCATTGGGAGGCAGTAAGGGCTCTAAGCTCAAGGGTTTGATTCATAATCACTCAGCTGCTAAAACATTCTCCACAGATGCAAGTGGACAGCACATTTGTCACGATGAAGGATTTTGACACATACTGATCACAGGGCAAAGATATGGAATGATGACGCTGCTCAGAGGCTGGCAGAGAGCGTCCCTGCCCAACAGTCATTACCCCCTTCCAGCCAGTGTGAGTGTGTTCACTTTATTTATTAAAAAATCAATTCAGAAATAGTTTACAATGCTATTTTATTTGCATTTGTTCCTTCTAATTGTTCCTTGCAGAAAATCATTTTTGATAATCTATCTACCATGGAATAAATTATATGAGTGAAAAATAACCTCTGGTCTGCACTCTGACAAGCAGTGACAAGAAAGGGGAACGGTCACCCTGTTCTCATGCATTTAGAGGGTAGAGCAGTAGGTGAATTGGTAGTGGTCATAAATATTGTATTTATGTATATGTAACATTTGGGTAATGCTTCATTATCAAGTAATTTTAAATAATTTGAGTGTCCATCTTGCTCACACTCAAATTCCAGCAGCAATGAATCTTATAGAAACACTTCCCCTCGTTCATGGAAAGCAGCTTACTCAGGACTGTTATTAGTCCCAGCTTTCATCTCTAGCACATAGAAACTACAAGTCCTTTGAGTTATTTGAGAGCAATTGGCTGTTGAGAAATGTGTCTTGCTTTAGGAGCTGCTAATAGCTAGATCCTTTTGAAGAAAGATCAGTGTGCTTACTTCACCTCCAACGGTTTCAACTTGGGAAAAACATCAAGAAACGAGAAAATACATTATGGGCTCCGCAGCCACAAAATGAAATGACATCCTCAAAGACAGTAGGAAAAAGAATGGACATTACCCACATGCTTCTCTTAAAAGCCACACCCAGCTTTGACCTCTGGTGTCAAACAAAAAGAGGATAAAATTGGGATGGAGAAAAAGAAAACAAGACTATGAAAGCTGAGCTAAGGATAGTTATAAGCATAAACACATAGGTAAACATATACCTATACATGTGCATACATGCTCATACACACACATAAACACATACATACACATATGCATATGAATATAAACACACGTGCCCACACATATGCATGCACGTACATGAACACATAAACACACACTCTCAGAAACACATACACACATGAAAACATAATCTCTCTATCTCTCTTTCTCTTCCTCTCTCTCTCTCTTTCTCTTCCTCTCTCTCTCTCTCTCTCCCTCTCTCTTTCTCTTCCTCTCTCTCTCTCTTTCTCTTCCTCTCTCTCTCTCTCTCTCTTCCTCTCTCTCTCGTACACACACAGAAACATACACAGGCTGCCCAGTTAGACCTCAATAAGCAGAAATAAAAGCTTTCATTCCATCCTTCCTTTCCTCTTCCTGAGATTTGTTCTTATACTACTTGCTCTTAATTAAGAGTGACTGTCCCTGACCAATGCCGATCCAGCTCATATCTTAGATTGGTATTGGGTTATTTAAAATATGGGCCAAAGCCTCATCTTTCTCCTTCTGTCTGCTCTGACTCCTGATGTTCCCCCAGAAAAAAAAAGTCTTATATAGAAATAATACATTTTTATATTCATTTTAAAGTCTGACTAGTTTTTGTTTCTTTGGTGGGTCTGTTTTTGTTTTTGTTTTGTTTTTGAGACAAGGTTTCTCTGTGTAGACATGGCTGTCCTGGAACTTACTTGGTAGACCAGGCTGGCCTCCAATTCACAGAGATCCGGATGCCTTTGCCTCCTGAGTTTTGGGATTAAAAGAGGGAGCCACCCCCACCCAATGACTTGGTATTTTTAAAAATGAAAATAAAATGGGATTAATATACTAGAATATGCCTAGATGTATTTTACATTATTTAATTAGGAAAATCCAATAAAAAGAAAACTATAATACAATGAATAAAAAAATCATGGAAACTAAAGGAAAGCACCCACTGTATATTTTAGTAATGTATTGACATGTGACCCATTAATATCTTTGATCAAGTTAAGATCAGAAAATGACAGGTTTTTTCCAGTGAAGTAGTAGTTTTTATTTGCACATGTATTATAGTTGCTGATGGTATCTACAGCCAGATGTTTAGAGAAGGAAGTTATTTCTCTCCTCCAGTCCCCAAGAGGCTATTAACTTTTTACTGACGCAAACCATTTGGACACACCTCCCTAGCCCCTTCACCAAGATGGAGCTGGGCCACTGGTCAGATAGAGCAAAGAATTCAAGATCATCTCGGCAGGCAAGATATCCCCAGCACGTATCTAAGCACTTAGCTCAACTTTTATTACCTGAGTACAAATAACTGAGCTCCTGAAAAAGTTTCTCACCGAAACTATTAAACTGACAACCTGATTATGTGAAATGATACATCTGTCCAAGTGCACCATGAATTATATGGGCTAATGATTTCCAATTAGATTACAGATGACTTTATCGTAAATAACTAACTATTCATAAACAACAGGATGGGAAAGTTTGTGGAGGCAGTAGTTTTCTATATTTATTCACTTGATAATCTTGAGAAACCTCAAAACCATGCTCATTTGAGGGAGAAGTAAATACTCATATTTTATGTTTATCTCACTTCATGGATCAAGTTCAACAGCCATGATTACAAAATCACTGAGAACTATTTACCATCAAGAATTATAAGCCTGTGTCTTTAGTATTTATCACAAGTATCTATCTTATAACACAAGCGTAAATCACAGGCTTAAAAACTGACTGGGACAGAATGGAGCATTTCCCGTCATTACAGTGGTAACACACAAGGGAAGCCTCTCTGGACTTGGAATTAGCTTGATCACTCATAAGTCTAGGGAGCAACATGATAAGCTTCAGCCAGGTAACAACGTAGCAAGTGTCAAAGTCACACTGTACCTCAGGAAAGATAAGAAAGATGAGGGATGAAGCTCAGAACAGATCTGTTCTGGGGAAGACAGGGGAGAAATCCTGAAAACGCAGGCCAGGTTATTCCAAGGACAACCCTAGTGGTTGTACAACTTAGCACAATTAGAGTAGTGGCCCGCCTGCTTTCTCACTGGCCTGCCCCCCAGAGTCCATGCTTTCTCTTCACTTTCATAAATACTTTCATATTTTTAAATACATGAAATGAATCCGTAGACGGTCAACAATAGAGACACAGTTGACAATTCATCACACATCCTACAACAGAGAAGATGGAGGAACTCCCAGGAAGGAGTAACTAACACTGGATAAAGGAAGAAAATAAGCACTAACACATTCTATCTACTGAGTTTCCATGGTAACAAGTGTGACTTTAGGATACCCAGACAAACCCTATGAAACAGGTCATATTGAGTGATGACATAAACACATGAAGAATTAAAAGCAAATTTGAAATAAACATTACTCCTTTCCACCAAGTTCTATTTTGGGGCTAAAATATAAAACGAGGAGTCATCTTTCCATGTATATCTTTCGGCATAAAAGAAACAAACCTATCCCTTACTTCATGAGCTGAAACCAGATTAACTTATACATTGTAACGAAAAGTTGCAAAAATGAGATCTAATTGTGAGAGGTCCATTCAGTACTTAGGAACAAAAGTTTACAGCTTTATATCTGTCTCTCCAAACAGCAAGGGGGAATTGCTGCCTTGGGATAGAGGAACTGGAATGCCAGAGTGAGCCACATTTACAAACATGTCCAGGTTTGACATTGCACGAGCCTTTCTCAAAAGGATCTGTAGTATGTTCTTCCCAAATAATACTGGCTTCTACCTGAGGATTCATTTCAGACCTTGCCCTGTAAGTCTGTAGAAGGACACTCTCGCCAAAGTATAATTATGTGGGATGAGTGCGATTTAGCAAATAAAGTCATTCCGTGAGTAGGTTTTAGCTTTAAAGGCCTCTTTCTAGTGAGAACCCTCTGCCGCTGGGTGAGCGGGGAAAGTGCGTGCTTTACTCATCTCTTCCCAGACAGCTCCAGAGTCCTGTCTGCTCAGCGTTCCAGTTAAGCTTTTCTTTGTAATGCTACATTACTTGTAGTCAAAAACAGAAGGAACTTACCCATGTTCTCTGGTCAGGTAGTGGGAACTGGTAGCAAAATTGAAACAGAAACAGAAAATTACTCCTGTGTTGGATCTTTACTGCAGTCTGTCCTTTGAGATAATGCACATTAACACTAATCTGGTAATTTTTACTTATCATGGAACTCTATCTTGAGTAAAAAGTCTGGAAATGAAAATTAAACTTATGTATAACATTGGTGACTTTCCTCTGCTTTCTAAAATTAATCATATAGTCAAAAGCCAGAATAACCATCACTCTAAGAAAACTACCTACTGTGTGCTGCAGAGTCCATTAAAAAAAGGCAGAGTACAACACTACAGGACCAAATTCTGCTTTCATTTCTCCACATCAGGCAACTTCTTGTCATAGTCCAGTCTGTTGTATCTGTATCGTGTCAATACTAAGGAAAATATGCCATTTACTAAAATGAGAATAATTATATTGCAAAAGATATAGTGCCATGCTTGGCACCAAGGGACTTGGGATACTGGTATTCGGAACCCAAGAAAATGGAGGAAGAAATAAATTATTATTGCCATTTGTGACAAATTATGGTCAGAGTCTTCGGGGAAAGCCTCCATGGCTTAGATGCTCTTCCCAAGGCTGAAGTTTATACCCTTGGTGACAAGTAAGAAATGTGACAAGAGGAAAGACTGGTGGGAAGCACGGTAGACTCTCAATGGCGAAGGGCATGGGTGGTTCCCATAGCAGTGTGTGAGTGATAACTTGGAATGTGTCTTAACTTCTTCGCAGCTCCTCAGAATGTACTAAAAACACGCTCAGGCAATGTAGGTAAGTAAAAGAGGACACTTAAGTAAAAAGGTGTTTGATATAGATTAAAAAGGTCAAATCTATGCAAAAACCAAGAGTAATATTACACATGCTTGGAAATCAAACTGTGGACAATGGCCACTTTTACGAGGGTATAATCGCCTGTGGTTTTTTTTTACTGCAGGTAAGTGAGCTCCGTGTGAATGTGGAATGCCCTGGCTAGGAATGGTGGACCGGACACGGTGGTATCACTCAGCCACACATTCTCTCTGCCTTATCTATCCGAGGCCATCCGCTCCTTCACAATACCATAATGTAAGCTGAAGAACCACGGCTAAGTCTGAACTATGTAGCCAAGAACTTGTACAGTGTTCATTGCCCCCTTTAGTCAACTAACGTGGTCATCAATGACAAGACGTGAAAGCTGAACAGTCTGCTAACGGCCTGAGAGCAAGAGTTGTTTTTCCAAGGACTGAAGGAGGAGACGTAGACTCTGAGGATTTATCTCTTAATTTGGACATATGTGAGTATGTAGATTCTAAATATCTGCATACGACTTAAACACTGGAATTCTATAAGCACTAAGAGAGCCCAACAAGTCTTTCAGTAAAATTCAATAAATATCTACTGACTTGTTCCCTTATTGTCGGCTAGAGATTGAGTCATGTGAAGGGACTGTGTTTTGAAAGAGGTGAGACTGGGCTTCTCCATGCCGTGGCACTACCCAAACTTGGCACGTGTGCTCATAATTTCGGAAGTGACGGAGAATGTGGTGTCCTCTGTGTTGTGTGATTGTCTGGGAAGCAGCCGGTGAGTGTTAGCAGCTTCTAGATGTGCTTCTGTGTAACTTACATGGGAGTAAAGAACCAGATGGTCATACCCAAGCTTTTATTTAGCTATAAAGTCATGGAAAGCCTTGGTACCAGGGATAGCCCTTCTGTGTTGGCTTATGACATCTGCATAGTAAGGCCATGCCAAGAGCACAGTAGCCACCTTTCCAGAGATGTACATGGGGGAGCCATGGCTTAGAAGGTGCTATCAGGGCATGAGATTCTTACTCCAGCTACCTGATACTCGCCATGGGATGCCTGGGTGGGCAGTCATTCAGAAGAGTCTGCCATCAGTTCCTCCCAGAGACCAGACACAGCACCAAATACAGCCACTCTGTAAACCTTACAATTTACAGTTACCCTGCAAGGCCATGGGTGCCCCTATTACACGCAAAGAGGTACAACAATATTCTCAAAACCATGTCTGCCAATTACAAAATGGATAAGAGCACCTTGTGCTGCACTTACTCCTAATCCTAAATCTCTTGTTTTATTAGTTAAGGTTAGAATGGAATTGACAGAATCCAAACACAAAGGAAAACATTTGGGACACAAGCAAAGCTTTCTGAAAGAACACACCTCTCCCAAGACACTAGACTTGGAGCCTCTTCTTCATGTACCCAGGAATCTACCTACTAAGTATTACTTACAAAAGCTACTGGAACAGCACTTTAAACAATGGCTCATCCCCACAGTGTTTAGGGACAGCTTGTGAGTTAAGCACCTGAATTTCTACCTCTTCTCCAAAATCCCCTGTGGCAGCCCACAGCCCACCACATGCCATATTGGCATTACTCAGACACCTACACAGAATGGCAAGAATGCACCCTGATTGGCAGGATCTGGGACATGCTAGGTAGTGCACCTTTTTGTCATCATTCCTGGGTCCTAACAACAACGCATGGCAACAGGCGGGCTGTGCACCAAGACATCACATCGTGAAAGGCAATGAGATGCACCCCTGGGTTCCTCCAGCATTTTTCAGAGTGACTGCGGGAGGGGTATCTGTGTGGTCTGAGCACTGGGCACATCCCTATCTCTTTCATTCTATGTGACCTTTGAGAATAATAAAATATAACACATCCCTTCATATTATCTTATTAAACATACGTGAATTCCGTATTTCTAACACAGTCCTATATACTTGCGATTATTGGTAAATGAAGTCAATATATTACGTGCCACATTTACCTAGGCTATACATTGTTTGTAGAGGTCATGGGCACCTTGAAATCAACACTTCCAGAGAGTTTTTGTAGATAAGAAATCTAACCATCAGATAGAACAAATTGATCAAAGGCACTAAATTCCAGCCCTCTTTTTCTTCATTTTTATCACAACCTATAGCACTCGGCTTTGTAGTGCTTAATTAAAAGAATTTTTGTATTATCAAACTATGCAAGCAATCTGACTGCTATTATCGAGTGTATATAATAATATAGCCTTGTGTACCCTTTTATTTATAATTAGGAAAGAAAACATCAAGAGAGCTGTATTTTTAATACAATATCTGAAACACAGGGCACATTGCATTCTGGCTTATTAGCCTGTGAACCTTTACAAGTGTTACTTAGGTCAGTATAAATATCAAATATTTACTGATAAACACTCACTGCTTCAGCACTTGGGCCTTTTCCATGAAGGGGTTATGTAAACAGTATCATTGCTTAACCTCCCTATATGAAATCCATGATGGAATGTTTCTGAAACCTTTGATACCTAAGCTATATTTTCTCAATTTAGATTAGAGTCAGAATTTTGGAACAAAAATAGCTTTTTATATATAAAATGGATGTTTGGATTTCTGTTCTCCCTCTTGTTTGGGTATTAAGGAAGACAATTGAAAGAGTGAGGACACAAGTGGCAAAGTAAGATTCCTATACCAAGACAAATTACTGTATTTACTACAACACTGAAGAGATTTTCACCAGCTTAACTAGAGGACAGTCCTTTACAGTTTGGACACAGGACAACTTTATTTACTAAATTTTAAGGTATTTTATAAAATCTTCGGTATCTTCAAAGATCAGAGCTTGCATCATTTAAACGCAAAACAAAACAAAATGAAATGTGAGTTTAAAAAGCAGATGCCAGATGTTATGTTTGCACTTTCAATACAATTCTCTAGCTGTGGATTAATGTGTAAGCCAGTTTAAGAAATAATAATTAAACGGGTGGCAGTGCAGAGATGAAACGGCAAGATAGCACTGGCCAGTGCGCCCCTTTGCTAAGAGAAACTGGATGTGTTTTGATAAATGGGCCTGGCCCCATCCAGTAAATAGCTCTGTGTATTGTGGGGAATTCTTGTGCAATTACAGACCTTCACTGGAATGCCCAGTGGTGTCTAGATACATTCCTTCACCCTCTATGGTAACAAGTTGTCAGGTAGACTCATTTCCTGTTTTTATTATCTAAGCACTAAAAGGACAAGAGTGACCTTCACACGGTTGGGACGAGCTGCAGTGTGATCCATATCTTTGTATCGGGAAACTTCCAACACAAAAGACAACTTCAATATTTATTTCCTTAGCTGAGCTCTACTCACTCCAACATGCACTTCGGCTCAATAAATAGTTAAGGCTTGTAGTAATTTAACACTCAAACTATGTTATTTTTACACGTATACTGATGAGTTTTTTTTTTTCTTTAAAGAAGCTTGGGTTTTTAGTCCTGCTAGGATTTCCTGTGTTCTTCCACAGCAGCGTCATAGGAAATCCCAGTGTTCTTAAAGTTTCTTTCATTCCATTGCACCTGTTTTCGGGATCAACAAGTTAGTTTACAAGCTTGAAATCTCAAATCCATAACACACTTACTTGCGGGTGAAACAAGAAGCCTGGAGAAGGTCTCAAGTATTTTTCTTTCAAAGCTTCAAGTGGGTCAGTGAGCTTTCTTTTCTCTACTCTGAAAGGTTAAAATTAGATTTGGGAGGTGAGTCGGTCTTGCGTATCAATCAGAGGCACAGTGGCTGTCGTTCAACAGAGCAAAGCCAATGGAAGTTTTCTCAGGGACACACATACAAGAAGACTTTTGCTGGGGAAGGAACACATCAGGTACTGCTAGGTGCTCAGTGGGAGAAAGTCAGCTTCACAATGGAAAAATCCTACTCAGTGACTGGGGTGGCAAAGGAGTTGAAACCCGCAAGTCTCTGAGTTACAGGTGTGCATACAACGTGAGTGCTCCTCTAATCCGGATCGAACAAGAGTGTCTGAACGGTGTGGCATGGTTGGTGAGAAGTGGGCTAATTTAATTTAATTCACTGTCAATCAAAAATTACAACCCCGCCCCCTAAACATCCACTCTAGTTATCCTAAATCTCCCATTGGGTGTAAGGGAACTTCCCAGTTAGCTTAGCCGTTGCTGCAGATGTTCACGCTAAGCATGGTATATACATTACATGCAATATATGTGTGAGGTGGGAATATGAATATACAAATACTCTCTTTCAAGGGGAGGTAGGAAGTAAGTTTGGGAAAAAGGAAAAACTTTAAGCATGCGCCACATCTTACTTTTAGTCAGGCATATAGAGAAGTGAAATAAACTGGATTAATTGTTATTAGCTCCTGGCAATGATCTTTTAAGAACTTTTAAGTAAGCACATGTTTAAACTACAACTGAAAGCCAAACATAGGGAACCCTTGGGAAAGAAAAAGGGGGTGAGGAGCTAAAAGTCATTTTTGGCTACATGGGAAGTTTGAGGCCATTCTGGGCTACCCATCTCAAGAACAATAAGAAAATACTATTAAAACACCATAGGATGAGTTAAAGAAATTGTATTTATGCCGCATTTTGCATGTACTATTTTACTTACTGAAGTAGGCAAGGCAACAAGAGGCTGATTTCTGGGTGAAAAATCTGGAGGCGACAAGACTAAGCTTCCCCCAGGGGTGACACTAACGACATTAGGGTTTGAGGCTTTGTGAGGCCTTTCCCTTTCATAAAATGAATGCTCTGGAGCCAGAAAACCGAAGGCAGCGAACATGGGCGGAGGAACATCACAGGTGATGAAAATGACGAGACAGATAGTTTTTCAGTATTGAAATATGACATTGGTAGCACAAAGACATTTTTAGAGTGGCCTTTTTTTTTTTCTTCCAGATATGGTCTTGTCACGTTGTCGCAAGCTAGCCTCAAGCTTGTGATCCTCCTGCCTCTGCCTCCTGACTGCAGGGATAACAGGCCCATGCTACCATGCGCTGTCTATTGGGCTCTTCTATTTCTCTTGTTGAAATGGGGTTAGCCTTTGACATACTAGCAAATGTCACAACGCTCTGTACATAATGTTGGTAGAAGACACTGACAAGGACTTTCATTTCCAGCACTGATTAAATTAGAGGGCACCGTCAGTATTACTGAATGAAAGAACAGCCCCAAATCTCCTTAGTAAGAAATATTGGATACAACATGAAAATAATCCTATCCTAAATGTGTTCAATAAAAAGTCCACATGTACCACAAAGTCTTAAGAATTGTCAAATTTTGAATTAGAAAAATAAATTGAAAATTCCTGTAATATGTAAAAGGTATAATACATATAATGATTAAAGGAAATTAAAATTCAAAAAACAAATAATTTTAGTGGTGATTGCTAGAGTATACTATGTAAGGCTTAAACATATAGGCTTTACCTACAGAATCCTTATACATACTAAAGGAAACTGGATAATGATGGGATAAATAGAAACTTATTTTAAGAAACCTACCCATTCTAAATGGAAAGCCATTTTGTGATTAATATTTCACTTACTGGGGCTTCTAAGAGATTTACATGGAAAGAGAATGCAAGTGAATCTCAAAATATACTAGTGGATTAACAAAGAGGGGACTAGTTTCTCTAGGTCTCCTGTCATTTTAACAAAGAGCCATTTACACAGCCGTGCACACCTGTGCTAATCCTTCAGGCACTGCTTTCTTCTGCCTCTTGACAACTTGCTTTATAGATGACTTCTCATGTGTTCCACTCCCCAAACATGTTTAAAATAAGTGTATTGTCAAAAAAAATATTTTTTTAATTCTGTGGGCCTATTCCAAAACCTCAATTTCAGAGACATCCAAAAATAAGTCCAAACTTAATCTGTCAATTCCTGAATTAAAATAATGGTTTCATGGTATTAAACCTAACCTGCTCTTTAATATGATCATAATAATAATAGTAGTAGTAGTAGTAGTCCTAGTAGTAATGTGATCTGTAAGAAGACATAATTATATAGTGTACAATCAATGCTTCATACATGTTTCGTCTCATCTGCCTTCCTCTCCCATCATCCTTACCTATAAATGGGGTCCATGAAGAAGGGAGTGGGTCTCGCATGCTGCAAGGACCCATCTGAAGATGCTCTTGTTTCCATATTGTTTCCTTTCTTTTCCCCAAATACATGGTTTTTTCGAGGCTCAGTCAACTTTGTCCCACTGGCTCTACTCCGGCTGCCCATACTGAGATCCAGGGGCTGGTCTTGGCTTGCGGCAGGTGTTGCTGGAGGCTTTGAGAGGACAGAAGTCAAGGGCTTCTCATCCTTTCGCTTAGTGGTGAGGTCAAAGGGGGACTCAGAGCTTCC
Organism: Acomys minous; assembly: GCF_964271855.1. Taxonomy (NCBI): domain Eukaryota; kingdom Metazoa; phylum Chordata; class Mammalia; order Rodentia; family Muridae; genus Acomys; species Acomys minous. The sequence goes on along the minus strand of NC_140499.1, from coordinate 10,512,850 downwards.
CTTCTGCAGTTTCTTCACTTCACTGGGTGATTGGGGTTCCATTTTCAAAGGTAACGAGCTCAAGTCTCTATCAGGAAATGGGTACATTGATTGAGAGAATGCTGGAAAAAACGGGAGGGGAAACATGGAAGGGTAAGGTAACGCTCCGACTTTTTTGTCTTGCAGCCCCACCAGTCCTGTGGAACCAAAGTATTTTTCAGCAATAGACGCGATAGCTTTTATAGAGTCATTCACGGCGCCTGACACCGCGGTCTGCTCCTCTACAGATGCCGAGAAAACGGAATGACTGCCGCATTCTTTCTTAGTACTTATGGAAGCCAGGTTCTGCAGAGGGCTTACTTTGTCTTTGAACATTTTACCATTTTCTTTACATTTCTCTTTATCACTTTCAAGGTCACTTTCCAGATCAGAGCCCGAGGTTGTCTCCAGGTCACTGCCACTTGGTGTACTGACATCATCAAGGTCACTACTCTCTGACTGGTCACTGATTTTCTCAAGGGGCCTCTCTTCAGAGGACCTCTCGGGCAGCAGTTCCACTGGCTTATTGTCCCCTACAGGTGGGTGTTTAGATAGTGCCTTCAAAATATCCTGTGTAGCTGGCAGTATCTGAGGATGTGTCAAGAGGGGACTTTGACATTTGTTTGACTGTTCAGTACTTGATAGTCCTTTAACAGGAGGACTAGCAGGTATCAAAGGAGGCCTGTGGTACAAGCCCGAAGGAAACAGACCAGGAAAGCTAAAGGAAAATCCAGGAGCTGTTGGAAAGGTAAGACCAGCAGGATGCCTATTGGTGCCAAAATAGTCAGCCAGGCCCGGGTTGGCATGACTCATATTAACCATGGAAGTTTTATCCATAGCTGGGGTTCCAGGAAGTGAAATGCCTTGGCCAAAAAATCCACCTGCCGCAAAATGGTTCTTGCCCTCACAAAACCTCCTGTGTTTATTTAAGGAAGACGTAGTGCTGAACATTTGTCCACAGTCTTTGCACTTGATTTGGGTTCTGCAATCAGCATGCATGCGCTTATGACGACAAAGGTTTGAAAATTGAGTATAGGATTTATGGCAGACCTCACCTGTGTGCAAACAACAAAAGAGAGTCTCAGGCTTTATGACAATTGCTTCTGAATTCAGCAAGTATCACAAGTGGTTCACCCAGCACAGTTTCAATTAGGAAGCCAGAAATAGAGGTCGGGAGTCACCAGTCTGGATGCACTGAACATAGCAAACTCCCATTTCACTAGATTCCAAAGCAAGGCGTCAACCTGACAAATGTCTACAAAGCAGCACAAACATTTCACACAGAGAATGCACATATTCCCACATCCCATCCCACCGCACAACAGTTTGCATAATACTTGTGTGTTTAAATATGTATGGAAAAGTCACAGTCCAGAATGCGTTGCGTCTCCCGCCTGCTTACTAGCACTAGTGGAAACTGAGAAATTAAAGGTATATATGAAGCACGACAACTTCAGAGCACTGAAAACATCCTGCGTTGGAGGCATCAAGACAGGGTAAACAGCCTCGCCTCGTGCCACAAACTTAACCTCTATGGCCTCTCCCTGTGGGGACAGGCTGTGGCCAGTGCCCCGCTATTTCGTTAGCATATTATATCATGCCCTCTCATCATTCACACATCAAAGCCATACAACAATGCACATTGTGTATTGGGAGACCTTTTTAACAATCATTTTCATGATTTGAGAAAGACTGACATAATTTACAATGGCTCTATTTTAAGCCTGCAAAGGAAACTAAATTGAATGTAGCCCATCCTGCATTGCTGGTTCCCATGAACTATGAGCACGTCCTCTGACTTCCCCTCACACCAGTGCTTGTGGTAACCTTCCTGCACATGAAACCCCCATCCTTGGGAAACATGCTCGCCGGTTGCTGTATCTTCCTCGGTTATCTCAGGGCTGGCCTTTCTGGGTGTGATGGCCAAACATTGGGAAGCAGAGGAGAGAGCTGTGAGAACCCGGTTCCTGAAAGAACCCAGCAGCTAGGGTGATCCTGCACCAACCCAGTGAACTAAGAATTTGCCAATAAAGCAGCATGCTGCCCCCTTCTCACAGACATGCCAAGACTTCTGAGTATATTTTAAGGTCAAACTTTGTAACCCTTCACCCTTTCAAGTAAGACTTAACTCAATTTACGTCTTGCGGGATTATAATATCAAATTCCTAAGCATCATAATTTTTTTAAAACTTTTCTGGGGATGAGTTACTTTATGTGGGAGCTCACTTTAATGCATCTGTGGATGTTTTATGCACACAGAAACATGATATGCTTTGCTGGCAATTGTTGAAACAAATTGATTTCAAGAAAATAAACACGAAATTCGACAGTTAACTGCTTTGGAGTGATCGCTGTCTGTAAGTGTCGAATGGTTGAGTCAAAAACTTGAATCAAAACCATATTAACTTTTACAACAATTCATGCAAAGGAGATTTTATAGAATGCAGTCAAGCAGAACTCACCGGAGCTTTGTCCTCCCCCTCAACAAACAGGAAGTGCTAAGTGATTGCATTTCTGGTTTTTTGCTGATAAAGACTAAGCAAGCAGTATTGCCTCACATCAGTGTGCTTGTTAATATGAACAGAGCCTTTGCCACACTGCAGAGACTGTCACAGGATTTTAGTAGGAAGAGAAGATGCCATGTTTTCTTTTCAGGTTTCTACCTGAGGACATTGCCCATTCTGCTCCAACAGCATTTAAAACAGGCTCTGTCCACACATGCACTCTTCACATCACTTGATACACTAAATAAAATCAACAGAGGACGAGGAGTGGGAATCAGACTTCCACATGGTTGTCTTACACTGATTCAGTTACAAACAAATGCAAGAAACTATGAAATAATATATTATTGGAATTATACAAGTATACTAATTTTTTAATCTATCCTGTGGGGTTTAAAATACCATGAGAAAAAATGTCTTAATGGGTAGTCAGCCAAGTGCAAATGCAGGAGTTGCCATGCTTTGGAAATGAAATGTTGCTCTCTCGTCTTCTTTCATGTAGTGGGATGACTTCAGGAAAAGCTACAGCATGAGCGTTGGAATAACAGAAGACGCACTTCACTTGTCTGGCTGCATCTTCTGCTACAGGACGGAAGACCCTGTGTCTGATATCATAAACATAGATTCTGGGATGTTTCCTTAGTCGGCAGCTTTGTTTACCACTCTTGAAGATTGGCCTGAGACATCAATAGCCAGGCTCCAGGTCAATGGTTCAATGGATGTGCAAGTCTACACTCTACTGTAATTTACTTAGTAACGAGGAATTAGCCTGCAGTTAACATTGCATCTTTGTCCCTCTTAAACAAATTAAGAAGTATTTTGAATATATTCTGTCTATTAGAGCATGTGGTTTCTATTTGGGAAGGCTGGAGGTTGCTGTAAAGGCGATGAGTAATTACCTTAGTGCTAGGGACCCTGTGCTCACTGTAATAAGAGACAGTTGTCATAAACACACCAGTGGGGGCAAATCATGGTGTGTGGCCTTTGAGAGAGAAACAGATAGCAGCCATAGGTGAACCTCCAGCCTTTCAGCTGTGTGGCCACTCCTATCCTTAACCCGCTTTGTTCTGAAATTGCGCGGCTATTATTTGTAATTACTCCGTGGTTCACTGTCAGATTCGATATTTGAAGAAAGTCATCTGTTATTTAAATGTACCAGTAATTGCCGAGAATGCATTCAAGGGAGCTATTTGACTGTGGCCTTAATAAGAAAGGACAACATGTGATACTTGAAAGTGGAACAGTTTACTTTAACATGGTTCATAGTGCAGGCGCAAGTGTTCAACGATGAAGCCGAGGCTTCCGGCTGTTGTTGTTAAAAAAACAGATAAAGTGTGAGATAGGTGATCAGAGTTTCTTATGTTCTATTCTGTTCTTCTCACCAAAACATAAACCTTACCAACATTTGTTTCTGATGAGTCTGAAATAAACTAATAGAATATGCCTAGAGCACTTCCAAGCAGGCTTACAGGGAACTGGGGCCTAGTTATGAATGTTTTTTTTTTTCTATTTCTTTCAAGACAAGAAATCTAAAATTCCTATTGTATACTTAATTTCCCATGGTTTCGACAGAGCTTCCCCAGGGAAATCAGGGCACCCTTTGTTTATCTCCTCGCTGTCTTCACTCCACCCAGGGAACAGAACATCTAAGCAAAACAGACTCTCTAGTACCCGGGAGAAGGAGAGACAAGAACTGTTGGCACTTGGAAGCACAAAAGAAGGCTGTGTCAAGGCAAAGAACAAGACAGTTAGTCTCTGGCAACTCCACATTGGCACTGAAAATGAGGGGACTTGCCAACGGGTCGTGTAGCAGCACCTCAGATACCTACTGCAAACCATCAGTGCTTGACAAAATAAATAAATAAGCAAATAAACCAAAGCGGGGGGGGGGTGTGGGGGGGTGTGGGGGAGGGCCTGGATGGAGCTGGTTTTCACGGAGTGCCAAACGCAGAAACTCAAGAGATATTGCCAGGCACTGGTAATGCGTCAACAATCCCACCCATCTCTGGATCCAAAATCTGTTTAGAATTTGGTAGTGCAGCTCACTTCATCCCCGTATTTACCCAGATAGTAGAGCGTGGCAACAAAGGGCCCCGGAGCTGTTGCCTACATGAACTAAGGTTTACCTCCTGAATTACTGCGGTACAACCCAGAAACAGACCCGCACTGGTGAACAAAAGAACGGGAGCTGAGTTTTCCTTTCCTTGCCTAAAGTGCTTAGTCCAGGAGTGTGCCAAGTAGGTGGGCAAAGGGGATGTCCCCCGAAAGCAAGCAGCTTGTAAATCTACTTGAGTGCAGTGGGTGGGAACCTGTCTAGCATCAAAGGGAAAATACTCTCCTTTTGCAAGTGGCCCAGAACTACGGCTCTGCAACTTAAACAGCAGCCGGAGGAGTAAATAAAGAACATCTTAGCCGCTCCACACATGCGTGGTAGCATTTTACCCCCTCCACACGTGCGCTGTAGCATGTTAACACCTCCACACGTGCACTGTAGCATTTTCACACCTCCACACATACACTGCAGCATTTTACCCTCTTCACAGTTACACTCCAGCATTTTATACACCCCTCCATACATACACTCTAGTCCACACACAGCAACGTAATCCTTCTTTTCAGGTGAGGCTCTTCCAGCCCCTGTGATCCAGAACAAGTTTGTAATCACTTCATCTTGTTTAGTGATATCTGTAATTGGCTGTTTTACAAAGCCATGAACATTTACAGTGTGAGACAAACCTGGTTGTCTTGATTAAATTCCCACAACCTAGGGAGGCTTCCCTTTCGCTGTTGAACAACTTCCCTACTCTTTACCTGATATTGATTTAATCTAAAAGAAAACGCCCCAAGGATTATAGACAAAAATGCCATGGATCTGATTATAAAATATGTTCTTATGATATAAAATAGTCCTTCTGGTTTGGACCATAAAAAGCTAAGAGGGTAACCTCGTCCCACCCACGATGGCCCTGTGTGGCCACGCTCCTGGAGAGACAGATGCAGGAAGGAGGCTGGGGTGTTTAAAAACTTACAGATAAAGGGCTTCACACTGCTGTGGATGTGCTTGTGCTGTTTGAGGCCTGATGAGGTGGCAAATGTTTTACCGCACTCCGGGCAAGCATGTGCCCGGGCCCCGACATGCTGAGACCGAATGTGTCGCTGAAGGTTGCTAGGGTCCGTGAAAACCTGCTAGGAAATGAGTACTGATTAATCCAGAAACTTCTCTCAGAGATGCAAGAAAGAAGAGCAGTGCGATGGCCCAAGAAGGAACTTTCTTTGTCCTGCTTTTATTTGTTTTTATCAAAGACTAGTGAAAGCTGTACTTCCAACGTGCAAGACACTCCTTTAAGGAAGAAAGCAGAAATTATTCAATTCTTTGTTCTTCTTACAGGATATGCATTTGTATCTCTTATTGGACTACACAATGAATGACACCATCAAGCTGTAGCCAAGGCCTTTGTAGCACCTAGGGCCAAAGACTGAATTCTGACCAAGTCACCATTAAAACCACCCTTTAAAATAAACACACACTGCACACAGGATTTGAAAGATTTTGATGAAAACACCCTAAATCAACTTAAATAATTTCCCTAAGAAGTTAAACTCAAACACAGCATTTCTTCTGCATGTTTCCAGCAACCTGGAGTGTTTCCTTTGGCCATTTGACTAAATAAAAATATATGAGAAACCCAGTAACACATCCAAAAATAAATTATTCCTGAAGACTCTTTCAGCTGACCCAGTCCCCACTGCCATGAGAGAAGCTGTGGCATACAGAGCAATCTTTCCAGGACATCTCTGTGCTCATCGTGAAAAACAAAACCCATGAAAGTTTTGAATGACTGTTTCTGTAGATTACTTTGTGGCCCAAATGCTGTCATTTCACCTTGAGTGTTGTACAGCTCTGGCCTTTAAGACAGGGGCCCTGTGCTGTTCAGCAAGTACAAAGTTATGATTTAAAAGAAGGATTAGATGGAAAATCTAAAAAAAGTTAGAGTCTCCCATTCTTTCTGAGTAAGCACTCAGAAGCTTTATGTGACTTTCCTCACCAATTGCTATTAAAAGGAACAAGTAATGCACGTTGGATACAGTTTTTATTCCCCAGGAGGCTATAAAACAACCCCGCCTTGCTAAGTCAGTAGCGGAACCGGGAATTTACCAAGGATGTCTGACACCTAGTTCTGCAACTCACCTTTAAGCCTCACTTCCTCCCTTACAGAAATAAAAAGAATACACGCTAGGTGTTTCTATGCACTCGGCTAATGCCTTCCAGCAGCATACAGCGCTCGCTCTGCTTTTCTGAAGGTATTTATAGGCCCGCCTCTCAAGGCTTGTTTTCATATAGTGTAGCAAGTGATGAATTAAGAGAGAAGAGGATAGAGAGGTGAGTAGCCTACAAATTCACTGTACCTTGGCACAGTTTTCACATTCATAGTGCTTTCCACTGTCGTGTGACATCTGGTGGCGAATTAAATTGGACTTCCAGTTAAATGCCTTGGGACACTGATCACACTTGTATTCCCTCTCCTCAGTGTGTGACAACATGTGCTTCTCCAAGCTGTTAAGAGAACAATTGATTTAATAAGACAGGGTGACCAGGAACACATTCATAAACAGAATTCTACTTTATTACTAACCCAACTGGCAAGGAGAGAATTGAGAGAGAAGGAAGCTGAAGTGAGAAGAAAGAAAGAGAGAAAAAAAATAGTCTTTTGATGGATAGAAGTACATGCTATGTTTCCCAGACTATATTTCTCATCAGTACAGAGATCGACCCTTGTTAGGAATAAATCTGACACAGCTAACAAGGATTGTCTGTGGTAATTTAGAACTCTGGGAGAGAGTTATCTGTCTATTATAGATTTGTGATATAATCTTAGTAGCAACATTGATTGCTGCTACTTACTTCATTCTAATATAAAACATGTTAGTGAAATGCTTAAAGACCTAAGGTAGGTATTCTCCCTAACATATGCAACTTCTAGATATAAAGGGTATTTCTCTAGTCACATAGGAAAGAGAACCGAACATAACTTCCTATTAGAGCCTTTATATCGGTGGGTAGATGTGTGGGGAGATTCACAGAGCTATATGTATATAGATAATAGATGAATGCAATGATGATAATGACAAAAAGAAGATAGATAAATGATAGATAGATAGGTAGATAGATAGACAGATAGATGATATGTAGAAAGATGATAATAGAAATAGATAAATAGATGGCAGACATATGATAGATGATGTATAGACATACAGATGATAGATAGATAGATAGATAGATAGATAGATAGATAGATAGATAATATAGGTAATAGATAATAGGTAGATAGCTCATGAAAAAGCATACAGATTTTAAGTCAAATAGTATTAATACTCCTAATGGGAGAAAAACATGAGTAGAAGGTCTTCACAAGATAGTTTACTTATGCTTAAAAGTTTAGAGTGCTTTGAGTTTTTCTTTCTTGAGAATTTGGCTTCCTTTTCTAAGTTAGTAGTGCATGAACCTGCACCAATACAACAAAAAGGAAATAAAATGAGCTACCCCTGCAGCTGGAGGACACCTGCAGCATTATTGTCCTTTGACCACATGCACACATGTACAGTGGCCAGCGCTCCCGAGAGCCTTTGCCCGGTCTGATAAGGCATGCAAACTAGGTTCTCAACATTTTGTTTTTGCAGGGAGCAAAAGGAAGGCGATAATCTCAGAAGACATTAGGATGCTAATTTGAGACGATGTGCATTATCCAAAGGCAGTCTGGGTTAAGCACCAATAAGAGTGAATCATTTCGCAAAAAGAATATTAAAAATGCACAAACAGAACCTTGCTGCTCACCCTTATATTTATTGTGAAACCAGAAAATAAAAGGGAAGATGCATAAGCATGCCATGCTTTCCCTCTGGTGGAAACTCTATTTTAGGGTGATGAAATAAACAATAAGGAGTAGTTTTCTACATAAAATTAATTAATTCTTATAATGAATGAAGCAAGAATGAGGACACTAGAATTTGCCCTGAATGACAAATCCAGGTAATCTATTGTATACTTTCTGGTATAAATAAGTGATAATATCCTTGCTGTTAAACCACTGAACGCAAAGCCCAGGTAAGGCTTAGGAAGCAATCATGCCTTTACAGAAAACAGAAGGAAAGAGGAAAGATGTTAGACACCACCAAGGACATGTAAGATTTTGAAAGGAAAAGAAATGTACTGCGCACAATAAGTGGAGACAGAGAGGAAGAATCTGACAAGGGAAACACTTACTAGATTAAAGGAGACATAATTCTGTGAATCAATTGTTACACGTGGCCCTCCTTTTATAATAATACTAACAGCCCTAATTATTAGACAATACCAGACATTATTTTTCAAGAACTCTATGACATAATGTTTTAAAAGTCCTAGTTTCTACTGACACTACACACACACACAACACACACATACATATACATACATATATACATACATACATACATACATACACCTACAACATACTGCCCATCCATAATAGGTGGAACTAAGGCCACACTGACCTTTTTGGCCTTCTGTGGCCACTGTAGAAGCTGAGCATAGCCCTGCTACTGAATCCACTGTCCTCTCTGATTTGGGCCTCTTTGAAGCTTTCCACACTTAAAAGCTATTAGAACTGCCAAGCTTGGACACTTAATTTTCTATGTCTCTTTTTCCTCTGAGATCAATATTCTGCCTTTGAATATCAGCTATCAAATGTTGATAACCTAGCACCACAAACACCGGTCCTCAGCAGTTATGAGTGGAATTGGGAAGTGGATAAAGTACTTGCTCTGATATCTTGATAAATTAAGAATACCTTTCTCACATTTATTTTTCTCTATAGTTTCTTTCCAATTCTTATTGGTACCTAAACTTATTCTGGGACTCTATGAATCCATCCAGTTGCAAACGCCGCTGACATCTTCCTAAACACCAAGTACCAGGACAGAACAGGGATGCAGAGTTAAAAGAAATCCCCTATCTTTATCTATGACACAGAGTCCTCTGTTTTCCAAAGAAGTTGAAGTTATCCTAAATGATCTGGGAGAGATTTCAGTAACTCAATGCACATGAGCTGAGTCGGGGCATCCTTAGGAACCTCTGTAGTGGCTGAGATTTTACCATCAGCAGCAGCTAAGGAGGGAGGGCACACCATTGCTGATACGTATTCCAGTATGTGTATGTCAAGTCCCAATCCCCGTGTCCCAGTGGCAGAAGACTGCCATGTGCTCTGAGTCTTGTTCTTTCTCCTAACTACAAGGATGCGGTCCAGGTCCAAGAGCATGCTGTGAGTGCATAGCGCTCAGTAGGGGGATGATGAAGCATGGGGACATTTCCTGCTTTACTTGTCCTGTGTAGCATAAGGTACAGTTTGTCCCATGGCATTATCACTGTCAACTGCTCTGATAAAAAAAAACAAAAAACAAAAAACAGGGGTGGTCCATGCAGATAACCCAGTCAGTTCCGTGCAAGCATGAGGAGCAGAACTCAGCTTCGAGCACCCACATAAAAAAGGCTGACATGGTGGCACATACTTGGAATCCAAGAAGAGAAGGTAGAGACAAGAAGGTCTTTGGGGTGAGCTGACTCACCCCATCCAGTCTAGGCTACTCAGTAAACTTCAGGCTAAAGACAAACACCATCTCAGAATAAAAAAGAAGAAAAAATAGGTTGACAGCCTCCAAGGAATGATAGTCAAGGTTGTCCTCTGCCATCCTCATCCATATGCCAATATGTGCACACATAGCTGTGCACATGCAACACACACACACACATACACACACACACACACACACACACACACACACACACACACACACAAATAAATAAATTAAATAAAGAATTTCAAAGATTTTGGATGGGGATGCAGAAAGAAGATTGTATCACATTCTGTTGACAAGATCAGCAACAATGGCAGCATTCAATGATAAAGGAAATACCCAGGAAATGTGAATTTGAGGTAAGGCTACAGTATATGATCTGTGACCACCCACAACACTTGGTGAAATGGTACCCAAGTGCTTGATAATATACTCTGCATCTGCCTGGGCTTCCGGAAGGTAAGTTTGGAGGGATCTGTACCATAGTCCACCCAATGACTGGATGAGAGTTAACCCTCAGCATATAGTGGAGCTACCTGGAGCTCTGGCCAGTGGTTTAATGGATCCAGAATGCGCTTCCTAGCAACAGTTGCTATCCACTTCCCAAAGGAAGTGAGAAATCCATTTTTTTTTCCACCAGAGATCATATTTATTTGTGTGACATTTTCTCTTCTCGCTGGAATCTTCTGCTTTCATTTTATATTTTATAACATTGGGGTATGATTATATTTAAAAGAGATTTATAAATTTACATTTTACTAAACATATATAGTAAATTGTTGATTTATGCTCTTTGTAGGTTTATATTTATGGAGGTGGGTGTCAAGGGTGCTAGGTAAACACTCTTATTTCCCATTTTCTTCTTTCATTGGTAACTAACTAAGCTGGGCAGGAATTTTCAAAGCTCGAGATGCATCTGTTCAACTAAGTCACATGGAGGAACTGGTTAAACTTCAATGTCTGCTAGTCATCCATGCCTTAAACTGGATGGCGTTTGCACAAAATCATTTCCTAATACAGACTGAAGCAGGAGAAGAGATAGAACGCAGAGCAGTAAGAGAAGGGAAAGAGGAAAAGGAAAAGCAGCCATGAAGGAAGGAAGAAAGGAAAGGAAAGCATGAGGTGGGGCAGGTGCTGTGTCTAGAACCCACCTAGCCATTCATACTCTTGAGCAAGGCCATCTGATACACCAGCGTTCCCATGGAAACACAGTGTGATGTGTTCACTTGGAAGTCTAATTATATGTTCCAAAGATCATTTCCAGATTAAAAAACAAAGTAATGAATGTGATTATTAAAATTCTTTACAAACCCAAAGTAAAACCCACGAGGTAGAAATAAACACAGAGAAAACCTATTAGCATCTCTGAACATAAAGTTGCATTTTGTAGAAGAATTATCAATAGTTGTCGAAGGGGAAGTTCCAGTGTTAGTGTTTCCATCAGTCAAATAAAAGATATTCTTGAATTAAATTCAAAAGACTGTGCAAAGCAACTACATTGCTGAGATGTGATTTTCATTTATTAAAAATAAATATTATACCATTGCTTCATTTAGATTCCTACAGTGCTATTCTTAACTTTAGAAAGTGCTACACTAGGAAACGGAACACATTCGTTTGTTTGAAGGTGTGCAATTTGATGCATAATTTAAATTAGATCCATGAGCTATATGGACCTATCAAAAGTTATCTTTGAAAGTGAGCCTGGGGTTAGATTTTTAGTCATTTGAAGGATTTAGAGGTAGTTTTACTATTCTTGGCACATCACTACTTATTTTTCCCCTCACCTTCTTTTATTTCCTCAAAGCCACCATTCCCTGTAAAGTGAAGACCTCAGTTCATAATAATCTATAGGCAATGGATTATATTATAACATCTATAGGCAATGGATACACTCAGTGGTGCACCACTTGTCTAACACAGTGATGGCTCTGGTTTGAGCCCTGGGTTTAGGAAGAACGTAAGGAGAAGAAGGGAAGCAAGCGGAAGAAAGAGAGCGGAGAGGAGGTAAAGGAAGGACAGGGAACAGGAGGGGAGGGGAGGGTATGAGAGGGAAGGGATATTTTCTGATTGACAAACCCAAGTTCACTGTAACTACCTTATGGACAAGAAGTTTTAAGGAAACAATGATTCCTGAACATGCCACCAGCACATCTGGCAAGGATTTGTTTTTGTTTTTTGTTTTGTTGTTGTTTGTTGTTGTTGTTGTTTTTAAGCTCCACTCTTCCCCAGAGCAAACTTGTAAAACTCCAGCCTAACAACTCGCTGCACAGCAAACACACACCCATGCTCAGCAGGCCTTTGCTAACCTTTGCAGATCAGGGAAAACTCGGTCACATTCCTTACAGTCCTGGTTGCCATGGATCTCTCGGAGATCACTCTCACTCTCAAGGTTTTGCTGCAAGTCCTCTTCCACCATGGAGAATGCTGAGTGAGGTGTGCTGCATGGAAACTTCTGGTGATCTGCTAGTTCGGCCTTGGATTCGAAGAGCTGGTCACAGTCCTCACAGCGGTGCTGCCGCTCTTCTGTGGAGACAGTGCAAGAATTATTAGTGAGCACTATAGGATCCGGAACCAACCACCACCACTGCCAGCCACCTTATTGAGTTACACAAGACACAATCCATTGTTGGCTTTTAGTGTGTGTGAGAGAGAGAGAGAGGAGGGGGGATGGGAGGAGGGAGAGAGAGAGAGAGAAAGAAAGAGAGGGAAGGAGAAAGAGAGGAAGAGAGAGAAAGAGAGAGAGGGAAAGAGAGGGAGAAGGAAAGAGAGAGAGAGAGACTATCTCTGTGTGCCAGTGGACTTACCACACATGTGTACACATGTGGAGGTGGCTTAGTATGTCTCGTGCTATTGCTCCTCACTCTATTTGCTGAAACAGCATCTGTCTTTGAACTTGGGCTCATCATTTTGATAAACTGGCTGCTCTGAAAGCCCTGAGGATGATCCTGACTCTTCCTCACCCTGATGGGGTTACAGATCACACAGCCATGCTTGACCGAACATCCCAATTCAAGTTCTCAGGCAGGAACAGCAAGCACTTTACTCACAGAGACATTTCCCTACCCTGGAAGTTTTGACTGTCATTCCTCCAAGTTAAGTTTAATGTAAAAATTAAAAATAATGTTTGTAAAGAACCCCATAAAAATCTGGAAAAATAATGCATTTACTCTGGCTACCATGTAATCTCCTCTTCAAATAAAATTTAATGACTAAATCTTTGCAGGTTCTAGGGATAATGGAAATAATAATCACTCCTTATGAACCATAATCTCAGTTCTTAGGCCAGTATAGGCATTATTCCTTAAAACTTAAGTATGAAAAAATATAGGTCTGATTTTTATTCAGATTTTCAGATGACAGTACTAAGGCTTGGTAAAACTAAGCAGTTAGTTACAGAGCCAAAAGACAAGGGACTGGGTCAGAATTTAAACTCACTTCTACTTTTCCCTAAGCCAATAACACTGTGTTTGAAAGACAAGTGTACACAGAGGCCCTGTCTGAGCTACACTTATGCCCATTGTTGATAAACTATCATTGCCTAGAATGGAGTGCAAGCTATTTCGAGCACCCTTTGAGGCAATTTTATGTTATTTAGGGTCCAGTGATAATTGACATGGCTTTGTTAAATAGCAAACATGAATTTGTACTTTAAATAGGTAGAGTAAATAGGCAGCAGTAATGGGAAACACAGACAATGAGCTTTATAAAGTCAGGTACAAAGAGCTCTGCTCCTGCTATTTCCACTCAATAGCTAAGAGCCCACTCAAAAGTCCACCCTCAGTGGAGGTCACAGGTATGACCCCAGAGGTATTGTGTATAGCTCATGATGCTAAGAAACACCCATAATAACACCATGACACATATGCTGTTTTGTAGAAGGAAGACGTTATTCTTCAGTTACTAATTGACTAAGTGCTTGGGGAAAACATTGTAATCGGCTACCAAATTGCCATACACTTTGCTAAAGAATGCATGCGCAAGAAACTCAAAGGGATATGCGTAGACACAATGTTATGACAAACGAATGCACGGGAGCCACAGGCAGCTGCCTAACTCAGCTACATTGGAGAGAATGGTTCACGGAGGGTTTTAGAATGGGTGAACATCAGCCAGGTGAGATGGACATGGTGTGCACTGAGGATGAAGGTACTCGCGCACATGACCCATTGAAGGCTGAGGCTGCACCAGGGAAGTGAAGCTACTGAGGATGTTAATGTGTGTGTTAAGAAGGGAACAGGCTATCACGGGAAGCTGGAAGCACAGACATGTTTAGGTTTGGTTTATAGAAGTAATTCTGCCATCTGCAGTGGGAGAAGTCTAACAGAGAGACCCATCAAGAGCCTGCTATCATAATCTGCCAAAGGCATGGGCTTAGCTTGAAACACATCAGCAACAAGGGGACAGTGGCAAAGAACTCAGAGGGCATGGTCTGATCATATGCAGAGAGTTACAAGGGTGGGTGGACTCTGCAAGCGATCACCTCTGCCCTCTAAGACAGAAATCTCAGCAATGGTAACTGGAGAAATTGCTCCTAAGGTTTGTAACACTGTCTATATATTCAAGAGCTGTTTTTCCCCCTCTCAGTCAGGAACCCACAAAGAAAAAGAACTTCCAGGCTGCACAATGTATAGAAAGATCCTAGTGTTGGATAGTGAAGACACTACCTTGGAGGCTGACTCTGCCTGCTAGCCACGTGGTCTTCCTAGATAACTTACTTTACTCAGTTTCTCAGTCTGTGAACTCAATAACATTCCTCACTCGGGGGTTTTAATCCATGTGTAAAAGGTCAAATAAAAAATGTATATGCAGAATACAGTATGTCCATCATGAAGAATGCATATGCTTTAAATGTGTTTTGTTTAGATGTATAAATCCAAGTAACCCTTAAGCATTCTAAGTTTTATATATCAGTACTTGTTTATATGTTTGGAAACAGATATGATACATTGAAACAGCAAGGAGCTAATGGTTCAAGGATGTTTTGTGCCTATGTGTGTGTATATATCTTTTCGTGTGTGTGTGTGTGTATGTGTGTGTGTGTAAAAGTGTGCTTGCAGATGTGTGTGTATATGTAGGAGTGAGAAGATAACTTCAGGTGGCATTCCTCAGGTATCATGTACTTTTCTGTTTTTGAAACAGGTCTCTCTCTCTCTCTCTTGGAACTCATTACATTGGCTAGGCAGACCAGCCAGTGTCTCAAAGCCTCGCCTTTTACCACCTCAAAAGCACCAAGACTACACCACCACTCTTGGGTTTTGTTAGATGGGTTGGGGAATTAAGCTCAGGTCTTCAGACTTGCAAGGCAAGTGATATTTATAGTGCCAAGAAAACTTTAAACAACGGTGCTCTGATAAGCATCAGTCTTAAGAATGACTTCTACGTGGACCTTCTTTGAAAGTGGTTATCATTTCTACTTTTAAAAAACTTCCCTGAAATGTCTAGCATTTCAACGACCATGTACAAGTGAAACCCTGCACCTGGAGAGCTCTGGATTTCACATTTGTAATCATTAAACATCCTGCACTATCCAAGCAAGACCATGCTCCCCATTCAGGCTCAAACTCTCGCAGGCTGACCCGGAAGTCAGGCTGACCCGGAAGTCTACCTGTCTAAAGGCAATGTCACGTCAGACTTCCAAGAGGAAAATATACACTCCAAAGACGTCTCCACCCCTTCAGAAAAACTTTACAAAGAGACATAACGGAGCTCAACAATGGGTGACACCGTTTGTGTGAAAATAGCTAGCCATAGTGGCAGCTGCTGTCACAGAGTCTCGAAAGCCTAGGTCCTTTCTTGCGTCACCGGAGCCTGGCCTCTGGCGCTTTCAATTTTAAAGTACTCTAATGTATTTGTGGTTCAAAATACTGTGTTGAATTAAATCACTTTATAGTAGGAGACAGGAACTGGAAGGAAAAGAACCAGCTCAGCTCGATGACCTGCAAGAATGTTGTCCTGGATCTGTCCTGAACACACATCGCTGCTAGTGATCGTTTCTCTAGATCCTCCATCTTTCAGTCTAGAACAGGGTTCTTACAGGGCATAACTTCATTGGATGTAAAACTCTCCTCATCTGTACTTTTTGTCCAGGATCTCTTCCTTTCTCCCTACCATGGAGACCTTTGCCCAGTATTAGAAATATAAGTGGAAGAGATGGTTCATCATTTTAAGAAAGCTCCCAAGACTGCCTACTGGTGATGACTCTCAAAAAGTGGAAAGAAAGGCTGGAGAAAGGTGCAGCACTTCAAAGCTCTGGATGCTCTTGCAGAGGACCTGGGTTCAATTTTCAGCATCCACATGAAGGCTCACAACCTCCTATCACTCAAGCTTATGGGGTCTGACGCCCCCTTCTGGCTTCTGCAGACACTGCTTGTATGTCATGCACATATAAACAGGCAGGCTGAACACTAATGGACTAAACAAACAAACAAACAAACTCTTTTTAAACGAGTGGAAGGATTCTTACAGTGGGACTTGACCAAACTAAGGTGATACTCTGATCAAGTCTTCAAAATTCTCTTTATATATACTTCAGGTTGGATCTCAGCTTCCAAGAGGTTTTCTCCATCACATTAGCCACATGTCACCTCCAGAAAATACCCATTCTGAGATAAGACACTGTACAGCCAAGAAAGTAAGTGAAGAAACCACAGGGTGAGTGAGGGCCCTCTTGGACACCGTGGTACCGCGAGGAGGAGGCTGCGCACGCGCAGTCAGAACTCACCATGGATGTCAGGCGCCATGGGCTCATGGGGACCCTCTTCACTCTTCATGAACAGCAGGAGCTCCTCCCCAGGCGCAATGTCTGCGACTACTCGGTAGAATATCTTCAAAGACCAAGCACAGGTGGCAGGAAAGACAGACAGGAGCAAACATTAACAAAGGGCAGGATACACCAGGGCAGTTGTACATTTTCTCATATTTTCATAAACATATTCTCTTTTATTTTTATTTCTGTATCAAAGGAAATAGTAATTTCTATCTTATTAACTAAGAGAAAAATAACCTCCTTGTTTAAAAAAAATTCTCTCAAGTAGTTTATGAACTGTTTTCAATTCCTAGTTAGTATACAAACCAAATTTCGTAATGCCGGTGCCGCCCATAGTCTGTGAAATGTTTGACAAAGAACTTGGCCGTCCCTGAATTCCGCAAAGAGCCTCACGGGCGACACTTTTGCAGAGCGGAACCACTCCTGTCTATGCAGCTAACCCTGAGCTTCCCCTATGTAGCCCAGGACCCTTTCTCCACAAGACGCTCCAAAGGGAGTGGCTGCTGGGATGCAGCAAACTGAACTGCCATTGCCTCTAGAGAACAGAATCATTGTGTTTCAAAATACCACTTTCCACTGCCACCAGCAAGAAAGGTGAGCCCAGCCTGGGCCCTGCCCTGGGCCCCAGCTCCTGATTGCAGCTCCCACACACAAGCGCTGTGCCTCACACTTGCGCTATGAGCCAGCTAATGTTTGGGGCTCTCATGCTAAGTGGTGAAGACAGAACGGGATTTTAAAAACCTGCTACTAGTGGGTTGGAAAGCAGCAGGGGAGCTGCGTGGAAAACCCAAATCTGAATATTTCAAGAACTGCTTGTCTTTCCCAGGAGCTCAGTGATAGACAAGCCATGGCTTCCTGTGTGTCTAGGCATCAGGCTCTTTATCACCAATAAAGAATATATTTGAGCATAAAATTTTTGAGGATATGTGTTTACTTTACCATTAAAATACTATCGGTTGTTCATCTTAGCCTAACATTATGTATTAAACAAAAATTCTATAATCAAATGGAGGCTTGATGGAAAAGAAAATTCTACTGTATCTAATAAAAACTAAAAAGGTTAGTTATATGCAATATCTGTCTATTCTTACGTGTTCATCACGCTCGTGTTAACCTGCATCCTGTTTCTGTCACCACACACCACTCCTGTTACTAGCTACCCCATAAAGAAATAAGATTGCACTGCCCCAAGTATATTCTGAACAACAGGGCACATGTAGCAGTTTTTTTAAATTATGGGGGAAAATACAGAAGACAAATGCCACCAAGAAATAGGAAGATGAACCAAGAGGGTGTGGCTTGTTCACTGGAGACCAGCTTTGGACTTGCTCTCCATCTGCTAGCCAGGGCCGTCTAGGTATTTCAATCTGAGGAAATCTGTGTACATTTTCTTATAAGATCAGTGGAAATATTCTTCCGTTTTTATATTTACCTATTTGTTTATCCCTTGAAAAGCTGAAGAGCATACACAGAAGTATGTGCCTCTTTCTTCCAGTAGGTGGCTCTAAACTCCAGTTGTTTTTTTGGTTTTTGGTGCTTGGGTTATTATTATTATTATTATTATTATTATTATTATTATTATTAATATAAAACAAAAACAAAACAAACAAACAGGGCACAGAAGTATGTTAAATTTTTAAAAAGAAACAAACAAACAAAAAAACTCCAATGAGGACTATTTTCTGCTTAGTCTCTTTCTTATTAAAATGAAGCTCTTAAAAAAAATTCATTAGTAGTTAAACCAGCTTAAGTTCCTTTATAGAAAGCAATGTCAGTCAGGAAGTACTGCTGAGCACTGTTATAAATAACCTGAGATTCTCCAATTTGTCTAAAAGTGAAATGTAGCCCATCACAAAACTGGCTTCTTCTTCTACAGTTTCTATTTCAAAGGAAATGCAAAGCTGAACGTGGCCACCTTGTCCCAAGGGCTTGCCCGTCACACTGTCCTCTTCTAGAGGCAGGAAGAACCCTTCTCAAAAAGGGACCAGATTAAAATAATGCCACTGCACATGTAAGCATTATACCTTCGAGTTAAATACTGGTAAGTACCTTGCTTTCTCCTTGAGCTGTTTCCCCTTAGAAAACAACAAGCTTTGCTCAACAGTTTGAATCACCTCTGTTCTGGCATCTCTTACAGGTTTAACTTATTAGTTTCCTTTCTGACAGCATGTTAACATTTGAATTGTGACACATGAGGACTTTCTGGTAGCTTCTCGGAAACAGCGAGGTTAAACAGACAATGCACAGTGAGACGGTAAAAGAGCCCGATTGTCTTGGCTGGGAATGCTTCTCAGACACACATGCCAAGTCACTTTAAGAAAGTATTATGATATCATGATTTTTTTTGCAGTCCTCTATTAATCATGTCTCTTTTAATTCCATTTTAGATTTACTCAATCCAATGTGAACAGTCCAAGGAACAAAAGAAAATGATGGATACACTGCAACTATATATTATGAAGACAATTCTCTTTGCCGGGACATAGATCACTCCTGTAATTACCCTTTAAGTGTCCAGATTGTCATGTGAAGAATATTGAGTGCATAAAATATAAAAGACATGGAAGAGTGTTGACGTTGGCTTTATTTACTGGAGGTAAAAGGTGACATTCCAGGCCATGAAAGGCAAGGCAAGGCAGAGTGGATTTTAACTTCAGGGTGTTCTTTTCAATTTTAACTGAATTTTTATGGTGCTCGTGAAACTGGGGTTTGAAAAGAACTGGCAAGCACCAGCCATAACGAGGGCAAATTCTGGGCATGCTTCCCCATACAGCAATAAGAGTGTGCCTCTAAGTCCCGCCCTCCACACCCTGGAGGATTAGGTCCTTCTCTCAAGGTGTTTCTGCCCGTGTGACCCTTGCTGTCTTCCTTTATTTGGGATCTTGGAAGTCCTGGAGTCAAACTATGTATTCCTTGCCTAATTATAACAGCATCGGAGTACAATATTTGAGGCCAGACATGCCTTATGACAATAGAAATATATTAGCAACCATTTGGCATGTGAGAGAAGTCATTTAGTTCAAAATAAAAAAGACGTTTTGTTTTGTTTTTTTTTCTTTTTGTCTCAAACTGATTGCATGGGAAAATGATGGGACACACAACCCTGAGTGAACCTTCTCCTTCAGGAAATACCGTGTCTCTATTTTCAGGAAATACTGTGTCTCTGCTTTCGTGTTATAAAAACATCTTGTGGTAAATAAAAAACTGACAGCAGCAGGAGCGATCCATGCAGACGTTTACCGGGGGATGTGGATGCTTGTAGACACACTGTCTCGGGGACCAGGGTGTCCCTGGAGACTCAGCTGCACGGCAAGCCTAGGAGCCCTGTGTCATCTGAGTTACACACCACAAGAAAAGACACTACTTTCCTGGCATTTGTGCTGTGGAAAAATGGGAGCTGATTAGTCTGCTCAATTCCATAAAAGAGTTAACAGTTCTCCTTTCCATCGTAGTTGTGTGGAAAAACTTACCCGGGTCCAGAATTAAAATGTCTTGGGATTTGTGATGAATTCAATACAAGTACAGAAATCTCAAGTATTCAGAATAAGCTTCAACCAATACAAAAGTTGTCAGTTTCCTATGTAGTTCTCTCTCCCTCTCTCTCTCTCTCTCTCTCTCTCTCTCTCTCTCTCTCTCTCTCCCTCCCTCCCTCCTTCTCTCCCTCCCTCCCTCCCTCCCGCTCTCTCTCTTTCTCTCTCCTCTGCTGCAATGAAAAATAATCTCAGCAGAGAGTGTGAACACAGAAGAATGGGTCCTTACATGTGAGAAGCAGATACATGGGACCTGTATTGTGACAAATGAGTTATTACATGTCTCCTCTAGAATTTTAAATCTGATAGCTGGTACTAAAATTCAGAAATAGGTATTATGAATATGACCAAACTTTCCATACAGTTAAACATTTTCGTAACATAAAATTTTAATTTTTCTAGCATCTGGATAGACTAGGTTTTTTTTTTCCTTTTCCAAAATGCTGAATTTCTGTCTTTGTAGGCATGACGGCTACTTGGATTTCTGGACTCTACAATTTAAAAAGATAAGCACCTATAACGATTGTTTTACTAACAGAGCATTTCATAATCCTTTAGTGCCAACTTTTGTGAAAGTAATTTCACTAGCAAAATTTCTGCGATTTCAAAAAGAATCCTTTGCGTAGTTGAAAACAATACCAGAATATCTGAAATTGCTCTCTTTTGGTATTAGTGACATTTATAGCTTATGCATAAATATAATATACTTGTAACAGACATTGCTTACTGTAGATATGATTGTTATAATTGATTCATTTTAACCAAACTCTGAAATCAATTCTAAATACAGAAAGTCCACTCAGGTAATACAAGGCAAAACAAAGAATGAAAAAAAAATAGTAATGGTATGCACAGGATTCAGTCAATTCTAAGATTCTGAGAGATCCATTATCCCTCAGTGATAAATATAAATAATTGTGTCCTAAGATATACTTTATATTAACACATGACATATAAATAAGCAAAGTTTGTATTTTCAATGAATTTATATTTTTACATTAACTATTAACAATCTCCTGTTATGCATTAATTATATTTAACATGAAGTTAATTCTTAATGGCTAGATTAATTCTAATTGTATGTGATATAGATGACACACATCTTGTATAAAGGTAAGTTTTGAATTAACTTTAATTAAGTCCATATCATTGGATGCTTATTTCTTTCAGTTACTTAAGTTCAAGAAGACCATATTACAGAGGGTAGAGAGACTCAAAAGCATTCTGAGAAATGTTAACAGTCCACAGAAGGCTCTCAGACTAATTCTGCTTTGTCAAGGCCTCTGTCCAACCAAATTGGCCATCAAAATAATGACATTTCCATTTGTTCTTTTAAAAGGTGAAACTTTATGTCCTTGTTCGTTTTCTACAGAAGAGAACATGTAAGAAACTTTTACAACAGCTTTGTTGATAATATGCTACACTTGCATCACTTTAAAGTACTAAGTTTATACTGTTGAGTTAGAAGATAAACTTCAGTGTACAGGAGAAAACAAGAAAAAAACCCATTTACTTTTAAAAAGATGAACAAGGCCTCATTGTTATGGATTTCCATTTATTTCCCTGGTCAAACACTGGAGGTTTTATTTATGCATAATAGACTGCACTTGGCATGTCTAAAAATGACAGAAGTGTGAATTATGAGTGACCTTCAACCTATTCAGGAAGTTTTAATAATTGAAATAATAGAGAAATGTACTCCCTGCAGAATCTATATGGAGAAGCAGCTTTTTCAGACTATCGCTGTCTTTGCTTTTTGAGGCTGGCAGCTGATTTCTCCCTCTTCCAACTCCCAATGCTTGGCCTGAATGCTTTATTTTTCTATAGCTCCAAAGCATCATGCAGAAACAGAAAATCCCATAGAAGTTGCACGTTTGGAAGTGGCTGAGGGTTGGCTGAGTGACAGTGTACATGTCTGAACGGAGTCAACATTTGATGTGAGCACATTTGTCAGTCTTGGAGCTGCAGAGATGGCGTGAGTTCGCAGACTATGCATATACCTTGGACCATTCCAGGAAACACAGCTTGGGCCCTCATCTATGCTGAGCAATGTGGGAAACTCCAACCCAGCAAAGTATGGTGATGTCAAGCTTTTGACCTCTGGAAAAAAGATCCTAATGTACATTCTGAGTCTAATTTTACTGAGTGGCAGAGAAGCATCTTCAGAAGACAGAGATGGATGGCCAGGAAATAAATTCATCCAGGAGAATGTTAGCTTTATCATGACTAAGCCTTGCCCAGGTGAAACACCATTTAGTTTCTCCAAACATAAGGTACTCTCAGCCTATCCTTACAGCCACAGAGAAAACCAAGAAAAATTCGAGGGGCTTAGGATGGAGTGATGTAGCCTTGTGGCCCCAAGGTTGCCTGTCATGTATGAAGCCAAGAAGTCAACCCATGCACCATAGATAGGTAGATAGATGATAGATAGATAGATAGATAGATAGATAGATAGATAGATAGATAGACAGATAGACAGACAGATAGATAGATAGATAATAGACAAAATGGGGTCTACTTCCTTTAAAAATTCACTAAAAGACATCACTGAAGCTTTTTTTTTCTTTTATACATTCTTAACTGGGAAGTGCTGAAGAGCCACTTAGTGTGCCTTGAGACTCGTGTACCCACTCTCTGGAAGCCTTACAACAGTATCTTAAATAACCTATTGAGATCTCATCACAGGGTCCTCAATGTTGGCCATCTTGTCTGGTTCTATGGAAACTTCTTGGTCATTCCAAGTGTTTTTTGAAAGGTTTGGCAACTGTGCCGCCATTACATTACAAAGAGACTAAAGATCATTTTCTGATGATGTGCTGCCAAGTCGGAGGCTTTTCTTATGCCCTTGACCATCAAGTTCTCCTTGGTGGCTTATGAAACATGCTGGTGACTACCTTTCTGGCTTCCTTCCAGGAATAGCGAGAAGCTCCTGAGCGCATGATGTTTTGAGCTCTTCCTGAAATGAAAGGTGGTGTCTACGTGCAAACACTGATTATTACCAATGTGCATGTGATATTCCAGGTCACTGTTTCAACTTAAACATGGGCACGATACTTTAGGTCACCCCTCTCAAGGCACGGGGTCTGTGAACCCCAATGAAAAATCTCCGTAGATGTCACATCACCATCATGTCCTAACCATTGTTTCTAGGGAAGGAAGGTGGGTTTTTTCCTCTCATGCAGATACCAAACAGCAAACTATGTCCGAGACAATTTCACCTCGCGGTAAAGGAAGCAACTTATCAAGCAGATAGCGCCCCCAAAGTCAGCTTTCACATTACACTCAAAGCTGGTCCCTGGGTACTGCCAGCTGGCATTCATCTTAAAACAGCAGAGTAGAACTTTGGTATAAAAGTAGGACTTGACTTAAAAGCAAAGCAAAGAAAATGCCCAAAGCCAATAATAACTTTAACATCAAAAGAAAGCATACAAAACACGAACAGAAATCCTTGTAAAGGAAGAGAAATTAACAAATTACCTGACAGTGGAGGCAAACATATTTTATAAAGTGGGGAGAGGTTAAACAGCACCCCCACTTTCTACACTTAGAGCTGATTTGCCTCACTGTGTATTTTGCACCATGTGTATTAAGTGAATGTTGAAGGAAAGTGGATTTTTTTCCCCTCCTCAGTAAAAGGCCAAAGCAAATAAGTTAATAATTGAGCCCATAATAAGCTTGCAATAACAGCACTGTTCTGGTGTCACACAGCCTGATAGCATCACTCATATGAGCCTGAGCAGAGTGGAAGCGGGTGTGCCGAATCAACCATGATCGTCCTGGAAGCAGTTAAAAGTTTATAAGGTAAAGCACAGATGAAAACAATGCCCACTCCCACTGAAAACACTGCAGAATCTTGCTGCCACTCATTGGCCACCAGGGAGCTGGCAGGATCCCCTCAGTGCATTCTGACATGGTATTCTCTGGGGGAGGCACACATGCTTCCATATCTCGTTATTTCAGAATGGACAACAGGCACTGGGTAACCTCTTATCCAAGTGTTTCTTCTTTTGATTCTGAGACACAAGCAAACTTCTCTGACTCTACATACTAAATGCCAGCTATCAGGGGCCCATTTCAAAATGAAAGTGCTTGTCACTCGCGTAAATGACGAGATTAACAAGGCCTTGGCTGTCTGAGGGCTTTCCTATATTTGAAGACCTTACGAGGGTAGGACAGGACTCAACGGACTATGTTCTTTTCCATGATGCGAATCCTAATACTCACACCCATGCATAAACCATCCTACAGAATATGCCTAGGTCATTTTGGTCACCATGACAGAAAGACTGGCTTGGCTTTCCTCTATGAGGTCAACTTACATGAACTGGGGTTGCATGGCCTCCCTCGCTGTAGTTCAAAGAGTCTTTCTCTAAAGAAGCTTCGGGTAAAAAAATAAGTACACAGACTGTGTGAATATATTCAATGATGAGAAAAGCATTGCTTGAGGATCTTAGACAGCCCACAGGTAGGATGACCTTTGCTTTGATGTAAAGAATATAGACAGGTAAGCTTAAGAGGAGACTTATCAGTGATGGAGAGCGATGCAGAAGTAAGGTGAGGCCAAGTAGTGTAAAGAAATGTGCTACATCCTCCAATCAAACTGGTATATAAAATGAAGCTATCTGTAGGACCTCAAAAGAAATGTATCAAAATAATAAGACATTTAAATTTTTTTTCAGTAAATCATTTAGATGTCTAGACTGCTTGACTTTATGTGGGGGTAAGTGTTCCTAGATACAACAGAAGCCTCCAAATAATTGATAAAGCTCATTCAGGTGACCTCTCTGTGTTTGGTCCCCCTGAGGACCTAGCCTGGGACAACTGCCCCATCCTACTACTCAGAACCGGTTGCTGCTCCTACAGGAGTCACCTAAGCTACTTAGTCCATCTACACATTGTCTGCCCCTGTGAAAATTTCCCAGGTCAATGCTGGGCGTCAGTAGTAAAGCTATGTAGTATTGAATACAAACTTTAGGGAACATGGGCAAAGTAATCAAGACACAAAGGGTCAGGAGGCTTGGGTGCTTGAATGGCTGTCCTAGGCTATGACTCGTCTGTGATGGGGTCTCACTCTCCTGGTGTCTTTGGTGTGGCCTTCCTTTATAGAGATAAATTGCCAGAGTTAACTCTGGATTCTCAGTTGGGGAATACAACATCAGTCAGACTTGCAGCTGCTTAGAAATTACATTTCAGCAGCAATGCCAGCATGCCCAGAGTTTCCATCCCCACAAACATCATGGCAGTAACTTTGAGGATGTGGAATGAAAAAGATATCTAAAGGCACGAGACTTGAGCCTTTCTATGCAACAGTGGCAAGAGAGAAACTAACTCTTCGAAGCTCATTCTGGTATGATAATATCTAAAATAAAGTAACACACAAGCACACACACACACACACACGCACACACGCATGCACACACATTCCAGCAAGTGAATCTGTTAAAAAGTTTAAACCAAGGAAAATCACCTGGGATAAAGTGCTATATGGGGAAGTAAGAGGGAAATGGTTAATTGTGTGGTCTCTGCTCCTATTTTACGACATAAATCAGATTACATTCGTTATTAGCATTACCAAAAAAAAGCCACCAAACAAGGCCAGCATGGCTTTTATTCAGGATACATGTTTTGACAGCCTCCCACTATCAAACAATTTCAGCATCTTAGCCTGCATGTTTGTTTTCTTTTGCAGGTCTTCTCCTTTTGTGGTGTTATGAAACTGATTTAGATTTATTAAATTTTAACTTAAACATCAGAAAGTTTTCAATATACGTCTTCACTGAAATAGACTCTGATATCCACACGGTCTGTTTGCTCAGGGCAACCTTTGCCTTTGTCTGCTGGCTTAAACATGATCAGAACTAGACCACAGCTGAGAGATCCACCTGAAATTCTTTCTCTTAAGAAGTTGCAACATTTACTTATTATGCCTTCAAAAGTCTTTTAATAACTGAAAATCCTTCTAGACATCGGAGCAAACAGGAACACTTTTTACGATTTACTCTAGATACTACGGGTCTGTGTGGTGCAGGTCAGCTGACGTCACTCACAATCACCCCTGATGCTCGGCTTCTCTTGGTGTCTAGATATTAAATGGGAGCTCGCATGGTATGGTATGTGTGCTTAGGGTGTGATGATCTGTGCCTACCTGCTCCCTGGCAGCTTCTACCATAAAAAAGGAGGATGCGAAAACAGACCTGGAGAGCTCTGTTGTCAGCTCTGTATCTTTGCACCTGGTCTAACATTTACATTTCAAAGCTGTCCAGAGACGCCCACCTAAATTGTCTTCCCGGAACTGCTATGAGCTTAGCAGTGAGCATGTTTGTAATACACATGTACACTGTGAAGGGGTTTGTCCTCCTTTGTCCTGTTAACTGGGGCTGAGTAGAATGCTGTACGGAGATGTGCCTCTCCCACAGTCTGCCTTTTGCCTTTGACTTTTCTCTCTTGCTTATGGGTGAATTTACTTGACCATGCAATAAATACCACTTTCACAATTATTTGATATGCACTCATTGTGTCACTATCTTGACTTTGCCTTGTGCGCTACAGAAGTTTAAAATGAGTAGTTTAAATGATAAGAATGAATCTAATATTGGTGCTCTGCGTCTTTCTCAATTATTTTCTCTGCCTCTTCCGCGAAAACAAGTAAACATGCTGCTCACTGGGTGAAGATGAACATAGTTTCTTTGGAAACAATTTCTATAAAATCTGTACTTTCAAACTAATTGAAAAAAATTACAAACGCCAACTATAATGAACAACTTGATTCAGGCACAGATAGGAGCCATGGGATTTTCCTTTTAAATGCAATTAAGCTTTGCAGTTAAAGCTTGCTTGTTATTAAACATCAGAAATAAAATTTAATGCAGAATTGGCTACAAGTGGCCTTTTATTAGCTACAACTAGCAATCTTGAATCATATTTTCACTGACTATACAATAGTTTTAGATAAATACTTAAATATGTCCATTTTCAGTAAATATGAACAGTAAATAATCATTAAGATATAAATATATTATAATTACACATTTATATATAATCATATTATTGAAGTCCTACAGTTTCCCTACTAGGAAACACAGCACAAACACTTTACCCCCTTATAACGCTAATCCATTCCCTACACCTATAAACAGTAGGTGCTCAAAAAAAATATTTGCTGCTGGTGATGACAATAACTCCTAAGCCAGACTTGGGATATGTATTGTTCAAAATCAATAGCTAATTTAATAATATCTTCATTTGTCAATAACACTTTGTTCGCTTACAGCAAAGGGAAAACCCAATTGATTAGTTTATTATTTTTGATTATGCTGAAGATTTAAATGATTCCCATTCAAACATGATTTTACAACTTACCACCCCGTGTTTAGTCAGTAAAAATTATCTGGGAGCTGGTGAGATGCCAAAGAATAATCTCCTAGTGATGCCTGAGTCCCCTGGGCTCATAATGCTAGACAGCTCTCAGCTGGGACCAGCTAATTTAAACTTTCCTTTTCCTGGTGGAGCAGATCTGCCAAGCCACCATTTCAACATAGCCTTGGAAACATATTTGAGTCACCATGGGGTTAAAAGAAATAGATGGTTGTAATACAATTAAATTTTAACCCAATGGTGTTTGTAAGACAAAAAAAAAAAATCAACAGGATAAAGTGCTCATTCTTTATGCACTTTCAAAGTTACACGACTCATAATTTTATGAAGTGCAAAATTAGTTTCATAATATTGTGGTCCTTATTTCATAGAAACTCTTCTTAAAGTCAGCCTCACTGCTTGGTCATCCATAAAGGTACAAAAGGATATCCAATAGTGAAAACCTTAAACTTTTATGTTGCATAAAAGAAAAGTATTTTGATTATTGGAAAAGCAGAAATTCTCATTTTATTTGGCAATTTAGGATATTCAGTATAACTATGCAGTTTATAGCATGTAATCTGTTAAATCTGCACCAATAACATACATATGTATCTAGCTACTATTTCAAATAAAAGTATATAGCATTTCATATAACATTTGCAAATTCTGTATAAATCCTCAATTTGTTTTAGCTCTATACTTCCTAGGAATGTACCCATTAGAATAATAAAGGAAAAACATAAGAGTATCAAATAAGTGCTTAGTTTCTAAATCACTCAGTCACACTACAGACAATAAGTATTTATAAAGATGCTCAGACAACATGAATAAATCACCCAAAGAAAACAACAGTGAAAAAAAAAAAACAGTGCTGAAAATGGCTTAGTTCTGCACCTTGTATTTGTGTGTAACCTTCTGGTGTATCAACAAACAGGCCACATGGGCTGATTGCAGTTCTATATTATTTCTATCCTTCAGGCTTCACTGATATTTTAGTAATCGCCAAGAAAGACAAGAAAATCTTTATAACGTACCTGGTCATTTATCTGGCAAGCAACAAGGTTGTGCTGATCATAACAGCCAGCGAACCTGATGTACTTGAGCCAGCTGCCTACATCTGGTTGACTGGCATCTATGCAGAACTTCACATTGCAAAGCTCATCTAAGATCTGGAAGAAAGAAGATGGGAAGGGTAAGATGCCATGTGGGTCCATTGCTCAAAGTAGCCAGTGCTTCCAAAATATTTCATTGAAATGCATACTTTTCCTTTGAATCTTTACAAGAAAAAGGTCAGGCAGCACGCATATTATTAAAGGAGACATAAGTTATGCTGCTTTTACAGAAAGCATAAAGCGGTTGTAATTTATCACAAAGCAGATTAATTGGTTTCAAAACAAGCTTGCTTTTTTATTGTCCATGAATAAATTCATTGACATAATTTTATTCAATTTATTTTTACGGAAAAGTCCTATAGAACAGCATGTTCAACATAATATTTCTAAACTAAACATTCAATATTTAGGTTTGGATAGTTCAACTGTCAATATTGTAGCTCTGTGTAGTCTCCTTATCTGGGTGAGGGATTATACATTTTTTTCATTTTAATTCAATTAAAAACTTTCATATAACTATTATTAATTTTTTATTAGTTTGAATTTCTTTACCATAAAATTATACCTTTAGTTGTAATAGGTGGTTCTGACCAAACTAAAGAAAAACAAATTATATATATATATATATATATATATATATATATATATATATATATATATATATATATGCAAAGTACAACAACCTAAGGTTTAGTAAACCCATACCAATACATGCAATACATGTTTACATACAATGTCCAGTAAACAGAATAACAAAGTGGTTTATAGGTAAGCACAAAATTATTAGATATCATCACATTTTGCCAACATTACCTTATGTCTGTGTTTTATCATTTTCAGAAGATTTGTGTTTGTTTACTAAATGTTAATCTTACCCAGGACACTTATTGAGATGGGAAGCATTTAATTTTAAGGTTTCATAGACTCAAATCAAGCCTTTTCTGAGTCATTAACCTCAGTAACGTGCTAAGCGTCAGTATTAAAAGCTGTGGAGTCACTGACCTCACAGTGCAGAGCTAGGGGCTAGTGATGTTATGTCAATCAGGTAATGCAAACTTGGAGGACGGTTTCTGATCCAGACTAAACAGCACGCTCTAGCATGAGAACTGATGAATTAAATCACCCTTGGCGTCTGTCCCTGCTATACCTGCCTGGAAAGTCAGCATTAAACCCTTAGCTATGTGGACCAGAAGCAGTTTTGCATAGAACTCTGATAATCACCCACTTGCAGATTCAAGTCATTAACTCACCATGAACTTCAAGAACTCGGTTCTGAGCATTCCAGCCTGAAGCCCTATGAAAAGCCCTTGACCATGGGGCCATTGAAGGGCAGCAAGTCATCCCAGGACTTAAAAAAAGAAAAATGATAGCTGAAGAGAAAGGCAATTACTGTCCCTCCCCCCCCCCCCACACTTTCCATCTCTCCACACTAACAGAGTTAAATATGCTTTTTATGGAGGTCAGATCTGAACAAATACACTAATTATAAAATTACAAACTTGCAGACATTTCCTCAACTCTCAAGGCTGAGTAGCTCAAATGGCACTTTGAGAGCTCTCCCCTTACCAGAAACAGAAAAGGTAAAGAGTTAGCACCGGTTTTCAGGTTTGTTTTTCTTTTCTAAGTGGGCTTGTTGTTTTGTTTGCTAATTTCTTCTGATTTGGGGTGTGTTGTTTGTTTTCTTGACGAAGAAAGAAAGGGGTGGGGAGGCATGTCAACTGACACACCAGAGAAATATTTAATAAAGGAAATCGGTGAAGCCACTGAAATGCTGCACTGGTCTCATTTCATGCTGCAGAAAGACGTGGAAAACTTGTTAATTTCAGAGTCAAGAATCTTCTACCCCCTCAGCTTTCAAGCAGAGGTAGGGAATTAAAGATTACATACTGTGCACATAAAAGTATAGGTGTAATTTTATTTCGTGTTAACATCCCTGACACTGCCACTGTCAACAGGGAGGCTAATTAAAAAAAAATCATTTCCAAAGAGTGTCTTTTTTTGTTTTTACATAATGTTACAGATTATTCAAAGGTTTCATCAACATGCTGATTTCTTACTCTCACTCAGAATTCCTGCCCCAAGGCCGCCTGTCTTCTCCCCTGGCAAGTTTTTCACTTTCAACTTGCTACCAGGACTTCATTTGTGTCCAAACGTCTCAATCACCTCGGAAATCTTCTCCATCCCTTCTAACATAGTCCGGTCTTTGCAAAAGCTTTTAAGCATAAATAATAATAATAATAATAATAGTAATAATAATAATAATAATAATAATAATAATAATAATAATAATAATAATAATAATAATTCCTTTAGGTCGACTTGAGAGAAAGGCCCTTTCAATAAAAATAAAAATAGCCAAATGAAAGAAGGAAAAATCCTAGCCTGTAGCCAAAGGGTCCAAATGTGACTTTCTTGAGGCAGCACACACGCTGTTGGCCAGCGAAACTGTTACTTGGCAAGGTGGGACTCTGCCGAAAGCCACTTCCAAAGTCGCTTGGCTGGTGCCAGAAATTCTGATTTTTGGCAACCCCACCTTCTGCGTCCCGAACCTGACCGACAGACCGTAGGAGGGAGGGGAAGGAGGACAGGAGAGCCGAGAAGGCGGCAGCCAGCCGGGCAGACCCACCCGAGGCGGAGGCGGCGGAGCCCTGGCGACCAGGACGCTCCGGGGACACCGGGACACCAGCACAGACCCGGGACGCCTTCCCCAGCGACACCCTGCCCACAGCCAAGACTTTTTGAAGTGAGTTTCGCTTACCTTCCGATTTCTACGGCCTCAACTCAGCAATCAAAAGCAATCACAGCAGAATTAGGCAAAATAAAATCAGCAGCAGCCCGGCACTCGTGTAGAAAAATCTTTTCAACGAACACCCGCCAACATTTCGAGATATATTTTTTTAAAAATTTAAAAATAAAAGCCTCGTGTCTCGACTTCCAACTGGGTGTCTGATAAGTTTGTCCTTCCCTGGGAGCTGTTCGCCGGGACCACGCGTTTCGGATTTATTGTCCGCCAACAGTGTTTTAAGACCAGAATTGACCCGGGTTTGTTGTATTTGGGTTTTTTCCCCCTTTCTAAATGAGCTCGCAGCTATTCCTTCTGTTCTCACCACCTCCCTCCTCCCTCACTTTCTCTTGCTCTTATCAGCCCGATGTGTAATGAAAGTTATCTGAAACCTACTAAAACTTCTTCCACTCCTCTCTTGCAGCTCCAGGGGCAAGACCCGCAGGAGGAAAGTGTGCGAAGGTGGGGGGCCCTGCCAGGCCAGGAGGGCTCCCCAGACCTTCTCGGGCCAGACCCTCACCCGCTTGTCCCCTTTAGCCACTCCGCGCCCAGCCGCAGGGTTTCTATTTCATGAACTGTCTCTTTAAAGGGGATCTGCTCGGCCATCCAGAAAGAAACCCCGGCGAGGGAGAAAGGGAGCTATCTCCAGAGTGGTCGGAAGCCAGACGACGGGCTCCTCTTTCAGTAAATTTTTAAAGTGACAGCAGCCTCCTCTGGCGGGAGAGGTCACAAAAAGGTCGCCAAGACCCAAGTCCTATAGGGACAGACTGATTATAGATGCACCATCCCCTGAAACATGTAGATTTCTGCGGATAAACAACCAATGGGGAGATTTCTCCAGGCAGAATTTGTTTCCCCTGGGAAATCTCTTTGGTTTTGATGTCCTGAGCACAAGTGTGTGTGTGTGTGTGTGTGTGTGTGTGAGAGAGAGAGAGAGAGAGAAAGAGAGAGAGAGAGAGAGAGAGAGAGAGAGAGAGAGAGAGAGAGAGAGTGGTGGGGAGGATGGGGGGAATGGGGTGAGGTGGAGAACTGCTTTCAGGGGTGTGAGGGTGGCTCCCCAGGCAGACTGGTAGTTTGGAAGCTCTACAGAGGGTCAGGGGTAACTCTTAAGATAAAGAGATACTGGCGGGAAAGTCTCAAGACAGCCACCTTCAAGAGCGAAAATTGACATACATTTCCAGTTTTCAGTTAAGCGTGTTTTAAAATAAATTATTCAACTTTGCACTTAAAATTTTCCCTTAGTTTTTATAGTTAGGTCAGCGGAAATGTGTGCTGCATTTTAAAATCCTCCCCCCTGCCCGTCATAAGAACAAATCTTAAAAATCTAAAACATTATTTGCATGCAGTTCTCCCAAACAGAGTGCTATGGATTGTAGTAGATTGAGAACCTATTGGGAGAATCTTTATTAGTATCTTTGCTATGTTATTTAAAAGACCATGACTGCCCCCAACGCATAATTATGCAAGTGCTTGCTTTTAGTGACTCATATTTTATGCATTAGATAACTTTCTAAGTGTGGGGAGTTTCTATCAATGCAATGCAGAAACGTCACTGGATGAGAGAATCTGGAAAATACATGGCCAAATGTAAAAACCCTGTGCTTATTTGTAGACCAGTTTGGATGATGTTCGTTAAATCCACCATGGATTTGATGAGAAAAGTCCATTCATAAAAGCAAATAGAAAAATCCAGCTGCCCCACTTCACCAAGAGAGGACCAAGCACAGAGCCCCACCCTTGCTAAGCAAGAGCTGTACCTCTGAGCTAAATCCCCAACCCTCAGATCCAATGTATTCCCAACTCAACAATAGAAAGTTAAGCCAAGTGCCTGGGACTAGGGGCAGCTACCTAGGATGGGTGGGGCCTGTCAGCATGCTTACAATGCGTGCTGCGGACATTAAACTTTTAGCTATAAGCCAGGTCTCTGAGTGCCAGACACTTTTGTTTTCCCCAAGTGCAAGTTAATGTGAAAATCTAGTAGATCTTTATTTTCCCCAAAATGGTGACCAAAAAGACAAAAGCAGTAACAGAGGACCAGGTTGGGGAGGGGTTAAGTGAGGAGATAGTGACTAATTCATTTTGGTGGCCTGTTATCTGTGACATTGAATTGTTATTTCAGATAATGGCCATTGTTTTGGGGAGGGGGGTCTCACAGCAGTGGTAGGTAAGACAGGAAAAAATCCTTTGTAAATAACCTAAACATTCACATAGCCCTATAGAGCTTGGCCTGGGAACCTTTAGGAACCCAGGCCTCCCTGCATTGATAGCCAGGGCTTCCTCAACTTGCCCATTGTTGTAGGGTTTTTTTTTTCTTTCTTTCTTTTTTTTTTTAATTTAGCCATAAATTGGACTAGCCGGAGCTATGAGCTGTTCTATTTTCTTCCTGTCAGGATGAGAGATTTGTTTTATGATGCATTGTGTATTAAATACAAGTAATCTGGGGAGCTGATTGCTTCAGACACTTCAGCTTGATCAGGGGGTCTGGGTGCTCAGTGCCCCAAACCTTTTCTGACCCCTAGCCCACCCAGCCCTGGCCTTGCAGAACCCACTGCCCTACCATTACCAAACCTTCTCAGAAAAGTTAGAAACGTTGTTGGTGAGACAAAGGTCCTGGGTACTGACTAAATTCACATTTCAGAGAAAGAGCCTCTCTTTGAGCTGTCTCTTCCGCCCGCCCCTCACCCCCACCCCACCCCCTTATATTAGCTTCTGGTGTAGGAGGCAGGAGGCGGGGCGACGGTCTGGATGCGATCCTTGCAAGTATGGAAAGAGGCCGGTAGGTGGCGATGTATCCCGAAATAAAGTACAGTGCAGCCTTGGCAACCCAGGTGAAGCCACCAGGGTCTGGCCGCCTAGTTGCAGCCTCCAGGTCACACAAGCCCAGACCCCAAGCCACTGCCTGCGTGGAGGATGCTCCCACCTCTGAGATTACCTTCTCTGAACACGGCCTTAAATTCTTCCCTGAGTCTCGGAGAGATGAGTCTAGAGACTGGGAGGATCCAGTCTAACATTACCACTATTGATTTAATATTTGCTTCGTATTAAACAATATAAAGATTGATGCCCTGATTATCACTGTATCACTGCAAGGATCTATGCAAAGAAAGTAAAACCCTAGGTTCGTGGCCACCGCCTCCCCCTCCCCGCTTCCACTCCCCCCCCCCCCGCCCCGCACACACAGCTCTAGCAGACACTTTACGTGATGATTAGCCATTCTACTTTTTCTTGACATAATATAACTTGAAATTTAGGGAAAGAGACTCACAATCCTACAGTAAGTGATGAGCGCCCCCAGGGGACCGGGTTTGGGGGCCATATTGTCCTTCCAACAGTAACCCATCAGGAGATCTACCCCATGAGAAGAGAAACAGCCCAGGTGAGGGTAGAAGCCTTCATTTCGCAAGCAACATGCTCTTCTCCCATCTACGCTCGCTTCCTGTCGGGCGGTTTCTAAAACAATAAATAAATACAAGGAGCCAAATACCACCCCCAACTCCCTTTATTCCTTGGATTTCTAGAGAAATCTGCTGACAGTAGTTACCAGTTACAAATTAAGCCGCTGCAAAGCTGCACTCTGCTCTGTAGTAATCAGGAACACTCGTGTTCTGAGGGGCTTAGCACTGCCCTTGCAATGGACTATTAAAAATAATGCTTTTACCATAATCTCAACCCAGCTTTAATTTGCAAGCACATATCAGGAAAGACGACTTAAATATGCAGGGGATGGGAGGTGGGGTAACTTTAACAAATGTGTGGCTTTGGGAAAGCAGAGGACAGAGGAGTTAATCAGACTTTTTTTTTTTTTTTAAAGAATTATCCTTTTAAAACCCTTTTCAGTGGGAAGCGTGTCACACTCCTGTTCTTTACTGCTCTTCATTGTTGTTTCCCAAGACACTGGGAAACACAAGGTTTGAGCAGGAGAGGGCAGATTTTCTGGCAGCTGTAAAGATCCCAGGTTGGATGGTGGCCGGAGTGGGAGAGGGTAATGTTTTCTTCCTGGTTTGAACTGGGTCTAAACCTTCCCCAGTCCTTCCCCTCCCTCCCCAGGCTGCAGGAACTGCAGGATCTTTAAAAGGCCCAAAGATTTCCAATAAGGCTGTGGGTTCTGCCTTCATTGAGTAACTGTTTATTTAAAATAAGTCAATATATTAGTTAAAGCGGTAATAAGTTAGCGCTCCAGTATTCAAGTGATTCCCACAGGACTGTAAACCGATGCCTCTTTTAAGCCTTAAACTTCATGCTTGTCCCAGAAGTAAGAGTCCAGCTAATGGAGACCCTATGGGCATGGTACATGCCAGCACATCATTAAAAGAAAGAAAAGCAGTCCACCGAAAGCCAGATGAAATGACTGCACTGTCCACTCTTAATGGCTTCCTGTGGACAAACGGCCCTGTAACACTCTGCAGAGGACGGTATTTAAAAACAAGACAACTTGCTGGCAGTTTTCAATACCATAAAGTTAATAAAGTAGGTTTCCATTCACCCTGACATTATGTTTTGAGTTTATAGAGGAAGGCCCTTTATAACCTCGGCCTAACTACACCCCCTTTAATTCTGCAGCTCTGGGTTCTGGGGTGGCTAAGCAGCCACCCAACTCCAAGCCTGTCTGTTTTCTTTTTTCTTTATTTTTTTTTCTTCTTCCTCTAACACTGTGCAAATGCATGTTCTGGGGGCTCTCACGTGCAGTCTTATTCACAGACTGCCTGTGAAATCCTGCTTCGTACAGCTCATGTTGGGAAGCATGAAATAATCTGAGAAATTGACATTTGGCTGAACAATAACTGCTTGCTAATTAAATTAGCTTTCTGTATGGATATTGATGTGTGTTTAAGAAGAAAATCAATGCGTTCTTTTCCACACACAATGGTATGTGAGAGGTGCTCAGACTTTTACCTATACTTAAGGGAGACACGGATAAGAAAAATCTTAGTACGACTTTAGGATTCAAAAGATGTGCAGTTGATTCTTGTACAAATATATCACGCAATTTCCTTCCCCTCTGAGTCCTCCAAATTCTTACCACTCACGATCTCTTTTAAATCTTTTTCATTCAGTGAGAAGATTTGACTACAATGCAATGCTCAGGTGCAAACACTAGATCAGGAAGCCATGGATCAGACGAGCTAAATGTCCCATTTGATTTTAATTATTTATACTGCTTAATCAGGGAAGTATGTCACAAGTTTGAACTTGAATTCTAGGATGCCAGTAGGCAGACATGCGAGTCTGCCCAGCACAATGCCAAGCAATAGGCACAAAGGCGCTGAACCTCCAATGTGCCCTGTTTACTATACCACCACGGCTCTGCAGAGACATTCTGGGCCATTTCTGAGGGGACTCTGCCTTTCTTCCCTTTTTATTCATTTATTTTTCCTTTTCTTAAATTGATTGTCACAGTGCTGCAAGAAGAAGGAACAAAGGAAAGGGAAGAGAAGAAAAAGAAAGAAAGAAAGAAAGAAAGGAGGAAATTAAAGGTTAAAAAAAAAAAGGTAAATAAAAAATTTCCCTTGGTCTGGAAATGGGCCCGACTGAAAGCATGTTAATCTCCGCCTCAGTAATTTGGTTCTCCAGGAGAAGACAGAAGCCCTGCTGCTGTGCCCTGCACTTCATAAATCACATCTTTATGTGGACAAGGTCAGGGCACCTAACAGCTCAGACATGGGCCTTTGCAGTGGCTCTAGGATTCAGGCGTGTTTACTCTCCCGCTCGGCTCTCGGAGGAGTCGTCCAGCACGCTTCTAATTACTTTTGATTATTTTCATTTGCCGGGGTCAGTCTGGCTTGCCAGGACTGCTAGAGGGTTGATTTCCTACACATCTTGATGTCTTTGTAGGACAGCACTGTGTGCGTTCAGAATTAACACCCTGTTATTGTCCCTACAGTGTGAAGTCCTCCATAAGTCTACAATGCAAAGTTACCCCCTGAACTGGCCCCTACTACCCTTCCTTTAATTAACCACAAACCTATAATCTTTATCTGTTCGGTTTCCCAAAACAACACCCAACTTTAACTCCTGAGTATATTTTAGGAGATCTGGACAGAATGAAATAGATTTTTCTGCTTTGATTCTTAAACATATTTAGTAATGAATAGCAACTATTTTGAAACTAAGATGAAATACTCTGCCGAAATAACAGCTCAAGTGAATAAATTATTATACTCAAAGATTTATTTCCCAGTGTCCAGCTACAGCTGCCACATTTAAAATACTTTTGTTTGCTATTTGATCTATTTCCTGAGCTATTATGCAGAGTGGTTGAAGCATCACAACAAAAGGGCTTCATTTAAAGTTTCAGTAAAAACCTTATGATAAATAAATAGTTTAATAAAATATAGAAAAACAGTGGTGGAGCATGAAAATAGCACTTTCCTTTTCTATGATTGTCTGATACTTTGATGTGAATGCATTCATGGAAAAAAAACACATGATGAACAAACACATATTCACATAAGATTAAGAAAAAAAGACTCACACCACACACCTGTGTCAATAAGACAAAGGGTGTCTTTTATGTCAAGAGTACATCTCTAGGCATCTTTTCTAGAGAAAGCTAAACATGGCTATTTTTAAAAAGCCAAACCTTTTCTTCTTTCTATTTTGGAGCAGTACTAAGGCAATAAATGTGTTTGGAACTCACCTCAAATCTGTACAGATTTGATTTTCCATTATTTTACTCATTTTAATTAATTCAGCCTTTCAAGACAGTGTTCAGCACAGTGTGCAATAACTCCAGGGTCGACGTCCTCCCCAGGGCTTTAGAAACCTACTCAAAAGTGCTTTCAGCCTCCTAATCTTGTGAGGAAAGTGAGTTGGAAGGCATGGCTCGCCTCCACTCCTCCTGTGTACCTTTGGGTAAGTCACTTAACCTTTGGGTTGATTTCCATGCAAGTTTCATAATATCAGCATAATGAGAGTGTTGGGAAAATAAATTGAGTAATGTGAGGGTAAGCTGCTCTGAGTCCATGGGAACAGGTCAAAATATACGTCTGTATGTCAGCCTAGAGTAAACACACACACATGCACCATATGAAAGCTGGATTGGCCCACATATTGCAAGTATGACTATATATTTTTTTAATCCATTATTCCACTCCAATGTCAGTTGCCCTAATTCTTATCCTGACCTTGGAAGAAAAGAATATAATTTTGTTCTCCCTCTCAAGTTGTGCTTCCCTGGAAGATGTCTGTCCATATCCTACATGTCCTCTGGCATGCATCAGGGCTCTTACCGTCCTACCTGCTGTGTGCTCTGCTGGTCACAGAAGAGCCCTATAAACAAAGGTGAACTGGGACCTACAGACACACACACACACACACACACACACACACACACACACACACACACACACCTTAGGTCAACATTCAGGTGAGAAAATGCATCTGTTACAATGGCCTCTGGTGGGCTTGAGATGCCAGGAAGGTAAGAATTGGTGGTTATAATTGACCCCTTACTGCCTATGGCAGAGCAGAAGCGTGCTGGGTCCTTCATTGAATTTCAGTCTCAGTGAGTTTGAATGTTTGTTTAGGGTCCCTGCAACCTCCAAGTCTGAATTACTGCAATGATCTGGCCACAGATCTTCAGCTTCAGCCTCACCCTTTACTAGCTCCCATGCTTTTAATTGTCTAGGATCTACTGCCCCAACTTCTTCGGTACCTTTTAATGCAAACCCATCCCAGATTGGGGGAATCATGGGAAGCAATATATATAAATCCTAGAATTTTGCATGGAACTTAGCATTTGATCAATACAAAATGGCTACTGTTGTTGCTATCACCGGTGTGATTATAGAAACTCGTATCTCTCAGCCTGGAATTCACCTCACTTTGTTGGCCTCAGGTTAAATCTTATCTAGCTTTCAACCCGCCCCCGTTCCTTCCTTTTCATGCACACTGATTGGTATCAGCTGGGTTCGAAGCATTCTTCAGTCACTGCGCTTTTCGCCTGGACTAAAGCCAGAGCTCTCTCTAGTAGGTTTGTTCTCAAGAGCCACCATGACATAGAACGGTGGATTTGCTCACACTGGCACCTCCAATGGCATCATAGGGAGATGTTTGGCTTAACACCTAAGGAAACTTGCCAATTGATGACGCTCCTTGAGGAATCAGCTGATACGTAACTCGTTGTCTGGGGACCCAAACGAGGACCCAGCTCCATTGTTGCTGCTTTGGAGTAATATGCTGGCCATGTTGCTGCTTCCTCCCCCAGAGCCATTTCTGTGTCAGTCCTCTGCTTTTTCCCTGGGCCCAATTTAGATGTTGCCAGACCTCAAATTAGATTTTCTCTCTCCCTCTCCCCAAGTGACCAGTCGTTGGCTCTATTAACCTGTTAGAGTTTTTTTTTTGCAGTCTCCCTTCTCTCTTTCTGTGTGAATGGTCCCAGTGGAAGTCCTTATTATTACAAGCCTAAATTTCTATGGCATTTTTACACCAAAACTTCATCCCTCTGAAATAATAAGGCTATAATAACACTTCACCAAAAACCAAAGGCACAAATTGATGAAGAAAAAAAAAAAAAGCAAAACCACACTGACAAAAATATATATAATAAAACCTTCAAGAGATCCTAGTTTATGGGAAAGCACAACTTGATCCAAAATGCACTGTCCTCTGTGACTTGATACCAAGTTCATCTTCCAGATTCTATTCCTGTGTGTTCCCCTACACAGATGTATAGGTACCAGCTGGACATATGTGCACATGCCCTTGGCCCTTTGACTGGGTCCCTGTGGCTGCTTTTCTTGCCTCTGACAGTCCTGTTTCTCAGGAACTAGAGCAATAGATGAAAGAGATGATGTAATAGCTCTGTTTATCAAGCTCACACAACATCTTCTAAACTTTCTGAAATTCTTACATTACTGATTATGAAAGCAGGCACGAGTCAGAAAGCATATTTAGCACTACTGGGGGTGCTTTGTGATCAGCCGGGCTGCTGGTAACCTGCTTGATGGCATGAGACGTGCTGCACACCAGAACATCCTGACTGGTGAATTATTCACAGGCATTCCTTATTAATAACAGATATTCTGGGGTCAACTGAGGTAAGCATAGCTGCTTCTTGAAGCATCCCAGTGAAGATCGGGTAGTAAGTGCTTTGTAAAAGACTAGAAACATAAGTCTCTTAGTTAAAAACATATTTGATTTTATTAGGCACCATGGAAGGTATTTAAACCTGTGCAAACCCTCTTTCTTTTTCCACTAAAGCACCTGGGGTGGGGGGCCAGGTCTTACAAACAACTATTTAAATTATTTTGTACCTGTTTCAACAAAGCATAAATCTTCCCATATATACTTCTCTATTAACTGACTAACTCTTGACCAAAAATAGTCATAAATAAAGAAGGCAAAATAAAGCTTCAATTTTTATTGTAAAAACATTTGGAAGGCCTTATACACACACACACACACACAGAGAGAGAGAGAGAGAGAGAGAGAGAGAGAGAGAGAGAGAGAGAGAGAGAGAGAGAGAGAGAGTGTGTTATCATCAGCAAATTCTGGCCAATTCATCTGTTACCTGTAAACTGTTAAAATTGTATTTGAGTATATAGTATGAAAACCATCTGAAGGAATGTATACAGTCTCATTTCACAATCAAACCACTCATTCCTATCATTTTCTATTAAAACCATTTCTGAAACATAACTTTTACCATGAATGTATTTACACATAACGTTTCATATCCCTTAGTTTTTTCCTAATATGATTTGGCATTATCTAGATGTATATTTCCCTAGGAGAAAGAAAAAGTGACAGGGCAACCTCCAGCTACAGATGCCTGAATTACACATGAAGATTTCCTCCTATTGAGTTTTTGACATTGGAGTCATGTGTTATGCCTGCTTATGGCTGTCTAGCCATTGAACTAAACAGACATTAAATCAGATGGCATACAAAATTGCAGGAATTCGATCTGTAGATAAACCACAAACCTTGATGAACTAACATGGTTCCAGATGAATTAACTCAGTGCCCCGAGGAGCAGAGGTTCCCCAGAGTGACCACATAATCTTCTGTGTGTAGAGCGTTAACTGCTACGACTAACATAGGATCTGTTGAAAATACTGAACTGCAGATGCAAAGGTACACACTAAGTGCAGAGGAAGTGGATGATAGAAGGGTGCTACATGCACGCACGTCATCCCAGTACGTGGAAGGTGGAAACGGGAACATAAGACTTCAGTGACTAGCCTTAGACGTGTAGCTTCAAAGCTGCTACATGAAACAGGGTGTGGAAGGAGACTGCTCTGCCATTTACACCAGTTAAACAATTAATACTGAGTTACATGTTAAGTTCTTATCTATGATCTAATTAAATATTTGTGTCCGTTCTATGTTGATAATCCCAAAATTCCATTTTATCACATCTGTGACTGCAACCGGACACGCTAAATAAAATCTCTATAGAGCCAGAAAAGTATAATCCAGTTAATGTGTGGCATGTTTTATGATACATACAGCTCAAGGCCAAACTATCACAAAGTCTTTAAAGGGTTAGTAAAACCCTGGTGTCATTGTAAAAACACAGACGTCAAAAGTTCTTTCTGCAAATTGTGTTGTGTCGGTTTTCAGCTTCAAATAAACTCCTACTATCACCTGGCTGTAAATTGCAGAATTAAGTACTGGTCAGTTGCAGCGTGATGAACCACCAAAGTTATTCATGTTCTGTTTATAATTTTTGACTAGAACAAATGCTCGCAAGTTTTCTCATTTGGTGTCTTACCACGGGAGGAGAACGGGAAATCCCGAGGCATTCATGAAAACACTTACATTCACCTCCCCCAGTTCACGCTGGTCTCTCTCCAGTTGATAAGGGCTGACTCACTGGCTAATGAAAGCCTGTCGTGACATGAAGAGCCTCAAGCCAGGGGCCTACAGTGGCCCAATTCCAGTGGCTACTGATTTTTAAATTCATACTCATTCTTTGGAATCAAACTGTGTCTTCTCTTACTTAGCTTTGTATTCCCCCATCCTACCAGAGCTAGGATAGTTCATTGCTTATGAACCAAATTTTAACAAGTCACTAGGTATGCCAGTCATCTAACTTGAAAAAGATGTTGTTGTTGTCTTTTCAGAAATATTATTTTTTTTTTTGTACTTTATCTCCTTGGAACAGAATGCTGGAATACTTCCAAAAACTTATTGCAAGTCTTCCTATAATATATTTTTGTCAAAGGCAGTGTAATGCCAACATGGACACACTCAATTTAGTAAAATTTAACTATTGTAAACTACAAATGAAAATAGAGAGAAGAAAAGAGATTTGCTCATTGCACAAACTAATGTGGGATCCTGCTATTAATGTCTGGAATTTTCAGATAGCCTCTGAGCATGGTATAAGATGACAGACTCCCTTTGTCAGTTGGGTTCCCTCTCCACCTGATCTGGGGAACCCCAGAACCTCTAAGGAGCATCACATAGCCCTCAGGGAGGTTACAA
This sequence comes from Acomys minous, assembly GCF_964271855.1. Lineage (NCBI taxonomy): Eukaryota > Metazoa > Chordata > Mammalia > Rodentia > Muridae > Acomys > Acomys minous. The sequence goes on along the minus strand of NC_140499.1, from coordinate 10,469,735 downwards.
ACCTAACCCTTTCCTAATAAGAAACCCATTTAGCAAGCACCTGGCAATTCCTGGAGATACCCATCTTACGCTAGTAAGATGTCATGGTGTCTTGGCTTTCTACCAATGGCCTTTAACTGTCCCTGGATTTCTTCCGCCATCCACAGGATAATTAAGTACTGCTTTCCCCTCTTGTGATAGGGTTGTTTTGTTATCTGTACATTAAGTATTCCTGGCAGTTCTAGCCCCAGCAAAGCAAACACATTTGCCCTTGAGACCCCTCCCACTGCCCCAAGGTTTACAATGTCCCTGATTCACTAAATAAAGGCTTGCTTGCTTGCCCTCTCACTCCACTCCTCCACCATGACAGCCTAAGACTTGTCATTTAATCTGGGGAAGGAAGGCTCCCTGAAGAATCACTGCTGACTGTCCCAAGCTTGGTTCCCAATCAGGCAGCCATGCACCTGGTCACTTGGAGCTTCTGGGTCTCCTGGGGTGTGGCTGCCTGTCAGGCAGGCACATGCTGCTGGCCACACACACCTACAACTTCCTTCTGGTGGTCACAGTCCACTGGCATGGTGACCTGCATCCTGTCAGAACTGCACCTCACTGCACCTGCCTTCCAGTTGGTTTCAGGCTTTGGCCGGCACCCCTGCGGTTAATACAGTGGCTTAACTAAAGGGTACCATCTCAAGAATTTTGGGACAACTGAGTTTCCGTTGTCATCTGGTACCTTCAACCTCATTTTAAAAGAGTTAGGTGTAAAATGTAGCACTCAGTGGAAAATGCATTTCTACACCCCTACCCACCCCTGAGACCAGGAGCCTTGCCTAGCACACTACCCTTGCCATGAGGGAAATGGAACCTTTGATCCCAGCGTTTTCTCTGTTCCTGTCCAGAAGCAAACAGCTTTGGACCAGCCTTTGGGAGGAACAGGCAAGTCAGTTTCCCACTCGGCAGCAAATCCCGCAGGAAACTCCTTATGACAGCCTTGCTCTAAGACAGCCCAAGCTACCACCTGATGCAGAAGGATAAACTAACGTCTCAGAAAGATGGGAATTATCTGAATTTGGTTTCAATTTTGAAAAATATTGAATAATAACAAGTATCGTACTTAGTATCAATATTATGTTTTTATACAGCAGACCAGGAATCTTTTCTAAAATTTATGTTCCTGTTTTACATGTGTGTGAATGTATGTATGTATGTATGTATGTATGTATGTATGTATGTGTACGGTCTGCATACATGAACCTGGGGACAACAGAGGAAAGGAAAGGGTCGTCTTGGACTTGAAGATACATGTGAGCTGCCGTGTGGGTGCTGGAAACTGAAACTGGGTCCTCTGCAAGAGCAGTGGGCACCCTTAAGTGTTGAGACACCCCTCTAGCATCTATTAAAATGGTCTAATATAGAGTTTAAAATGTGTATTGGGGTCAAGGGAGGGAGAGGGAGGGGAAAGAGTGAAGGGGAGGAGGAGAGAGAGAACACTTAAAGACAGTTGTACATACCCAAGCAGAACATGAGTTTTTCAAGACATGAGTCACCAAAGAATGCACCCATTGATTACTGGAGGAAAAATACCCAGCTCTTTCCTGGTTCTTCACCACCTCTGGGGATAATTTTGTATGGTCCAGAGAACACTATTAGTGTAGGACTCTGTTAGTTATGTATACCTAGATATAATTACAACAGTTCATTTGCACAAACTTCCTGCCCCTTTTGGCCTGTAACAGGAAAGAAATGGACTGCATGTGATAAGATGTCTTGAATGGTAAGAAAATCTTTTTTCCTGGAGTTCTGAAGACCACAAGCTTCCTCTCTGGAAGGCTGGAACCCCTTGAGCTCATGGTGAACCAGCCTCTTGCCTAGTTCCTGCTATGCTGTGTCCATCTGAGGACAGAATCTTCCCAGACTGCTTCTATTACATAATTTTGAGAGAATTGCTTTTTTTTTTTTAGCTTCCTTCTTGCTACCTCTAAAACTACATAATTTTGAGAGAATTGCTTCTTTTTTTTTTTTTTTTAGCTTCCTTCTTGCTACCTCTAAAACTGTAGTAACGCACCCACATCACAGGAGGCTCTTGAGGTGATCTATATAGGATGTTTAATATAGTGCCTGGTCCACAGGAGAGGGTATGAAGGAGGAACCTTAATACAAGGGACCAAAACCATAGAATCCAAAAAAGCCTGCTATGGTTATCACTGTGTGCTAGGTGAGGGGTATGTGCGAAAAGACATCGTGCTGGTTTTATTGGTTTCCTCCTCTGTAAAATGAAGATGCATTAGTGTAAAAGATGTCTCATATTACTGCTGAGAGGACTATATAAGGTGATCTATAGCCAGGCCTCATGTCAGTGCCTAATACATGAGATCTACTGAACCTCCATTATACTAGGATGCTAACTTAAAAAACAGAGTATCCATGTTGACACATGCCCTCCAAGCTGTGTTTGGTATTTTATGTGTGCGTTCTTACACCAGAAGAGAGAAACTGTTTTCCTTCCCAATTTACTTGCTGCTCACCGAGACAGTGGTTTGTTTATGAAGAAAACGATACATGGAAATACACCAAGCCAGATGAATAACTGAAACATGAGGCAGAGTGGAGTCCACCATAATGGCCATCAGCCAAGTCAGGGATCCTTGTCCTGAGACGAGAAAAAAGTATCTTCTATGAAACAAATTTTCTAAATATGTAAAATGAACCACAAGAAGAAAAATTATAATCTCTTTCTTCCTTTGCAGAGAAGGGGACACGTAGCACAGGCTAGCCTCAAGCTAGCCATATAGATGAGGATGACCTTGAACTCAAGACCTTCCTGCCTGCGATTTCCAAGTGCTGGCTTTAGAGGCATGTGTCACAATGCCAAGGCAAACACAGGAATCTTCATAATTGGTAAAAAAAAAAAAAAAAAGCTGTAAGAAACAAACCCTTAACAGAAATTCGATCTGGACTAGCCATTGTGTCGATATTAAATGTTGGCTACTAAAAGATACTTATACCAGAGTATAAGACATGACAAGAGACGTGTCCTGAAAGAGAGAGATGGCTACACAGAATGTGGCCCTGTGTAAGTGCAGAAGATGTGGAAAAGGTGCTGACTGAACCTGGGTGTGTAAACTCACTCTAGTGGTTTGAATGCCATCATGTTACATAAGATCACATCATGAATTCAATATGTAAACCGGCTTAGCTCACTTTACTCCACAAGCATTTATCAGGAGGCGTCAATGTCTTGATAAATAATTTGGGACTGAGTAGATACTGACAATTGAGCCTTTAAGCTCTGCCTGCAAGGGACTCAAAAATTCAGGAGGAAAATCCACTGTGCTGGCCATTGTTGTGAACTGTACCCTGCAGTCACCTGATCGTCATAAAGGAAGAAGGTTGTTGAGTAATTGCCACTGGTGGAAAGCGTGTCCCACTAAGGTGTCTGTGATGGCCTCTGTGCAGTGGCATCCTTGCACACAGCAAAGGAGGCATGCTTCTAGTTCAGGAGCTTGCCTTGCCTTGGCTCTGAAGGAGTCTGGCCTGGATCAACTCCCTGCTATAGCTTCAAAGTAGAGTTCCCACTGCCATGTGGCTGCATTTCCTTTTCTGGGTCCACTCACAAGCCATCGCTTAACAGATTCATGGGAGTATCCCAGGAGCCACAGGGTGGTCAGGCACCGGGGGGAGTGCGCCTTGATAAGACCAAATTACGAAAAGATTTCTAACACCTTCCAAGATTTCTACAGATTTAGGTTACATGGGATTAAAAAGAAATGATAGTGGTCAAAATTTTCAGAGGGCTGGGCAGCGGTGGGCACACCTTTAATCTCAGGAGGCAGAGGCAGGGCGATCTCTCAATTTGAGGCCAGCTTGGTCTACAGAGTGAGTTCCAGGACAGCCAGGGCTAGCTATACAGAAAAACCCAGTCTTCACAAAGAAAAACAAAAATAAAAGTTTCAGAGTGGAAACACAAAAATCTTTCCATGGTCTTCAGATTATGAGCCATCAACTGTTTTAGGGCATATACCAAAATTAGAGATAATTTGCTTTGCAAATTCGGACGAATTTTTGTCATTGTCTATACAATGGCTAAGATGTTGTTCATGGAACATAGGTGTGCTCTCCAAATCCAGCCCAAAGCTAGAAACAAGAGGCAACATAACATCATCGGTAACAAAAATAATAATACCGAGAATTTCTGTTTGTCTTTTCTTCCCATGTCTCTAAGAGGGTGGCCTTGCTGCTTGCCCATGAGATCAAGGCATCTCTTTGGCACTTATAATTTACCAGCTTCCCAAACAGATTGTCATGATTGCATAAAGATCAACCAAAGTTATGTCCAGGGCTTACCACGTATCATTTCACCTAGTTATTCACTGTAATCTATACGGTGATTATAACTCTTAGTTTACAAGTTAATGTCACAAATAACATTTTTAACCAAAAGAGTTCTAACAGACATACTATCCCTATGAGTAGATAATCTGGATGTAAATGTGACATTATCAGAGGCACACTATAAATTCAGTGGTCTTAGTTCTTTGGAGGTCTTTTTCTAATCTGTTCAACTGTACATACTCCTGGAAACAAACATGCACAAACACAATTTTATGTGGACTCACGGGATTTGGACTAACTCTGGGCTATTTCCCCCAACACCCACATAACTCTATACACTACTTTGTCTCAACTTACAAGTTGAAAATGACTGAGCTAAGCATGCTTCAGGAGAAGGCTTAGAGGCCACAGGGAATTGCACAATGAATGTAGATTATTGCTCCCACTGTTAAGCCTCATGTGAGGTGAAAGAAGAGCAGACAGTGCAAGCCTGAGCGCTATTAACAACTCAGTTATGTGGTTTGATTGGTAAGTTCTGAAGAACTTAGGATAGGAAAGAGATGGGGAATGGCTGTCATGGCAGGGAAGGCTTCCGGGCAACTCACTCCTGGTCTCACTCCAAACTCTGTACACTGGACTCTGAGTGCCTTCTGGGTGGTTTTAATAAACCCAGCATAGTTTTGTTTCCTAGCCAGACTTGCCTCAAAGTGCAATGGGGCAGCAGTCATACGTTATTGTGAATGCTCTAAATACTCTAATTTCCAAGTGGATACTAAAGTCTCACATGGTTTTATATTCTATCCTTGGTGGCTCTCTCAGCATTAATTAAAGCAATATCAAAAGGTAGTTGGGGAAAAACAGAAATCACATTAGGAAGTTAAATTTTAATCTAAAAATTACTGACATACTGATTCATATCCAGTTGTGATGACTTGTAAACAAACTGAAAACATTAATTTCAGATAATAGATCTTCCTATTTGGTTTATTAACTCAAAACATCACACTGTATGCACCATTCCCTTTACTTTAACAGTAATAATATCACAAGCAAAGACTACCTGACACTAAAAGTCAGCATGGTGTCTAAAGAAATGCCCCAAATCAGCCGATGCATTTAACCCCCTTTAAAATTATGTGACTAAGAATAGGCAAATGCCATCTGCTTGTTTTTCTTAAAAGTAACAGAACATTTTACCTGTAATGTAAGTTGGTCTTTTTCTTTTCATCAACTCAGTAATTTATCCCAGAGGGAAATAGGACATAATCCTTGTCAAGTTCTCATCTTAGAAACCTCCCTGACAACAATGCGCGAGGGCCTGAGGGCAGAGACAGTGCTACAAACTAGGTAAGCGGAGTGGCAGCCAGAGACGCGGGCAGCAAATAGCAGGAATGACAAATCCATCACTTAACAAGTGCCTTCTCTATGTCCAGAACTGCTGTACAATTTGTCTTAGTAATTCACAGACAGGCATTTAGGTATTTATTATCTTCTTTAATACAGATATGTTTAATACAAGGCTGAATAAGCAATTTGCCCTAAGGCACATTAAGTGTTCATTGGTTTTTTTGGTTTTTGAAACAGGGACTCCTGTGGCCTAGAGTGTCCTCGAACTCTCTAAGAACTCAAAGCTGGCCTTAAATACCCGATCTCCCTGCCTCTCCCTCTCAGGTACAGGCCTATACTCAGGCCCCACTCTGACCTGTCTTACTCTATTTTGTATTGTATCTTTCCTTTACCTGAGGTCTATGCTACAGCAGACACAGCAGCCTACCTGGCTGGTTTGCTAAGGCATGCTGTCTTCCTAATAATGAAAGCTGTCATTTCTGGCCACGGCAAGTCAACCACCAACTTCAGGGGCCCTGAGGATGAACACGAAATCTCAGTTTAATAGTATCTATTAAATTAACAAAGCAACACCTCTAAAGGCTTTTTCAAAACCAAAATGGCCTCCTGAAACGTGAGGCAAGTCTATGTTCTATTAATTAAATGTTGGCCAGTAAGTGTGCTGGCACTGCCAAGGCTTGGTCATGATCAAAGCGAGAACTCATTTGCATCCTAGCTTGGTGTGAAGTATTACACCAGTTTTTCAATTACTTGTTCATTGATTAAATGTATTTTAATTATAGTCTCTCAAAACAAGCAGATACAAAGAGAACTGCAGTGCTTGCTGAGGAGAAGCAGCACTTCTTTTAAGTGAAAACCTCACATTCTAAGGCTTTCATAAGTTTCCCGAAAATCTGTATTACTTATTCTTATTGTACACCTGTATTTAATAAAACATATAAAAATTAAAGAAGGACAAGAATACTTTCAGCTATGAATTTGTGTCCAAATAGATGGTAATTAGCACAGTGAATTTTTGCTTTTAACATCTCATTGATAATTCAGCCATATCTGTGTCTCATAGCCCAGAGAAGGTCATTGGGTCAGTAGAGATTTTGTCCTGGGTTTAGCATGTCTGTCCTTGCTCTCTGCTTCCTGATCTGATTGTTTACATTGTTTACAACCTCCCAGATATTCTCTTATCAAGACCCGCTTAGAGTTTATATCAAAGGTACAAGGTAGTGGTCTCCCATCACCTTCCTTGTTTTGTCACGTTCTCTGAGAAACATCTTGAAAAAAGTTTTGTCAGCATATCAGTCAACCAGAAAAGCATTTGGTTCATATATTAGACATCAGAACGGGAATCATTTGAGGACAATCTTCTGGAGCTGATTCGAGTTGTGAAAGACTCGGGATGGTGTATAGCGAGACAGACGCATATTCAGAAAGACCTAAGAGTTCAACTCTCCGAACTGTTACGAGATGGAACTATTATCACACTGTTCCGTGGGCGGTTCCCCCTCCAGCCCCGCCTACACGAGCACTCAATCTACAGAGCGGAGTGGGCAATGTCATTAAGAACAATAAAACGCAGCTGTAAAACTGATTATATTCAGTAATTAAAGGAAGTTTGGTACAATCAAATGTTGCCATTGTACCAGACTGTCTGACCATCTATATAATACGAGAAGTTTGTAATTAGTCTACACTTATTCACCGCTGGGGAAAATATGTAGCTTTAGATATCATGTTTAAAGTGCCTGAGAGCCTAGAGTTGTCATGCTAAATACAAGAGATCTAAAGAACCCTGTCAGACTTCCATCACATTCCCTGAGCTGCCCCGCCAGGGTTTTTGAAGTGTTGTACACATGATCTTGCAAGGCAAAACACTTTATGTACCATACGAAATTTGAGGCACACTGTTTAATGATCACAAGCTAAGTTAACAAAACTGCAACCTGGTGGGGTTTTTATTGTTTTACATCCTTCAAGTGCTTTCAGGAAAGATAAACAAGGAGGAGGAGAACAAATTGGGATTTTTCCATTCTCCTTCTTTATTCTCTTTCCTAAATTAAATTATAACTCGCAATCTACACCCAAGGAAGAAATCGTTCTAAAACGCACTGGATTAGTTTTTTTTTTTTTTTTTTTTTTAATGTTTAGATAACAGCTTTCAAAACATGGCCGAGTGAAATGTGTTTTGAGATGGAAAACATTTGGTCTTGTTTGCGGCTTTCAACAGCTTAAGTGAAGGGAGTTTTAATGTTCTGAAACAGCTGGGTCACAACGTGTGTATCTTGAATTCCACGGCATTGAAGGATCCTGTCTCCCCAACTACACAGCGCCTTTCAATTTCACTTCCTGATGCTTAGCCGTCTTAATGGCTTCCCGGCACTATCACACTTCTTAAAAATTACAGTTTGGAGCCCCATTTGCCAACAGCCCTATTCCTCGTCATAACATAAAGGTTGTTTTCCTCAGAAAGTGGTGATGGTTAATATTTATCACCAGACAGAAGCAACAAGTTAGCACCACAGATGGTAATCCTAACAGGATGGTGCCTGAAAAGAGGAGACGGCACTGTCTTCTCTCAGGGCCTCACCCAGACCTCCTCGTAAGCATGATGGAACATTCCAGGGTGCATTATCTGACGTGCCTAACTTTCTCTCAGTCTCTCAATATCCTTACCAATGTGCGAAGGAGAGTTGTAGAGCAAATTGACATGGTGCCGCCATATCTCACTCCCTGCCCAGTTAGTTGCCCACGAGCACATCTACACACGAGCTCTCACTTATGTCACTGTACATGGAACAATGAGAGGGCATGAGCATGCCGTGTGAAGTGTGAGTGTGAAGTCAGTGGAAACACAGACGTAATCAGTGGTTGCCTGGGCATGTGACTCAGTTGCCCCACGTATGGGAAACTTGGATTCAATCCCTGGCACCACACATCCCTGGTATTGCAGTACATGCCAGTAATGCCCCTGTTGGCGATAAAAGCAGGAAGATGACAAGATCAAGGCCATTCTAGGGCACCTAGGGAGTTCTCACCCAGTCTGAGTTCCATGAGACCCTGTCTGACAAAAACAAAAGTAAGCAAAGGCTTCCAAAAAAGTTCTGGATTGCACATGGAACACGATGTGCCGAGTTCTTTAACAAGGCCTCCTGTTTGGCAGCCAGGGAAGTAAGATCTATAGCTCAAAAGGTTAAACACGTAATTTGCAATTACATAAATATCTTCTTAAAATGACCCAACTTATATAAAGCAGCAAAGGGACCACCACCTACACTCAGCGCGCTCAGTTTGCTGCCTGAGTCACGGGTGCTTTCACTGTCTTCACATGCTTATCTCTAACACAGAGGGCCCTGTGATGGGACGCAAACCCCTTGCAACCTCGGTTCTGTTCTTTCTTTCCTCTCTGCACCTAGCTCTGCAGATCTACTACGAGTAGGGAAAAGGTCTTCTGTCCTTTGCTACATGGCCAGCCATTTCTTACTTCTCAGGAGGGCAGTGGGTAGACCAAAGCAGTGCTCCTGTACTGTTGGTGGGGTGTGGGACAGATAATGTTGACTGTCAACTTGATGGTGTTTAGAATCACCATAGAAATGAATGCCTGGGTGTATCAGTAGGGGATTATGGTAGGGTAATTGAGATTAAAAAGGTCCAAGCTAAACGAGGCGTGTCCCATCCTAAAGGAAGAGGTCACAGATTGAATAAAACGGAGAAAGGTGAGTACAGACATTTCATTGCTGTCTGATTGCAAACTGTGGGTGCAATGTGGTTAGCTGCCTCAAAGTCCTGCTGTCGTCTCTTGCCTGTCAGGATGAACTGTTTCCTCCAGGTGTTAGCACGACAAACCCTCCTAGCCCGAAGCAGCTCTTGTCAGGGTAACTAACACAAAGGAACTAACACACAGGCCCATTGCTGTGATAAACCTGACCTTGTGCCTTTGAAATTAGTTTTTTGTAGCGATGTGCAAGAGTTTGAAACTTTGGGCTAGAAAGTCAATTTAAGACTGTAAGTCATTCTGGCGGGAGTTTGGAAGACAAGGGAATCAAGTGGACAGTGGAGGCACTCAGGGGCTTCAGAGGGGAGCAAGGAACTTGGCCAAGGTCATTCCTGTGGTATTCTGATGAAGGATGTGATGGTGTTCTGCCTGTGTTCTGAGACCTTGGGAGAGGCTGAACTTAAAGGTAACGAACCAGTTTGTCTGGTAGAGGTCGTTTTAAAACAGGATAGCATTTGGCTGTGCCATGCTGACCTCTCACTGCTCACATTCAATCTTATAGGAAGGGAGAGGAAAGAGCATAAAACTGATAGTTAAGAAAAAATGTGAAGTTTCTGGAAACGGGAGTATAGATGAGAAAGCATCTGTTTAGATATTTGAATAGAGATTTGCACCGCCAAGAGACAGCTCGTTCTCCACGGTTGTGGGGAGAGTGGGGACTGCCTCTGACAGGAACTCTGGTGCCCCCAATTTGATCACTTCTCCTGGGTGGGGAGGCCCAGGGGCACACAGAGGAAGGGGAAGCAGGCTGTCCAGATGAGACCTGATAGGCTGTGGTCATATGGTGAGGGAGGAGCTCCCCTTCCATCAGAGGTCTAGGAGAGGGGAATAGGGTGAAGAGGGAGGGAGAGCGGAGAGGAGGATAACAATGGAGATGTAATCTGATTAAATTATAATAAATTAAAATTTAAAAAGAGGTGTTTATACTGGGAAAGGGACCTGAAGGGCAAGCCCTCACATATACAAAGCCTCTATGAAGATCCATTTGAAATGTGAAGATTTCATTGGAAAGGATAGAGGTTTAAGAGGGCCAGGCTTGCACCAGAGCTTCCAGCAGAACTTGGCGACAGTGCTCACATGGTACTGATGTTGTACAATTCAGGATTAAGTGGGTCATGGTCATAGTCATGGTCATGGAGTCTTTCACAGAGAGATGATGAGGTCAGTAAAGATGTGCCAGGGTCATGGGATGTCTGCTGAAGAGAGCTGCAAGCGTGAAGTAGAATTAGCCCAAAATAGAATATGTGTCCTTCGCAAGGCATAGCTGGAGAGGTGGGTCTACCCAAGCCATCTGGAGCCTGAAGAACTTCATTACGATCCTCAGAAACTAGATAGAGAGTGGGATTTGGTGGGTTTTTCTGTTGGCTTCCAGTCTTGCTTTGGTTTGATCATTTCTCTCTCTTCTTGTTTTTGAAATTGGGATGCTTGTTCTGTGCCACTGTCAACTTGAAGAGGGTATTTTTTTTTTAATTTTATAGGGACTCACATTAAGAGATTTCCTTGAGTCTCAATGAGAGAGGACTTTGGACTGACAAACACTTCTGAGATTCTTAACAACTATAAGGAATTTTGAAGTTAGACTGAGTGCTTTTTATAGTTTAAGATGGTCATGAACCTAGAGAGACAAGGACAGAAAGTTATGTCTTAAAAGTGGTGTGTTTGGGTATTAGGCTGACCAAGAATGAAGTTGCGATAGGTAATTCTTGTTGGTAAGTTGATGGGACTTAGAATCACTATGGAAACATAGCTCTGAACCCATCTGTGAGGATGAATCTACACTTGGTGAATGGAGGGCAGAAGACTGAACCTAAGTGGGATGGCCTCATTCCGTGGCCTAGGGTCTCTGATTGCTGACCTCAGCTCCCACATGACTAGCTGCGTCATGCTGTGGGGCAGAATCAGCATGTCCACCCATCAGCTATTGTCATCAGGGCACTTTGCCACAGCAACAAACAAGCAGACTCGACCGTGTTATATGACTGTCCAGGAAGCTTGCGTTCCCACGTGAGAGTGGAAAAGACACTGTGTGAGGACTTATTTACTGCAAAGTTCTAAATCATACCCACTACCCGTACTGTGGGGCTCCAGATGATGGACAAGCATTTAAATTGCTCCCACAAATCCTTTAGGATTGCCTTTTACCACGGTTTCCCCAAGTGTGTCAACTTGTCCTTAGTTGGCTGAAAAGTAACTGCAATGTCTACTATGAGTAGACTCTTCGACTCTAAAGTAGACAAGCAGAGTTTATGTTTGAGATCTACACATGTGCACAAGCACACATATATATATTCATATAGCTTCAAAGTTGTACTTCCTTATTACTTTATGTTTTAAATGTTCACGCGCGTGGTTGCCTTTGTACCACGTGTGTGCCTAGGAGCCCACTGAGCCAGAGGGTTACATCCCCTGGGACTGGAGTTTCAGGCAGTGTGAGACACCACGTGGGTACTCGAATGAAACCTGGGTCCGCTGGAAGAAAAGCCATCCCTGAACCACTCAAAACTGTACTTGATAAAACGTATCACAGTGTGTACGTTTGAATTTCTTTTTATCGCTTGTCCTTTTGAGTTCCTTACTCAGCTTCTGCGGTTGCTGTCCACCTAACAACTGACTCGTACGTCCTAAGATGTCAGCTTGAAACGAGTGCTCGGTGCCCATGAGAAATGAGAGAGAATTGTTTCCAGGCTGCCCGAAGTAAGCCACCTGCTTCTTTATTGAATTATACTATTATTTTATTTTCCTTTGGTTCTTATTATAGTGTTATCTTATTTTCATTTAGAGATATCAAGTTAAATACTTCTACATGTGAAGTTGGTGGATGTCAGTTTCTAGATTTAAATGCTGTGGCGTCAGATTTGTTAGCATCAAGTGCACTGTAATTGGTTGTGAGCAAGCAAAGAGTTCCGGATTTATTTCCTACACCAACTTGAAAGTTTAGACTGCTTTGACATCTGATCGCTTTCTTTTTATTAAAGCTATTTTATAGATCTCATTAGTCTACTTTGTTAATTTCTGGTGCACGAACCATACAGAGAGGTATTTTAAAAACTACACAGTAGAGTGGTTTTCATTGAAGGAACTCATCTGATTAGAACCAGAAAATTGACAAGTCATAAACAAAAATTCCCATATAGAGTTACATTATTAGCACGTGTCACAATTCAAATGAAATGAAATTAAAGCAAAACACTTATGATTCAGCATATGCTATTGCAGATAAAATGAGTTATGATGCTTCTGTAGGTAAACTATGTTGAAAATATTATAGATAAAATTTTATAGGTGAAACAATAAATTTCATAGGTAAATATTTATAAAATATTATTTAAAAGTTATGGGTAATTTGTCTTCTTTATGCACTCTATAGACATAGAATGAATATAATAAAACAGTATGCTTTTGCTGAGGAAGAAGCTTTTAAGAACTTTCCAGGAGCTGAAGAGGTGGCATAGCAATTAAGAGCACTTGCTATTTTTTCAGAAGCCTGAGGTTCTGTCCACATAGAGTGGTTCATAACCATTCGTAACTCCAGTCCCATGGGATCGGATGCCCTCTGCTGGCCTCCATAAGCCTGGCATATATGTGGTGCGCGCGCACACACACACACACACACACACACACACACACACACATGTGCACACAACACATTCACATAAAATAAAAATTCAAAAATCATTTTTGAAAGAAGAATTTGTCTTCTGTTTTATCGTGGAATATAGGAAAAAACATCGTGCATACTCTAGAATAACACATACTATCTTGTCCTTGTCCAGGGCCATTTGTCTCCTCAGTCAGGCGTAGCATTTGGAGGAAGATGTATCTGGAGTCATCATAACGAACTGGGCCACCTTAATTTAGATTTACTATTATGCAATAAAAATTACTCATAAAGAGAAATGATGGTAGCTTTTCTCATGAAATGTCCCGCTATGTTCTTTGCAAACATTGTAGAACTCAAGTGCACACTTCCCATTAGATTGCTGAACATTTGCCTGGCCTCAGAGTGCCAATAGAAATAACCATATTATGACTTTTCAATTATTCAATGCCAACAAGAAAAAAAACCCAAAGTGTCATTCAGAATTCAATACATTTCATACTTTAAAAAGACTGCAGAAAAATTCAAAACAGGATCCTAAAGTGTAAGATAATGAGTGTTGAACAGTGAAACAATCAGTTTGTAGTTTCTCAAGTTACTCTAACATCTACTGACATCTTTTCAGAGGTTTACCTTAACAAACAAAAAGCAGCAATAGCACATACTGTTCTGCTCAGGTCTAGGGGGAGGCAGGGCATTTGTTTTCTTTCGTTTCATAGGAAAGAAGCAAATGATAGGCAGATAAAACACTAAGGGCAAGGTAACATCTGCTCAGAGGAAGTGACTGTATTTTGCCATTTGTGCTGTCCATACTGGTAAGGAAATCCCTAGACTGTTGCAGATACTTTTTGAATGCATGCATAAGACTACAAGCCTCTCTGAGCCATGTACTGTGTTTTCACACCTGTTAATTCACATGTCTATTTTAATCATCAGAATTGCCTATCTGAAGTACGGTAGCCAATCAAAAGTCAATTTAAAAGCCAATCGAAAGCATATCCATTTTCTCAGACTCTCTTTCAAACTAGATCATACTTAATTATAGCATGCAAGATGAAGATAAAACTCAAATGTATACACACCCTTTTGGGTAACAAAAATGTGTACTAATAGAAAAATATTATGTATTTATTATATATTATTATATGGTGCATAATAAAGTTTTACATACCTACATACATACATACACACATCATAGTTTACATGGGAGTGGGAAAAGTGGTGCTCAAACACAAGTGAGTTAACCCAGAAGCAGAAAGACTCAAATGGTATATACTCACTTATATCTGCATACTAGCACAAGGGGCATGTCCCACGAAAGCCTTCACTTACCAGGAAACTGGGACAGAGGGGAGGACATCCTATTGGGACTCTAGATGAGAGCAGCATGGGAGAATAGCAAAATAGAAGGATCCAGAGGGTCCTAGAAACCTACAAGTAGAACATTATGATAGGCAGATTTAGGCCCAGGGGTCCCGCTCAAACTAAGGCACCAGCCAAGGACAATACAGGCGGTAAACTTCAAACCGCTACCCAGATCTAGCCAATGGTCAGAACATTCTCCACAGTTGAGTGGAGAGAGGGGTATGACTTTCTCACGTACTCTGGTGCCACATATTTGACCATGTCCCCTGGAGGGGGAGACTTGGTGGCACTCAGAGGAAGGACAGCAGGTTACCAAGAAGAGACTTGATACCCTATGAGCATATACAGGGGAAGGTAATCCTCCTCAGGAACAGTCATAGGGGAGGGGAATAAGGGGAAAATGGGAGGGAGGGAAGAATGGGAGGATACAAGGGATGGGATAACCATTGAGATGTAACAAGAATAAATTAATAAAAAATTTAAAAAAGAGTTAGATAAGGTTAGATAAAAAATTACATACTTAATAAAAAAAATCTAAACTCCTTTCCCCTTCAAATTATTTAAGGAGGTGCAATGTGGAATTCAGAAGAGAACTGAAAACAAAATTCATTAACTTGGTTTTCTTCAAGAAGCTTATTGGTGCTTTTGCGAGTTCTACCTATTGTCTCCTCTTTCACCATGAGGCAGCAAACATTGGAAATTCTTGGGCTTTCCATTTTGAATTCCCAATTCTGAATACTGTGGTGCTTGTCTCACTGATAAAGCATAGAGGCCCAGGAGCAGCTCAGGGGTAGGCCATCTGTCAACATGCAAAAGACCATGAGTTTGATACCCAGCACCACAGGCTACACACACATGAACACAGAACACACATATGTACTACATATAACACACAAGCAAGCATACACATACCACACATATAACCATCCACACATGCACACACAACACAAACATACCACATACAACACATAAGCACATACCACACATACACACAAATACCACATACATATAACACACCAGTACACAACACACACTTCAGTAGAGTTTGGGCATATATGATAAAACTCCAAAATAGATATTTTGCTTTCGATGTTATTAGATTAGTATCCAGTTTTCGACTGCACTTCTGACTTTTTTTTTTTTTTTTTTGCTTTTCTGTTACTACATGTTTTCATATTCCTTGTAAGACTGTAATACCTCTTTTAAAATATTCTCTTCTCTATATGTAGACATTCCAATTTCCTACCATAAAATATCTTTTTTGCAAAGTAGAAATAATAGCAAAGATTTTGTGAGAGAAACAAAAAAGGTGATAAGAGTAAAATGCTATTTTCCTTTTCAATTAGTTAGACATGTTCACTACCTACGTAATAACAAAGGTTGTTAGCTCTCATGAGGAAGCCCATTATTAACCAATTACATATTGCTCATCAGATTTTCTTTCACCCTATCAGGTAATAGACTTGCTTCTTGGAAAGGGTCCTTTTCATTCTTAAGCCTCTTTTACTGCCTTATCTGGAGGTTGGTACATAGTCTGTACACATGTGTGATGAAATGAAAGTTGGAAATATTGTTTTATGACAGTTATAAAGGCTCTTTAACATATTTTGTCTTATAGGAGTTGAAAATAAAATGGTAGGTAACAGAGGCTAGGGTTGGGGTGCAGACTGTGAGAAGGGGATGGCAGGACCCCTTAGTACTAAGATATAGTTAGGGGCCCAGAGGGGCCCGTGCACAGCTTTCCAGGGGAGCAGTTATAGACAACAAAAAGTTAAAGTAAATAATTTGAAAGTTTTCACCATAAATATATAACAAATGTTTGAAGATGCAGATGTGCTTAACCTGATTCAAACATTACATACATCACAGTGTTATTACCCGCGTCACACATACAACTTTTGTGTATTTACACCAATTAAAGTTTTGAAAACTCTTCAGTATTTATATTTATATTGTTCTCTTATAGAAGACTAAAATGGTCTTTAACATTTATTTAGAAATTTATCCAAAATAAAATGAAACTAATTATAAATGAAATAAATGATTATTGCAATACATGATTTAATGAGCATTTGTCAAACACGTATGCCATCCTACTTTAAGGCATATGATGCCAACGTGTAACAGTAGGGACAAGGACCTCTCAGCTATTGTAGGGTGGCAAAGGCCATTAGGAGAGACATGGAGGCTGAGCTGGAGAAATATTCACACAATTAACACAGAAGCGAAGAGGTGGTAAGCAAGGCCTTGGACTTCAGTTCTCTCAGAGGAAGAAAGAGAATTGGTTCTAGAAAAATAGAAAGTTTGGGGGAAATACAAGTATGAAAAGACTAGGTCATTTCCAGAATGGGAAATAGGAAATTAAACCAACATTCAACAGGAGCCATCAAAAGCGGGACATCAGACAAATGAAGTCTACATGGATCTTGGAAAACTAACAAAGAAAGCATTGAAGAATGAGACAAAGAGGAACTAGATGTTTTTCTAAGGGATATATGCAAAAATTACAATGGAAAGTTTGTCCCTGTTTTACCTTGACGTAGAAATGTAACTCATGTTTAGCAACCTGGGCAGCAAATTCCTCATACTAAGCAATACAGACTGATCCCCTGCTACCATGGGCTTAAGCTTCTAAAGACTACTGTCTATTTTATCTGCGATACTGTTTCTAAATGATACACAAAACCCTGACACAAGCCAGTTTATTTTCTTTCTTTCCATTGTGTTACGGGTTTCCACTTGAGATAGTCCTGGTGGAACCCTCACAGGGGTAATTAAAGACCTAAGCATATAGTGATTAGCCTCCAAATAAAGTCGATCTCACAGGAAATAAATTGTGTCAGCAAGGGTTTTTTTTTTTTTCTGAAGACCTGAAATGTGGAGAAATGGATCACGTTAAAGTGGTAGTTGATACTTGCACTATTGCAACTATATGGCGTTCATGATTTTGAAAAATGACTAGGGGGAAGCTAAAAAAAAAAAAAAAGCTCAAGAATGCATGCAGAGGTTTTTGTGGTGGTAGGCTACATGGGTGTGTAACAGTCATGCCTGGACTTCTGGCGTGATATAAAGGTGTGATAGGTCGGAAGGCTGAGAAGACAGTGCTTCAGAGCAAACCCTTTGGCTCCCAGGAGCTAGCCTTGCCAAGCCACTGGGCTTCAACACGCTTTGCTGCCTATTAAAGAAAATGGGAAATCCTAAGGTCTTTATCCTTATCATACCTACATCGATTCAATACCGAGCAACATTGTATGTCAAGACATTTATGCACTATATATCATTTAATAATCAGTTACGGGATTGTGATATTTACTCTAGTTCCATGCAAACAGGGTTTTCGTGTTTACCCTCAACTGATTACGTTTTTTAAAAAATGTTAGATCTATTCACACATACCTATATTGATTTTCAGAACATGCATTCAGAAATGACCATAAGGACATGTTTGACGTTAACAGCACTTGCTCCCCGCTGAGAGTCTCCCTCATTGGCAGTCCCCTGACCCACCCTCTCTTGCTTTACCTTCTACTTTGCTGGACTCATTTTCAGAATCTTCATCCGAAGGCATCTTCTCCAATTGCTGAGGACAGACCGGGTTTCTCCCAGGATCAGTCCTCAGTCTAGTCTTCCTTTCACATGCCTGCTGGGTTCTATTCCAACCACTCCCAAAGCTATAATCTTCCCCGCTTCCTGATAACTCACTGACAATACCTCTAACCACAAGCTTCCTTCTGAACCTCAAACTGGTTCATCCAGTTGTCCCAGAGGTATCTAAGTTCAACCTGGCCAACTCTGAAAATGTTTGTGCCTTCTTTCTCTGGCCGGTACTTGATTAGCCTCAGTGTTTCTCTCCAGCCCAGAATCTGGCTGCTTCCCAAGGCCTGTTGATCTCATTTCATAAAGACCTTTCATACTGTTTCTCCTCATTTGCTTCTCTTCTCTTATATCCATCAGCACACTAGTTTCCTGCACATCAGCTTGCCATATCTGAGCCATTTCTCCAAATGCAGCTAAGATGACTTAGCTTGAGTAAGAAGCAAACCCTGTGGGCTAGGGATTTAGTTCAGTAGGCTAATACCTGTCTAGCACGCACAAGGTCCTGGGCTCAATCTCAGCTCCATACACTTGCAAAGAAAACATAGACACACAGACACACACACACACACACACACACACACACACACACACATTCACATGCATACATATATTCGTACACATCACACACATAATCATATACACACTAACGTACACACACGCTCATGTACACATATACTCACATGCACACACACATACACACACTCACATGCACACACACACACACACACACTACTTCCTTGCCTTATGTTCTTGCTGATAGACAAAAGGCCAAAGAATTTTGCATGACACTCCATGTGGCCCCCAGCGTCTTACCAAGCTCTGTTTTGCCCACTCCCTACTTGGCATTCCCTAAGGACTGACTAGACTATAAAGGCTCAAGCTCACCTTAGTGGTTCAAGCTCTGAGCCTTTGTTTCAACAGGTACATCCTGGCATACTGTATGGCCCTTTATATTCTTTCTACCGGTTACATACCTAACTGATTCATTCGAAACATTTTGTCCCTAGAAATAGGTAATATATTTCCAAACTCACAATGAATTGGCATTTTTCTCTGTTTTCATGACCTTCTAGACATAGGTTTGTCAATGTTTTCTTTAAAATATTGCTATCTGTCTATCTACCTATTTAATTACCAGTAAATGTCAAGATTTTCCATGCCAGAAAAAGAGTCTTGTAAGTCTTTGTTGCTGGCTCATATTAGATACAAAATTAACACAGAACTAAATTTTGTTCAAGTTGGCAATAATCCTAACCCCAGACCATTTTCCTGGTATTCACATAGAATATTCACACAGTGGGCATGAATATACACCGCATATCAAACTACAAAAGCTGCCTTCCAAATTATTTGGACTATTGCAATGGGTGGGTGGAAAATAATGTTTTTAAAAGACGTAATGCAAGAAAAACCAGGAGTGAAAATCAAGACCAAATAATTTTATCTATAAATCATTAGTGATATCAGCAATCATTCAACTACATGCTATTTTTAAAGGATGTATCTTATCCTTATTAACAAAACATAAGGATTGCACTGCTGAGCAATGTTTACATGCACTCTTAAGAAAGACAGCATATGTGAGACTATGTGGTACCCAACTGAAGGTGTATTAGGAGAAAGCAATGGAACAACACAGGACAAGACCAGTTCTTTCTTTTTCTCTTTTCCAAGCTGGCACCCAGTACTTAGAATTAAACAGAAGAATATGCCACCTCCACCTGGAATGTCACTCAAATGACCACTGAAGCCCATTACTTACAACGGGAAGCACAACTCTCCACACATGCCTGTTTGGGCATGAAACACCTTTTTAATACCCAGGCACTAAAAGCAGACAGACTACACTTTCTTCTGTGTCACCTTTAATGTCTAGAGGAAGCATTTCAAGTCTAAAGCTACAGGACTTGTATTCTACTCCTGAGTCTGTGATTTCTTTCCATCTCGAGTGCTTTTGTGCTTGTGCAGACCCCCTACTCACCCATAACAATGATTCTTTTTTTATTATTAATTTATTCAGATTGCAACTCAATTGTTATCCCATCCCTTGTATCCTCCCATTCTTCCCTCCCTCCCGCTTTCACCCTATTCCCCTTCCCTAGGTCTATGACCAAGGAGGACCTCCTCCCCCACTATATGGTCATAGGCTATCAAGTCTCATCTATAACAAGGATGCTTAAACTTCCTCCACTTATACCCCTTTCTGCATGTGGCATTTTTGACTCAGCCCTGGGCATACAGATACATAAAACAGGTTATATTAATCAAATGTTTGCTAGTATCATGGAGAACATTATAAGAATTCCTTGAAATACGCCTAATTCTACCATTTGCAAACCTGTCCCTTGCGTGCGGTGGCCTGTCTTCAGTGACACTGAAAACCGTTTGCTGTCCATGGCGTCAAAAGCATCCCTATTAGTCACTGTCAGTCATTAAATTACAGTTTGCTAAATGCTGTGGGAATTTCAGTTTGGGATACACTATGCCTATTTTACTTATTTATTATGGTTATAAACATAAATGTGTTCTAACATTAAGGAAATCAAAAGGGTAGTCAAAATCTTCTGACATTCACTTGAAAAGGAACAATATTCTTGAAAGAGTCCACCCATTCAGAAGGTATCCAAAGTTATCTATAGGGTTTTTTTCCCACCATTTTAGCTATCTTGTGTCATCCATGCCTTTCTTCACAGCCTACATTTAAATATCTTTAAGGCCTTTACTCTGAAATAAACCTTTAGACACTAATGCCAAAGCTATTATGCAGAAAGCAAGGAAACCCTACACTTCCATTCTCCGTGTGAGTGTGTTAAGAGAGATTTTAGCAACGGCAAAGCCAGTCAAGAGGGACCGGTTAAACTCAAGTCGTCTGAAGTTGCTGGGGTGTGTGGAATGCCAGTTTCCAGCCCTGATGCTGCAGTGTTTGCTTAAGAAGAAAGAGTGGGGCTGATGGCTACAGTTCAGATGAAACGCAGTCAAACAACTCCTTGACCTCTGAAACAATAGGTGGGGCCCATTGGAATCATAAAACCAACAGAGTCAACAATTAAACCTGGTTGTAACAATAAGGGGTGTCTCCATCTTGGGCCACCAAAAGGGCTTGGAAGGACAGAATTGCTTTATGATAAACTGGTGAGTTTGATGCTCCGGCACCTTTACCAAGTAACAAAGGCACAGACTGCAGCCATGATAAACAATGCCCTGCAGAAATGCACTGCCGGTTTCCCTTCTGCTCAGCAGTTTCTTCCCCTCAAACACGGCGTGCGTGTGGGAGATTGCCTTCCACTGAGCCATAGGTCTCTCTTTTAACGCTGACTGACCAAGGAGCCAGACATTTTTGTGGATAGTGCGGTGGCTTCTGGGTCCAACCTCCCACCCCATGATTCCCTCCTGTGGGGTCCAGCACAGGAGTAGCAGTGTGAGGTGTCTCCGCTGAGGTGACTCACTGGACACACCGTCCACCCTCACTCACAAAGCTGAGGAAGAGAGAAAACTCGGGAGACATTTATTTTTTAACTTAAGGAGTTCTCTGATTTTTTACTTGTGCCTTTGTCTAGAAGTAATAATATAGCAACAGAACAAAAGGGCACCCACAGGTGCTTCTTCCTCTCTGAGGTCCTTAAGCCTCAGGTGGAAGCATATTCCCACTAGGAAGAGGGTTTGTGAACCCTTTGCAAAGACTATATGCTGAGGTTTGCCAAGGTAGCTAAACTGCCAGTTTGTCCAATTGTTGTGGTTAGGATTAGTTAACATTAAGTGAAAAGGCTTTACAAATGCACTGTCAATATCAGTATAAGTATACACACACACACACACACACACACACATTTATGTGTGTGAACACGTGTGTCCGTATAGCAAAGTTTTAATCAAAGAAATTCCAAACTCACTATGAAAATATGTGAACAGCTGTTACATGACCCATATGTTTTTAAATATAGTTCAAGTCCTGAAAGAGGTAAGTAGATTCAAATTACTCTGAGAGTAAAAGCAAAAGTAGTAGTAGGTGTCGTGACACCTGACCACAGTAGTGAGCTCTCCCTGTGTGGGGACCTTGTGCTGTTCTGATACAAAGCTATCAGGAAATCCCCACATTTAACTTGGGATCCGTATGCTGCTGGTATTTTATTATTGCTACTGATAGTTAAGGGAGTGAAAACTAGAGACCCGCAGCCATGTTTGGGCAGTGGATTCAGCAGCAGGACAGGCGGTATGGCTCTCGATTCTCTAGTCTCTCAGCCCCTGTCATCCTATACAATTATCTAGACCTACACTTCCCTGTGGGGAGGATGCCAGCGCCATGTGGTTCTTTGAATAGAAACATTAATTAAAATGAAAATGAAGTTCTCAGCCCCCCTGGCCACACATGGCCAGCACCTACTGTTAAAGAACTTTATCTATAGTGCAGATACAAAATATTTTTTTCTCCACAGTACTCCTACTGGCTAGCGGGGACTAAGAACTGGCCAGATTGAGTTTCTTAGCTTCATATACCAGCTAGCCATTAAGGGAGTGGATTGGTTAGATTAAGCAAACAAACAAACAAACAAATGGAACAAAGGAAGATATCTCATGCGTACTTCTGGCTTCTACATGTGCGTGCGCGCGCACACACACACACATACACTAATGCACGTGCATGCACACAAATACACACGGAATCACAGCTGCACAAGCATGCGCATATATAAGTATATATGCAAATACCACATACATACTGCCATTAAAAAGCAAATTGTGGTTTTCAATTCTACCTTGACGTTTAATCCATTGGCCCCTTTTCCTTAGGATAAGGTAAAGATTTGAAAGCATCTCAGATACCTTGTCTCAGAAAGGGGCCCAGTGGAAATGTAACCCTAGTTGTATCTGTAAGTGTCATGTTATAAGTCAGTGAGACGAAGCAGCTGGTGTGATGAGAAAAGGCAGGATTAAGACTCTGGGGCAGGTAGGCTTGAGTCCCAGTTCTAGCTCCTCACATGCATCTCTGACCCTGGAACATGAATTGATCTACATTAGACTCAAGTTCACATCTACATAAGAGGACACATGATGCTCCTGGGCTGGGCAACCTGAGAATTAAATAATAAAGAGTATATATCATTTCTGCTCAAAAGAGAACTTGAGGAGGCAGAAATACACATATATTCTCTAGATGACAAACACAAACCCAAACTAAAAAAAGAAAATGAAGGGAGTAGGAAGAAAGTCACCCTGCCAGGTGCCAGAGGTCCTTGAACAGTGTCCACACATTTACACACTCACAGGGCAGAGGTGCTTGCAATTCATTATCACAGATCATCCCTTGCTAAAAGGCATTTGGCAGGTTGCAGTACAAAACACAGCTTCTAAGGCTAACAGTGAGTATTAAATGTCCACATACTTTAAACAGCTGTACTTGGCACTCTTTTTCTTCCACCAGACCATTACCCCAGTCTTCTTCACAGTGTTCATTTCACAGACGTAAGAAGCAGATTCTCTGGGCTTATTCTCGAATGTTCTAAGGTGACAGATCTTGCCTTAAGTTCAGAAATCTGTGCTTTGAAACAGTATCCCTGTTTGGATGTGTGAGGTCCATGGATCACGGTTTTGAAAAAGAAATATGAGTGATCCAAGATGCTTAAAAGAGCCAAGTCAGCTGTGGCTCCACATCTGCTGGAAATCTATCAACTTCACTTCTGTGAGAATCTACCAAGGACTCATCAGAGTGATTAAGATGGCCTTTAATTTGGAGGACCCCAAGGAAGCCCATGGGCCAATACTTACAGGATGCTGAGACTCACAGCCAAACTTTGGGGTGGAGGCCAGGGAGTCTTATGGAAGAGTTGGGGGACAGAAGAACCTGGAGGGGACAGGAGCTCCACAAGGAGACCAATGGAGCCAATAAATCTAGGCATGGTGGGGGGGATGCTGCAGAGACTGATGCACCAACTAAGGACCATGCATAGTGAGGTCCCAGACCCTCTGCCCAGATGTAGTTGATAGGTAACACAGTCTCCTTATGGGTCTGACACGGACTCTGACCCCCACACGTTGATCACTTCCCCCCGGCGGGGCAGCCTTGCCAGGCCACTGAGGAAGAGGATGCAGGCAGCCCAGATGAGACTTGGTAGGCTGAGGTGAGATGTAAGAGGAGGCAGGGTTTCCATTTTCTGAGGACTAGGGAAAGGTGAGAGGAGAAGATGGGAAGGGTGGAACTGGGAGGAGATGAGGGAGGGGGACAAAAATCAGGATGTAAAGTGAATAAATTAAAATTAAAATAAAGTAAAAATAGAAAACAAAGTTACTTGACATTAGAGGCTAATGATGACACAAGGACTATAGAAATCATGCTTTTTGATGAGTTATTTTCCTTAATTAAGTAGTACAAGGCCCCAGGGCTCCAGGAGGTGAGTCTAGAATAATTTATCTTGTAATTTTTCTAATTTGTCCATACTTCAAATCTATTACCTAAACACATGTGACTAACAGTTTAGCTTTTTAAAAAAATCAAACTTGCTAAGGTTGAGGAGAGAACGGAGATGACGTCAGGCGTTGGAGCCAGACATCCTACACTGCATCTCCAACATCCTCCCCAGGAGGCTCTTTGCAGGTGATGGACTCACTGGGTCTCCCAGATCTCATCTGGGCTGTGACAGAATGCCAGCACCCACAGTCAGGAGCATCAACTCCTGAAGCAAC
The DNA here is from genome assembly GCF_964271855.1 of Acomys minous. Classification (NCBI taxonomy): domain Eukaryota; kingdom Metazoa; phylum Chordata; class Mammalia; order Rodentia; family Muridae; genus Acomys; species Acomys minous. The sequence goes on along the minus strand of NC_140499.1, from coordinate 10,445,073 downwards.
ACCAGCAAGGTGTATAATAAATTTACTGCACATGTTCACAAGGGCAAGGCGTTGTCTGTCATTGCTACTCCTGAACAGGAAAGGAGAGGGCTGGCAGAAGCAAATAGTTTACCTGGTCCTAACAGCCAGACTCACAGAGTGGGGCAATGAACAATGCATTGGCTGTTGCAGCGGAAACAAGCACCATAGCCTTCCACTTGGTCATCTGAGAAACGGTTCTCCCGTCTCATCAGTCCAACAGTCTACCTGCGGCATCCAATACAGCACATGTGGGACTATTCTGAAACCTCCCTACATCTGTGACCCCAGCCTTTCCCCTTTGGATAGAGCCTGCACTTGCCTTCAAGAGGAGTCATCTTAGCCCAACATGATGGCTCCAGCCTGGAATTCAAGGGAACGGGTAGGAGGCTGAAGGTTTTAAGGAAAGCCTCAGCTACGTAGCAAAGTTGAAAACAAGTTGATATACACTAGATCCTGGCTCAAAACACTAAAAAAAAAAAAAGTATCAATGTTCATAAACATCTAAGATACAATTATTGCTATCTTCTTTTTTTTTTTTCCTTAGAGAACATTATTTGGCTTTGTCTCTCAGCCAGTAGCTATAGGACATAAGTAAGAGCACTTCTTTCACCACAGGCCAAGCTGATGCTCAAATGACAGCCCCCTGGTGAGAGAAAGAATTTGGAAGTGGCAGCAGCCCATGCAGTAGGAATTATGGGAAGAGAGTTTTTACTAACCGGCTTCCTGCAGGGTTTCTTTGGGATAGCTGTAAGGGAGAGATTTGAATTTGAACACCAGACGTTCTCTAGGTACGCAAAGCAGAGACACACCAAACATGGCCACGGGCTTCCAAGGGAGGAGCCAGTATAAACACGGACATTCTGTGGTGGACAAGAGCAGTGCTCCTAGAATTCCCAGGGAGTGCAAAGGAGCATGGGTGAGCGAAAGAGGGGCCACTGGTGCTTGAAGAGACTTTGGGACTACATCCCCAAGGGCCTGTGTACCACACTGGGGCTTTCAGGTGTTCATTTTAGCAGCAAAACACTTCTCACACAAATCCAGATGAGGAAAATGAGTGAAGAACAGTGCTGTGTTGAGGAGGAAGGGAGGTTTATGGCTTGGCTTTCTTTTCCCCGGCTGGCTGCCTGGTAATGCATCTCAAGGAGCATGGAACCAGGACTGAAGGGCGAAACTCTGTCTGTAGACAGTAGGCAGCAGGAAGACTGCTGTAAGGAAATGCAGGGTTCGCCCCTGTGTGAGCTTTTGGAGAGTGGTCTGGAAGAGAAGGGGAACTTTTTGAGACAATATGGGAACTAATTAAAAGTAAAGCATGAGATTTTTTTAAAAAGAAGAAAATCAGACAAAAATGGAAAATGTCCCTGGGATGTAGGAAATTAAATTTGGCAAATTGCTGAAAAGGGACTGTGGGAAACTGAGGAGGGTTCTGACTTGGTTATAGCTTTTCTCTGATAGCTGCCTTAGATGAGCAGGAAATACGGACTCAGATAGATACCTGAGAAAGAAGGCAGAGAGATGTGAACAAATAGGGCAGAAAAAGGGAAGGAGGGAAGAAGTTAATAAAATGTGGCTCTAGACTCAGTATTAGCATAAACTGACGAGTTTCTTCACTCATGCATTTAGCTTGTTAACCTATAACGTTTATACATCAACTGAATTTATTCTACGATCATTTTCCTCGCAGAATAGACTTTAACGGAAATCTAACATTTGTTTTGAAAATTTATCTTCTTGGATAGGGTAAGTGAATAGCTGTACTCAGTGGCTGCCAGTAACCTTTATGTCTAAAGAAAACAGTACCAACTGTTGAGCATTCTGCTCATAAGATGACTGAGTTAGACATCTACAAGAGTTTACATTTAACTATAGGATCTTGCTTCAGCCATCTTGCTTTGCTCTGACTCAGCTCCTTTATCTAGAAAAAAGATGGTGAGTGAAGATGAAATGAGAGTAAAAAATTGCCGCTAGCTTTACAAACATAGGGTTGATGCAGGATTTAGGTTGAGATGTTACTTGCAGCTTATCTGCCTTGAATTACAGGTCACTGTTAGAACAATAAAGGTCAACATTCAATGTGTAGTTACATAAATGGTTTAGTCAAACTTAGAGATTTGAAGTTGGTCTTGAGCAATAGGAAATCAATTCATTTACTGCTGGGTCCTGAAAGTCTGACTGTACTATAAGTCAGTGGACTTCACCAAGCATCATGATATTTTCAGTTTTAATTGGGAGTGTGACCTGGAAAAAAAATCACACTGGAAGTTTCCAGAACAAGAGATCCTTTCTCACGCTTCATCAAAGTGATAGGTTTTAAGGGTGTCTTCCAGGCTATGAGCAATCTCTCGACTTGCAGCGTTCCAATTTCCCCGACCTCACTGAAACAAGTGACTCCATTACTGTGAGTTTTCTCATTCTTCACAAAAGAGTTAAGTTTCACTTAGCAGGACATTCATCAATGTATAAGAAAATGTACACAAATACAAATAAAACTGGAAAAGCTAACACCTTGCACAGTTTTCCCCTTATGTGCATGGAATTTTCTTCCATTAGAAACAGAACTACTTGTGCAGGTGGCTTTTCAACTTTGCCAGCTGCCCAGCTTTTGAAACAGTACCCTGAAAAAAGAAAAAGGATGGAGAATGAAAAAATAAAGACCTGGGTGTGGGACAAGAGTATGCTGAAGAAATTCTCTGCGTAAGGCAGTAGAAGTGGAGCCACTTCAGTTCATGAACAGTGAGCAGGATTTGCACCCAGCCGGCCCACAATAAATTAATTTTCCCCCAGCAAATGAAATGGAACAAGGGAACAGACATATATGCTTTATGTTAAAGCAAAGCATGTGTGACCCTAAAGTGGGAAGAAGTTGTTTAAGGCTCTACATCCTCAAGAAAAATATTGCCTCAATAATAGTGTCCGGGTCCCTGTTAGCGTTGCTTATCAGCTACATAAATTAAACGTGCGCTGGTGTGGTCTGCCGTGTCCAGTATTCATAGTGCTTGTATACTGCATATTTGTACCTTCACAAGCTTCCTCTGTTCTTCTTTCAACTCGTTAACTTACAGCTAAAGATCTGACACAGTATTGATGTGATTATCATACTGTCTACATGGAAGGAACGAAAGAAGATCGCTGCCCAAGGAAGATGTTCACTTAAACAGAGGTCAGGAACTAAAAATTCAGTGTGAGAACTGGAAGAGAGGCTCATATTCACTCTACTAAAGGCTGCCACTTTCTCTTGATATCACAAAACCTTTTTCCTATATGAAAACCATGGGTGGTGCCAAGAATGCACTGCCGATACACTTAATGCTAGCATCTGTTCTATTCTGGTTGTGAGTTGGGAAGGAAAAAGAAGGCAAAGATATCAGAGACAATGAAATACAGTAGAAGAAATAAGAAAGACTGAACGCAATGAAGACATATGGACAAGTTTGAGCCTTGAATCGTGGACAGGACAGGAAGACCCGGAAACTTAAAAAGAAAGTCAAGGGCTGGGGAGAAAGCTCAGAAGGGATGGTGCTTACCACCAGCGTGGGCCTGAGCACGGGTCCACAGCACCCACGTCAAAGCCCTGTGTGGCAGCCTGTGCCTGTTACATCAGGGGGACAGGGATAGACAGATGACTGGAATCCACTTGCCAACCAACCTTGTATATGCAGTGAACTCAGGACTACTGAAAGACTCTGTCTCAAAAAAAAAAAAAAAAAAAAAAAAAAGCGAAAACGGTACACATGCACGCACGCACAGAAAGACACAAACACTTAATGACACAGAATCCAGGCTCTGTGTAGCCTTTAACTTTGCTGCACAGTATGAGTGATTACAGGTGGCTGTCATGCTTTTTCGAGGAGTAGCTGCTGTGCACAAGCAAGGCGCCCGTGGTCTCTCTGAAGCATTCTGAGCAGCTTGAGGGGGAGCCACCAATGGTCATCTTATGGACTGTGGCTGTGAACTGCTGGGTCCACTGCTGTCCAGACACTGTTGGTGCTCTTTGTTATAAGCTCAGTATCTTTCCCAAGAGAAACCACGAACTTCTTTGACGGACTCTGCGCGTTAATTCTCAACAGCGTCTCACATCCCCATGTGTTAGATGTGGGTTTCTGGGTCCTCAATGAGGCTTAATGAAACCATTTTCTTGCTAAGTATGGAATTTAGTAACCAAAACACTGCAAGTTGAAACATCAGTCATGGGCTCTCAAAACATTATGTGGCAAACGCTGTGATGGAGTTGAAACCCGGCCCATATTTCCTAAAGTAATGGCAGTCCATCTTAAAGGCCCACTCCTTTATGTCACGTTTGTATTTGTATCCCGTAATGTGAATGTATTAGCCTCAAATTGTTTAGTCATAAATCATCATCAAAGAAATATGTTTATTTTTATTTTTAGTATTCACGACTTGCATGATCCTAGTACAACATATATTTAGTGCTGCCAAGCAATGAATCCATAACTTGGAGAGAAATAGCTTTATAGATCATTACAACCTATGTTGCCTTAACAGTTAATCACGTTTTCACTAATAATATGACATTAGTCCTTTTACCTGAAGAGTAAAAAATGAATGACTTTTGTGCTTGCATAAAAAACGTCCTCTGTTTGACCTCTACCGAGGCACAGGGAAATCTACCATAATCACAGCTTTTCCCCAACATCATCAATATTTGCATTCAGCCAAGAGATGGGCTTTCAGTTGAGGCTTGGCCTGTCCCCACACTCCAAGAGGAGAAAAATCCCCCAGGCTCTGCTGTAACTTTGAACCTGGGGTCACGCAGTGACGTCTCAGCGAGCCCCACGTCTCCTGGAGAATACCTCAGATAGCTGGCCCAACAAAGACAAATATTATGGCAGCAAAAAATAAATCTGCCTTTTTTAACCTTTTCAGGGAAAGTAATCCACTTATTGGCTTTAGTTAAAGTGTCTTACCTTTCTTCCCCCTTTTTGTTGTATCTGTGAGTAATTTCCCCAGTCACATTGTTTATAGGAAGTGAAGTTATTCGTAATCATGCCTTAAGAGTATGTACACAAACTGGACATCCTAAAAGACCACTATGTATTAAATTCCTGATTGTTTGACATAAATTCTCTCTCTCTCTTTCGGCCCGACAGGAATCTTCTCATTTATTTACGAATAGGTTAAGACCTTCGCCTTGTTTCTGGTCATGCTTCTAAGTGCTAACATATATTAAGTAAATGTGGACCCTCTTCTGCATAGGAAACAAATTAAGTTGGTTAAACATGGAGAAAGACTAAATGTAATCCATCTCTTGTCATGTTTATGGGATCTGAACTCATCTTACATGAATGGTCCAACTTGTTGCTGAAGCAGATGGGTTGCTTATGATAAACCAGAACTACAGACACGGAACGTAATGATATAAATCATAAAGAAGATAAATAATGAAATTCTTTTAAAATAACTCTGGTTAAATATTTAGACAGCCATTTTTTAAGCTTACTCACACACAAAAATAGTACTCACATATCTGAGGAAGGAAAGAATGGTACTCAACACTAATCTAAATATAATCTAAATTTAGGCAGAGAAGACTCGAGATATTTTAAAAATCTGGGTGAATTTTTGGAGTAGCAAGTAATAAAAGACAGAGCCTTTCTTGGAGTCGGCTTGAAAAGAGAGGCTACTTATTAATATCACTTTGAACAAACAAGCCTTCATTCCACACCCTTCAATCCAGCTCCAGAAAGAGGCGTAAAGGCTTCCTCACTTCCATGCACTCTGCACAACAAGGGGCTCTCAACGTTGTTCCTGGTGAACAACTTACTGCGCAATGTCCATGGCCCTGTTGCCAATGTTTTCCCATTTCTGACCTCACACTGCTTTGAGTTTACAGCATATTTTTACATACCGCTGCAAGTATGTCCAAGTCAACTGTTTCTCAATCAGAGCTCAAAAGGAAGTTTAGAGACGTAACTTACTCAAGGTCCTATGCTTAGACACAATGCAGCCAAGACACGAAGGGCTGTTCGGACTCCTACACTATGCAAATGATCTTAAACAGGATACTCCAACCAACGTTTAAGGAAGGATCGATATTTTAAGTCAGGGAAAGTTGCCGTAGACCTTTTTTATTCACTAAAACATAAGCTGAAGCTCTCCGGCCTTGCTGTAAGATGGCTAGAAAGAAAAGAGTAAGGGGGGGAAAGTTAGGAAAGACAACAAGCAGACAGTAGCACAAGGAGCCTGGGGGAATGATGCTGTGCATTGGTACTCATCTGCCCTCATTAGAGGCTACCCCCATCCTCACTGCCAACGTGTATGCACCAGGCAATTCTCACCAGAAGCTTTCATTTGGCTCACATCACATCCGAGCCTGTTCCTGTCTGAGAGGCTGACATCTTGTACACCTTCACCACAGCCTCTTGGGTGGGAACGGCATCCCTTCCATCAGTAGATTAATTTAAAATGCATCTTCCCTCTGTCCCTCCATCCCTTCCATTTCATCCCCTGTTATCAGTAGAACCCACTCCTGCTATGTCCGATGCTCTCAAATCAGACACGTGGGTAGGGGAGGCTTTCGGTAGCATTGACTAAGCAAGCACTGTTGTTTGGACAAGACTAGGATAGAAGAAAACGGACTAAGACGATCCATGTAATACTTCCTAGATCAAGCCCTACTGAAGAGTTGAAATTGATCAGATAAAGTAGAGAAAGGTAATGTAGGTTGGAAAGGAATGTGTTGACATGGGGTTGATTTTGTTTGGGGTGAGGGGGAAAAGAGTTAGTAAGACTAAAATCAGAGAGATTTCGAGAAGGAACGGGAAATCTCTTTGTCATGCAGTAAGCAAAAGAGGGAGATAGTTGAAAACATTAAAGTCCTACTTGGTGGGATTCGGTATGCTGACCGTAGGTTGGATGCGTACAATGATGGGGGCAAAGGTCGAGTTACGGGTTACTGAACCAAGAACAGGACAGGTAGAGTCACTCTGCAAGGGCTGTTTCTATAGGATCAAAACACTTTTCATCTCTGCTGAGTCTCTGCCTTATCCTAAGATAAAATGTTCTACTTAAGGGATTGTCCAGAAACCTGACATCTCGAGAATAATGTAAAATACAATTTCAATTTATTCTTTACCGTGTGTGTGTGTGTGTGTGTGTGTGTGTGTGTGTGTGTGTGTGTACCACATAGTTTAATCATAGCCATCCTGGACACCCTCCCTTCAACTCCTCTCACATACTCCATCACCACATCTTCCAAGTGTCATGTCCTCTTTTTTTTTTTTTAATTTTTTAAAAATAATTCTTTGGATTCAGTTAGTGATACATGTATGTGCACTTAGGTGTAGAACCTAAGTACCTTGCCAGGCCTATACTTGTAGAGAAAGCTGGCTCTCCCTATACCAGAGGCTTCTGCTGTCAATAGCTCCTCAGCTATGAGTGGGGCTCCCTGAGTGCCACCACCGCCATCCCTGCTGGGATTTAGCTCCCTTGATCTTATGTGAGTCTTGCTGCGGTGATTTGCAGAGGTTATGAGCTCAGTGGCCCTGTCATGCTCAGAAGACATTCTTTTTCAGAAGTCTTCTCCAACCTCTGGCCTTTATAATCTTTCTACTCCCTCCTCTGGGATGTTCCCTGAGCCTTGGTGTCATATATTTTAAGATCACAGCCACTGGTCTTGAACAGTTCAGGGCAAAACTGGAAGACTGCCTCAGAGTCTTCCTGAGGATGTAGATGCTGCAGTTTATCTGCTTGCTTATTTCTAGTTGAAGGTTTTTATTTAAAATACAAATGTTAGATAGTGTGTCCTTTAGTTTTCCTTATATCAAAATGTTTCGTAATCTAAGACAGTCACACAAAACATAGCAGGCATGATTTTATTCAAATATAACTCCAATTTGAAGTGTGCATATCTACTAAATCCCCCTCGCTGGGGAAAAAAAATTCCTATCTTCCAAGAGTTCAAGAATTTTCAAACAAATATTTTCACTTTTAAAACATACAACTCAAAAAGCATGTCCAATTATTACATCGTTATTTACCCAGTTAAGAATGTTTTGGATGTGGACATTACTCACGAATACTATTTCCTTTTTAAAATTGATAACGGACAAACCAGCTCTCACTATATTTAGCTTATATCATGTAAAGTTAATCAATAGAGTACAGCTAAGCTGTCCAGCTACCGAAATTAACTACATTTATTGAATGGCCAGACTGGTGTACTCCAGTTAGAAGAAGCCCTGAGCTGGAGTTTGCTGGACCACTGCTCTAAGTTGGAAAATGATGTCACTTATCTACCCATGAACAAAAATGCTTTTCTGTCCATTCACCGTTATCATGGATGCATGTTAGATGTTTTTGCTCATGCGAAGCAAACAGACACAACTGATGGCTGAAAGAATTCTGAAGATTAAATATCTTATTAGTGTTCAAATGAGGATGGGAAGAGATGATATCAAAATGACGTGAGCCTGAGGGGGAAAATCACATAGGGTAAAAGTAGAATGTCCATGAAATCAAAATATTTAAATGATCAGACTAGGTCAGAGCCCTACATTTAAACTAATCTTAGAAATCCAGCAGACAGGAGCATTTTGAGAACTAGGAAATCAGTTTCCTGAAATAGAGACACTCCTATCTTCCACAAAAGAGACCAAGGCTTTCTTTGCTTTCCAACACCACAACTAAGACTGTGAGACAATTGCCACAGAGCTACTAGAAGATGTTGCTTTCACTTCTATTTCTCAAGACAGAAATAGTCCGCTCCTCTGCATTGGAGCTGTGTCTAGCTGAAGCTCAGAAGACGTTCTGAGGGGGCAGAAGAGAGAGCCAAGGCCTGAGGCCAGCTCTCTAGTCACTGTCTTCATCACCCCCTTTCTGTGCTTTTAAACTTTTCATGTTAACACTAACATAAACATTCTTATTCTGAAATATTCTGGAAGCTAAAGAATTAGTAGCCTGATGACTTTTCATAGCTATACAAAAGATTTTTAATAGTATATAAAATATCTGGAAAAGGACAACAGATGAAACCCAGGCTTTCAATGTTTTCACAGAATCAGGTTTGAAAAAAAAAATAAATGTTTAATGTAGTTATTATGAATGAAAATGGAAGAATGCTAATTCCTCCTTTATGAAAGATCTTAGACATCAAAATTCATAATTGGATGGGTGTGGTGACACACATCTTTAATCGTAACATTCTGGAGGCAGAGGCGGGTGGGTCTCTGTGAGCCTGAGGCTATCTTGTTCTACATACTAAGTTGCAGGTTAGCCAGGGCTAATGATATGACCCTGTCTCAAAAATAAGCAAACACAAGTCACCGCAGAACACTCATAATTACAGATGCTTAAACACTTATCAGCACCTTCAACTTTATATGTGAAAGAAAGAAAAAACCAAATGAGTTTGTGGACCCTTCCTTTGTCAAATCTTTTCTTTTTTGTATTTCTCTTTGCACTCTGAAAACACATAAGATTTCAAAAACTGTTCTCTCAAACACTGTTACTCTGACAGCAAGTGGTTTTCAAAAATCTTAAGTAAAACTGTTTACAAATTCTATTGTTTAGTTATCTGTGCCTTCTTTCCAAAGGCAAAGGCACTGTAGCTAATGTAGTCAGATTTAAGGAACTTGGGTGCATAAATGTGATTTGGAGAGCAAGTGAGATAATTAAGCCTATTCTTTACTATTAAAAATCAAATCTTCAGAAATGCTTAGTTACAAGCATCAAAATAATGCAATGGTTGTGTGTGAGGACAAAGGCACACTTTTCCTTCTCTAGAGAGGTCACACTCCTCTGGGAAGCCATGTTGGTTTGTGATTCTCTACGCTAACACAATGAAGGGACCGAGATTGGGTCTGTGTTGCTCTCAAAACCTATAGGAGTTCTAATCCCTAAGGGGACCTCAAATATTCCACTATCATTTGTGGTCACAGAACATCAGGAGTAATTATAACAATGCCAAAGGAATAAAATGAAGGTGGTCAAATACCTCTTACTATTAAAAACCTCAGAGGAGCATACTTAGATTCTGGTTACAAATATTTTCTATCATTTTAGAGAAAATAGACAGTTAGCTATAGTTCAATAAGACATCAGTCTATACAAATAGGTGAAAGGGTGTAGTGACTACAGCTGAAATTTGATCTACACTCTTGTACCTATTTGCACGCAGTGTTGTCTTTCTGAGTCATAGCAAAATAGAGGCAGATCATTCCAGAAGCTTCTGGAGACTCACTCTCAGCTTACATGTCTATTTTTAGTAAGAATTGTCACACCTTCTCTATTTGAGTAAACCTTCTTCGACCATTAGGTGATAATAGATTTAAAATAACTCGCACCAACCTTACAAAAATGGATATTTATAATTTAGCTAGGTAATCCTTAACCATCCCTCCACACTGTCCCTAGAACATTAGACTCAGATGAGGTCCTGGACATAGCGCTAAAAATGAAGCTGTTGTGCGTGCAGGTCAAAAGTCAGCCAATCCTGAGCTGCTGTCCAGCGGTGTGTTCCTTACAGGGCCAGGGGCTGTCACTCCGAGAAGTCAAATCTGACTTCTGTGGAATGTGAGGTATGGCTGAAACAATATTCTGTCATCTGTACTGTGCATTCGCTCCATGCGACTATTCTTAGAGTTAACTGGCTTTAGAGACTCTTAGGAAACAGCGTGCGATTTTTACCGGGAGAACAGGCTGAAGCCTGAAAAGCCACAGCTGTGAAAAGGCGAGAGAAAACAAAAACAAAAGCAAGAGCAAAAGCATCTAAGCTCACAATCATTTCTCACCTGGCTGTGAGATAACTTTTACTAATGCCAATTAATTCTTTGCGTGGGACAGTGTGACTTTATAACCTTCTACTTAGAAGAAATCAATTGCGTGAGCTCAGCTAAGAATGAACCGCCATAATAGATGTTTCCACTCTTGCCTTTACGTTGCTCTGATAGCCCTTAAGGTGGTCTGAGGTAAAAGCTAAAGATGCATTGTAGCCTGAGGGATGATTGAATGGAAAAAAGTGGGGGATGGGAGCAGAACCTACTTGGGTACACCAATTTCCCAGCACTGTGAGCCAGGCAATTGATTGATGAATCCTTGCTCTGTCAAGAGGCAGCCTTCAGATTTCATCACATAAATACTCATTCAACTCAAATTCTGCTTGACAAGCCTCAGACAGCTTTGTTCTGTCACAGATATCATTGGAAGGAAAATGCACCATTAATCATCCTTAATTAACTTTACCATAGTCTGCTGAGACCAGTGTGCTATCTGGCTAAGCCCTCAGCTTAACAAGGGTTCTATAATTATCAAACAGAAGAGTGTTTCCCTAGTTCCCTCTTTCCTACTGTTATCAACTATAGAAATCCATCGTGAGTGGAGTGCGCAGGATGTCATGCCCATTGATTATATGTGATAGCTTATCAGTGGGTGCATTCTTCTCGAACAAAAACATAATTTTAAATATGACTGACCTGCATGAGATGCAATTTTATATTTATACCCACCTCCCTTGACATTCATGAGTTCTAATATTTCCTTCCCAACTCTCAGGTACCTTGTGTCCGGAGACAACATTTTATAAGTAAAGAAAAAAAACATTAAAGAGAACTAAATATCAAGCCTTCATTTGGAACACAGCAAAGTAGTCGTTGATGAGTCGGCGAATGTATACACACTCATACACGTGTGCAAGAACATGCACACCCCTCACATTATCAAATGACTTGCAATTTTGGGGAAGCATCAACACAAAGCAGGATTCTATTGAATTTTTGCTTAGTACCAGTATTGGGTTTCTTTTGAAATGATCTACTGTGAAAGTTTGATGACCAGGGCCGTAATTCGGTAACAACAAGGAAGAACCCAAACCGAAGATGTGTTCACGTTTTAAATAAAAATAAAGTATACTACGTGAACTAGTGAGAATGATGGGATGGCCAACATATCCCAGGCGATATCAGCTGGGGCCTCCTAGGTATCCAGAAAGGCTTCTATCTGCTTTGCATATTAGCCACACTCTATACAAGAATACACCAGTGATTAGTTACCATTTCAGATTATATGCTCATCTAGCAAGTCGATCCTTTTCAGAGTTATGAAAATTAAAATCTACATCACTTAATCCTCTGTTTATATGGCTTTTCTGTGAATTGTCTACAGAAAGGTAAGTGGTCTTTCATAATGAGGAGGGGGAACAAGAGCATTTTCTGTGTGGAAACTAAGAAGGTGATTCAGTACTTTTGTTCATGAGCTAAATCTTAAGGACGTCTTAAAATGACTAATCCCTTAGTAAATGTTTTGACATGGCGTAGCATGGCAGACATAATATTTTGCACCCCCCCAAAAGAGAAATAACAATATAATATTACAACAGGAGTTGAATCAAGCATTCATAATATATAATATTCATTTGATAGGATGCTGTAATTGGAGGAATACAGGGCTAATGCTAAGACTCACTTTGGCAGGTCATGTTTACTAAAAGAAATGCTAAACTGGTTCTATGCAAGATTATATAAAGAACATGTTTCCACAGGTATCCTAAAGCATAGACTTTATTCACCAATATTAAACTAGATTTTGAAAATGCATGTAAATGCTAAAGCATGGAATTTGATTTTTAAAACTATGACTTAAGTCTCCTAATAATAAAGTATATCAAGTTCAAAATCATCAGGTCCTCAGCATTAAGATGGCTCAAGGTTTCATATTTAAGAGGTTTGCTTTGAGAAAGACTGCACGTAAAGTAAAAAAAAAGCTTTATATAAAGTATGTTTTACATTGCCCTTCGGTCCAATAAGTAGAAGAAATTCTGTTCTAATATACCTGTATTTTTAAATCTGATTAGCAATCAATCAATTATCTTTGCTTCTCTTTTTAAAAAATGCTTCTTTCCCTTGCACTGGTGTTCATAACAGCTTCCATAGGGTCGTGGCTGTGACTTCTTTATTTTTCTTCCTCCCACGTAGTTCATGGCATCTCTTCCTCTGTCTCATTTCCTGGGACACCATGGCCTTTGCCCATCCTTTTCATTATTTTCATTTAGTTTTTTCCATCCCTTCCTTCATGCCAGCTGCCAGCCTGGTTCTTTCATTTCTTCCTTCCTTTCTTTCCTGCTTTCCCCTCTCTATATAATCTACTTCCCAGTCACTCCTCCTCCTGTTACTTTCAAATCAAGTATCAATTTGCTGTATTATGCCATAGGAATAGAAAGTGATTCACATTAGGTCTGGGCAGTACAATGGAAGAGACAGGCATTAAACAGAATCCTAACAGAATGTGTTGAGCATGCTATAGTAATTTAGATTAAAAAAACATTGACAAGTTCTTCCTGTGAAGTAGCAACTAAATGGAGGAATCCATTAAATAAATAAGATACTAACTAAGGATGAGGAAAGGGATGGAACACAAACGCGGAGAAGAGTCCATGCAGTGACTCATTGTTTGAACATTTATTGATAGTGTGCTTGTGTCTCATATCCCTGCCATGCCATCGTTGCTGACCATTCATTTGTTGATTAAAACTTTGTTATATAGGTACACATTGAGTGCACTTGTGAAATACAAAAGAAATGTATCTCTACTAGTAATTAATTTCGGAATCAAGGACAAGGTAGGATAGCACTTATTAGGATGTAGATGTCTCTTCTCTTTCCTTCTGTCTCCATCCCAGCCAGACGGACCTGAGTGGATTTCCAGTGTTGGGCACCCTCCTCCTTTGAAGAGCAGTGACCAGCATTGGAAAGTGTGCTAGGAGGAGAAGGAAAATGAGAATGTTTCTTTCTTCTTTCTGAGAGCAAATCATGTGATCATTTATGGATTAGCCCCTAAGTACGATGTGCTCGGCATACATAACACATGCCAGGAACAGCTCAGGAAGGACAAGGTCAATGTTTTTCTCTTATCAGCCTCGTAGCGCCTTCACAGCTGGGATTGGATTCGTGGTCAATGCATGAAGCACATTATGATAGAGGTTCATGTTTTCAGCAATCAGCTGGAGAGCAACAGAAAATGATGTCCTGAGTGTCTGAGTATGCTGCTACGACCTAATCAGAAAATATTCAACCTTACTTATGTTATTCAAGACAATTAATACCAAACCATGCTAAATTATTTTGTTTTGAAGAATAAAATGGAGCCAGGTAGATTCACACAAGATGGTGTAAGAACTGGAGGGAAGGGCCATGAACAACCTTCTACTTTCCAAAGGTCACAATCGACATTAATTATGTTTAACGAATGTCTCGTTTAACCACATGCAAACTTAAATCAGTTTGGGTCTGACTGATTCAAAGCTATTTGCTGGTCCCCTGCCCTGCTGCAGTAATTGCTTAGGCCCGACTCTGCACGGGTCAAAAGAATGGACTCTGTTCATATTATTTCTGTTAATAACAGTTTTACATTAAAAAAAATTGAGAACTGATGTTTCAAAGTCGCTTTTCTTTGCTGCAATCATATGTAATTTAAAATTATACGAGAGATGTCTCCAAACTTACTTTTAATTTAATTACAATTTAGTAACAGAATAATAACAGAAGACACAGTAGGAGGGTTTCTCAAAAAAAAAAAAAGGAATTAAGAAAAGCATGGGGTACTTGGCAGTTAACAGATTTCTAATGAATGTGGGCATTTTGAAGGGCACAGATGAAAGGAACACAATACCAAGCAACAAAGAAAGAGAAAACTCTTTTACACAAAGTCTGCAGGATGAGCCAGGTATTTTGGGAATTAAGTCTTCAGCATTTGAAGCATTGTACCAATGATTGAAACTCTCCTTTTACAGGAGCCTTCCCCCACAATACTGATGGCCATTTGCTAGGACCTGGACCTCTTGAGGAAAACAACGTTTTGAAACATTACTCTGCCCCACCCACAGGCGAGGTCCTCCGCACGCCACGTGCTGGTCTTATTGTAGACCATCTGTGTTATGGATGAAATCTTCCTCCTTGGCCAATGACTGTCTTTGGTCAGTTTCTGATTTTTCCTCCAGACTCTCTTATCTACCCTTGCAACTCCCACAAGCTGTCTCACTCTCATCACTCTCAAATATACATTCACCCCTTGGCCTGTAGATAATGAAATCTTGATTGACTATGTACATCTGCTCAAAGTTTATTCAGTTACATGGACATCCTTCAAGGGTGATCTACAGCAGGTTTATCTCCCACACCTTAGATGACAGGGAACAAATTTACTTAATGCGCTTTGCTCTGACAAAATGTTGATATTATTCAATGAGTGTATTTCACTGTGACTATTCAACTGTCATTTTTGCCAGGATGTGTGTATGTGTAGGCAAAATAAAATGCAAAGAAGAAGAAGAAGAAGAAGAAGAAGAAGAAGAAGAAGAAGAAGAAGAAGAAGAAGAAGAAGAAGAAGAAGAAAGAAGAAGAAAAGGAGAGAAAAGAATGAAAGAAAAAAATCCCACAGAACTCTAAAATGGCAATCAATCCGTAATTTAGTTATTTTTATTCCTGGTCCCAATGTCATATTAATTGAGGCAAAATAATGTGAAAGTGAAGAGTTGTTTTAGTGTTCATATCGCAGAAGATCAGATTCCTCCTAGATTAAGAAAATAATAGCTAACTAATTGGGACACCCTGAACTGTGAGTCAGAAGAGGCCAATTATTAAAAAAAGGACAGACTTGCAATGGAGTTTTTGCATGAAGACTCTTTCAAGATCTCCTTACACATCTCACTCTGAATATTTTATAGTGTATTATTCACCAATCATTTTACCTACACCTCATGCTCATTGTATTTCAAAACATCAGCTGGGCTACATAACCGTGAATTTCCAGTCATACTTGAGGAAATATAAACTTTATGTACGGGGGGGGGGGGAACACATTTTCTAGAAAATCTTTCTGGATTCAATACCCAGCATATTCTTGTTTTCTCCTAAATCTAAAACCAAATGTTTGGCTTCTTAATACTTTTCCTGTCTATTGGATCTTTCCTTCTTTCATGCCGCCCTCTCTGCCTGGCTTTTGTATAGTCTCCCAAGAAAGAGTTGTTTATTTACACTGGCAGTCCCTGTGCTACTCTCTGGAGACTTTCTTTCCAGTGGCATGTGGGGCTACTAAGCTTTATTGTTGACAAGTGGTAGGTGGGATCCAAGCCTCTGTGGTTAAATTGTTTATTGATAATTACCTGTTAATTACCCTACTGCTGAGTCCTGTAATTTACTAAAACCATTACATTCATTTTTCTTGAAACTCCCGCACGAGTGCACACATGCACACACACACACACAAACACACACACACACACACACACACACGCACGCGCACACACACACACAGTTCTGTACCACCTTTTTAAAAGGTGGTTCATTTCTTAATTAAAACCATTTTTAGTTAGACTATTTCCTCGTCATCTAATATCTGGGTTGATGAAAAAGCAAAACGGTGCTGTAATTATACCTATGCCTCATAATTGATTTATAACTGCTGAATATAATTTTGGATGGCAATCAACAAATTAGGTGTCATATAGTATTCTTGGCTCATTACTGTTTTATTTTACTGTAGAACATTTTCCTTCATCATGTTGGGCAGCAATTCTGTTCTACATCAAAGGCTTGAGACAAAGTAGATGAAATTCCATATTATTTGTTAAAATATGAAGCTTTTTTTTAATGGTAAGATTCCAGTAGCCAAATTCCATTCTAATATGGTCATAGAAGATTGCATATTTAAAAGAAAGTTGTCATGTTTAAAGTCTAACAAGAATTGGATAAGACTATCCCAATGCCCACATACAATTGAGTGCCTCAGTTTCCACACTTCTCAAGAAATTCTGCCTAATCTTTGTTCCACAAAGCTCTTTCAAAACTAAGAACATCTGGTAAAATATCCCACTGTTAGTAAAATGTATAGTGAGTAATTAAGTCCAACTTTGTAGGAATCAGAATTAGCTCTGCCAAGTAAGGAGATGGATTTATTGGGTGTATATCGTAGACGCGTATTGCACAATGAATGAACTGCAAAGAATGATCAAATACAGTTCTAAAATCGCAAATCAAGAACTCTGTGGCTACACAGTCACCATGCTGCCATATCCCACTAGCCTGCTCTGGTTTCCCACTGGTAACTATTTCCCCAGGCGTCTGTACATGTGCTAAGGGAAAGCAAGGTCAAGGTGATCTCCCGAAGTGTGTTGGTACCACTGACTGAAGTCAAACTTCAGAGCAGCCGCGTCTGCTGACCATGCAGCTTCAGGCTTACTCAGGAGCCTCACTGTTATGATGGAGAGGGTTTTGGTACCTGAGGCTGATCAAGCAATGGGCCTTTTCCCTGGGACTCCCCATGCTAAATGCCGTCCTTTAAAGCCATGCCATTCCAAAGCCACAGTGGAAAGAACATAGCATTCAAGGTTCAAGTGGCTGGAATGAAATGTAGGCTAGACACTTAAAGGTTAATAAACATGGGTAAAGTCACTTTCTGAACTATCATTAAACAACAACGACAACAACAAAAACCTGGGATAAAAAATATCATAATATTGATCCATCCATGTATTGAAATTCTTGTCATCGTGTCAGCAATATAATAACATAATAACACGTATGAGATTATGTTTATACCTGGAAAGCACTGTGTGATTACAATAATCACTATTAATCCAAAAAATAATAAGCACCCATTTAAGTAAAGATTAAAAGAGCTTTGCTAGATCTAGTGAATAAATAGAAAGTCAAAGCCAGTTAAATATCTAAGTAAGAGTGTCAATGCCCACACATTATAGCGTTTCAACAAATATTTTTCCTCGGGGAAGATTAAAGTCCGGAAAGGAAATGGAACAGCCTCAGCTGCTGTCATTGCACTCTTAGTATTTTACTTGGGAGAATGAGCCTTGTCAAATGGAAAGACTGAAATGAATACGTTTCTCAGCTGCTTAGCAGACACCTTTTCCAATATAAGCTAAACATTTCAGCCGACCTCATTTCCATGTGAATATTTGCACTCCCAGATAGATGATCAGAATATTAAGGGAAATGGGTTGATCTTGGCCTTGGAATTATATGGCTTAGGTGTAAATTTATTCTTAATCTTCCACGATTACGTTTTA
This sequence comes from Acomys minous, assembly GCF_964271855.1. Lineage (NCBI taxonomy): Eukaryota > Metazoa > Chordata > Mammalia > Rodentia > Muridae > Acomys > Acomys minous. Next base: position 10,427,024 of record NC_140499.1, on the reverse strand, counting down.
ACATTCCTAGCTGAAATTTGGTTGAGATATCAAATTATTCAAAGGGAAGTTTATACCACAGCCCAAAGGCCACTACTGGGTGAAGACGGAAACCCCAAGCCACAGCCAAGCCCATCCATAGGGTTTTTCCCCCGCAAAGGAGACCACGGCAGACTTGACACTGTTACAGACAAATTACTACCATTACTGAGCCAGATAATTGTGTTTTTATGTCTTTAAAGTAGGGTGAGTAACTCCAGAAACTTTCTAGTTTGAAAGAACTGCTTCTTGGGAACCTACATTTACAGAATTTTCTTCTATACCACTTGTTCATTTGTTTCCTCGTTGAAACAATAGCCTGGCTGCCAGCTGTACACCAGTCACTCACAGACCTGGTCTGAGGCTGGGATTCAGGCAAGCTGTTCAGTAACCACAGATCCCCACCCCTAGTAGTTTATCAGCACTGTTTTTGTATAATTGTAAATGGAATTATTCATGTTCCTGCTTTCTCTGTAAGAGAATTCACAAGATGACTCTCTCTCTCTCTCTTATTCCATAATAGACCCAATGTAAACAACAATGCAAGAGTATTCAGATTCATTCTGCGACCACCTTAAAAATCAATACTTAAAATGGATACATAGTGTGCTAAATTAGGCATGCAACACATCCCAGGGTTTTCACCAAAGAAATTTATGATGTCTGGAGACATTTTTATATGCTATTTCTATTTCCTAGGAATACCTTTTATCAAGTGGAAGGAAAAAAAGAGTTACAAGTTCAGTGTTAATTATCCTCATTTATAAACTTCCATCTAAACCTGTAGCCTCAATGAAGAATATATTAAGCTATTAAGTGGAGGCTTAAAGTCAGGTGGAGTATGACCCTACCCTGTGCTTTACAGGATGTACAATTCAGCGCAGACAGCAATGTGGGGATCTGCAGAATCAAGACACAACCTACTGATCTCACAGCCGTCGTTTTAGTTTTCCTCCACAATCCTGGGCTCTGTGGTTTAAATCACTCCCTCTCTTTATTTAGGCCTCATTGTGGAGCTTTAAAATAGTATCCTGTTGACAAGAATCTGAGGTCCTTCAGACCTAATATCACGTCAAGCTGCCGGCTGAGACCTTACATGCCAAGTCTCGGCCTACGATGAATTTTATAAGTGAGTTATAAAGCCCTCAAAAACAGGGTTTATAATGGAAACGCTGACAGACTGTTAACTATCAAGTTTCTACTGGGTTCCTGTATAATATACTGTATTTCTTCCCCTTGAAGATATTAATTTACTTTTTGAAACGTTCATTGGTAAGATTAAGCGTAGGTTTTGAAATGTGTTCATAGGCAATTTATGCATGAGTAGCAGTGTGCTCCTCTCCAGATGTACAGAATACTAATTTGAAAATGATTTATGGGCCACACCATGTTTCACATTCCATTCCCTTCTGGAAAGTTCAGACAAGGTTTTTCTCTGACACACCACCAGATCCTCTATAGATTGTAAATACAACACAATAGTTCTGGTAGTTCTTGAGACACCAACTATAGCCGGTTCCAGAATAGATAAGTTAAACTGCCAGGACCAAAGCACTAATGGTAATTTAAAATCAGGAAGACCTAGGAAGGAAGGCCTTAACAGAAGGACACTTTAAAATAGATGCTTACCTTCTTAAGGAAGAGAGTTGTTCATTCCCGTGGAGAACAGTTTCTAGGACTCTGCAGATGTTCACACCTACTATGTGCACAGTAATTGCTTATACTATCATATAGCTCAAGCCATCTGTAGATTACTTGCAATAGCTAATTCAATGGAAATAGCAAAGATCTATGTTACTGTATTGCTTTGAAAATAAATATAAGAAATCATCTTCATATGTACAGTACAGATATAATATTTTCAACATCCATCTAGTTGAGTACATGGATATAAAACCCTGAAAATGAAAGACTGTCTATATGTTGATACCGTGGGATGTGCAATGAATTTTGTGCCACAATATGAGTGAAGAATACATGTTTGATACTAGATATTAATAGCAGCATTTGGAAATCTACTCCAAAAGAGGAGCTTCTTTTAAAAAAAAAAAAGAATCTAAAAAAATTAACTATATGCTATAATTCTAAGTTCCTGAGTTCAATTATCAATGTCACATATGCATTAAAAATTAGACATATTAGATAGATGATAGATAGATAGATAGATAGATAGATAGATAGATAGATAAGATGTAAAGATGGCCTTGTAGATAGACAGGCAGACAGAAAGGTGATAGATAATATCTACAGGTAGATTAATAGAAGATACTATCTACAGATGATCGATAGATAGATACATGTTAGATAGAAGATAGACAACATTTAGAGATGATAGATAGACAGAGTTACATTTATCTTTCTACATAATTGCTACTGGACAGGATGTTATAACATCAGAGCAACAGAAAGTTACTAGCATAACCACTCTTACAGCACATCATCCTGGAAATACTCCTTGCATGGAGATAATTCCCCTCAGCAGGAAAACAATGTCATAGGAAAACCAACTGAAGTTTCTTTCTGGAAAATCAGAAAGCATGACTTCACTTGGGTCTCAGATGTCTCATTTCTCAGCGCCCCTGATTGCTTGAAAGCACAAATAAACCCTCTGTTGTACCAAGGGTGCAGTGATTTTTGGTTTGTTTTGTTTTTTTGAGACAGGGTTCCTCTGTGTAGCCTTGGCTGTCCAGGACTCGCTTTGTAGGCCCGGTTGGCCTCAAACTCAGAGAGATCCACCTGCCTCTGCTTCCCAAGTGCTGGAATTAAAGGTATGGCAGAAGTGATTTTTTTTTTAATGGTTGGAAAAACTTTGCCTTTAAAGCACAGGTTCCCAGGCTTTGGCTTCATTCAAAAATCACCTATGGAAGATTAAAAAATTCATGAAACTCAGGCCCTGACCTAGATTTGTCTAGTCAGAGTTTCTGAATTTACAGCATTAAAAATGTAGCTTTATGGTATCAGAATGGTAATATTAAATATATTATGGATTATAAAATGATGTTTAATAGCAAATGGGTTTCAAAGCAACTCAAAACTCTTTCTATATAAAGAACATGATGATATGTAGGGAAAACTGAAATGACCTTGAAGCCCAGGGACTTCTCTTTGAAACAAAGGAGTTGGGAGATGATCCATAGCTAATTATCACTGAGGAAGAAGGGCCTTCCTAAAATAGCTGAGAAGTAAACAGCGAGTGCACAAGTGACTGGCCAGGCAGCCGGGAAGGTGCACCAGCCCCAAAGGATGTCACAAGATGGATAGGAGCTGTAAGTTAAGAATAGTCAGCGGTGCTTCCTGGAGACGAGTTCCTTATCCTCAGGAGGAAAAGACTATCTCAGAGTATCCCATCTGGATACACAGAGGGCGGAAGTCACAGTCACCCTGAGAGTCAACATTAGCCAGGGATCAACTATAATTAATACCCAGTGAGGTCACAAGAGCAGTGGCCGATGATGTGGGAACTATTATTAAACACCGATGCATGCTATGAGAGAAAAAAAAACAGAAAAAAAAAACATGACATTTGCTCTTTCAGAATTGAACCTGTCTAGACAGAAGACCTAATTTCTTCTGATACTGCTTCTCCCCGAACCACAAAATGCAAATGTAAGCACTTATGTAGGTGCATATTAAATACATAGCTAAGCAGATAGGGGTGTGGTCTTCTTTCTCCATCTCGAAGACTCCAAAGACTATCAGTACCCATGACTCCCACATTCTTTTCTTTATGCCTGGCTTGACTCGCAAGCCACAGACCTTTCCATCTTTCTGGCTGGGTGCTCTTCCCACAGGCTGTTTCATAGCTACCTTCCATTGCATTACTTCAATAGGAGGCCATTGAAGTCTCCTCCTTCTTGCCCACACTTTACCCACATGGTCTCTTCTCCCTCCTAACAGCCAAAGGGCTCCGTCCATCATCTCCTTTCCCAACCCAAGGATCTGGGGATGCCCCTCAGCTGGATCTTTTCTATCTGTTTCTATTCCTTCACAAAGTGTTTCAATGGTTCTTCGTCAGAAGCATGCGTACAGTGGTCCACTTCCTCAGTCTACCAGCAGGCCATGACATCAAACTCTGTGTAATGCACCAGCCTTCGTGTTAAGATCCACCCCACTGTTTCTCTCCGTTGCATCCCAAATGGGCTTGGCACAACATAAGCCGGGTCATACACTCTAATACAATCTTCTAATATCTTTCCACATTGACCAGAAACAAATGCATACTGTAGGCTGTGCCCACAAGGTGGAGAGCTCAGCTACCTGTAATGCCACTGCGTAAAATCGCCACACACTGGCCACCAGTATGCATTGGCTTTATCCACTTTGTGAATCGCATACCAATATTTCAAACGCCCACAGCCCTCACTGTTCCTCTCTCTTAGCTTATTATTCCAGTCCCTTTATTGATGTTCCCCAACTATGGCAGGCTCCATGCCTTAGGGCATTTGTATGTGCTATCAACTTTGTCTTAGAATGTTCTCCCTTTGGTCTTGACTTCACCAGGGCCTTCTGTTACTCAGAATCCTGTGAAATACATTTTTTTTCCCCAGAGAACCTTCTTGTGCTGGCTAGTTTTTGTCAACTTGACACAAGCTAAAGTCACTTGGGAAGAGAGAACCTCACTTAAGAAAATGCCGCCATAAGATTGGCCTATGTCTGCCGGGCATATTCTTGGCTAATGACTGATGAGGAAGGGCCTACCCAGCACTGTGATTGGTGCCACACACCTGGGCTGCTAGTTCGGGATGTGTCAGAGAGCAGGGTGGGCAAACAGGTAAGCGCCGCTCCTCCGTGGCTTCTGCATCAGCTCCTGTCCTGCTTGTGGTCCTGCCCTGACTTCCTTCTGTGTTACCTGGAAGTGTAAGTTAAACTCTTTCCTCCCTGAGTTGCCTTTTGGCTACAGTATTGTATAACAGCAGCAGAAATTCCCTGACTAAGCATTTCTCTTAGCTCTTCCTCTATGGCAGCCCGCTCTCCCACCCCCAGCTTCAACCACAGCCACCACGTGATGGCTTTGCTTCTGCCTTCACATCCCCCGCTATCTTGGGATCTTGTACTTGCTCACTAACAGAATACCTGTTCCACTCCAGGAGCAGAAGTTTCCTGAGAGTGAAGCTGGAGCATGGCCCCTCTGTGCCTGAGCTGCAGGTTTTAGGCGCCATAACTGTCGATGACTATCTGTTAGGCGTGGGTTAAACTGCAAGCATAAATGTTCTGGAAGCTCAGAAATGCAAAATGGAAGCTGCAGAAGGACAGACAGGAATTTAGTAAATTTGTCATGTTGGACTTTTAAACTTTCCCCCCCCCCCCGCCCCAGGTTTTCCTTTTTAAAGAGACATTATTACATGTGAAAAGATTCTTTTCTTGGTCCATTTTTATTCATTCTCATCTCGCAGGCTGGTGGGAGAGCTGTATGGAGGTCCGATTTCAAATAAAGACATACCAATAATGCTAAACAGATGCATTTGTGCTACATTTAAGTCACCAGAGAGAAAAATGTCACAGGCTTTGGGACCTTCATGCTCCTCTTTTTCAACAAACTTAACTGGCTTTTTAAGCAGGAAAAAGTAAGCACAATTATGTTTTCACACTCTTTAAAGACTGATCTAACTTCGAATATTTTATCAACAATACACGCTTATTTGTCCAGAGAAAATGAGGGTTTGGGGTTTTTTTTTTTCCAAAGAGGGTCCTAAAAGTGGAACAGAAGTTTCTATTTATTTCACCAACTGGGACCTGGCTTAAGCAGCAAACACTTCCTGCTCCCGTGGCTAAGAAGCTATATATTATCTGAAATAATCTCTTTAGTCTGTGGCTGGAGGAAGAAAGGTTGCTTGCCCTTATTTATCTTTTTTAGAGGCTACAAGGATTTTAATGTTCTTGAAAACAAGTAAGTAGGCACAAAGAATTAGCCTCAACACACATCTGCGTGGTACCATTTATCCAGAGTCCAAAAGTTTCCAGCGACTATATGGACCCCAGTTTTCAGTTGCTAAAACATGTTGGTGTAAAAGATGCTGCAGATATACTTGGTACCATGTAGCAGTGTCCTTGAATTAGCAGAGCTCAGCGTGGCATTCCAGCAGCCAAAGCCGAAAGGACACATGGGAGAGACCCAGAGCATATTTGTCAAAATTAACTTACACTTAAAGATTAGATTTTAATGCAAGTTTAAAAAAAAAAACAAACATTTCTGTTGACAAACAAAAGAACCAAGGCAGACTATGGTTATTCCTTTATAGTGCTTAAGTGCTAAGACATTTCATCCTGATTGCAAAATGAACTCTTAATTTTAATTCAGTTATAGCTTTGGAACTCTTGTTTGATTTCAGTAAAGAGGAATGCTTGTCTTTGCTTGCCTCCCTCATTCTGCTCATAGCACACAGTCACTTGGCTCTCATAAATCCTGCAAGGTGAGCCATCCAAAATGAATTCTAGAGTCGTGTAGTAGGAGAATCTAAAAATATTTATTCCTACCATATTTTAAACAAATTTGCTCTTGCATTGAGAGGTATCAGCATAATTATTATTTTGTTTTGCAGCCAATGTTTCATCATTAAAGTTAGTGTCTGAAAGTGTGTAAAAGAAAACATCTTATCCAGCTTATATATAATATGTTCATGAAAATGGTGTGTGTGTGTGTGTGTGTGTGTGTGTGTGTGTGTGTGTGTGTGTGTGTGCATGTTACCTTTGGGATACTGCAATTTATATATCATCCAGGCCTCCCCCTACTCCTTGCCCCAAGAACTTTAAAAATACCAGAGCAGTTTTTATGCAATTGCTATCAATTACTGAAAATATTCACACTTATTTGGTTTACTATTCCACTCCAACTATTTTTTACACAATATTTCACACATCACATTATTTCCCCAAACAAACAAAAAACAACATGAAAGAAGCCTTATGACATATTTGCAGGAGGAGCCTATTTGCCCTTCTCCTCTTTCTCTCTCTTCCTGTCTCCCCATCTCCTCTTTTTTTCCCCTTTATTGAAAAAAAAAAGAAAAGAAAAAGAAAGACTTTCTTTTAAACAAGTGATTTTACATGGTGTATAAAAACGACCTTGAACAAAAAAAATGGAACATAAATATTAATCACTTCTGGTGAATTTCAACGCAGATCTGTGGAATCCCTCCATTTCTTTCAAAACATTTTGCTAATAAATCGCCGAGTCCTGCCTTACTCGCTATGTCCTTACTCACTGGGAACAACTGAGCCCTGGCACCTCTTCAAGATGGTCACACACACACTTGTGAAAACAGAAGCAAGCCCAGGTTCCCCAGAAGGGTTGTTCGGTGAAAGCAGGCTCATTGACGTTTTCTCTGACTATGAGAGTTCTTCCTCAGTCCTGACTGAACACTGGATGTGGCGCCTTTCCCAACGTTACGAAATCCACCCCACCCCTCCCTGGGACCACTGTAAGCCACTACAGAACAATAGCTTTCTTTGCTCAGAAAAGTAAGAAGCGGGTGACTAATGCACTCCGTAGCCTGCTGGAGGCCCAGTGCTGTTAATTTACAATCTCAATTCAAGGGAACCACTTTGAAGGCAAGCTAGAGTCATCGTGCACATGGATCTCTCTAGAAATTATGTGTTGGGTCCGAGGCTGGCATTCTGCCTCAGCTGGCATCTAGCACTTTTCACTCTTCCAGGCAATTTGGCCCTTGATTTCAAACAAATGCATCCTGAAGGCCTAATGCCAGAAATGGTTTGATATGATTTATGCTCCGCATTTTCTCACAACCCAGAAAATTTTAGAGCAAAAAGACATATTTTTTCATTATTTAGCATTTGCTGTGAGTTGTATGGGAGCCAAAGTTATTTTAGTGTCAACCTTAATTTTCCTGGACCCCTGAGCAGAGTCAGCTCAGAAGTGTTTCCACCCTGTGTCTGCTACACAGTGAGACGCCGGCTGGCTGCTGCATGGACCTGCTACATTCCAAGGCCTTCTTGACTAAAGGTAGGCTGGACAGGACTGCAGCATGGTTGACATCGTTTGATGGCGTGGTGGCCACCACCCGCCTGTGTTTGTTTTCATCAAAAGGTCGATTGTTTTAATCAATTTCTCTGCAATCTTCTTTGACTTCTCTGGGGTTTGTGGGACAGAAATCCATTGTGTTGTTTCCTGTGGTTTTTAGGTATAAGAGCTAAACTCCATAGCTCCAAGGGGCACCTGACCCCTGGCTACCATCTTGCCAGGTTGGGAGACCCTTTAGCTTGCCTCTGGCTTCCTGCGCGTATCTCTGTACTATCTCTAAAGTAAAGATAAATAATAGCAATACTCATTTAGCCTCTTTTAAACATTTATATTATAAGCCACAAAGGTCAACTGTCACTAATTTTATGTTTCTACTTACTGCTTTCATAAAACATAGTGTTTCAATAGTCCTCATGAAAAGAATTTTCAGTACTTGGGAAGCATTATTAAAAGCTCATGGTGCCTGGTTACATAAAAATTATAATATGTATTTATATAAACTATAATAATAACTTCAATTTTGTAGGAGAAATTCTGCAGAGACTAGAAGTAAAAGTGGTTGTGAGTGTGTCTACAAAAATGGACAGTGTTGTCTCCCAAAAATTCCATTAAGCAATCTTCATGTTTACTACTGATGGGATACTTGAAACAAAATAAATATACGATGGCATAATATAAATCGTAACAATATCGACCAGAGGACACTTAGCCGCTACTAATAGTATCAAAAGCACAGGCTTTACACTATGTAGATAAACTGGCCAGACTCTCCACTTCAGGAGGCTGATATTGACTTCTCCCATCATGCAAAGAAGGGGAGCACGTCTGCACACAGTGTAGAGACCCAGAGCGCGACACATTTAGGATGCACTCCTAACAAGATGACTCTGTGAGAGTGTGCATGCTGTGTCTGTGACATGTGGGGGGACACAGGCTAGTCGGTGTATCTTCTTCAACCGCTCTGACCTGGCATTTTTTTTGTGATGCATGACTTCTGACTCAATCTTGAGCTTGACTGCTTTGGCTACACTGACTAGCCATTGAGCCTAAGGGTCTTCCTGCCAGACCTCCCCAGGGCTGAGATTAGAGGCACACTCCACAGTATTTAGCATTTTTACAAGGGTGCTGAAGACACAAACTCGGGTCCTCAGGCTTGTATCATTATCACTTTACTGGCTGAGCCATCTCCCAAGGCCCACAGTACAAGTGTTGACAGCAGACTAGACACTGGCTACAAGTTTCTCTGTTTATTTCTATTTCACGTTCACAGAGATTTCATTTCTCTCTCACCTCAATGAGTGCAATGCAGCTAAATTTGGTCTTGTTTCTTAGAGTCTTTGTTTAGTTTTTAATACATTATTTCTTTGACTGGAAGAAGACATGCAAGGGCGTGAAAACTCTGCCGCAGCACTGCACATACAGCATCCATGTATGAGATATTAATGGTAACATTGCTGGATTCAGGAGGATGAAGGAACTAGTAAAATTTTAGTCATTTTGGGAAACTGAGCACAATGATCTATCCGTACATAAAGTGCTTTAATATGCTGGTCTAAAACTACCAGCATAAAGCCATCTGTCTTACTCATCCACAAGTGTAATAGGCGTGTATAACATGGCCTAAGCACTGACAACAGTTTCATTGCACATTCTGAATTCTTGCTCTTTCTAATTAAACATTATCCTTCTAATTTATTTAGAGTGCAATTAATGCTCATGACAGTAATGATTTAAAGACTATAAATCACAAGACATTAAAATTTTCAGCAATATTTCCACATAGGTTGAGGGCCCAGGAGAGAAGTTACGTTTTCATTTTGGGAGAAGATAAATATTATTGTTTTAAAATGAATTGTGTTGAGAAATCAACTATGTATTTTGAAGTTAAGGAAAATTTTCACTTAATCAAAACCGCCTGTCATTCTGGCAAGAAGAAAAAACCTGTGTGAAGAGGAGATCCTCAGTGGGGTGGGAAGACGTGGCTGGGGGGCACTTAATTTGCAATCAGACTTTAGAGGGACCTCCCAAAAGTCAGGTGTGCACACTGAAAGTCCTGGGGACTTACTGAAGCAATGGAAAGTTTCCACGAGCCTGTGATCCCAGCCATGCTACAAGTTGATGAGGGGGAAAAAAAAACCAGGAAGTGATACCAGGCATCACAAAAGGATACTTCCTTTTTGACTGAAGTATTTTCAAGTCCAGGGAGTGCTATGCACCCATGGTGAGACAGGGGGAGGCAAAGAGTATCTCATGTATGGGCCTTCAAAACCCAGAAAGGATGTAAGCACACTACCTATGTATGAAGTCCCCAAAATAAACTTAAGGTAAAAAAAAAATTTAAATCCATAGAAGCAAACCCAAGCAATAGTATGTCAGAGGAGCAAAGTGTTTGTGTGTGTGCTCGCGCGTGCATGTGAACGCGCATAAATAATGAGGCCCGTGTAACTACACGCTTTTATTTCTTCATCGTTCTATTCCAAGTATACTCAAAGCATTTCGGGAACTCAAAGTGTCGCTATTTAATTGACCATGCAGTCTCACTTCGATAGAGGATGCTGGACCATATTTTAGTTGACGATGGCTGTGCCTTTGGATAGGCAGTCTGCCAACTCAGCAGAGAAACCTTCCATGCTCCCTTCCACACAACCCTGTCACCTCTGCACACCGGGCTGCACAGGGGCTCTCTCTGCCCTGGAGCACTCTCAGATTCTGCCTGCCTGCGGTCTGCCAGAAAGGGAGCCAGGGTGGCTGCAACATGTTGCTCAGGAAAGATCTGGCACATTATCCTCACCTTGCTAGAAAATCAGACACTGAAGTGTCACAGGGTCAAAGGTTGGAAACTTCACAGACAGAGAGCAAGACGTTGCTGTCCAGTCTTTCACTCTGCCTCCAGTGGCCTCTCCACCTAGCTCAGATCTTTTACTCAAACTGTAGGGAGATCACTCCCCAGCTGAGGAGGTGGATTTATACCTAGTTTCCTTCTTGATGAAAGCTCAGAGGTTTCACTGTAATTTAAAAATAAAAATTGCTTGCTTCTTTCCTCGAAACATCCCATTTGAACAAGGTTCCTCTGCCTAGACTTTCTTCTGTCTCCGTCCTCTTCCTGCTGGCATCCACTATCCATCCTTATTGGCTTGTGCTTTTCCCGCTAACATTTCTTTCTACGTACTTTCTATTTCTACATATTGTTTTGAATTTTTATTCTTCTGTCATCACCACTAGAAGATAAAAGTCCAAGTGGACAGACATTTTTCAGTTTTATTACATAAAAGACTGGCTGGCCCTCGGTGAGGCTCTAAAATGCATTCTCAAACAGGATTGAAAGACAACATGAGGAAAGACACAAGACAGAAAGTGTTTAATAATATAGATTCCACAGCTGGGATATTTGCACTCAAAATCCATTTCGGCCATTTATTGGTTGCATGACTTTAAAAGAAATAGACTTGTTTATATGTGTTCCCATTATTAATCTGTACAATAGAGAAATGATAGAGCTGTCTCATAGTATAGACAGAATTAATTGCAATCATCCCTCATAGAATTCTACATTCTTTCTGAAACAGTATACAGTAACAAAGTGACTGCTCTCATCACTATCGCTGTCGTCGGAGTGACCAGAAGCATCATCCTGATGATTCTGGGCCATGAGTCAGTCATGAATAGCCACTTTAAACATCCCTAATAAATAAACATCTTGGACTAAACTCACAAATGAGCCCAGTTTCCCTTTAATACACTTCTGTTTGGCTCCACAATCAATGGCCCCATTATCCGTGGAGAATTGTTTCCTCCCTCCCAGTGTCTTGCCTTAGGAGTGTCTGTGTTAGAAGGCCGTATTGGCCTCTTTGTTCCTTTTGGCTGGCTGGGGCTCCTGGCTTTCTGTTCTACTACCTTCCTGAAGACTCAGCTAAGGGGTGGCACATTGATGTTCCAGAGAGCGGCAGCAGCTGCCACTTGGAAGTTCCTCTGGTGTGCTTTTGAATGGACTGGGCTAAGATGTCACACTTTCCATCCTCTAGGTGTCCCAAGAGAAAGAGCACCAATTAAAAAGTGAAGGGGAAACTGCATTTCTTTTTCTGGATTTTCGTTATTCATTATGTGTCCCATTCATTCACGTCTCTGTTGGTTGCTATATGCTTGAACGCTGTACAAAAGACTTTTTATGGATCCAAAGATGATTCAGACTTCAATTCTCTCACCGGGTAGCTTTAGTTCCCAAATACAGCTTTGTCTCACCTGATGAGAAGCAGGCGAGAGTCTTAAGCAAGAGTGGCTGCCTTATCAGTTTCTGGTGAGTCTGGCCTCATCTCATAGTTGCTCCAACTTGTGCTGTCCAAAATGGCAACCCCTGACACGCGTCCCTATTTAAGTCTGAGTGAGTTAAAACTTCCATTTCCTGGGGCCATTGGCCACAAGTAGCTACAGCCTATTGGTGCTGGACTGCACAGAAAGTTCCATGAAGGAATGCTATTGCCAGGAACATCAGTTACTGATAAGTAGGTGAGTAATAAAGACTTTTCTGTGGTCCAACATTGATCTGATCTTAGCCAGCTTATTAAGGCAAGCATCAAAATGGCAAGCAATAATTATTGGTTAAGAGTCTAAGTTGGTGTAAAGGTAGATATGGTTTTGAAATTAATTCCAAACACTGGCTGCCCTTGGTGCCTTGTTATGGCTTCTTATCCCTGCCATTAGACAACAGTGAACTCCACATATGGTGCCCTGACTGGTCACATGATTTTTTAATATCCACACGATGGCACTAAAATGGCCTATTAGATTTACAGTGTCATTAACCTTCCAAAATAAAATGAGACTCTGCTCTGGCAGCGGGAAAAAAGTGTGACTGCTGTTGGGTTTTGGGTAACCAGTCTGTGAGGAAATGCTGACAGGGGTCAGCGTGACATCATCTTTCATTCGGCCCCAAAGCTGTCAGGCCCTCCCCAGATGTCTGAAACGCAGATATAAATTTTCATTATCCGGCAGCAAAGGGCCAGAGGTACACCAAATGAATTTTTTACCAATCAAATTATAGCTCGTTGCCAGATTAAGTGTAAACACTAATTTTGTGAAGTTTTCTTCTGGTCATTTATCTCCAACTCCACAAAGTAACCTTGCTGAAACTGAAAAGATTTAGAAATCAAATTATTGTTTTTATAATCTTGTTGTGGACACCACAAAATTGAATGAAAAGAAATTCCATTAATAATGAACGGCGACGTCTTCCACAGAACAATTAGATTTTTTTTTTCTTTTGATTTAAAGAAAAAAAAAATGCAAAGCCAGGGCAAATAGGAAAGAACTGGGGTAGCCTAGCTTCACCATCCTGGGCCTTGGTCTCTCTGTTGGTGGGACAGATAGAGCCATCACCAAGTCTGTAACCTAATAACGGCTGTACGAATCCATGCTCATGTATTGTCACCTTCAATGTCCTCAACCCTCTGTCTTTTACGTCATCTATGAAGGACACTCAGCCCCACGTCAAACATTTAGTGGGCGTATATAAGTTCAACTGTGTATTTACTCCTGGGAACTGGAACATTCTTTACCTTAGAAATAATCGGGTGAATGGCCTGTTTTTGTTTAATTAGTCTCAGTGCCACAGTGCAGGGCAGGTACATCTTAACAGAACAGACAGTCTACTCGCAACACTATCCCACTATTTCATATACATGGGGAGCCCCACCTCCCCAATTTGAATTCTGCAGACCCTTTACACTTCCTGGAGCTTTGAGCTGTGACTCACAGGGCCTTAGGCAGAAGCAGCTGGTTCCAGGCCTGCCCACAGCAAGCTTGATGCAGAGGGAGTGGCAAGGTTTTCCCCTGGATGGGGAGGCCTGACGTCACTCAGAGGAGGGATAGCAAGTTCCCAGGAAGAGACTTGATATTCTAAGAGCATATATAGGGAGGTCTCCCTCAATCACAGACTTAGGAGAGGAGAGAAGGGAGGAAGTGGGAGGGAGGGAGGAATGGGAGGAAACAGGGGAAGGGCTAGCAATCCAGATGCAATATGAATAAATTAATAAAAAAAAAAAAAAGAAAGAAAGAAAAGAAGCATCCTTGGTATGGGCAGGACAGTGCTGAGGGCACCCGGGAATCTCTACTTTGCTTAAGACCAAGAAATTGTTTTCAGTTAGAGCACTGGTTTCATAATTTCCTTCTGAGCTCCTGCAAACCGCATTTAATTGATGATGTCCTAGAATCTTTTCTCTTCCCAATCATTCTCTTTTTAAAAATATACCTCTTACAGGAAAACAGAAACAACAACAACAAACTAAGGGGTGAGAGACTTAACCCCCTAAATGTAGAAAGTGCATTTCAGAAGGAGACTGTAACTCATTGATGATTGGCTGGGGGCCTTTCATCCAGGACTCAGGGGACCCTAATGGGATCACAGGAAGTTATCTTAGAGGTGCAGGGGAGAAGGATGTGAGACGAGCTGGACAATGTCAGCTCTTGCGGGGATCTTTCAAGTCCTTCCTTCCCTCTGCTCCTCACCATAAACAGCACTGCTATCTGCTAGCTAGGTATGTTCTTGACTTTCAAGAAGTGTATATGGGAAAAGAAAGCCAGGAATAGACATGCGTACGACGAGAAGAGGGTAAGTAAAACCACAAAGGGACGGCAAGAAAGAATCGAGTTATCAGTGGCCATCATGAATGCAAACTTGAGATTGGTTTCTGTGTCTGAATTTCTTGAGGGATTTTTCCCTGTCATTCTGGGATTTTCAGGATCCATGCCCAATATGTCTAATGCCAATCCAATGCCAGGCACTGCCACACATGCACTGATACTGAATCAGTGATTGCAGTAGAGCATATGATGTCACAGCCATCAAATCAGGTTGATCTCAATATACTTCACAGTAAAAAATGGGATAATATTTTTATTCAATTAAACATAAATAATATATTTATTACATAATTGGTATTGTGCTAAGTTTAAAACTTGATTGGTTAAATTTGTGACCAATCAGAGATTAAGAAACAAGGCAACGGGGGGGGGGGGCCCATAGAGAATCAAAAAACCCCAAAGCCCCATGGGCCGTAAGGCCATCCCGCACTTGGCTAACAGTACAACAATCTGTTGAGCTGAGCATAAACGAAGGATACAAATTAGATTTCCCCTGAAAGCCACAAGATTAAACATTAAGGGGCAAGTTCTTGGCAAAATGTATGTGTGCATTTCCCAAA
Organism: Acomys minous; assembly: GCF_964271855.1. Classification (NCBI taxonomy): domain Eukaryota; kingdom Metazoa; phylum Chordata; class Mammalia; order Rodentia; family Muridae; genus Acomys; species Acomys minous. The sequence continues at coordinate 10,411,832 of NC_140499.1, read as the reverse complement.
CCCAAGTTTAGAAAGAAAGGAGAGAAAAGTTCACAGTCTATCGACTGCAGTGGTCAGATTTGCTGATACTTAAATATTTGTTTAACTTAAGAGGACAAGGTTTTCAGGTGGATCAAAACAGAAATGATTGTAAGCAGTCTTGAGTTTACTGATTTGGGGCTTCTGAAATGTGTTTTTATGAGAAGCAAGATCCTTTAGTATTTCTATGTGAGCTTTATTATTATACCCACACAAGTATATACAGAATATAAAAACTACCTAGGTGTGCTGACACTTGTGAAATAGAGGTGAAGGGTCAGAAGTTCCAGGTCATCTTCCATATCACCCAGGACATCCTTAGGAATTTGAGGCCACGCTGGTTTACCTGATACCTGGCCTCAGTTAAAAAGGGATGAGTGTTATGGATGCTAATGAGCCGTAGCAATTTTTTAATGTTTACTAAATTAAGTGACGAGATATACATACCTCACTTTCAACACGCCCTAGAAAGTGTGTCAGGAATGAATGGCTAACTGCCCCAGCCTACATAAGGCTACATGCCGAGATACGGTCATATTCACATCAATGGGGATGGTCTGGGTGAGATAAGCAGAGGCAACATTTTTGCCAACAGTTTTGAAGCACATAGGAAAAAAAATCTCTGCTTCATCCAGGACTAGTGGTCTTAGCCATATAGTCTTCCAAAGACATCCTAACAAGTTCAAAACCGAACATATATATAAGGTACTCCACTCAGCTTTCTGCTCTTGAAGATGGAGTTGAAATACTAGGATGCTGCTTATTGTAAGAACTCTGCTCAATGGGTCTGGTAAAGGGAGACAGTGAAAGACTTCCGGTTCCCATGTGATCTTCTGCTGGTTCTCGTCCATTCTTCACCCCAGGGAGCAATTCTAAGCACACATCCTATCCTCGGATGAGCAGGTATGTCCTGACCTCCTCGTCCCTGCCCCACACTTGTTTTAAGTCCTGGTGCTGGTGTATAGGATGAATAATTACTGTAGCCTGAGCTCACTACAGGTAAGTGTGAATGATACATTGGACACAAGAACACAAGGAACAGGGCAAAAAGCACAACCTGGGCATCTGCAGAGTCTGCCACCCTCAGAGCCCAGTGTGCCTAGAGAACGTACAGAGCTGTGGGTCATCTGGAAGACTTGCCTAGGAAGTATTTCATCTATTTAAATGTCACGAAACACACAGAAAAAAAAACCATAAGCTTTTACAGTGCATGTTTTCTTTAACTTTCCACATTAGGTCTATGCCTGGGACTGATACTTATCTTCTATAGACAAAAAACAAAAAAACAAAAACAAAACAAAACAAAACAAAAGACTGTTGTTCTTTCCATTTATTTTCTGTGTAATAAATAAATAAATAAATAAATAAATAAATAAATAAATGTATCATTTATTTAATGTGTATTACATTAGTGCATTTATTCAAATGTGTTTTGGGGGGTGGATGTGCATGTACATACACATGCTATGACACATGTGTGGAGGTCAGAGGACTTTTGAGAGTTGGTTCTCTATCGTGTGGTACTCAGGAATTGAACTCGGGTCATCAGACTTGGCAACAAGTACTTTTATCTGCTGAGCCATCTGATGGGCACTCATCGCTATTTTGTTCTTCCTTGTTTGTTTGTTTTCGAGACAGAGGTTTCTCTGTGTAGCCTTGGCTGTCCTGGACTCACTTTGTAGACCAGGCTGGCCTCAAACTCACAGAGACCTGCAGGCCTCTGCCTCCCCTCCTCTCCTGGGATGACAGGCATGAACCACAGTGCCCAGCTAATGGTTATTTTTTTAAAATAATGTGGAAATGGATAATTATGGAATTTAAGTGGTCATACAGAAAACATTTGTGTAGTGACATTTTTTTAAATTCTGGAATTTTGGTTTCTTTTTAAAACACAGAAATATTATAAGAATATGCTTTTATTTTAAACCCTGGTGTAGGGATGTGGGGCTGTTTTGGACTGTCTGCAGCAGTTAATTATGATTTGCCCCATGCTCTAGCAGAAGTGTAACTTTGCCAGTTGTAGATATATTCTGTAATTGTGTGATGTTTGGGATTCTGGAACTTTCCAGAGGGTATATAAATGTGAGGGCCCCAAGAGGCAGGGCTGGCGGCTATTGGCCATTTGGGGAAGTTGTTTGCAATTTGTTAATAGCTGTGGTCAAAGAAGAAACAAAAGGAAAGAAATTAGGTCCAGGCATCTTCCTAATTCCTCTCTCCTCTCTATCCTTGTTTCTCTCATAGGTAGTGTTGCGGGGTAAAACCGAGGTGGGGGTAGGGGGCGTTGGGTGGGAAAAAGAAGAACCCGCAAAGTAGCAAAAACCAGCTACGTGTTTGTGTTATAACAAGGACTGAAAGACACCTACTTAAAATGTGAATTTTTTTTCCTTATTCAAGAGATTATAACCAATGACCAATAATGGAAAGATCTCTGAAGAGCTCTGCTGTCTTCACATAGAAGAGATCTTACTCCAAGTGCTTGTCAACCGTAAGGAATTTAACCAATTAAAAGGTATCCCAGACCTGCACTAAACCAGTTCTATTATTTCCATGGAAGTGAATAATAGTTGTGTTTGGCTGTATATTTAGCAAAGGGAAGAAGAAATTCTGATGCTACTTGATTTAATAAAGATGGTTGCATTAAGTCAAATAAACCCAGGCCTTGAGCCCTGTGTAGTGTGCTCAAGCCTCTTTCCATCTCCGGTGAGTCACTGGTTCAGCACGCCATGTGTGTATAAAGGTCTGAGGACAACTTCAGGGAGTTTACTCTCTCCTTCTGTCCTGTGGGTCCCATGGATCAAACTCGGATTGTCAGGCTTGGCCACCAGTTCCTTTACCCACTGAGTCATCTCACTTGTCCTAAATAGGTTTTTATTAAAGAAAAAACCAGAACTTTAAATTATTATCTAAAAAAAAATTCAAAATGGGGCTGGGGATTCTGGTCGACCTAACATGGACAGATTTCCAGGTTCTCCCCCCGGAACTGAAGCAACTGTGTGTGGTGGGCCACACCTCTCGACCTGGCACATGGGTGGTGGAATCAGAAAGAGCAAAAGTTTGAAGTCATCCTTAGGTATAAAAACATCAAGGCCAGCCTCGGCTACAGGACACTCAGTTTGAAAGCAGACTGACAGGAAGAAAGAAACAAAGGGAGGGAGGGAAGAAGAGAGAAGGAGAGAAGGAGAGAGGGAGGGAGGGAGGGAGGGAGGGAGGGAGGGAGGGAGGGAAGAAGGGAGGGAGGGATAGTTGGTTTGTAATAGTTGGTTATAATACAATGCTGTGAGATACAGCATACATGAATTCTGAATTTAATAATCCTACTTTTAAAGTTCCATGTCCTATCTATTGTTATTTTGGTATGAAATCCTATCACTATACACTCTTCTATTTTCTCACACTGGGGATTTATTTGCCAAATGTCCTGAGATAAATGTGTCTGAGAAACTCTGGGCTGGTTTTCACGTCTCCACATCATCCCATGAGAAAGTCAGAGTGACTGTTTTCCCTGGCTGTGGTAAAATAGATGCCATGAATAGCCCTAACTCAGCCACCTTCCCCACTGTGGGAAACTTTGGTCAAAATGATGCCATTCCTGGCAGACAGGTAGGATGCAAGCCTGTGGCAGGGACATGTGTTAAGAGGGAGGATATACTTGAAAAGTCACTACTACAGATGGTTAAGCCACGGGGGGGGGGGGGGGGGGGGGAATGAAAGAAAAAACATGGCTAGAGAATGGCAATATTTCAAGCAGATCTCAGTCAAGATGTGCTCCTGGAAGTGGAGGTCAGCTTAGGGTTGCCAAATGTGTGGACTTTCTTCCTGGAAAAGTGAGTCCAAAGTTTTGGCTGGTTTGGTCCAGTGTTCCCAATAAGAACAATTCTCATCTGAGAGATCAAGAACAATGGAGACAAAGCATCAAGTGAACAGACAGATGCAGGGATGCCAGTGCAAAGGCCCTGGTAGCTTCCGTAGCCCACATCAGAACTACCCATACCCCACATAGCTCAAAGACAGCCCATGACAGTAGTCCCGCCATGATTCGGAGCAAGGTCTGTGGTTTATACCCAGTTCCCCCTCTACTGTAGTCTGTGCTGCAACTCTGCCACAGATTTGGCTAAACAAATGATTTTTCTTAAAAAAAGAATCATCTGTGGTGGTTTTGCCACATTTCACATGATATCATAGTGGTAAGTCACAGTGGAAATACCAGTTCATGACTTGTTTTCCTTTAAGCCCAGGACAAAACCTGCTACCATTGAATTTGACCATTTAATGTCCCTCATCAAGTGGGAGTGTGTGACAACCAAGGAATGGAAAGGAAGAGAGGACAGATCACTACACTTTACACACTCAATTTATGTGGAGACTAGTTTTTCTTGAGGCTTTAAAAATAAGAAGTATTTTCATAAGACTACAATAGAGTTTTTCAAGAAAGTAGTATATTAAAATCAAAACAGGATAAAAATAGAAAAGAAATTTATGGAGGAAGCATCACGCTAATGACATTACAATTAACCTCAAAGGCATTTCCATGTTAACTTCCCTCTCCTACATAAGTCACTCCCATGGAGGAATAATCCTGTCAGGCTGAAATACTGCATACTTGGCGTGAGCCTCAGAGTGTTTGGGCTTTCTTCATTTTGTTATTATTGCCAAGTTGGAGAGCACTAGACAGAGCTATTCTGAACTTCCAAGGATATGGTGGTCTGCAGTTTTTTAAGCTGAAGGCTTTAAGTGAAACTTACCTTGGAAACTTCAGACTAAGGCACTCCTGGAGATCACACTCGGTGCTAATATTCTGTCTCACTGTATGTCAAAACAGGGCACATGCTGAGGGGTCTATTCAAAGCTATTTTAGTAAAGCAGACATGTGCTCGAAACACTGCATGCTGACCATACGCTTTAGGCTTTTCCTTTCCACACAGGTGTGAGTGTTAACTACGTTGGCTTAGAAACCTTGCTTTTCAATCTTCTGGACCAAAGGTGCATTTACGGATTAAAAAAACCAACTTCCAGCAGGCTTTCCTTCAAAATCTTCCCTACTGTTCACAGAAATACCAACCTGACCAACCCCTTCTACGGAAACCGGAGAGGTCTGTGGAGACTAGCACATGGTTTTCTAAAGGATGCCCTCTAGGTCTGTGAGAAGGTCTGTGACTTGCCAAGCAGGCATGGACAGAAGCAGTCCATAGACACCAAAAAGGCACCATGAGCAGGGAATTCTGTACCCCAAAACTCCCAAATGCCAATAGTCATGCACCCTGTCAGCCATGAGCTTCCTCCCTGGCCTAATAATTCAAGTAACTAAGGGCTGGGGGACCTGACTCCTCCTCCTCTGACAGTGGTGGACATCCAAGGAGCTCGCAGCCCAAAGGGCCAGCGTGGCCTACAGAGCTGACTGTGCCCTGGACTGTGGAGATGGACTTTACTTCTACTGTCTCTCATGGCTTCTTGCTTTCTCTTCCCAGTCAATGCAAAGGCAAAAATCAAATGTGTCTCCGTGGCTTGGGTAGAGGATGTGTTCTGATTAAGCCTTCAAACCCTGCCTTGAGAGTGAGATTCTCTGGGCATCAGATGTCCTACAACCACATACTGTGATGCTCTAAGGGCAAACTAACTCCCCTGCGGACTGCTATTTTCTAGTCAGCTATATGAGCTCTCTATCCAGCTATGAATCCTCTTCATATCATAATTTAAAGTAGCTCAAAAAATGTGTGTACAGTGTGGAGCTGATTAAATGCAATGAAACCAAGCAAAGAAAAATTCCAATAAAAGAAGATCAAAAATGACAAATATCTCAAGTTAATTGAGTTTTGGACCTATCTTTGTTATTCCAAATGAGAGTGACTTGAGGGGTCTATTTTTAGATTACAGCAAAATGCAGAAATACTGTATTTGTATTTCTGTGCTAATTTTCCAGAAACGTTTTCTGGTTGGGGTCTTGGGATAGTGCTCCCTGCTCACAAGCCATTAGCTCACACAGTCCCCCTCCATTTCTTCCTGCCAGACCTCTGAGATTGGAGGCTCAGTGCCCTGCTCTCCCATGAGTTTTCTCTCTTAGTCCCCCGGCACTGCTCAGAGGGGGACTGTGTCCAAGCCAACCCTGAAAGGCCACGTGAAAAATAAGCAGAAGCACCCCCAAAGCCACACCCCGGCGCAGTGCAGTGCATGATGTCATCCTTGAGGACTTGGTCGTCCCAAGTGAAATTAGGGGTAGGAGGATCCGTGTGAAACCGGATGACAGCCGGCGCCTAAGGGTTTGTTTAGACAAAGCGCAGCAGAGAAAACAGGGGGCTTGAAGTGGAATCTTTTTCTGGGGTGTATAAGAAGAAGCTTGAGAGAAGAATATTAATTTTGAATCCCTGGCATTTCAGTTGTAAAGGAAATGACTGAATAAAGTGTCATTCATAGCTTTAAAAAAAATCTGTCTTGTAGGCTCGCTTTATGAAGGTACACTTCTAACTCTTCTCGGAACACGACTTAACTTGCGTTCTGCATCAGATGATGAAGTGATAACAGTCTACAGCAGGGAGCATTGTGTGTTCTTTAGAGGCCAGGTTAAATAATGCTGCTTTTCTTGGTGGATGTCATAAGTCAACCTGGAAGTGTAGAATTTCTAAGATACCACTATGTCATTTTGAAGCCCACAATTATGTTGCTGAGTCTACTGAAGGCTGTTGAACACATACTTATTAAGAATCAAGCTACTGGGGCTGGAGATGTGGCTTAGTGGTTAAGAGCACTGGCTGCTCTTCCAGAGTCCCGAGTTCAATTCCCAGAAACCACATGGTGGCTCACAACCATCTGTAATGCAATGCAGGGACCTCTTCTGGTGTGCATGAAAACAGAGTACTTGTACACATAAGAAATGAGTAAATCATTAAAGAATCAAGCTATAAATGAAGGCTTCTCTGAACTCCAATGCATATACTAACCTTCTTAAAGAATAACTTTTTGCTTCCCTGAAGGAACCCACAGAAAAATGAACTGGTGGATCCTAAATTCTCTGTTACATAGAAGAAAAGAGGTGTTGATAGCTATACCTCAACCTTGGGCTTATATCAATTGTATTTTCTACTTGGTCATGTTAAAGGCCAGCTATTGGCTTTATAGAGACCATCACTATGGGCGTTTGCAAAGCCATCCTTCTCAGACCCATCCTAGTACAGGCGACCCTCAGGAATGTTCCTCAGCTATGAGCATGAGTTGGTGCCGTTGTTAAATAGTGTAAGTGGGCTGGCTAGGTGGTTCAGCAGGCAGAGACTTGCCATCACAACCGATAACGTGAGTTTGAGCCCCAGGACCAACATGGTACAAGGAATCAGCAAACCGACTCCAGCAAGCTACATTTTCACCTTAACACTTGCACTGTACTGGATGCATTTCCTCCACTAGACAGAACAAATATATAAATAAATAGATGTTCTAAAGATAATAATAAATCACATAACTAATTGCCTTTGTGATTTTACCTTTCTTGACCCATCCTCTACATTTCCATCAAATGCCCTCTTTTATTTTAGTCTGCATCCCATCAGGAGAAGTGTATCTACAAAGCAGTCTTAAAATATTTTGGTGGAAGTAGAACCTTAGAACCCCAAATGACACTGAAAATGCAAATGGTTAAAACCCTACATCCTTCACCATGGTCTATTTCCCCACATTTTTATATGCATAAAATCAATGTGAAAAAGTCTCAAAAGAAACCTAACACACATGAATGTATGTAGGTTGTTAGTTTTTCACTTATATGCTTTTTGATTCACTCAGTCTTTGAAAGTGGTTTTATTGAGCATCTGCTTATGCCAGATGCTATTATAGCTCTGGGAACAAGCAAGCAAATAGCACTTACAAGTCAGCTCCTTTCCTTCTGAAGTCTATGTGAGCTGAGTGCAAGGTGGGAAGGAAGCACAGACCACAGCTGGTAAATTTATAATCAACCAATAAACTCCTCATGGCCCACAGTGATACTCAAAAGAAAGAAATGGGATAATGAGGTTGGGTCGGGGAAAGATAATGAAGATCGCTGCATATCGTGGACGCCGCATTTGACCTCACACCTGAAAGATGAGACTTGAGTTTTCTACTCAAGAGCTAGGGCAGAGTTCCTTCAGGAAGGGCCATCTTTAAGCAGCAGAAAGGAAGCCAGTATGGTGGAGGTCCAGAGGCAAGTGACTAGAGACCAGGAAGGAGAAGACAGTCACCTCCTACCCATAGCCAGGGAAGGTATCTGCCTAGGATTCTTTAGAGCAAGTTCTGCTCCTGATATTTTTAACTGGTTGTCCAATAATGTGATATGCAAGTATGGTCACGGTGGGTTGCATATGTGAACTGGTTTAAACAGCAACAATAGAAGCCTTCCATCCCCAAGCTGTTAGTTCTCCGTTTTCAGTGTCAGTCATTCGAAAGTGGAGGCTACCACTTCAAATCTATTTTTGCACAAGTTCTGAGCCACTCAGTCCCAATAAGTATGGTGCCCACTGCTGTCACTCTCATGCTTGTAGCTTGAAGGGCTTGGCCGGTGCAGCTAGAACCAGTACGAAGCTCTCACTGGTGTGTTTTCCGCCCCTTCTCTTCATGTGAGAAGAAATGAAGTTCTAGGGTTCTGTGACTTCTTTGTTTTTCTCTTAAAATCACTTTTGTGAGTTAGTCCCAACTCTTGGAGGCCACTCTATGACAACCACGAGTAACAAGTTGGACACAAGAATCATATCTTCTGAAATTTCTCAGCTCCACTACTGTGCCCTATTATTTGCTGTTCTTCCAAGCATGATACAAGTAGACCATAACAAAAAAATTCCTGTTAGGAGCCAATTTAACAGCTGAAAAGTTGATGGGGGTGGGGGAAAGGGGGGGTGGTTAGGGAGAGAGAGGGGGGAGGGGAAGGGAGCGATCATTAAAGAGTGGATGTCTAGCACTGGCATATGCATGACTGTAGCACCAGGGGCTGTGATTTTAGAGAAAGGGCCATCAGGCACATCTATAGAAAGTCAGAGTTTTCCAGAAGGCAATGAATCCCAGCAGGGCAGGCCGTGTCTCCATTTTGCGTGAACTCACCCACAGTTGGAAGAGAATGTTCAGGGAGTCCATGTGGCTTTAAGAGGTAGCACTACTGTCAATGCGTTCCTGTGTGTTTTTGTAAATTAGAAGCTTTTGAAAGTAAAACTCCTTAAAAAGTCTTACACACACAAAGAGAGAGAGAGAGAGAGAGAGAGAGAGAGAGAGAGAGAGGGAGGGAGGGAGGGAGGGAGGGAGGGAGGGAGGGAGAGAGGCACATGCACACACATGTAATTCAAAGCTTCTATGAATATTGGACTCAGCTCCCAAGCTGCCTGCCAGTTTTCCTCACTTTACACTCTCGGACGCCCCCCTGCCAAGCTGATCTTAACAGCCTCTACCTTTCTGAGCAGCCTTTTCATGGGGGCTTTTCTTGAAAAAGGCATCTCAGGCTCTTGTCACCTCGTATCCTCTTCTAGACCATCCACCCAGGTCAGTTTCCTGGCAGGTCCTCAACAAGCAGTCGAGGGGTTCTGCTTAAGCTGAGCTTGGTGGAACTGTGCTCTGTAATTGTGGGGTCAGGGCCTGTCTCCCAGGCAAGATCAGAAATGCCAAGTCATTTCCTGTTTTCAAATCCAAAGTAGAGATACTGACTGCTGATAGTGGTTTCCCTGTGCGTTCAGCAGTCGCATGCTCCCTGGCGCTCCAATGTGAAGGCTTCTCTGAAGATTAGCAGGGTCCTAGACACGTCACTGACTGGGGGTGCCACACCAGAGAATACAGAAAAGGCTTCTGGCTTTCTCGGTTGCTAGCCCTACAGATCATTGTACCTAAATTACTACGCTGTGAGTCCTAAGGCAGAGGGAAACCTGGTTGTTTCAGACGACCTTAAGGATGGTTTCCAGAAGCAGGAGGGTGTCTGCACAGGGCCTAGGGAAGGAATTCCGCACATGCATGAGGGCAAAGGTACTTTCTTTCTAATTGTACAGGTCTTTGTACTTTATAGCACATTAAAAAAAAAAAAAAAGGAAAGTAGCAAAATGGAGCATCTGTTCTTTTCTCACATAAATTCAGCTGCTAATAAATAGTAAACAGCATTTCCTCAGACTTGGTTGAGAGCAGGTTGGCAGCTCCATCCTTGCAAATGAACTGCAGTGTGCTCTGGGCCTCATTCAGCTGTCCTTTTTATTTGTCTGCCAGTAAAACCAGCTTTTAGCAATTGAGCTTTGAGAAGATGATAATCCCCCCACCCCCACCCCCCAAAATCCAGCCAAAATAATACTGAAAGTGATTCCTCCTTATTCCACCCCACAGTGCTTTGTATTGTAAAGAGTATTCAGCACCTAAATTAGTCACAGTGGTCCGAGTTTCCTGCGGGAAGCCAACCTGTGCTGCTCCCTCAATTTCCTGGCTTTGGAGGGTGAAATATGTGTCGCTGGTTATCAGATTGTAAAACGTATTTCCTTTTCACATCCACTTATTCTCTTGAAAGTGACACAAAAATCTATAATGTAGAAGATAAGGTTACAACTTGCCTGTTACATTTTATAGTGACAGTTGTATAACTTTTAAAAACCAAGATGTAAATGTGTCCTTTCAGGTCCGCTTCCTACACCAATGTGTTTATGGTTCAATCTTTGAGAGAGAGAGAGAGAGAGAGAGAGAGAGAGAGAGAGAGAGAGAGAGACAGGCAGACAGACAGAGACAGAGAGACAGAGACAGAGAGACAGAGACAGAGAGACAGAGACAGAGACAGACAGAGACAGAGAGACGCCAACAGAAACAGAGACAGACAGACAGACAGACAGACAGGAACAGACACAGACAGAAATGGAGACACAGAGACAGAGACACAGAGACAGAGAGATAATGTGAGATTTCTGAAGTGGATATATATGCCCTGACATGGAGCCAACAGGCCAAGGCTGCAGAGTCTGCTGTCCCACTCCAAGAAGACACTCTGAGTCATCCACATGATGGCCCTGCAGAGAGATGTCCAGAAGCATTCAGCTCTTCTCTCTGAAGTTTAGATTATTCACAAAGGGGATAGGGAGATGGTTCAGTGGATCAAGTGCTCGCGCTACAAGCGCAAGAACCTAAGTGCACATCCCCAGAGACCACATAAAGCAAAACCAGACCTGGAATCTCATTGTTCCTACAACAAGATGGGAGACAGACATAGGACAATCCTCAGACAATCATCTGGCCAACTGGCCTTGTATTCACAGTGGGGAACAAGAGACCCTGTTTCAAAGAAGGGAAGAAGGCGGCCCTCTGCCCTCTGTGTGTAAGCTATGGAGTGTACGCATCTATATTCAGGTATGCACACATATGCACACAAAGATTTCATAAATATTGTTCACTACAATTCAAACACACAAAATAAATCATATTAGCTAATTTTATGACTAAGGGAATAATAAGAAAACTGGAGATGAAGGGAACATTAAAAAGAAGTAAATTAGGCAAGAAACGGGGGAGGGGGAGGGTAAAAAGAGGAAATGAGGAAAAGGGTAAACAGAAAGGAAAAAGACGGAAATGAAGATAGGTCATTATACTATAAAATCCTGTAAACTTATTAAAATTATCTTATTGTTTAAGATTTCTTTTTTTTTTAATACATTTTTATTAATTTATACATATTACATCTCAGTTGTTAGCCCATCCCATGTATCCTCCCATCCCTCCCTTCCTCCCACTTCCCCCCCCTACTCCCCTCCCCTATGTCTGTGTCTGAGGGGGATCTCCTCCCCCTGAATATGCTCATACGGTATCAAGTCTCTCCTTGGTGACCTATTATCTTTCCTCTGAGTGCCACCAGGCATCTCCATCCAAGGGACATGGGTGCATGACAGTCATCACCCACGATTGTGTAGTTGAACAGTAACCCAGCTCGCACTTCTCTTTGTCACAGCCTTTTACTCCCGGCTGTATTTTACACATAGCCTGCTCACCATATGTGTACATATTTGGGCTTTCGTTGCCACTAATTGCTTCTTTCTAGACAATAGCATCTATATGTGCATAGTATATGGCCATTTTTTTTTTATCACTGTAAGCCTATTAATGCCCAGACTTATGGTTCCCTGAGGGATTAAAATTAACCAGCTCTCAAAATATTGTTCATGAGTCAGAAAAGTCCTGTGCTTCAGACTCTCACTTCAGTCGCTTTTAATTGGTTTGCAATATTTCATCCTTCAGAGTTTGCCCTTAACTTTGGAAAGTAGATATTTAAAAAATTTATGTCAGAGATGTGAAAGGTAAAATGGGGGGGGGGGGTGCGGGGGGGGGGAGGGCATGAGGGGAGGGGAGAAGTAACACTTTTCTAGACAATGATAGAGCTTACACTATGATTTAAGAGAGATTTTTTTACAGTTTGGTAGACTCTAGACCAGCATTGGCTTCCCAAAGATTGTGTTAGCATTACAGATTTTTAACCTGTAAATAAATGTTCCCATCTTATTTGGTCAACGGGAACTCTTGGTAAATTCCTCTCTTAAGCCTGAGAAATGTAATATACTAATTCATTTTCAGAGTTTGTCATATAATATCACTGTTTATTTCAAGTATATGGGAAGAGACTTCACGTAAATGCTTTGCTTTTGAAGAATGGTCACTTTGTACAACTCATAAAACAAATCACTGACAAAAGGCCTCTAACCCCCAAAGAACCATTTATTGCTAATGACAAATGCACATGTACACACACCCATACACACACATTCACACATGCACACACACACACACACACACACACACACACACACACATCCTTCACAAGTATGTTAATGGCATATAATGCTTCAAGAAGAATGCAATAAGTAACCTTAAAAATAATTTTGAGGACTAAAAAAGTTTAAATATATCTATTATTCCTCAAAAAGTTATGTGAGGGGTTGTAGGGATAAATTACAATACACCCAAGTTAGAAGTATACTGTTCATGGTTTCTGTTACCAGGAATGCTGGGTGGGGTGGGATGGGGCACTTCCTTGAGAGAAACAAACAAACAAACAAACAAACAAACAAACAATACGACACCAAGACAGCATAAAAGGGATTGAAGCAGAGCTCATGTAACCCAGCATTACCCCAGTTCCCCCACTACTAACAATGGCTTTCTCCCTCATAGGACTTACAATCAAAAAAACAAAAAAATCATCCTTCAAACTGTTTGTTGTAGGTGTGGTGGCACACCCCTGTAATCCTATTACTCAGGCAGCTGAGGTAGGAGGCTTGTGAATTTAAGGCCAGCCTTGGCTACATAGGAAGACCTTGTCCAATAAATAATTAAAATTTTTTCAAACCATCGCCTAACACGTGAGACTGGTGCTGAAAGAAGGAATGACATCTCAAGAAATTGTTCTGTTAGACAATTACAATGGACGTTCTGAAAAAGACTTTGTTTTCAACTTCTATTTATTAAATAAATGTAAAATGAGGAAATAATTGAAAAACTAGCACCACATGCAGGTAGCAGTTGAAGTCTGTAGGGAGAGAAATTCACTTCAGACTACTGGCGAATGTGCTTTTAGGCATCCTGTGGTGTCTACTGTGTAAGTGTCCCTGTATCAGATGGCATGGGAGGCTATGGAGGCCTCTCTGGTACGAAAATTCTGTGTATGCCTCAAAAAAGCTCTCATAACAAAAGAGTCATCCTAGCTGACAGTAACCAATGACTATAAAAGTTCATTCTGCCTTTTCTGTGCTCTGTCTGCTTTTCTTTGTGAATTAGTAAAATATATTTTTGTAGTTGTACACAGTTACAAACCATGGTTTCTAAGACTGGAACCTTTGACTGTGCACATGACCACTGGGACACTCTATTGTGCTCAGATGGCCAAAAAAACAGAACCTTTGCTTTCATCTGTGTGCAGTCACTCACTTGACTTTTGACCTTTCATTTGGCACTGTCCTGTCTGTTCTCTAGTTTCGCAAATTTCAGCCTCTTACTTGTACTTTCCACTGTGACCTTTCACTTGACCTGTGATCTCCTGAATTTTGAAATCTCATTCATGTAATTGAGGAATAAAAAAAATAGCAAAACATGGGTGAAGCTCTTACTGAGCTAAATCTGAGTAGACAGAGCTTAGAACCACGTGCTTTAAGATTTCACCAGCAAACAATGTGGTGGCTACTGAGACGGGACATGAAGAGCAGAAAATTGCGAGAGATCCTTAGGCTATATCAAATGAGCCCAAGATTCAGAGTAAGTCCTGCAAGCATAACTCACTTGTCTGACTGCATGAAAAAGGAGCTGAGTCTAGTTAAAAGTGGAGCATCTTTAATACACCTAATACTGAAATGTGCCATCTTGTCATTGACCATGAGAAGCAGAGACTTTGTATAGGCTCAGTCTAGATAAACTCTGTGTGGTCACTGACGACTGTGATGTCAAACTGTGTCTAAGTGCTGTGCTACCATCGCACATGCCCCATTCTCCTCTGCACTGCGGGATCCTCTTCATGCACTAGCCACCAGATGTAATTCTCTGTCCCTGATAGGATGGAGGTGTCATGAGGCCAAGGAGTCTGTCAGCTGGGTTGCGTCCCTGTCACTACACAGAACCTCTACCATCCACCCACTGGTAGAGAGAAGAATATTTTTGAAAGAAAAAAAACCTATCACAAATAACAAATACACTTCTAGACCTTACAGGCACATCAGTATCCGAATGTGTAAAATGACTATACCAGATAACTTTAAAGTTAAAAATGCAGATTGACATTTTAAAAAGGGTCTATATCCCTTAAAATGTGTCCTGGAGTTTTCTTTATTGACACTTAATTTTGGTTTTCACACTCTTTATTATTATTTTCTTCCAAGATGAACAACTTTTCCAAAAATCTCTTAAATTAATAGATGTTGGTAGGATCTGCAAATGCCAGATATGGCATGGAATTCAGATCTAAGCCAACACTCTTGCCAATTAGAATAGAGTCGATTTTCTCTCAGTCCAAAGTGATATGTTAGCGTGTCACTGTGACATGAGAAAAGGCATCCAAAGCTACTACCTTAAGATGACCACAGCAATTTTACACTGAGGCCTAGTCACACTGGAATTATTAAGCACTTCTAACAACAAATGTGGGGAAAACCCAAATAGGAACCAAACAACAAACAACCTCAAGGGCATCAATGAACAAAGTAACTACAAAGTAAAACAGCCTGGATATGAGCAGTTGCCAAAATACCCCTGGGCTTTAGTCTCAATGCTGACCTCCAGAGTTAGGCCAGGAAGCTACTTTCTCTTAAATAAGATCATCCAAAGAATTTGGCTAAGAATATTTCAGTTCAAATATTTTAAAAAGTTTTCAATTTCAAGATGGTAGTACAGTGGTAGGTAAGACTACATAGAGCTATTATTTGATAATATATTTAACAAAAATTATAAATTATCATGTTAAAACTTAATATGATTGATTCTATAAAGCTTTAGTGCCAATAAATACCAAGAATAACTTGTACTTATTTAAATCTACTCAATGCATCACCTTTCTGTCATCAGAGATTTGTAGCAAGGATCTGCTAATAACAGACGAATATTATATATTTTTACACAAAAACTTTGCTTTTTATAGATTCCAAAATACTGAAAGAAGCGTTAAACATGAGTTTCTAATGAAAGTGAAAAATAAACTAAACTTAAACGCTAGCATTTTCTGATTTCCTCAAGCTCGGTTAAGTGGTTGGAAGTTGGGCTGAAGCTGGAAGGTTTTGCTCATTTAATATCCAGGGCTATTCATTTTTCTTTAACAGTAATCAAAACAGTCAGACCTGGTACACATCATTTGCTTGGGGGGAGAATTATGTCTGTGGTTTATTTAAATAATGTAATACCAATAAGGAAAACTTTAAAGAATATTAGAGTATTTGAAATATAGAGAGAAATAAAAATGACAGAACAAAAATATAAAAGAAAATTAGGTACAGGAGTTATTTTGTAGATACCACTGATGTATTGGGCATGCTAACAATATAACATGCAAAGAATAAAGTCTGATTAACAAGCTTTGAAGAGGAATAGCCCAAAGAGGTCCCAGGGAGGGAGCCAGCAACTAGTAAGGTATATATATTCATGTGTTGTAAGCAAGGATTTAATAGGAAGTTCTGGAATTTCCAGAGGAAAATAGTTTGGAAACTTGAAGAGATATTGACATTTTTTTGTGTGTCTGAAGATAAACTGACAAAGTTATTCTTTCTGGGTCACAGCCTACATTAATCTATTAGTATACTTTGAGAAACTATAATTTTTAGTAGAAGGTTTAAAAACCAGAATGACCAGTAACATTTTTAATTTGCAAGAAAATTGGTAACACATAGTTATGGATCTTATGAAAATATATAAAAAAAATTTTGGGAGACATAGGACAGAGTATTTAAATCTATTTGTGTTGATATATATAACAAAGCCCAGACTCAAAAAAAAAAAAAAAAAAAACAAACCAAGCATGGTTTCCTGGCTTCACTTATGCTTCAGGTAAAAGCTTTTACAACAAGAATTCAACTACTGAAGTTCATTTCCTGCCTTTAATTCTAAACGAGCAATTTGCTGATAATTTCCTGTCTACATTTTCATAAAGTAGAAAGAGCAGGACTGGGTAAGCTTAATGTTTCAGTGACCATATAAACTTCAGCAAGCGGAGTTTAGGACTGAGACAACTATCAGGAAACTAGCTTCATGATTATAAAATATCTAAATACTATCTGTCTCCCCAAACCCTTGAAAATATTCTGAAGGCCTTAATGATCACTTCTTTGCTCCTCCCCCCTTACCCCTCCCCCCACCCCCGCCACCAAGCAAACAGAGCACCACGGCTCTGCGGCTCTGTCTCAGTGGACCCAGAGCAATTAAAGTCTAGGGATAGGAGCCCACTGATCTGTGTTCCATTCCAAGATAGATGAGAAATAGCCCCAAGCTTGGTTTCAACCAATCCCCTACCTTCTTTTTTCATTTTCTTTTCTTTTTTGGGGGGGAGGGTGGGGTGGGATGGGCTGGGGGGTGGGGGGGGACAGGGGGGTTAAATGAGAAGTTTGCTTAATTTTAACTCTTTATAGATCATACCTATATATTGATGTGTATTAACCCTTTGGAGTTAAAATTAAAGTAGGACATCACTAAAAAAAAAAAAATCCCTCTGAAATCTAAATTGGGCTGTCAATTAAAGATGAAGAACGGCTTGCTATTATTGCCTTAATGTGAAGCACTCTCTTTGTCCTGTTGAGATGCCATCATCCTCCATCCGAAATCCATTACAGCGTCTGAAGGGGGCTTAGGAAGTTTACACTTGGCCAGGCTCAGGAGACGTCCTGGTCATAAAGCTCACGACATACGGGACAACGGAGCAAACGCCAACAAGGGCCGACTTGTGACACTGCCCACCTCCAGGTGCCAGCCAGAGGTCCAAGGAGAGTCAGATAGTAATTACAAAGGGAGGCTTTTACTCGGACAGTGTAGGGGCCACAGATGAGCCCAAATGTCCCCTTTTATTATGTTCTGCACACTTGGCTAATGCTTTCTCCTAGAGAAAGGCTTAAACAGTGAGCCTGAATAGCACAATGAAATTGTAATACTCTCCCCATGTAGACCTGGATTATTTCAGCCACCAGCAATGTGAGTAGCTACAGGTGCTGCACTAAATAAAGTAATATAAAGTGTCTAAATTGCAACGGTGGAAGTACTGTTTCAGCCCCCTGTCTGCTTTTTATTAACAGTCAGCTTCCTTACTATCGGCAGCCACGACTACCTCTGCCCTGTTACTCAGCAACAATATTTTGATAGGCGAAGATCTATTAAAAATCACTGTTGATATTTTGTGACCGTAGTCATTTCAGAGTTGAATAAGCACTCAATCTTCTCACAGAAGGGGAGAACGTAAACTCGTGATTCAGGAAAAGAGGAAGCCAGAGGTTACAGAGGTGCAGAGGCCACGCACAATGAAACAGACCCCCTCCGTCAAGTCAAAAACTTGGCAGCCTAACTAGAAACAGACCAACCCTAAATCTTAAGGTTCATGAGCTCTTAGTAACATAATTAACTGAAATAAAACTGATATTCCTGTGTTGAGTTTCACCTTAACAGACATCAGCGGCTCCGAGGAAGTACAACAGGGAACAGCTGGAATGAGAAAGCACATGCCTCTTTTAGGGACTGTGTCCTAAGGTAGGAAGGAGCATTCCTAAACGTGTCCACCAAGTTCCTGAAGTGGAGAAAAGCTGTGCACACACACACACACACACACACACACACACACACACACACACACACAGCTGTCCTGTTTACCTTCTTCTTTCTACTGTGAAACGGCACTTTGGAGGTGGACAGTGTGGGTCACTCATTTGAAATTTTAAACACAGGAGGCCTGGAGATGTCCAGTTTATCTGTGCTGAAGAAAGGAAAACGTAATACCCAGGGGGGGGGAGGGGGGAAATGTTGAACAGGAAATGTCTGACCAATGTTGCATCACAAGATATCAAAAGAATTTCACTTTGGCTCCTTCACTGCTTCAAGTCAGGACATTCTTGATCTTTTATAGTCGCTTAGCTCCTACAAAATGAACTCAGGGGGAAAAAAAAAAAGAAGTGATATCAAAATGTTTCTAAAAGTTTCCAATGTCTGAAATAGAGCAAAAAAAAAAAAATCTCTTAGGAAGAAATGCAGAGTGTTAGTTCTGAGAGACTAGATAAACAGCATCAGTGTCTGTGGATAGCATTCAGGAAATTCCATTTATCTGATGAGCTGGTGGTGACCTAAGCAGCGTTTCATCTCCTCACCCCCACCGTGCCCACAGACTCCTTCTGCAGGAATTTTTATGCTGTTTTGCAGCAGATAGAGTATTTAGAAGTAAAGAGGAGACTAAAAAGGGTTTCTTTCCTTTTCTTTAAATTGATGTCCATTTGTACCCCGGCTCAGGAAGTCTACACAAATTCAGTCTAACTGGGAGGATTCTTGTCACAGGACTGCCTGGGGCCATCAGCCCTGGTTTCTTTCTTTCCTTTCCTTTTTTTTTTTTTTTTTTTTTTTAACAAGCTTTTCTTTTAACACTTAACACCAGGGATGATTTAACAGAAAGTGTCTCAAGTCTGAGCTACAGCCCCCTTAGACTCTACCCAAACAAAGGTACTAATGTGTGGTCAGTTTCTTGGCAGCCCCACTCTCCGCTGATAACGTTCCTGTTTGGTATTCTCCAAGGAGTCGGCTGCTGGAAGCTGCACGAACCTCATCCCGTGCTGCTCCGGGTGCGGGCGATGCTCCGACTGCGCGGCGCCAACCACAACATGCTACCCACCGTGAGAGAGCAGGACGCGGGCCGCTCTAGTCAGGACTTATCGTCTATCATACTGATTGACGAAACCAAGAGTGAGCAGAAAAAATAAACACGAACAGAGGCTGCAGTGTATAAGCCCCGTCAGCTGGGAGTTTTAGTATTTGGCCTTGGCGATCCCACTCTCCTGGTAGGTTATCTTTCCCTGTGCTATCATTTATCATAACTTTGAGGGCCGCGGGGGGGGGGGGGGGAACAAACCTTGGATTTTTCTATTGGTTGCATTCATTAGACTGCTTTCTTTTTAGTCCCCCCCCCCACCCCTTCGCACTCTTCCCTGCCCCCCAACATAATAATCTCATCCCTTTAGATACTCCCCAAAGAACGGTGAAATAAAATCGAAATACAGTTCTTTCTCTCTCCTCCTGCTTCACATAGATCATTGCAAGTAATTAACCTTTTGCTAGTCCATCAAATCTAGAATGCAAACCTCCATGTCAGTTGACTTCGGTCTGGCCCAATAATAAACCCGCACCTCTAACAACGAGGCTCAGTAAGCACCCTGGATGTTGTTCGCTTACTTGGGTAGCTAGGATTCTTCTTTCTTAAGTAACAGCACTTGACTTGTTCAGGCACAGGCCATGTTTGGTATTGGTCTTGACAGCCACTATAAAGTACCCCCAAGTGTGAGTAACAAAGTTGATTTGTATGTGGCTCACAGTTCTCCAGGGTTCCAATGGCTTTCTCATTTCAGCCCAGGAACATGGAACACAGGGTAGCTGGTTAAAGCTGATACAAGCATTTCTTCTCTCAGCAGGCTCTTCTTGCAGAACCATTTATTTTGCAGAGTTTTAAAGTGCCTGAAGGATTTAATTATGTACATAGACAACCCTTATAAACTCTATTCTAGGGTTTTTATTGACTTTTGTGCTGAGCAGCTCTTAGGCATTTCAATTAAGTGTTTTTATAAGAAAAACTACAATATTGTAAAAAAAGAAATTCTTTATAGATATTCCCAAGAAGGTTTGGTCTCACATCTGATTGAATAAACCATTTAATTGACAAAAAAATGTTACAGGTTAATTTGACGTTTAGTTTTTTGGGGAGGTGTTTGTTTCTATCTTTCTTTTGGGGGGGGAGGATAGAGGGTCAAATACCACACAGGTATGGGAAAAATGGGCCTACCAACGCCAGTGGAATGACATGCAGGAAGTAAAACAAGATCACTTTGAAAAGCACTTGAAACACCACAAGGCTACCTGTTACTGCGAGTGTAAACTCAGGAGAGCGAAAACCCAAATGGGAGATTTGCGTGTCCCGCCTAACAAGTGCAGCATAATATATTGCCAAACTCATCTGGAGCACCAGCCGGACAGGGCTGCCCCTCCAAAGTCTGCAGGAGACCCCAGAGCCGCCTTTGTCTGCCCCCCGTCTTCAATTGCAGGGCTCAAGTATTTACAAGAGTTCTGTAAACCTGCCTTCATTATGATGTGGGATATTTCAGTCCCAGCAGGTGGCCGACAGGAGACCAGACCTGCCCGTGAAATATGTAATACTTTTTCATATACTTTAACCAGAACTGTGTGCCCTCTGCAATTCTCCCAACTGTTAATTTCCCCTTCTCCACTTAATCTCCTCAGCGAGTCATGAGCTTGCATTAAAATCTACCTAAACCATTTCACCCACGGGCAATGTGATTCTGAAACAAGCAACCAACATTTCACAGCTCTGGATAATAGATTAATTTGAACCTAATGTTGCTGTCGTTTAACTGCCGCAAATGTTCTGGTTGTAGACATAGCCTTAGGGCACGGTGCTGTGGCATGCACCACTGTGGGAGCCGGAGCTACAGTTGGCTTAACATCTGTGCATCACATTTGCCATGTGCCTCATTATCCTGCGCCCCACTGTGCCTACCTGTCCCCCTCAGCTTCTCAGCCACAGGCGATCAAAATTTTTCCCCGCCAACTGAGAATCTTTGTTCTCCTTCTCACTTACTAAATTTCTGTAAGACCTCTGCACCCAAGCCCTGGGGATTCAGCCCATGTGAATGGCACAGGCCCTTTAAATCCTTGCTTCTCCATTAGGAGAAGGAAAATGAGAGCGCTGAGTTTCTGGCGTGCCATCGCAGAAGTTCTCTGTAGCTGAGCTGAAGTGCAGAACGCTAAAGCATGGAGCTGCTGGCTTTGACTTGAACGGGTTTCATTAACTTCAGGTATCAACAAGTGATAGAGAGAAACTCTTTCCTGTGCCAAAGTGAAGAGAGCAGAGATCATGGAATCCAGTCGTGGACAAATAAGATGGCTACATCGAAAGTTAGAAAAAGATATCTTAAACTGTGTGTGGAGGCAACATTTCAGAGTTTACTGCCACAGACAGTATATAGACAGACAGACAGATAAAATACCCCTTCTCCTGCCTACACACAAATAATTAAAAACTGAGGCTTAAAATTTTTGTGTAGAGTAACTAGGCCAACAGCTGCTTACCTCTGAGTCTTGCTTAAGCAATAAAAAGAAAGGTTTCCAAAAGGAGGATTGTGGCAAGCATTTAATGAGAGAATGAATAAAGGATAGGTCCTTTAATTTAAGTATGCAAAACAGTAACATTTGTAGTCACTGATATTATAGACATAGGTATTAGTAATAGTATTAGCCATAATTAACTCTGTAGAAAGCAACAAAATAGCCATATTACCATGAGTTGGGAGATGCCAACCACCCTTTCCACTCTAAGATACAAAACAAAATTCTCATGAAGCTAGTTTCAAAAAGGCCAAAGCTATGATTAAAATTTGAAATCATTATCTGTTTGTTATATTTGACACACTGGACTTAGATGGACTGTTTAGAGACCTTCCATTTACTTAACTATATGATAGAAGAGTATTTTTGCTATAGATGAAAGGAATCAGTTTCCAATGATCCCTTTCATAGAGCTATAATTAAAAAAAAAACACTAAATCAGACTCAAATAATTCCTACAAGCCATAGTTCTGATGCTTAATCCAAAGAAGAGAACAAAACTGAAGTCTTGAGAGACATTTTCTCAGGTCTTCACCATGTGCAAGCACACTCCACTCCAGAACCCGGATTGGATTTCCACGCTTCACACACAACCCTCACCACTACACAGGGCAGAGCGCTGAGTCTTGCACGTTTCATTATATGCTTGGATTCATTTACCCTATATGGAATTTGTTACCTTTACAATAAAAAAGTCGCTATTCATTATTGAGAGTGGACAGACGGAACGTGTTCAACTTAAGACATCAATAAGAAGAGCGGGGAGACTTAGAATCCATGTGGCACAGCGGCCTCCATCTGGAGCTCCTGCTTGTCTGCCAAGACATTTTTTTTTCCAAATAAAAGTCAACGTTTTCTCTTTGGAGTAAATGGAACGGTCTCTCAGATATTGACCCTGATTCTGATTTATACATAACAAGCAAGAATGCAATTAAACCATGATATTTTCTGAGGCTAATCCATATCAGAAGAGAAGGTTTCTGAGCCTAATTTGGAAAAAGAGCTACTCTTTTTCTTAAAAGTGTTGTCAGGTAAACAAAATAGGCTTTGCTTTGATAGATTATGGAGGCAATTGAGCAAGTTATTTTATCCTCCCCCCAAACAACACTGAGAATTCTATAATACAAAACTGGACTATAAAGTGGCTGATGATTTCAAGTGAGAGCACTGTGCTCCCCAAACTCCAAACTTTAGCAGATGATCTCACGTGCCTAAGGGATGAGGCTGGGTCCACAGGTCAGTCCCAAACCACAGCTGCTGCACCAGTTTGCTAAGACAGGGCCACAAGACAGGGCCACAAAACAGGGTCACAAGACAGGGCCACAAGACAATCCTCCTCTGTCTCTAAAAGTTAACTGACTACTTTCAGCTGTGCATGGGAGCCATCTGTGCTTTTTAATGCATTTATATCTGCTTCTATATCTTTTCTCCTCATTCTTGCTGTTGTTTGTATTAAATCCCTCAGTATATGAAAGTCATTAAGGCAATTCTTTGTTTTGAGGGGGAGGAGCTCGCTTCATCCCTATAGATGACACAGCTCTTCCTCTGGGAGTGACCAACTATTAAAAGACATCCTGGCTGGAAAATATGAATCCTCTAGCTAATTCTTCTAAGACAGACAAAGTACTTCATTGAAATAGTGGAACATTTCAAAATTCATTTCTTGAAATTATGAGATTGTAGCAATCTAAGCAATACAGGTAAATATTTATTAAACATCTCAGTCTTGACACTAAATACCATTTTTTTAAAAATGTAGAATTCCAGCTGGGTACAGCGGTGCATACCTGTGGTCCCAGCAGTCAGAGAAACAGAGGCAGGTGACTCTCTCTATTAGAGGCCAGCCTGGACTACCAAGTGAGTTCAGGACAGCCAAGGCTACACAGAAAAACCCTGTCTTGAAAAAAATTAAAATTCCACTAATGAATATTCAATCTGAATCTTTGAACACCAAGACAGTGTCCCCACAAAAAGTGTTTTTTATCAAAACTGGTTGTTAAAAGTGGTAAGGTGGAGGGTGGAGTTCAGTTAGGGAAAGGCCTGCAGAGCACATGCCAGCGCTTGGGTATGGTCTCTAGCATAGCAGAAACTGGGCACGGAGGCTCATGTCTGCAATCCCAGCCCCCAGGGAGAGAAAACAGGAAGATCAGAAAGCTCAAGCCTCAGAATCAAGACAAATTTGGTAGAATTCAATTGAACTGGATCCTGGGTCAATACAGCATGAGTTGAGTAACTTTTGCCAAGCTACTCAATTTTCGCAACTCTGAAAACAAAATTATCATACTACATAATCCATAGAATCCTACTAAAGATTAAATAAGATCATGTGTTTAAGAGTTAGGATATTAATTGCTGCCATGTAAAATGCATTAGCTACTTTTTATATAAGCATTAGAAAAGTATAAACTTAAACCATATCATAACATTAGAGTTATCAGTGGAAATCAGCCCAAACCAATTAATCTGAGTCTTAGGCGATAATTATAATTTGAAGCTTGAAGTGACAGCCAGTGGTGAAGTCATTAAAGTTCAGCAATTGAGTGGCCCCAGTTTTCTGGTTATTTTACTTGGTCTTCCCAAAGGAAAACCTAGTTTGGTGATTTGCATATAGCCAGGGCTTTCCTTGTCAAGCAAAATAAAGAATTTCCCAAGGTACCTCTCAGTTTGCCTTGCATAAGTTCTTAGAGTAACACTGTATACACCTGGCGCATATAATCTGTTCCACGATGCATTTCTAGGCACTCTTAAGGAATGTCATTCCATCTCCTATTTGATATCTCCAAATTCATCTCTTCTTTGAGAATTATGACGTCTAAATTATTATGAATTATGACTTTCCAAAGTAAATATGATTCTATCTTAATCCTCAGACCTTGCAGTAGGTATTTATTTGAAACTAGACATATAAAGTGATTATTTAAAATAAGACCAACTGGGTAGACCATGGATGCACCTGACTAATGTCCTAGTTGGCAAAACACAATGAGATAGCAGTGGCATGCATTCTTAAAGGAAGGCCATGTGACAAGGACATCGTGTGAAGCATATGGTCTACAAGCTAAAGAGAGAAGCTTCAGGAGAGACCACGTCTTTCAACATCTTCATCTTCAACTTTTAAGCTGTAAAACTGCAAGGAATTAATTTTCTATTTGGTTAAGCTATTCTGTATACAGCAGTTTGTTATAACAGTACTGCCCAGCCAATGCAAGGGTTTCTCTATTCAGTATGGCTCAGGCTGCTGCTGTTTCTCCTCCTCCTCCTCCTCCTCCTCCTCCTCCTCTTCCTCTCCTTCTTCTTCTTCCCCTCTCTCCTTCCCTCTGTTCCTCCCCCTCCCTTCTCTCTCTCTCTCTCTCTCTCTCTCTCTCTCTCTCTCTCTCTCTCTCTCTCTCTCCATCCCTCCATTCCTTCTTCCCTCCCTCCCCTAAATGCCTTTCTTCCATTTATCTATGTCTCTAGACATAGTGATATTCCTTAGGCTAGGAACTAAGCACAGTTCCTCTGTTTAACTAGAACCTTTCATGTAACCAGCAGAAATCTTGGATTAGTGAGTGAATGAAAGAAAAAAGCACCAGTCTGACAAATCAATAAATAATAACTACTTACAGAAAATGGGAGATAGGTCCAGCAAGATGGCCCAGCAGGTAAAAGTACTTTCTGTGTAAGCCTGATACCCTGAATCTTAAACCCAGAAGCTATGGGAGAATGAGAGAACTACACCCCAAAATTTTACTCTGACCTCTGCATTCATGTATGCCATGGCACATATACATACACCCGCATACAAATGCAAACACACACATACACATACACATACACACACACACACACACACACACACACACACACACACGATGATAAATAAAACAAATCTGTTTTCTTTTTAAGTGAGAGAGAAATTGCCCTGACACAGAACCACTCCGACCCCCCTAGATTATTGAGGTGCTGGAATCTAGTTCTGCTATCTAGCATCACGGATGGCCAAAGAGCACTAAAAGAATCTCTGCAACGAACGCCAGACTGGTAGGCAAATCCATGCTCACTGGACTGTCATGAGCAAAACATGAATATATTGTTTGTCTGAGATCCGTCTGCCTACCTTGCCCCCTGCCTAGTGTAGAGGCATAGTTACTCTAGTTCAGACCAATCTGAGTCTTTCCTACAGGGAGACTTACAAAGGTGTTACTGAGATTTGCATAGCTATGGTAATGTGACAATGAGCTTTAAGAGACTTCTATCCCTAAAGATCGATTGTTCAATGGAGTCATGTAGTCATAAAATGTGATAGAATCTAGAACTCTAATGATATGGAATTATGGAACTGTTGCTATAAAAAAAAACCCATCTGGGCATAATAGCTTATAAAGCGGTCTTAAAGGCAAATGTGGACCCAAGCATGCCACAGCAGTATTGTGGGCAGTTTGGAGTCTTATCACTCATCCATGGTACCTAGAGTCAGGAGGTAATTCTCAGGGGTCTGTGCTAATGAAAGAATCTTGAATTAAGGTGAGACAACCAATTCAAACCCCACACCCTCCATTTCCATAACCAATCAAACTGAGTTTGCAAGGCCTGGATCAAGACATACTTTTTAAATACTTTCTATTGACTTAGGCTCTGCATATGATTAGGCACAAACATGCAAAGAATAACCCACAGTATGAGCCCAGCAAAGCCATTCTCAAACTTGCAGGAGCCTGGAATACTTGGGAGGGAAATCAGGGCAGGCAGGCGACCTGAAGCCCACTCCCCTGGGGCAGTGCATGCTGGGAGGGGAAACGAGCTACAGAGCAGACAATTTTCAGCATCACTGCTTTTATTTTCTTTACCAGGCCCTCATGAAAACACACTGACAAACCAAAGGACACAAAATTAATGGCCCATGCGTTTTGTCAATTGACTCTTGGTAGCAGTGGTCAGCTCACCTTAATTTTTTTTTTTTTTTTTTTTTTTTTTTTTTTTGTTCGCATTGAACATGTAGCCCAAGGCACTGGTTAAGGTTCACTTAAGAATTCTTCAAAGGCATCACTTGGTTTTCATTAATTTGTTAACTGTAACTCCTCCTTTCTGCTAAGGAACCCCTCTACCAAATGCAGACCTTTATGCAAGATTTTAAAAAACAAAAGGCATATGTTTGATCGCCAAGCCTTCTTTTTTTTTTTTTTTTTTTGCTTCCATCTTGCCATTTCAATAATCATTCCCTAACCAAAAATATTAAGATAGGCTCATCATATTTTTCTCGCAGTCAAAATATCTTTAAGCCTGGGTTTCTCAGAAACTTGAGTGTCAACCCGCAGCTGAGGGACAGGTAACAACACAGCTAATCATCTCTGTGAAGAGTCATTTCCTATTCATTTCTTTGGTCTTTGACCATGATTTCTGACGACATTCAACCTGAGTGTATATGAAATGTGGCCAACTGAATAAAATTGAACATGTGACAAGCAATAGGAATTTTTTAAAAAGTATAAAACTAACTTTGGATTATGTATCTATTAAGAGATTATAACACATCTACGATGCCAATTTTTGTAATGGAATTTTACTTTCTAGTCCATAATAGAGATTTTTTTTTCTGATCATTCAATGGCCACAAGAAAGTCTGTCTTCATAAATAGCTATTTTGGTAAATTAGCTGAAACATGGAAGAGTTTTCAGAAAACACTTAACCAGTGGGTACAAATACATCAGTGGTGGGGTCTGATTCTCTTTATCGAATTCAGAGCTAGAATATGGTAGTGAGGTAAAATTTGCCTTCATGCCTGAAAAGAAGGTAGGCGTTTGAACATTTCTATCCACAGGAAGCAACCTAATGATGGTTTTAAGCGTGAAGCAGTTTAGCACAAGGACATTTGGTAGGTTTCGTCAAAGGAGAGGATGCCATGAAGCAAGCGTGCCATTCCTTTCTATCAGCTTTCCTTTTATGAGGTATGATAGCCATGCTCAGTGGCTGTAACTCACATTAGTTGAGTCTGTCAGGATTTCCATTACAAACCCTTGATTCTCAAGGTTTTATAATTCGGCTATGAAACTTTATTTTAAAAAAAAACAGTTGACAATGTATTCTTAGCCAAGGAGTATATCAAATTGAACAAATCTTTCTTTAGGTATCTCTCAGTTCTGTGTGCCAAGGTCTATTCCCAGACAGGCATGCCTAGTTGCCAATGACTTCAGCTCCAAAGAGCTTTCTTTTTCTCTTTTTAAGTTTACTCCACAAGAGCGTCACTCATTTCTGTTTCAGAAGCTGCCAGAACCCTGCTCATATCCTGTGTAACTCAGTGGGAGAGAAGCCACATCACATGAGACCCCGTCAGACATATAAATGGAGTCCTAGCCAAGTGTCTCCAGCAGACAGTGTAGACAGCACCACAGAGCGCCTTGAGACCCTTGTGTATATACATAAGCAAAATGACACACATCTTCTGACTGCCTAGAAAATCAAATTGGGCTCATTCAGCAGAGCTTCTCTCAACTGTGGGCACATGTGTATGCTTCAGGGAAGTTCTGATTACTCAGAATACAAACTTCCTCCTTCTTTGTCTCCAGTGAAATAGATGAAATAAAATACACCTTAAGGTGTGTGTGTGTGTGTGTGTGTGTGTGTGTGTGTGTGTGTGTGTGTGTCCTATAGCTCTTAGATACACATATACTTTGTTTATATTTTGGTGTGAGAGATGCACATAAAATTGTTCTTGATTAGAAATAGGCATATAGTAATTCTAAACAAATATAAAATTATTCCATTTACAAAATACAACTAATTTAAAAGAGATAGCTTTGGGCAAGAGGGGGTAAAAGTTTACTTTAAAAGAAAGCATGCTAAAAAAGCTTTCATAAAACTTTCATCTGTACCCACAAGAACTTTGATTTAGTGGTATAATTTTAGATACAGTAGACCTAGATTTCTTTGAAAACTATAAGTCAATAATATGTACATAATCATAGGATGATCATAATAAGAGTACACACACTAGGTATCACAAGACAACAGAGACTAGGAGTCTGATGGATTAGAAAGTAGAAAGTTGAGGTGGCCAGTGAGATGGCTCAGGGGGTGAAATGCTTCCTACTAAAGCCTTAGGACTTCAGTTTGATCCCCAGAATTCATGATACAAGAAGAAAATCAACAGTGGAAAGTTATCCTCTGACTTACACACACACACACACACACACACACACACACACACACACACACACACACAAATGATAACGATGATTAAAGTTGTCTTTTTTTAAAAAGAGAGTTATAAAATATGCCTAAGCACATAGTAACATGAAATAGTATTAAAATAAAGTATCATTTAAATAATTACACTTTTTAGTAAAATATATTTGTTTGAGCATTTATGTTACAAACATTTAACTTAACATAATACCCATTGGATTTCTTAATTAGTAAAAGTCTCCTAGTTGGAAATTTTATCACGACAAAGCTGTGGACACAGTGCAGAGCTCTATGCTCATTCATTAAGACAGCTGGATCACAGCATCCCTAGAGAAGGACACACAGCAAATCCAGGTGCCACCATGGTCCTAGCAAAGCCTCCTCCAAAGCTCTGGAGTCACTGACTTAACAGATGGCCAATGCCAGGTATGGTCTGCATTTGTTCAGTGTTTTAATCTAGTCTCAAACTTTGGATTTGGCAAAACTAAAACCACATTTGCCAAATACTTTCCTCTTAATTTCTAAGCCCATGTGTATTTTTCAGTGAAATTTAATCCATATGTTTCTTATTCTTTTATACTTAACTCATCAAATATTTTTCTGTAAGAGCCATTTGACGTTCAAAAGCTTGGTGAGTCTCTCTCTCAACTGGAGACATTTAGCTCTTAAGAAAATAACTAGAAAGTCTTAGCCTCTCCTTCAAAATAGGAAGCTGCTTTCTGCCAAGTGCCAGTGAATGCAATATGAACATTGCCTGTTAATCCAGTGCCAGAAGAACTAAATTTGATTGGAAATTATAACTGCACATAAGCATCCACTCTTTCTTAAAGTGGTTTCCTAAACATGTCCGTATCTAGACAAAGACAGACATATTTCAAATAAAATACAGTGAGCCTTGCTAATGCTGACCAGTTAGAGGAGCAAAGATGCTTTATTCAGCATTTAACATGGTGACTTTCAGCAAGCCCACCACTAGAAAATTAACAACTGGTGCTTATTTTCCCTCGAAGTCATTAGACTTCAGTTTTGAAACCTCATTTGAAGTGAATGCCAATAAATCATATTAATTATCAGAGGCTTAGAGTTACTTGCTTTATGGCAAATTTGTGTGTGTTTATACAGCATAAATTTATTCATAATTTTAATGTGTTATGAGATACATTAATACATACTTCCTAGTATTTTCTGATTTTATGTATTTTTAGAATACTTTTTTGGGAGGAAAATAAAAACATTGACAATTCTTAACATGAATTAACATATTGAATGTCAACATATAAAGCCAGCACAAACACACAAAATGAGTCCTTGGAGCAACTGAATAATCCACTATCACATTTTGTAATTCTTTGTACACCAATTACTCCTAACATATTTCACACTTGAGGCAGGTACTCAGTCTGTTCTTACTGGATTATACTAAGTTAATTCCAGTGAGGTAATTTACGAGTTACATTGTGATTACCTAAAAAATAATGGCATAGTAATTCTTATAAAATAAAGCTTTCTTGTCCACGTCAAATCAGTTTTTCCTCAGAAAATCACTTAGCGCCATCTTTCAATCAGTTTAGGCTCTCTGTCTTATCATGGCCATTGAGGTATAATTCTCATGGCAGTTAGCATAGTGTTTCAGAGGAGGAAAGAAAAAGATTATAGTTAGCACTTGTAATCAACCAAAAGGCATTGTTGACAAGCAAGCCAAGAGCTGAAATTTGTTGTGTGAAGCCTTACAAGCATAGGTAGGTAAGTAAGTACCCGTTAGGAGGAAATATCAGATTGGACCCCCAATCAAACCACTGGGTTTGATTTTGTTCCAGCTTCACAGTCTGAGAATTTGAAGCCAAAAGATGCCCCTACAGTCTTTTCTACTCAAAGTGACCAACAGTAACTCACTCGTTCAACAAAGAGAAAACAGAGTCTCCTCACAAGAGTTACTGCCATCTGGAATTTTCTCTTCCCTCCATAGCCTGAGCCAGTCACTAACTCACCGAAGGAGACTCACTCTCATATACTGTCTTATGTTAAGAAAACACATTAGATAAAATTTTCCCCCCATGTTTGTGTGTGTGTGTGTGTGTGTGTGTGTGTGTGTGTGTGTGTGTGTGTGTGTGTTCACAGGTGTGAAGGACATGCCTGGTATCATCCCTCAGGAACCGTCAACCTTTATTTTTGAGACAAGATCTCTGACTGGCCAGAAACTTCCCAAGTATGCTAAGCTTGCTGGCCAGACAGCACAGAGGTCAACCTGTCTCCATCTCCCCAACAGTGGGATTGGTAGCACACCCCTCTGCCTGTGTTTCAGGCTGTTGTTGTTGGGTTGTTGCTGTTTTGTTTTGTTTCCATGTAGGTCTGAGAGCTAAAATTCATGTCCTCATGTTTGCAAGACTGGCACTTTACCTGCTCAGCACCTCCAGACTCCAGAGCTTTCATGTCAAACCATGACATTGTTTATAAACAATTCTGTTCTTAATAAAATTATACTAGTGTTCTCAGGTAATACCTAACATGTATCATATGAGAAAAGAGATTTTTACCAGTTGTTAAAAAGAAAACAAGGGCAAATGGAAAAGATTCCAGAAGACCTGAACTGCTTTAGAGCAATAAAAATGCCAGAATTGATCAGGAAAAAAAAAACCCAATGATCTGTGCCATTCATTCATGTCAGAGACAGATCTAGATGTGAGTTTGGAGTACACCTGTCTAGTCAAGAGTAGAGACAGGGCCCAGGATGACCTCTTCTCATTAGACTACTACAGAACTAGTGGTCATAGAACCAGGTCACAGTTTCCAGAATATTCCAAATGTCCAGAAGCTGACTCAAGGAAAAGGTGTGCCAGTTTTTTATACTTTGATAATTCATCCAAAGCTACATAGCTTCCCTCCAGATTACGTGCCGTGGCCTTTGCAGTCAACAGGGAAGCCCAACTCTCAGGTGGGACAGAAAAGAAAGCTGATGCTCATTAGATACTCACGACACACAGCAGTGAACTCTCTCATTTCTCCAAAAGTATAACTGTGTGAACTAAGTATTATTCTAAGTTAAAGACCTGAACTATCATTCCTAGATTCACAAAATCCATGAACCTATCAGGAAACCAAGGCAATGTGCACTATGTTTTCTCTGTATCCTGTTGCCCCCTTTGAACACTTCCACAGAGACCTTCTCACAGTGTCATGTAGGGAATGCAGATTCTTGGACAAAATGAAAATGTGAGGAGCAAGATTACTCCCATGGTCAGCTTCTTTTATTTTTGTTTCTTCCCAAGGAAACTAAGTTATGAAGCGTGGAATACTTTGGTAGAGTTATGAAGTGACAGAAGAAGCTCAAATAGTCTGGTCTTAATTCATTATGACAGCACAGATTTTATTAGTCAAGGTCATTACAATCATCCAATGTTTGCATCAAAATCTTGCACTGTTATGACAACCATTTTAAAGTACTGACTCCTGTATCGTGGCTTAGACATGATAAATTCCCACTTGCAGAAGACATCCAGCTGGTAAGACAAGTTCAGCGGCCAAAGGATGCTTCATAACTCCCACATCTGGTCTAGGTCTCCAGCCACAGGCCCATTGCTAACTTTAACCCACTTTTAAAAGAATTGGTATTAACTTTTTCCCAGAAGTGAGACTGAGGTTTTTACCCCTAAGAAATTTGTAATCTGGTTTCACAGATAGGGAAAATGCCTTACGTTCATAACGAGTCTTTTCTTTCTCAATGATTTGATATCATGAAAAAATTTAGATGGTTAAAAAATAAACTAATTCAAAGATATTTGGCTTATTTTAAATATCCATTCTCTGATTTTTTCCCCCTGGAGTTCTGTCAAGAAAAAATCTTCAGAAAATACTTAGCTTCATCTAGCTTCAAATCAAACCAATATAAATAATGGGTAGAATTACTCACCTGCAGGGACTGCCATCCCAAATTTCCTGCTGCTGACTCTGTAACCATGGGCATGACTGGTGTATTTACTGGAGGCAGTATATACCGCATAATGTTCCTCAAAACCTCATCTAACGAATGCAATATGATAACCACTCAGGTGCTACTGTGACGTAAAGGATATATTACAATTTCACCCAATTCAAACAGGAAAAAAATGTGAAAAGCAGTAGACCTTAATGGACGTGTGCTCTAAGCAAATATGTTGCCTGTTCTACCGAAGTTATATAGAAATTATCCCAAAATGAGGACAGCTCTGTGGCATACACATTCTTTTAGAACCATGGCATGGTTTTTTTTTCCTTTTACCTGTTTTTTCCAATATCCTTCCATGGGTCATTGCCATGGAGAACATGCTTGTCATTCAGAGAAAAAATGTAACAGTGTGGATTTCTGCCTGGACAAAGGTGGAGCAAATCTAAGAGATGACCGTTTTTTCTGGGGGGGTGGGGGGAGATGCTGGGTGTTACACCACATGTTCTGACCGGATCTAGCAGATATGTTTTGTATCAGCAGAAAAAGACACAGTACACTGAGCCAGTAAGAAGGCTCAGTGCGTAAAGGTGCATGCTGTGCAAGCCTGACTGCACCAGCTTGATCCCCAACCCGCTTTTAAAGGGCCACATGCAGGAGAGGAGAGGTTGCAGCCCCAGCACTCCTATGTAAGATGGTAAGTGTAGACAGAATTGGCTGGAAGTTTGCAGACCAGATATCCTGAAGAATACAGCACAGGGGCAGAAATAATGGGGGGGGGGGAGAGAGAGACAGAGAGAGAGAGAGAGAGAGAGAGAGAGAGAGAGAGAGAGAGAGAGAGAGATCCTGGCTCAAAAACCATTAGGAAGGGGAAAACCAACTCCTGAAAAGTGCCTTCTATCCTCTAAAAGTGCACTGTAGCAAGAAGGAGCTGGCTCGCTCTCTATTTCTCTCTCCCTCCCACTCCCTTTGTCTGTGTCTCTCCTGCGCCCCCTCCGAGGAGCATGATATAGACGCAGTAACTCAGTAAAGAGAAGTGATTGACAACCATGCATGAAGATAAGAGGTTGTATTTAGGCTCAGTGCTCCTTCCTTCTGAAACCCCTCGACATGATTTTGCTGATGCAGAAGCTGAGGCCAAGTGCCTTCCCAGCATCCCAGGACTCGCGGGACTGACCTAGAGCCATTTCCAGATCTTCAAGAGGAAAAGAAAGGCCTTGTATAGCATAGCTGGCGCTGAGCAGTCATGAGCAGCGTGATGGCACACTTCCAGAGAGACAGCCAGCACAGGATCCC
Source organism: Acomys minous (assembly GCF_964271855.1). NCBI lineage: Eukaryota > Metazoa > Chordata > Mammalia > Rodentia > Muridae > Acomys > Acomys minous. Next base: position 10,377,654 of record NC_140499.1, on the reverse strand, counting down.
GAACCAAAGAAAATGATTCACACGTGGGCCAAAAACGGTAATTCACTTTTTAAAAAATCCCACAGTTAGCTTTAAAAATAGAATTAAAATGATACCCATGAAGAAGGAGGAAGAGGAGGAGAAGCAATGCCAGAGAAATATAAATACCCTCATCAAATGTACCTGGCTTTTTACTAATGTTATAATATACATTTTAAACACCAAAGAGTGTCAAAACATTGTAAGAAGTTGGTCATCCCTTTTCACTTTGTGAGTAATATTTGGGAATGGGATGAAAAATAATAATGGCCTCCAGGGGATGCTTAGGAATGAGGTAATTTGCATGCTTCTTCCAGCTAACGTTGAGTGTGTCTTTCTCCTTTGCCAGGATAATTTTAAGTTGTTGGCATCAAAACTGAAAAGTCTCCGCAAAGGTTGATCAATCCCCTGGTGCCGCTCTGTATTTATGTCAGTGTGACAGGTCATCCTTGCAGTCTTACAATGGGCTAGTCAGCCATTCAGCCCTCAGAGTTTTATACAAGGCTTCATTGAAGAAGAGCCTAACCTTCTGGGTCGACCAGTGTTTTAGACTTTTAGAATCTAATTCTTCCAAAGTTAGAGCCATAGCAGCTCAGCCAAGAAGGAATAAAATGGTCACTACCCTAGAGAAATCTGATGGTCATGTCTATTCCCTCTTCCCCTTCTGTTGTGTACCATTTTGGCCTTTCTCTTCCATCAACAAGTAAATTTTGCAGACAAATGCTTCTGCTCCCATCAGAGAGGTACCCCATAGTGTGTGTGCCAGTCTAAGCTTAACTTCATATATTTTTCTACAAGAAAGTAACCATTCCATGTCCCAAATACCAGGTGAAGCACTGAATTACAAATGGATAGATTTCAGGGGGAAAAGTATGACAAATATATTAGACCGGAATTTTTGAAATGCAGAATTTATCACTGAAAGTATGTCAAAGTTAATTTACTTATAGAAACTGTGTTCTTACAGTTTGAAAGTGAGACCTCAAACTGTGAAACCAGTCACTCCACTCATGTAGATGGTTGCTGTACCCATGAAGTATCAACAACATGGCTGCCTGGACAAGATCTGAGCAGGGATTACACCAGGGGACCTGCTAGGATGGAAGAAGGAAAGCTTACAGGGCCTCAACCGTAGACAACTATGGGTAAAGGAGGATTTCTGAGAGTGGACGATGAGGTCTTCTCCAGGGAAGAACCCTTCAGCTAGCTCTGCTGTCATATACATACAGGTATACAGGTAACATTATATGGACTGAGGAGGTTGTATTTATGTATTTAGGTGTGTGTGTGAGAGAGAGAGGGGGGGGTTGGAGAGAGAGAGAGAGAGAGAGAGAGAGAGAGAGAGAGAGAGAGGCGGTTGGAGAGAGAGAGAGGAGAGGGGGGAGAGGGAGAGAGGGGGAGAAAGAGGGAGCAGAGGGAGAGAGAGAAGGAGAGAGAGAGGGAGGGAGAGAAGGAGGGGGAGAGGAGAGAGAGAGAGAGAGAGAGAGAGAGAGAGAGAGAGAGAGAGAGAGAGAGAGAGGACAATTACAGAAAAAAGAAGCCATGAATTTGAGAGTGAGCAAGGGGTAATACACGGGAGGAATTAGAGGGAGGAGCGGGAAGGGAGTAAACAATGTGATTATACTTTCAAAAATATTATTTAAAACATATAGTACAACCACAGCTCCGGTGCAGCTACTCTGCCTCCTGAGTCAACTGTCTCACTGAAGGTGGCTTAGCCATCCTCGCTCTATCCCCCGCGGAAGCTGTCCTGGCCACCTCCCGGAGATGTCGCTGCTTGGGAGAGCTCTCATTGTACAGTTCTCAATGCTCTAGTCCGGAAGCAGCTCACCTTTCAGACAGTGCTTCCAGGATCAGGGCTTCCTTTCTCATAGCTCTGCACACACCCATGTCCAGGAGGAGAAGGTGACGACGAAGTCAGCGGTGTTAATCAGAGCCACCACTACATCAAGATCCTGTCACCAAGACTTATTTAGTACCTTCACTGCCCCCCAAAGACCTTTGACCCCATCAAATCATATGAGAGCATTTAAGATGAATAATCTCAACTGTTATCTGTATTCTCCTAAGAGCCTTCCCACTGTACTGTGCATTTTATCTCATTTAACTGTTAAAATACTGAATGCCGCAGCCATTTCAAGTATTCCTCTTTCACAGATGAGACTGAGGTCACATGCTAAATACTGAAATGTGGTATGTAAGAGTTTGCATCTCACGACCTTCAGCTTATAAAACTCTGAGCTCAATGCTTAGCTGCTGAAGCTGACACTGTCCTCTATCAGCCACTTGCCTAATGACTTGTGTCATATTTAACAAAGAGTGCAGTGAGTCAAGACAGCTAAAGCAAAAGCCAAGAGGAAGGCAGCCTATCGTTTCTTACTTGCATGTTTCTCTTTCTTTCTTCTTAACTGATGATTATCTTGTACAGGGATGACATGAGCAGTCTTGGTTACATTGCAAAAGACTGTGGTTCAATCTCTTCCTACATGACTTAGGATAGTGACACTCACTCAATCTTACGTTACCCAACATGTTGGCTTGAAGTTAAGGCCTAAGAAGATTTTATGCTACCCTTAGGATTTTATGGTTCTATGGCTCTACTTGTTTTCTTGCTGCTAAATATTCTGCACTTATCAGTGAAGGTCAAAGTTATCCCAGGAGACACTGACTAAATACACTGAATGCACAGTGTGCTGGCTACAACTGGGATAAAGACTATGGAGTACGTATGGCCAGAATCTATTCTTCACAGCACACTGTGACTCCTTGGTCAAGTTATCTAACGTGTTTCTGTCCTAGTTTCCCTTTATGAGAAATTAACGAGGCTGTGAATGTAAAATGTTCAGATTAGGGACTGACACAGGCAAATACTAAGTATTGTCTGTTAGGTCAAAAAACAGTATTGAAATGAAAACACTAATCTGTATTTTTAGTTGGTATTGGCATTGATAAGGTTCTGTGTCTTTGTTTTTAAATTATATTGGATTATATAAACTTAGTCCGCCAAAATATTCAGTCATGTTGGTTCAGAATTTTGGTTAGCTAAACCAAGCATTGCGGTTCATGTCTACATACCTAGCACTTCTGAGGCTGAGGCAGGAGAATCATAAGTTGGAGGTTACCCTGGACTGGACAATAAGGCTCAGTCACAAACAATTTATGTATTTCAGCTCACAAACTGATGAGACATCAATTTGATAACTGCCATTCCCGCACCACAGCCATTGCAAAAATTTATCGTGTTGTGAAATTCTCTTAATGTTTTATACTCAATCACCAGAGTTCTAAAGAACTGAGGTAAAAACTAACTAAGAAGATGGATCTGCAGTGATATGTTCAGCTTCATTAAAAAGGCACGGGGTTCTGTGTGCTTGCCTTAGAAATAAAACTTAGCTCTTCCAGGTGGTTCTTGGTTCCAGCTGTTCTCCTGGGGGCCTACAATGGCAGACCAGCAATCTTCTCTCTCTCTCTCTCTCTCTCTCTCTCTCTCTCTCTCTCTCTCTCTCTCTCTCTCTCTCTCTCTCTCCCTCTCTCTCTCTCTCCCTCTCTCACTCCCTCCCTCTCTCTGTCACTCACTCTCACTCTTTCTCTTCCCTGCTCTTTATTTTTCTTTCTTTCTTCTTCATTTGGCTTTGTACTGTGGTTGCAAATGGTGTCCCTGCACTTGGTTAAAGCTGTGAAAAGTCAGCCCATCCTTCCCTTGTTCTTTGGCTTCACGCTAAAGTAGCCTTCACAGCAAAGAACAGCATGGGTTGATCAGACTCCACTCTCTGCACAGATTCCAGCCTGGTGACAGTCTCCTAAGTAGCTGCATGCAGAGATTCATTGTGCCCTTGTTAACATCTACACTTGTCAAGGGCGATGGTGTTTGTTGGAATAAAGTCTTTTGTTTGCTGTTTCAATTTCTTGGTCAATATAGAAACTTTGGTGAGAGATAAAAGGACAGTATTCTACATTTCATTACAGAAGAAAGAGATCTCAAGTAGTTGTCATATGTCAATGAATGCTTTAAAAATATCCTCAGGACAGTTATTTGAGTAGTCATAGATAAAAAGATAGCACTTACTATGTGTCTGAATTCAGTGTCCTTGTTGAGCCTGATCAGTGCATAGAAATGACACACGAAGGGAAACGTGCTCATTGATTCCCTGGATCCTGAGTCCTTTTTACTCCAGGCTGTTTATTTATCCTATTTGAAATCCCAGTTATATAATAAATGTGCCTTTCAAGAAGTCCCTTCATAACCTCTGTCTGCCTAAGAGCAAAATAATCGCAAATTTGCATCATTATAAGTGGCCTAGGTCTTCTAGAAGAAAAACATTTTTTTAAATTTTTTTCTTACTAGATTCGATTCATTGTCTTTGGGTTTTATCCAATAACAAATGTATACATGGGTGACTATATTAGCTGTCTATAATATCAAATTATTCATAGGAGATCTTCAAAGTTGCTATAAGATTGCCACAGCTAACTTTCTTTTTTTTTGTAATTTGTTTTTATGTATGTGTTTGTGACTGTATGTGTATATGATTTACATGCATTTGTGTATGTATATACATGCATGTATGTATGTTTGTATATGTGTGAGGGGCTGTGTGTACATATGTGATTGTGTGTGTTGTGTATCTGCTCAAATGAGTTCAGGTGCTCTTAGAAGCCAGCAGTAGCATCAGATTCTCTTGGAATTAGAGCTCCAGATATCTGTATACCACCCAGTGTGACAGTTATAACCTGAACTCAGGTCTTCTGCAAGAGAAGTACAAGCATCTATCTTCTAAGCCATCTCTCTAGATCTAGATTTCTCTTAACTGCATGACACAGATCAGGAAAAAAGAACAGGAGAACAAGGCCCTCTGAATCAACTGAGAAAGGCTCATATAAACTCATAGAGACTGAAGCAACATCTATAGACCTAAGCTGAGAGCATGTGTGTGTGTGTGTGTGTGTGTGTGTGTGTGTGTGTGTGTGTGTGTGTGTAGGATTAGGTCTCTGGTTCTTGTGCCTACTCTTGGGGCTCTTTTCCTTCTGTTTGGTTGCCCTGCGCAGTCTCATTGTGATGGTTTTGGTTTTATCTTTTTATATCTTATTTTGCTGTGTTTGCTTGTTATCTCCCAGAAGCCTGATCTTTTCTAATGGGACAGAAAAGGAGTGGATCTGGATGGAAGGGAAGGTGATGAAGGACTGAAAGCAATAGAGGGAAGGGAAATGTAATCGAGATATATTGCATGAGAAAAGAAATCTACGTTCAATAAACAAAGAGAGAAAGACAGATGCGGCATAGAGTTCATGGTTCTAAATGCTTGCCGGGCAGTGCTCACTTTGTGACACAGAAATCAATTTGGAAAAGCACATTCCTGTTCTAATAAGAGGCTCTCCCTACTGTCACAAGCTCTGAGGAAACCATCTGAAGATATATTGATTACTCCTAGTATTTGTAAGAAATGCACTAGCCTGACCTTCATACAAATTGAGTCATTTGATCATCAAGTATGTTTTATGTCTACCAATGGCTGCCCCTGATTTAGGAATCAATGGGTACCACTGAGGTAAGAAGCATCTCTGGAGGTTACACTCTAACTTCTCACAGAAACAGCTCAAGTTTTAAACATAAGCCAACACTAACACTAACCAAGGGCCTTTTGCTAACATCAGTGTGATGGTTTGAATGAGTGCAGCCCACAAAGGCTAGTCCACAACTGGTAGAACAATTTAGGAAGGATTAGGTTGTGGCCTTTCTGGAGAAAGTGTATCACTGGGGCTGTCTTCGAGATTACTAAAGCCTAGTTCCCAGTTAGTTCAACCTGCCTTGTGCCTGTGGGTCAACACGTAAGGTCTCAGTTACATCATGGGTCCAGCCCCATGCCTGCCTACAGCCATGCTCTGTGCCATGATGGCTAGGACTCTAACCTTCTGAAACTGTAAGCTTCCAATAAACTCTTTTTTCTGTAAGTTGCCTTGGCCACGATGTCTAATCACAGCGATGGAGAAAGGACTAAGACAAAGAGTGCTCCTGATTTCACAGCACACAGAACCCTTTCTTCTTGGTGCTTGATAATTACTGCAAGAGAATAGATCTTTGTGTTCAAATGCCCTTGCTGGCCAAACTTGTGTGAAAGCTCGGCTAAAATGCTTCCTGTGGATGTTCCTTGACTCATTGTGCAAGTGGTTTCATATGATGCAAGATGCTTTCAAGATCCCAAGAAAAGATTATCTCCAGCTTCCCCACTTGAGTCCTACATAAGTTGCCTTGTTTCCTGGACCAGTTGACCTTGGATGAGGGCATGTGATTCAATGTAACAAATGGGAAAGGAGCAGGAAGGGAGGCTAAGGACCCTGCAGGAAGTAGGGACTAGCTGGCAGAAGCCATAAGACAAATCTATACGGTGTGGCCCAATTCTCCACTACCTGGACCCTGTCAGGGTGAACTTAGACATCTTGAGTTTCCAATAACTTCCTGGCCTTGAACTCAACTGACCAGCACCGCATACTGAGTAAGTTACAAATGTTGTGTTACATCATGAGGTTTTTCTGTTGGGAGTCTGTGAAGGCACCTTCCATTGGCTACTCGAATTAATACCATGACTGGAAAACTAATTTGTTTTGGCCTTGCTACAAAGAGGGATGTGTTGCATTGGAGGCAAGAGGTAAAGTTAAAAGCATACAAGGATGCTGGACAGCTCTGTCAGCACTGGGCCCTGGGCACAGGCTGGAGCACAACACTCCTGAGCCCCACCTACCTGTCTCTTCTCACTGATGCTTTGTCCTGCCTGTCACCTGGGAACCACTCTGAGCCTGCAGTCCTTATTCCTGCTCCTCAGAATGAAAGACTTCAGGCCATATGCTATTGGTGGAAATCTCTTCCTTAGACCATATACAGAGTAGACTGCACATGCAAACACGCAGTCACGCACATGCTCACACACATACATGCACATGTGTGCACACACACACACACACACACAGATTGTGAAATATTCTTCTACATACCAACATAATTTTGAAAGATTTAGAGAAATGTTAGCTCTAGATGCCAATTTACTAAGTGAGTGAGAATTAAGCACAATTCTGAGTTTCCTGTCTTAAAGTATAAACTAGTGAATGTGAGCAGATTTTTTAGTAAAATATTTGGTGGGGGGGGGGTGGCGCATTGGGAATCAACTCATGGCCTTGTATATGCTAATCAGTCACAGAACCACTAGGTTGCATCCTTGCCCTGTAAGTGGAAATTAGATTATCAAACAGTAATAAAGACCATTTATATGAGCTATAAACAGGGTCATGTCTCTTGTTCAGTCACGCCGCTCCCCTTACTTCAGCAGGAAGGAACTGGAAACAAATATGAAGAAAATAAAGACCTAAGGGAACTCTTACTTTGCAACCCAAACTAGCTTTATTTCCTTTCAATATTGCAACATATACATTGTTTCAGTAGAAAGATAACAAATAAAAATCATGTGTATCCATCCTGAAAGAAAGCTATGCTCCAGAGCAATAGTGAGAGTAGATGATGAAATAATAAAATGCACTTAAAATGTTCATTACTAGACTGGTAGGATTGTTGTTGCTTTTACACAGGGAAGGCTCAGTTATTAATCCGCTGGACTTAAGTTATGGCACTAGCATTAAACCCTGTCATCGAAGTACACTACGAGTTTACACTTAGCTTCCAAGTCCTGGGATGTTACAGTTTAGATCAGAAATGGCCACCAGGCTTTCTCTTGAAAGCTTGTTCCTCAGATATGAATGCTGTGCCTGGGAGACTAAGCACTCTGTAGGAGGTAGGACCCAGAGGCAGAAGTAAGTCAGTAAGGATGACACCATAGAGGTTATAGCCGTACCCTGCGGGCTGCCCCAGCTCCTTCCCTCTGTTTCCTGATCCATCATGAGTTAAACAGTCACTGCTGCATTCCCACCGTGATGGTCTGAATCCCTCTGAAAATGGGAATCTCACATAGAACTTCCTCCTTTTATGTTGATTTGTCAGATATTACAGTCACAGTGACACCAGAGTAATTAATATGCCCCAGAAATATTGAGTTTAACACGCAGTGTGGGAAAAGATTGTGTTCTTTTATTCTTTTTTCCTACAATAGTGGGGTTTTTTTTTTGTTTTTTGTTTTGTTGTTGTTGTTGTTTTGTTTTGGATTTTTGTTTTTGGTTTTTGTTTCTGTTTGTTGTTTGTTTGTTTTGCCTTGGCCTTTGGGGAGGTCAGAGGCTGGTCTCTATTTTTTCTATAACTTTCTTCAGAACTGGAAAGTACACAGTTTTCTCTCTTTGTTTAATTCTCAGCTCTTGTCTTCCTCATCTATGTCTTGGCTGCCCTGTGCTTTTATTAAAAGCTGAATCAATGGCTTTTATGGACATGCTCATGTTTTACAATAAGTTTTTAATAAATAGTAAAGTATGAAAAACAAACATTTTATTTTTACGATTCTCCAGTTCACATGAAATCATGGACCTTTAGGAGCAAAGGAGGCTTGGAATTCTTTTAATCCAGTGCCCTTGTTAGGAGACAAGGAAGCAGAAATTGGTTAACTTACCTAAGACCCACTGATAGGAGGGACATTCCCCTTGCATCTTGCCACTCCTTTTTATTTAGAGACATACCTGTGTTTCAAGTATAATGTCTAAATCAAGTGGAAATCTAGATTAGCTTATTTATTTTGCACGAGTTTCTGAAGCTTTCTACGTAAAAGGTGATTAAACCTAATATGCTCTAGGGCCCACCCTCCTCCTTCCTGACAACCAAGAACTGGTCCTTTCCACAAACTATTGCCCAGGCGGCTGCCAAGAGAAAAGCCCTGATGCCCAGGACTCCTGTCAGGAGCCCAGCTGGGGACTGTGTTCGAGGCTAACTGTTGCCCTGTGTGTTACCATCAGGATCTCCCCCCATGAGGCTATGCTTAGCCAGCAGCAAAAGAAAGAAAACTTGCAGAAAGATCCACCTCAGCTGAGAGGAAGATGCCCTCAAGCTTTGTCCCAGACTACGATGTGCAGAATAAGCTGTGGCTTCCCTGTGCTGCTCACTCTAAATCACTTCTTCATGATGGAGTGGTTACCAGGGTGATGCTGGACACACATGGGTCGTGTTGTGGCTGATGTATGGACCCTCTTCATGGGCTCTACACTGATAAGACCTGGCAGGTCAGCATGACAGAATGCAGAGGCGAGGGGGTGTCCATGCCATGCAGGTAGCCCGAGGTGGTCTCCACAGAGACTCTGTGTCCCGAAACTCAATATATTCCCAGTACCCTCACTCTACAGCCAGGACATACTAAAGAACATTCCACAATCTCTAATATAAATGCCAATATTAGAGTCTCTAACTGAAAAAGGAGTTTACAAGCTTGACTATCAAGCAACTTCAAAGAGATTCAGATTGGCAAATCTTGTCAGGAAGTTAAATTTGAGACTAGGAGAGAAGGGAGATATGACATCAGAAATCTGGGACCCTTAGGTCTTTGGCAGGCCCTGAGCATAAGGGAACATAGTAACAAGAGTCAATTAACGAACAATGCGTAGGAAGGCGACTGCTTCAGGGATAGCCTAACAAAAGGGCATGGGCTCGTCCCTCAGCACTAGGACACTGTTTCATGGGCAACAAGTTTAGGTTCTCTCTGCAGCTCTTTCCCTCCACCAGGAAAGCCCGGTGGAGCTCTGCTGGGCTGAGCAGTGATTACAGAAGCGTAGGTCAGTAACCCTGGGCTGAAATGCCTCTCTCAGCAGCCAGAGAGATACTAATGGATTTTTGTGTCCAGGATCCACTTGAGGAATCTCCTTGTTATAGTCAGAGTTTACCACCTATGTACTGTCAAGAACAAAACTACCCACAGGGAGCAACAGTTACAGAATGGGAAAGCTGCCAGTCAGAAACAAGGTCAGTTGTCTGGCATCATCACTTTCTGGATTCTCCGCACCATATTCAGAGATCTCTAAACTGTCCACTATCAAGAACAGAAAGCACCCAGGCAGAATCCCGGTGAAGAGGGAACCTAGCTGCTGTTCTGGTGACAAGGGTGGGATTGTGTTTGTTAAATTATTCTTCTAATTATCTTCTACTTAAATCAACATAAGTGAAAGGATGGGCAGAAACCAACCCAGCATAGACAAGAGCACCACCAATCTCAGAACTAATGGGAGATTGGCAAATAAACCCTCATTGGCATGGCTCATGACTGCATCCCTTAGTGAAGTCAGAAGAGGGTTTGCTCACTTCCCATGGGGAAGACCTGAATGACAGGGTCTTCAATCACTCAACATGGGTTGTGACAGGGCTTCAGAAGGCTCTGAAGTCCCTGCATCCATTTCAGATATGTGGCAAGTTGAGCAAATGGTTTGCTACTGACTTTGACATCCTTAAGTGACTTTTGTTATCATCTCTCTGCATGCCTGGGTGGAGCCCTATCAGGGTTCACTGCCAAGCTTACGCGAAGTCAATGGGAACAATGGCACCACTGTCTCGCTGAACAGGAAAGCGGGCACACAAGACAGGGGCAAGAACCTCCAAGTTTGCCTTTCATTACCTCACACATATGATGCAATCAGCATGAATTGTCCAATATTATATGTGTGGAGGTTTTAGTATCAGTAATTTGAGGGAAAAGCTATTACATAAAAAAAAAAAAATAGCATAGCGCATGATACTCCCGTGACTCTCAGTAATTTATTAAGTTTAAAGAAAGTTGAGAATACATAAGACACTGCCTGTCCAATGCCAGTTCTTCTGCTTTCTATCTTGGCAATAAATTAGTTTTCTTCAGAGCATTGTAAAGAGAGAGGAGAAAGAAAGAAGATAGACATGGATGGGGTGATGAAGAGAGAGGGAAAGGTATGGAAGAAATGAGGGAAAGAGTGGACCGCATTTCCCAGCCTGCCCCGCGGCTGAGCCAGTTCTATTCGGATAGAGGGAAACAGTTGCAATCTTCACTGGTCGGAATCTCCAAGCAAAGAAGTTCAAAAGTGACTGTTTAATGAGCATGAGCTCTGCTTGTCACCCCTGATCTTTCTCTTGCTTCAAATGTGTGTAGGATGGCTGCCAGCTGGCAACCATCTTGAAAGCACGTGTAGTTGCATGAAGATCACACCTAGTGACAACACAGTAGGAGTACAGGATTCTGGGCTCCTGAAAACACCATCTTGGCAGCTGGTTGCCAGTGTCTGCCTCTTTTGTACCTTAAGCCAATATTGTAAGGGTCTGTTCCGGTTATAGCTATACAGATACAAAGACAGGTGGAGCGCGCTGGCTTGAGACACAGTCCCTAGTCCTTACCTTTGTTTGAACATTAAAAACACGGGCAAACTCGATTTCTCTCTCGGGACCTTGGTTCTCATCTCTATGAATTAAACAAGCAGGTCAATTTCCGTTTATACTTGTGATTGTTTAATAATAATAATAATATTCTTAAATGCTCATGTCAAAAGGAAATAGTGGATTTGGACTTGTGTGTTTTCAAAATAAAAGAAAAATAAGAGAGAGAGACAGACAGACAGAGAGAGACAGAGAGACAGAGGCTTTAGATTCCACAAAGCAACAGATGAAACTTCAGAGAAGAGTCAGTCAAGACAAACATGACATAATAAATATGGCCATTGGAAGAAGTCAGCTGGGCATGGTGCATATATTTACCGTTCTAGCACTCAGGGAACTCACCAGTTGGAAGCCAGCATGGGAATGTGCAGACAGACCGAGGGAAAAAAGAGGGAGAATGTTAGGAGGAAGAAAACATGAAGGAGAGGAATGAGACATATTAAAAAAAATAAGGAAATGGAAGAGTAGGGGTAGGGAAGGGAGGATAGAGGAAGAAAGAAAGAAAGAAAGAAAGAAAGAAAGAAAGAAAGAAAGAAGGGGAGGGAGCCCAAGTTTAGAGGCCCAAACCTGAAATGTTGCAACAATGACAGAAAAATGGGGTATAATAATTATAACCATAAAGAACATGAAAATTCAAGCTCACACTTATGGTAAAGCATTAAGCTAAAAAAAAAAAAAGTGTTGAAAACCTAAGTTTGAACAAAACAAGACAAGATAGCAAAATCTTTTCCTAATTTTAATACTTTCTTATAATACTTCATTCATGCTAGGAAAATAATGACAATAAATTGAGTCCCTGGCCCCACACTTAAGCACTCATTTCACACAGAGTGCAAGGAAAGTCGTCAGCTTCCTATAAAGGTGGTCAGTAGTGTGGCATGGCTGCTGGGCAGCACCATGGCATCTCACTGTCCCGTTCTAGAACTTATTATAATTCATATTAGCCATAAGCTGCTTACTTCCGTCTATGAGATGTCCAGTAATGAAAAAGTTCAAGTTTACAGATAAACACCACTCTGAGGCTCACAAGACTTTCCAGTCTGCACACTAGCGAGGAAAATGAGGAATTAATGATACAAACTTGAATGTGTATCATAAAAGTATTGTGCCCTGCAATAGCAACCAATCAATTATTATTCCATCTGCAAAGATCGAGAAATTATATGTCTTATAACGTCTGCACAAAGTCTCCACATTTCTGCCTGGCAAGTCTCCACCTCCTGTGCCCTTTAAGCAAACTGAAACAAAATCATCTGGGATGGAAAAAAAAAAATCCTTGATAGGCCTTTCGAGCTAACCTTGTGAAAACAGATATATGTCCAAGTTTATGGCGACAAACAGTGTTATTATCTTTCCTCCTCTAATATTTAACCAGTCTAAACATTCAGGGGAAAATGTTATCTGAAATCCAGCCACTTTATAGACATTCGCCTGGTCTTCTTTTGACGACTAGCCCAGCTTTGCTCACAAGTATCTCAAACACTTATTTGAAAAGGCTTTCTCAAGTGGGTAGACAAACAGGACAAGTGTTCTTTAGCAATCCCTGCCTCTAAGCCTCCAACGATGCTATCTTCTTGTACTTTAGTGAAGGCAAAGATAAATATGGTCTGTGCCATGCCCAGCTGTGTTGTTCTTGAGCTAGGGAATTCACAAAAGGAAAATTCTAAATCATGCATTTATCAGTGGCCAGCCTTGGCAAAACAAATAGATTTTAGTCTCTTGAGTTTGTTTCAATAAAAGATTAAATGTCAGTAGTGCGACATACTACACTCAACATACTTGTGAATAGTCAAAGCCTGGGGGAGGCCCAGCTTTTTACAGGCATTACCTACCGAACACATGCCCACGATATGTATACATCCTCCCATATTGTCTACGAAACATTCAGTCCTGAATTAATAATTAGCCTTTACAAAACATGTATTAAAATGCAGCAGATACCAGTGCTTCCTTAGGAATGTGAGGTGGGGAGATAGGTCGCGGGGCAATGTACACGCTTGGATTTCATATATGGATGGATTCAATGAGTAAACATCAGAGCATGCGGCCTAGAAGAGTCACAGCAAGGCTCTGCCTTGTCAAGGACTTCTGTGGGGAGGAAAGGGATGTCATGGCGTCTCACCTCACTCATGAATAATGCCTTGCACCTGTATATGAGATTATTCCCAGTGCACACAAAACCCCCTCTCTTTGTTTACTTTCGTGTTCTGACTCTGTTCCTAGGTGGCCAGGCTGCCATTCTGCTGCCCTCCTTGTCTCAGTTAATGTGCCATGGCATGCTGAAGGCTCTGTCTACTCAACAGCGCATTAGTTAATGATTACAAGAGAGCTGGCGTCCCTGCACCACACTTCCAACACGTTGAAAAAGATTGCTTTTTCTCCCTCTCCTCTGCCCTTGGGTATAGCTTTGTTTTAAAATGTCGTGCTATATCTTTTCTTTTTAAAAGACATCATCAGTTAGCCAATATCCTCATAGCAAATTCTGAGTATGCTGGAGCTAGTGTTAGAGTGAAGGCTGAACTTATCACAGCAGGGGCAAGGCATGCTGGCAGTGTGACTCAACAGTGAAACCTACATCCAGGTTCATCACGGCAGATGACTCCCTTATATTCCTGGCAGCCTTTTGCCAGTTTAGAACTTGCCTCTTCATTTGATTTAATATCCTGCTCAGTAACATCTGCTTGAGTTTATGATCTTAATCTGATCTCACTTAGTTCTAGGGAAATTCAGGTATCAATTGTCTCTGGCACCAAGTATGTCTTTTGGTGCCTCTAGCACCCAAAAGCTAACTATCTATCTCTTTGGGATGCCCTCTAATTATGTGAACATTTTTCCTTCCCAGACTTAACCTGGACTTTAAAAAGTAACTGGGTTTTTGTTATAACATGCCTTGTCTTCAAATGGGTTCAAAAATTTTTTACCTCAATCATGCCTAAGTAGCAGCTTAACATGCATGCATGTATGCGCGTGCACACATGCATGCATGCACACATGCACACACACACAAACAAACACACACACACATGCTATAATATTACATTTCAGTTGACCCAGGGAATAGGTATGGTATGAAGTATCCTTACAGATTCCTCTTTAAAGAAATCATTTTGTGTTTTGTATTCACCTATGACCAATGAAAATGAACAATAGATAGTGATTTTGAACTCATTGGCCACAATGAGTTCAAGCCAAAAGTTGGGTATTAAAATCTGAATAATAACTAGCAAGTCTCTTATACTATAAGTTGGTATCTAGTGATCTAGGTAGCTACCCTGAGCTTACAAAATCTTCAGCAGAGAACAGGACTAAGCAAACAAGAACGAAATGAACGCTACACACAGGATCTGATTGCTCATCTTCAAATGACTGAATCCTACCATGTAGAAACATCACAGGTCCCATTTATATATGCAAATATATGTGCATAAATTAACTGCATTATGTGTCAAATCACAGTTTGAACTTTACATATGGAAACATATTTTTCTCAAGTATTAAGCTTCGTACCAGTGTCTGGTCATACACTGAGGCTTTGAAAACATACCTTTTCAAAAGTTTGATGGCTAGTCTTGGCTGTCAACCTGTTGGCATCTGGAACTAACCTGACACCTGGAAGGGATTCTTTTTTATTTCAGTCATTCCAAGTGGGAAGACTCACTTTTAATCTGGATCTGTTAAGGCGAGAAGACACGCCTTTACTCGGGGCCACACCTTCCGCTGGCAGTTTATATAAAGGGCACGGAAGAAAGATGCTTTTGCTCTTTGCCTGCTCGGCCTCACTACCACTGTTAAGCCCATTCCTTCACTGGCATCAGAGCCGACTTCTTCAGGACTCAGGGGTCTCCTGAAGACCAGCTGAGACATCCAGCCTTGAGGATGGAACAACTAAGCCAATAATCATGCCTATGAGGACTGATGCGTAATACTTATAGTAATCACAACCACAAAGACCATGTAAACTCAAGCACACATTTATAGTAAAGTATTAAGCTAAAAAAAAAAAAGTGTTGAAAACTTAAGGTTGAACAAAAAAATGGCAAGATAGTGAAATCTTTCCCCAATTTTAATTTTTCTCAGACTATCCCATTCATGCTAGGAAACTGATGACAATAAATTGAGTCCCTGGCCCCACATGTGATTGAGCATCCACTTCCTGCAAGAGGAGGGCCAATGTCAGATTCCGATGAAGGTGATCAGTGCTGTGGCGTAGCTGCAGGCCGGCAGCATGGGATTGCATATGGCCTGCTGGTTATGTATCACTCAGGCGAATCCAGAGTCTGGAAATAGCATCTGCCCTCCATGAGAGCCACTCCCTCTACATCAAAGGACTGTCCCAGCAGGGCACACACAGGATGCACAGGCCTGAGCACAGCCACATCTTCACACCATGAGGCCAAATCGTTTTGATAAGGGACCCGCAGCGTCTCTCCTCTAAAACATAACTCACATAACTCGCTCAGTGTTACAATAATCAAAGAGTCACCAAACTACCGAGCCAAACAATTGCTTATTCAGAAAGCCAGAAAAGGAAAGAAAGCTGTGGCACTCTGGTGTTAAAACAACAGCCCCCTCCACCACTCCCCCCCCCCAAAAAAACCCAACTTGCCTGGTTTATAATTTTTTAATGCTGGCATTTTAAAACCAGATATTTATTGCTCTTTTAAAATGTCTCAGGGTAACATTTTCAGTTCTGCAACAGTGCTGCTACATTCCGAGACCAGCTATCCTGGACTGCCCATAAAAAAAATTAACACTACCAAGGCCATTTTTCCTGTGCTTAAGCTTATTCCAATGAAAACCACCCTATAGGCATAAACCTGATATTTCTGTTCAGCACACATTAACTCAGAGTTCCTCAGGGTGTGACGCCCAGGTGACTCCTGCGATGCAGATTTCTACAGATCTGGCTGGGAACCTGCGTGATTGAGCACCTACTCATGGCAGAGCACAACCATTGATCTTCTCTTATTTTACCCAATCTGCACTTAGTCTTAGAAGATTAACCCTTTGGCAGTATGAGTTCACATTACTGAACACAAAAGGAGTCTCTCCTGTGGCTAAGGAAAAGTGCATTAGTTTTCCACGTAGGACCTAGGGACTTCTGGGAGTCTGACATGATTCATGAGAGGCAAAGAGAGGACATGGCTAGATGGGCATTGAGGGAGACGTGTGAAGTCTGGGAGGATGGCGCTCACCGAGTCCTAGAGCTAAAGGGAACTTAGAAATCACTTCTGCAAGCGTCAACACACCACAGCCGGTGACAGGAACTGAGTTTCTTCCCATTGTCCCAGAATGTTTAGAGGTCAGAGAAACCAGGACAGAAGGAACGTGGCTCTAGAGATCAAAATATTCTAGTACTAAGGAAAGCCAGGTGTAACTGGGGACAGAATCCTCTGTGTGAAGACGGCCTCTGAAATGCTCTCTGAGACAATCTTTTTTTAAAACTCCTTCTCAGCTATGTTTGGATGCTAAGGAAACTACTTCAGAACCCGAGGTGAATGGTGACTTTACAAGAAAAGTATTAAGAAAGGACAGCATTGGGGCTGGGGAGATGGCTCAGTACTGAGGAGCACTGGCTGCTCTTCCAGAGGACCTGGGTTTGATTCCTAGCACCCACGTGGCAGCACAGAACTGGCTGAAATTCCAAGCCCAGGGGATCTGAATGACTCTTCTGGCCTCTGGGCAATAGATATACATGCTATGTGGTGTATCTGTGGACATAGCACCCAGACACATAAACAAATAAATTTTTAAAAAGGACGAAGGAAGCAAACATTTGCACACCTGGACAGCGTCTACAACCTTCCAGCGCCCAGTGGCTTCACAGTTACTTCTGCCCGAGCCTGCGAGCAGCTTCTTTTTGTCTCTCAATGCAATTCCCCACACGCCATATCTCCCACGTTTCAAACAGAGAGGAAATGGTCACAGGGTGAGGAACAGGTGCAGGAGGGTCAACCTGATCCTGCCACAGCCACATCCGGTGAGTAAAGAGGGTAAGCAAAAGAGGGGTGTGGCCAAGCAAAGGAGGGGTGGGGCCAAGGAATTGAGGAAAGAGCTGGCTGCCGGTGAGCACTCCAGAAACAGTGAAGAGAAACTTGTCCCCACTTGACTTCTGTTGACGCATCTGCCTCCCGAGCCTGAGAGAGTGAAAAGGAACTGGCAGCGAGGAAACGAGGGAGATAGCTGCAGCCTCAGATCCAGGAGGAACCGGCACTGTATGTGAGGGCTGTGTTCAGCCCACCTATGTGCTGTTCTATATAAACACTCGAAATTTTATAGAAACACATTTTCTACAGCGTCCTCTGGTCACAAACAAGTCACCTTTACCATTCAGACCGTCCACCTGCAGCAGCAAGGGAGCCCCAAACATGCTCTAAAATTTTGTATCTCTGCCCTCATCGTATATACGCCATATCACAGATTTTAGAGACATGAAAGCCGCACGTACCATAGAAGCCCTCCACTACGTTACCTGAGTCTCCTTTGCTGGAGCTTTCCTCACAAAGAGTGACACTCACCATGCTCTTGCATAGAAGCCATCAAGCTGCCTTAACAGAACATGACCAGGAAGGGAAGAGAACACAGTCTCCACCATCAATTCAACAACTAGTCAATAATTATCTAGGTGGTATCAGTTGTGTTTTCTGTGCATCCTGGTTGGCCTCTGAGCAAAGAGAAGCAGTGAAGGGCCTGGGAACACAGCGGTTTCTCTGTAGGAGCATTATCTTAGGCGGCCTGTGTGAAGACGGGGCGTATGCAGCCTCTAATCTGCGCGTATACTGCTTTAAATTTTTACCCTCTTCTGGGGAATAGTTGCTCATCCGAATCACATTCAGAGGCCCCAGAGGCAGCAGGAAGCACCAGTTATCGGCAACGTACTTCTTAGAAATCCGGATGGAAGATGGCTTTGTCCCAACGTGCTGTTCCTGGCTGCATGGAGGAGGCCTCTACCCTGGCGGTACTCAGAGGTTAACAGGCATGAAGGTCCATGTCACACCTCTTCAAAGCTCTTTAGAGATCAATAAAGATTAGTGTCATTGTGAAAATGTGCCTGATTTTAAGGAAAGAAGGAAGGGAGGGAGGGAGGAAGGAAGGAAGGAAGGAAGGAAGGAAGGAAGGAAGGCAGGCTATGTGTTTGGTAAACATCATTTGATTAGATCGAAATAAATTTGACCATAGAAATTAGAAGGACATTCTGTAGCCCCTCCATGATGTGCCTTGCAGACTGAGGTGTTTTATTTCACAGTCCTAGTGTGCTTTTGAATGGTAAGTTGCCCCAAATTCCCTTTAGCTGAAAGCACCCAAAGAGTTGAACAAGGCGAATTCAAAAGACACATCTCAGAGGCAGAACACTTGTTCAGTCTGGATGAGGCCCTGGCTCAGACAACCCACCATGAACGTGGGTAGAGAGAAAGAGATGTTAAAATGAAGTCAGCCACAGACTTGAATGGAAACTCTGAAGGCAAACTTAATAATGCTACTTATAACCAAAGATGTCATTTTTCAAATGGAAAGATTATAAAATAAACTCTGGAGACTTTCTAGACCTATACAACTCTAGCAAGGCGACCTATGGCTACATTGCTAAACAGAGTGATCACTAGCCCCATATGACTATGTGAACAAGAAGTTTCCGAAATTGATGGCCTTGCTCGTACTGATGCTCAGGGATGCACTGGTAACGCCACGTTGGCCGGTGAAGACCAGGCAGCATACTCATCTTTGCAGAGTTCTGTACTAGCAAGCGCGGACTCTGGGTCCATGGAAATTTTTACAGTGAATATTGGTGTGTGACATGCTAAAATAAAAGGTGTTCCCTTGGTGGGGAGGTCTTGTGGCACACAGAGGAAGGGGAAGCAAGCTATCCAGATGAGACCTGATAGGCTGTGGACATATGGTGGGGGAGGAGGTCCCCTTTTGTCAGAGGTCTTGGGGAGAGGAATAGGGTGGAAGAGGGAGGGAGGGTGGGAACGGGAAGATACAAATGAGGGGATAACAATAGGGATGTAATCTGAATAAATTATAATAAATCAAAATTTTAAAAATTAAGATTCTATAAGGAAAAAAGGTGTGGCTCCATAACAGGTGCACAAAGGAGATAGAGACAGCATATTCAAGTCATAAACAATCTTTTTGCTTGCTTTGGCTGAATTGTGATTTTGAGGAAAACCTTGCAGAATACAGGTATGATCTTGGGTAGCTAAGTATCAGTTTCAGAAAAATACCTCTCTCTCTCTCTCTCTCTCTCTCTCTCTCTCTCTCTCTCTCCATCTCATGTGCATGTGTGTGTGTATGTGTGTGTTTCTACACATTTATACATCCTCATGTATATTAGTGTATACACATTTATACATACACAATGACCCATTGGGACAGTCATACCACCCAAGCAGCTGCTAAAATGTTGTCACTAGCTTGTAGTACAGACACTCAGGCAAGATTTTTTTTTTCTTTTTCAATCATAGAGCTAGAGAAATAGTTCAGGTGTCCACGTGCCAGGCATTTCAATGCATGGCTGCCATCCTAGCACTGGGGAGGTAGAGACCAGAGAGTCCCTGGGGCTTGCTGTGCAGCCGATCCCGCTGAAGCAGCTAGCCCCAGTCTCAGCTGGAGACCCTGTTTCAAACATGAGGCAGAGATGACGGAGGAAGACACCGACCTCAGCCTCCAGCTCCTACATGTACACTCTCTATTCCCACAGAAATGAATATTTAAATGCATTTCACTGTGAGAGTGTGCTCAGGACTGAAAGCATTATCCAGGTGTTGTCAGTGGCTCGGGCTGTGAAAGGTCTCCTGACTGGCATGTTTAATTAAGGTGCTATCTTGAAAGCAAGAAAGCTTGATAATGCCCCAAGGTCATTTTCTGTGCTGAAACATTGTTATCCTGGTAAATATCTTAGTTTTCCAAAGATACACAAATGCCAGTTTAAAATACACTATTTGACCTCACCCTATTCCTCCTTCTCTGTTGCACTGCAGCTGTCTGATAATGAGTATACACACACACACACACACACACACACACACACACACACTCACACACACACACACACACTGGGGCAGTCACATGATACTACTAGAACACCTGCGCAGAAAGAAGCCTGAAGTAGCTATGGTGTGAGCTACAGTGGAAATCCATGTGCAGTGCTGGTTGCCACACCAGCATTTAAAAGTTAGCTAGCTATAATTAACCAAGTGGGAATAAATCAAGAGAATTGCTATTCACATAATTATAAAAGTCTATAACTATGTCAACCACAATACTGAATTGTACCCCCATTGATAACAGAGATTCTTTTTATTAATGCAGATGACACTGTTTCTTCGGACGAGGGAATATCCATTGAGTCTTTTAATTCTTAATGACCCTGCAGAGAATTCACTATTGAGCTAAAAATCTAGGCATAATAGAATAGAATTATTTAAATGTACGCAACACCTCACCCAGCATTGTAACATGATATTCCATTTTCTGCCATAGCCACACAGCCTAGACCTTATGCAGATGGTATTTTTAAAGTGAGGAAAGAGCCAGGTGTGCATAGGTCTGCATAAGCATAGGTATGGTCATGGGCATAGGCATAGGCATAACCATAGCCATAGCCATAACCATAGGCATAGGCATGGGTATGAGCATGGGCATAGGCATAGGCATGGGTATGAGCATGGGCATAGGCATAGGCATGGGTATGAGCATGGGCATAGGCATAGGCATGGGTATGAGCATGGGCATAGGCATAGACATGGGTATGAGCATAGGCATAGGCATGGACATAGGCATAGGCATGGGTATGAGCATGGGCATAGGCATGGATATGAGCATAGGCATAGGCATGGGTATGAGCATGGGCATAGGCATGGGTATAGGCATAGGCATGGGTATGAGCATAGGCATAGGCATGGGTATAGGCATGGGTATGAGCATAGGCATAGGCATGGGTATGAGCATGGGCATAGGCATGGGTATGAGCATGGGCATAGGCATAGGCATGGGTATGAGCATGGGCATAGGCATAGGCATGGGTATGAGCATGGGCATAGGCATGGGTATGAGCATGGGCATAGGCATAGGCATGGGTATGAGCATGGGCATAGGCATGGGTATGAGCATAGGCATGGGTATGAGCATGGGCATAGGCATAGGCATGGGTATGAGCATGGGCATAGGTCTGCAAAACAGCGCTCAGGAAGCTGAGGCAAGAGAATCCGAAGTCCCAGGTTAGTCTGGTCTACATACGTAAATTTGGTAACATCATATTATAGAAGACCTCAGCTCACAGAAACAAAAAAAATGACAGTGAAAGGAAGGAAGATCAGATTTCATATGTGTTAAAGAACTTTTAACCTGTGTTTTTGAAATATTCATCTTGACTGCATGTTTGTTCATACTCTGTACAAGCCAGCCTGACGCTCTGTAAGCCACACCCCAGTTTGCGCTCTCTCCACTCTGCAGACACACTCACTGTTACTGGTAGGTGTGTCCTAGGCCTATTTTATACCTTTTCCACCTCTGCATATATCTAAGGAATCCGTGTAGCAAACATTATAGCACAATTTACCATAACAGCAACAAAAATGAAAGCATCTTAAACATCACACAATTATGGACTAATGAAACTAAGTATAATGTGGGTTAAGACCAGAAGTCAACGTTAAATGAGTTGAAGTTTCTAACATGCTTGAGAAGGTGTGTGGAGCAAACTGTGTGCAACCTAAGTATTTGTTCTTATCATGAAGACAAACTTCAGGAAGATCCACACAATATATGCGTGCCTGTGTTACAGACAGACAGACAGACAGACAGACACACACACACACACACACACACACACACACACACACACACACACACACACGCAAGTTCTAGAGAGCAGCTGCCCCACTTCATTTAGGAAATGAGAAACACCTTGAAAGCATAGTCACAGGCAGCATAGCAGAATTAGAGGAAGGCAATTAAATCTCCATCAAGGTACTCCTCTGTCCCATGGAAGCAGCTCCTTTAGTTATGAACTCGGGAAGCTGCTGGGCAGTTACATGTGCAGCCTCCCTGAGACTGAGAAGTGCGAACGGACACTTCCTTAGTTTAAGAGAGATGGAGGCAAGTCCAGTCTGCCCTGTGTCGAAGGCTAACTTTTCTGTTCCATGTGGAGGCCCTCTGTCAGACAAACCTTAATTTATAGCAAAAACAAAGGGAAGGAACTGTGCTCCGCTGCACAGAGGGTTTAGAGAGGCACCCAAAGACGTGGAGTTTTGAGCAGCTCCAGCAGTCTCTCGCAGCTGAGTGTGGAGTGAGTGCCCTTACCTCCCTGCTCCCTGCTCTGGAGGCTGTGGACAGAAGGTCTTTTATTATTTCTGCTTTGCCTAATAGGGCTCCTCTCTCCAGGAGCATGCATGTCTTTTACAAATGACGCTTCCTTTGAAGACAGGCAAGAGATCAGATTAAGCCTTTCAAAATATATTACTTCTGCTTCCTCCCGATTCCCTGTTCCCGCAGTCCTGAATTCTCCAAGGGGTCCCAGATGTGAACTCTGCTCCAAGCACTAAACAAGAAGGCAGCGAGGGAGCTCATTCCACAAAAAACGTTCTTCTTGACTCCCAAGCAGGGTTTCTCCCGAAGAGATGCCCTTTACCATCTGCCCCAGCAAAATTCAAATCCCCTCCATTAATCATGTAAGTCTCAGAGTTCTATTCCCTAACCCTAAGGAACTCTTAATTGCACTTCAAGTTGAAAGTGAACCAATTTGGTTTCTCTTAGTGGGGGACTATCAGAGGCGCTACACTGTAAAAGCATCTCCCAGAGTCTCCGAGGCAAAAAATAAAACTCTCTAGAAACATGTCCTGCATGGATGACGGCACAGATAGTATGGGGACTCCCACTTGTTCACCGTCATTGTGGCTTTCATAAGAGTGTGTGCCAATTTACACATAAGCATCCCAATATTTCTCTTTTCTCATTAAGAATTTCACTAGCTTTAAACCTTCTGAAACCCATGGACCACCGTGGGAATTCTATGCCCACACCTCATGTTTAAAAAAAAAAAAAAAACAACTGTTGGTTTTGCCAGTTTGCACAATTGGAGAAGTTCAGTCCTGTGGATCAGGTTCTAATCCTAAATGCCTTTAACTGGGACCACGTTTATTTTTAGCACATAAATATAAAATTTAAACCACAGGGTGCCAAATGGACACAGTAAAAACTTAGTGGCTTCCAAATTTATTTTAGGAATGCTAACAAAAAAAGTCAACATAGAAAATTAAAGGAAAAAAAAAAGAAAATTAAAGCATCTGTGTAATCTCCGATGGGCGCCTTTCTGAGCATGGTTACAAGAGGTTAGCTAGGAAGCTATGTCACAGTCTCCCATGTAACGGCCAGATTGTTCTCAGCAATACTCTGCTGCTTTGTCCCATAACAGTGCTAGAATTCGGACAACATAAGAAAAAGGTGGAGCAGAGCAGCTGGGAAAAGCTGCTTTGGGGCAGTGTGGGCCGGCCCCACCCAGGGAGAGTGCCTGTAAGTCTCCTGGTGCATGCGTGACAAACTCGGTCTCCTCTGGTCAGCTCTGCTGCTTTATCCCTTCGTTAGCGTTTATCTGACCTTGAAGAGACAAGCCAGGTATTGGGAACTCTCCAATTATTTCTAGAGGTGTTGAGACACTTTTAAAAAAATACTTGTGGTACCTTGAAAACACTAGCAATACAGCTCTGACCCGTGTGGTGCTGCACGGTGAACTCCGAGCACCCTGTTGGCTGTGCTGCTTGCAGGCTCTGAGTCTCCCCAACTCCTTTAAGTAGAGGCCCCTGGCACCCTGTCCTGAGCACTCCTGTGCCTGTTTTGAATGAGGAATAAGGAAATTTTCACTATCACCACCGGATAAAATGTCCAGCTAGATGAAATGAGCAGTTCCGGGTTGTGCTAGCTCACCTTAGTGTGCTCTTGGCAGGGTCTACAAATTCTATTTTTAAGCATTCCATGTGAAAACAACAGGAGATGTCAACCATAGCCAGACTAACTGGGACCTCGCCCAGCTAGACCCGGACTGCTACTCCAGACCACGCATTACAACCATTTTTTTGGTCTCCCTTGTACTTAGAATACGATGCCTTGCTCCTCGGCGTCTCTTCAGAGTTTCAATGCAGTGCACATAGATTTGTGTTTGAGGGTGTGAAATTAGAACGATATGTACATTCAGCTTTGTTTCATTCCAAAATAAACCAAAGAGCTTCCTAATTGTTTACTTAGTTGATATCTACTTATATAAATGTTTTAAAATGCAGTTCAGTAGCCACTTGAATTTTAATAAGGAATAAGGTTGCCTAGGGACTCACTACTTCTTTTCTCATCCTGACCAAAGCATAGTGTGTGATAATATTACCACAGACCAAGCAAGTGTCTTCCTTTGCTCTCTGAATCTGTTGCTTCCATGAAGTTCAAAAGCAACACTGGTGTTCCATCACTGTAGTGCAGGGTTAAGAGTTTTAAAAGCACCATCCTTCGAAGTTTGTTCGCAGAGATAGATTGTAAACAGTTGCCCCACGGACAGAAGCTACGCAACAGAGACAGAGAACAGACCCATGGGACTGCTGTCATTACCAGCCAGGGATCACCCAAATGCTAACTCTTGTGAGTAAAATAGAGAGGCCAGGATGGCAAGGAGAAATCTCTGGAACATTCCACAGGACGAGGCATAGAACCTAAAGTCCAAGCCATTTCTTGCTGTTATTTTCAGCATGTCATTGGTCAAGATCAGATAAATCAACTGCGCTACAATGTTTGTAATTTCCATGCATGTCTTTAATCACACAAAAAGTATGTTGAACACTTTTTTTTTAAATGGAGACAAATATCTAAGCCTAGTTACATTGCTTTTCCCCCCATTTCCTGAGTATTTACTACCTGATACACTAATCCAACAGTGACTGCAGTTAGACCAGGCACCTCACCAAATCCATTAACTAAATATTTATGGTGTGTGCATTCTGTAAGAAACAGTGCCAGGTGTTAACCAAACACCACACACACACACACACACACACACACACACACACACACACACAATTTAAGACCCCAACACTCCCTTGTAAACAATCCCATTAAAAAATTGTAAAAAACTTGTCTTGTTAAACCTAGCAAAGAATTAGATTTAGGAGTGGAATTCCATGAAAGCAGAAAAGCATACACTCTATATTTGTGCAATATGAGATGGCTGAGATGGAGGGAGCATAGTCTAGGGCTGGGAAAGAGTTGGGGTGACAGCATGGACTGCAGCAGATGTGAGATGGTGGGGAACCCTGACAGGCATAACCCAAAAGTTTCAGTACTTCCTACTGAAATGGAGAAGCCCTCCAGTCCTCCTACCCACTATCTGGCTTCTATCCTACTTTCAATTCTCCAGTGCCCTTAACAGTAGGAGCTGTGCGGTGGGCTGGTGTTCCCACCAGAATGGATGAGCGGCAGTGGAGGACACTAATGCAACCGTGAGTGCCCACTGTTGCTCTGGAGATGCTTCGGGAGCCCAGAAGACGGATGGTGAAGTCCTAAGTAAAAGCAGCAGAGTCATAGGAGAAGGGGACAGCGTTTGGGAGCTCTTTAGGAGAGAGAATGACAAATTCTCCCTGGCCTCCATACTGTGTCTTTCTCTAACGGGAAACAGTGATGCTCCGTGGAGCATCCAAACCCTCCTGTACCACGGGTCTCAGCTGGGCTGAACCCAGTCACACAGGAGTCTGTAATGAGGCTGACCCTGGCTACTCAAACTGTGTGCAGGGAAAAGCACTGGCATTGACCAGGAACTCACAGAAATGCAGAGCTGTCAGCTCCCACCTTCAAACCTAGCTTTCATAGGCTTCCTTGACTAGGAACTCACAGAAATGCAGAGCTGTCAGCTGAGAACCTGGCTTTCACAGACTCCTGTGTAAGTCTAGGACCGGTTACCCTCTGAATCTCATGGTATAGAAATGGGCCCAGGCTCTTTCATTGTTTTCCTCCATAAAACCAGGCAAAATAAGTAGGTTGGTTGTTATGTTTTAGCTGGTAATCAGTGGGAGCTGGAAAGGGTGAACAGACAGAGGTAAGGTCACCTTGTCCCTGTCATCTTGCCTGACAAGGCGGGCACTCCATGTAACACTCCTTGAGCTCATGCGTGAGAACGTTGAAGGTACACATTTTCAGGCCAATGGAGGAGAGTTTAGTCATCTAGCCCTTCCATGACTCCCAAGCCCTCTTCTTCCCTAATACAGAGAGGAAGGTGATGCCCATCCCAGGCCTGTGCCCTGAACAAGCTGTAGACCATATCCTAAGCAGGTATACATACAAATACATTAGCCAAATACATTGTCTTTAAAGTAAACCCAGATTTTAAGTGCATTGCAGTGTGATACCCACTTGGAACAGAGTAGCTAGAAGAGAGCCTATTTGCATCACTCTGCCTGGCAGAGGCATGGGATACGCCAAGGCCATTCACTGTGCTTCAAGAGCTCACTAGCCGTACCATTCCATTTCCAAGACAAAGCTGTAAGCATCCCACACACTATAGTTCCCAAGGGTAGATAAGAAGATTGCAAGTTTGTGGTTTCTACATATTTTCCCCATGTATGGTGGTTGTAGGCCTAGAACTGTATCCAAACCTACACAATCTATAATGTTTCCATGTAAGAATCTTAAATATACATATATATTTAATACTTTGCCCCACACTAACAAGGAGTTTTTTTTTTAATCAACCACTTTTGTTCGGCTGCTCTGAAGGACACAGAACCATTTGCTGGCATATTCCTTCACTGATTCATTCTATTGTTGAATATTTATCAAAAGGCAGATATAACCAATAGTGCCACTCACAGTTGAAGGTCAGACAAGATGGACCAGACCCCTATCCCCATGAAAAATAACTCTCAAAAGCTTGTCATCACACACTCTGAAAATGAAACATGTTCAGCGAATGTCCTGTGTGGTGGTTCATACTCTCTATCACCTTGACTGTGTATAGCATCACCTAGGAGACACGCCTCTCTGTCTGTTGACAGGCCACTTCCACAGGGGCTTGCTGGGCACCCTCTCTGAATATGAGACTCATAATCCCACCAGCAATCGCCACAGAATACAGAAACTGGGGACACACAGGTAAACAACAGTAGTCATGTCGACGCGCTGCCACGTGCTCCCAACACAACACCTTTTCTGCCACGACAGCTAGATCCCTCTTAAAACTGAGGAGAAGCGAAATCTTTCATCTGATTTTTTGTTACAGCAACAAAAAATCTTGGCCAGGCCGCAACAGAAAAAATAGTAATTTAGGTGGACCTCCAGCACGCCTCCGTACACATGCCATACATGTGTATGTTCCCTGGCACATGTGTGGAATGTGATAGGGCACATGGTCAATGGTATGTGAAAGGCAATAAAGATAGCATCAAAGTGGTAGAAATGGCTTTCAGTAACTTTCAGTGCCTCCGAGGACTGTTGTCTACAACTCCTGGCACATCAGCAGCCACCTTGAAGATGCCTTTAAGGTTTCCATGTGAGGGTGTGTCCGAGGCGTGGAGAGTTTTATTCCACAGTATATGATTCCTGCAATCACCCCCAGAATTTGAGCCAAAGGCATCCCATGTGTTACTCAGGATCAGGGGCTTTGCTTTCACTCATATAAAGTTCATATAGAACACAGTAGATATGTAGAACAGACAAGAAAAGGGAAGACAGAGTAAGGAAAGAAAAACACATATGAGTTTTTAAAAAGACTATATCTATAATAAGAGAAAATAGCTTGCATGCTAGAAAAAGTCAATCACATCAGTAGTAGTAGTAGTAGTAGTAGTAGTAATAACAGTAATAAAATAGAATAAATTTCATTTGAGAACAAATGTTTCCACCCAACTCTCATCTGTCAAGGTAAAGTCTAAGATCAGGGCTCTCCTCCAGAACCTCAGGGGATAGTTGTGTTGAGATCTCTATGCGAATGGACAGAAACCCAGTTTTATTCTAAGTAGTCAAATTATTTTTTAAGTGCACTTACATGGCAACTCCTTGAAACCATTTACCCTGCCCCCAATTCATGGAAAAGGAAACAGAGACACAGTTACATAGTCGCTGGCCTCAAAGCTGCCTCCTAGCACCATTGCCTTTGTTCAAAATCAAATGTATTTTCTTTCTGGCAAATGAATTCTACTGATAGTTGGTAATACTAATATTTGTGTCATGTTATCAAAAATATTTCCCAAGACTCATGGTCGCAGCATTATCAATAATAGATTTATCTGTGACATCAAAGTTTGGGTGCAATAAACTTATCAGCACTTCCACTAGGTGCACTGTCAGCATGCACAAAAGGCGCTTTGTGAAGAGTGGCCCCAGGTACACACAGTTCCTTCAGGTGCCCAGGCCAGTCACTTGGTGCCAGGCTCCATGCCCAGCTTCCGTGCTGAGCTCAGAGCACCCCATCAGGACCCCACCCCAGTGCAGCCTTCTATTTTCAGAGCTGGCCGAAGGAGAGCTGAAGCCCTGGTTCCCGTGTTCTGATACCCGATGCTCCTAGATGTTTTAATATGACACACAAATACCATTCCATTCTCAAGGTCACCTTTAGGTCAACTCCTTCTTGGTCTTGGGAATTCTGCATATCTAGACGAGGATCTCTGCTCACTCTGGACAGGGACGGACCTTAGCTCCAAAAGCTTATTTTTTATCTTAGCTTAATCTTAAGGGTATCAAAGTCTCACCATGGTAGATAAGGATTCCCCCACTCCCAGGAATATGTCTCTCCATCAGTGTCTGAACTCTCACATAAGACATAGGTCCCCAGGGGATCCCTCTGACATGAATGCTGACATCTCTTTTCTTAGAACATGCATGTGGGCATACAAAACACATGCACGTGTGTCATCTGCAAGTGCAAAGATGACTATCGCATTTGTGCTCAATATGTGCTATCCACAGAAGTTATACATAGTGGGCCTTGTTGCCATTTCTTTACAGATAACAATGCACGTTATAGTGGCTGTGACAAGTCCCACTGCTTCTGGGAGTGGTGGCATGTGGCTGCGGTCCCGGCAGTTGGAGAGGTTACTGCATGGAATCTCATCCTTGAGGCCAGCCTGAGCTATGCAGTGAGATTCTTTCACAACAGTAATAATCATTTGAATAGTAATAAATCATATCATATAATGTGTCACTTATCATTTCTTATGTCTGTGTTACCATAAACATCTTGGATTCATATTGTTGCCAGAAACATCAGCTCTTCTTGGGCTTTTCATAGCTTAGGTGGTGACTCGCGCCCTCAGGAAACTGAGAAGTAGACGTTATCCTTCTCAACAAGACCCAGAAGGTGGCCTTCTGTGTGACAGGGGGCTGTGTCTCGAAGTGACTCTTTCATCACCAGGAGAAACCTGACCCTTCCTTCAGATGTGTGGAAGAAGTTTAAAAAGCTCTTTATTTTTCTTTTCTTTCCCAAGCATTAGCTTTTTCACTGCCTCGCAGCTAACAGCCCAGAGCCCTCAGGAGGCTTCTGAGCTATCATGAGCCTGTGTGAAGGCCCACAGTGGCGTAAGAAGCAGGCAGCTCAGACAGGGGCTATGCGATCCCAGCTTCGATGGCGACATGTGGCAGAGCACAGGGACACGTTTTCTCGTGGCACTTATACCCTGGCTCTTATGAAACTCCTTATGCCCCACAGATCCCAACACAGCCTCAAAGCCCACCATAAAGATCATTGCTGGCCCCTAGGCCCAACACATCATTTAAGGCGCTGACCTAGAACTGCGTAAGTGTTCTGCTTAAACAACCCGGTCAGCTGGATTTGCACGCTCTAGCAAGTAGCCGGCCCACACTTCCTTCACATGCGGTTTCTGGTATGACTTCAATGCAGCCTAAGACTGAAGTAGACAGAGCCGGTTTAGGGGAAAGGTGAAAGATGCTAAGGAAACCTCTACTCAAACAGTATTTTTTTTTTTTAATTCTGATTAGTTAAGATAAGATGTACTCTCATTTTTTCCCCAGAGTTTTATCTTTAGAGATAGACTCACAAAGTATGACCAAATCTTAGCTGAGTGTTGGTGGGTTGTTATTACTCGTCACATGTGCCTCTGCTGTGGTGTTTCCTTGGGGGACCACATTCCAATGTCTTAATGGGGTGTAATCAGTAACACGTTTGCTTCAGGCCTTATAATGATGATGCCATTAACTGCATCTACCAAAAAAATATCCTTTAAAACAGCTGTTTTCAACCAACTTTCACTGTGAATGTACTTTTGTGTGTTTAATGCATTTGGCAAGCGCTTGGGAAAGGCTTTGCCTACTGTTTTATTTGTTTCCATTTATGAAAACATGCATTCACTATGAAAATCAGATGCTTTTATAAAGTTATCAAGGTTCCCAAAAGAAAACACCATGCTGTCTGCACCGTAGGCAGTGATTTCTGAAAGGCTTCCAATGCAAGTTTTGCTAAGGCAAAACTTCCATGCCTTCATCCAAATGGAGAAAGATCCCCCAGCTCTTTGTTGGGCAGGATCAGAGGGAATACATTTCTAGACTTATCTGTCCTGAGGTTGAAAGCTAGCCCAGTAAGACCAGCAAGGAATTCCACCTGGCTATTACCTGAGCACATGTGCCCTTTTTCAGACCCTTATTCAGAAACTCCATTTTTTTCTTTCCTATGAGGTCTCACTGTGGGCAGAGCACCTTCCTTTCCAGTAACCAGAAGGCAGCGTGGTCTTGGAAAACTTGCCTTCCATCCCATTCTCTTTTCCCATTCTCTTTTCCCTCCAAGGGGACAGATGGTTGGCACTTGACTGCTCTGTGGACATTTGTAGGGATCGGGCATGTAAATAAAACACAAGCAGACAGAGCCACACCAGGCATCCTGCACCGTAGGCAGCAGCGCCAGGCCTGCACAGAGGAGCCAGGGTGCCCTCTGTCCTATAGTCCCTGCTGAAATGATCCTTAACCTGCAGTCTGAGGGGAAAGGCCAGCGCCCACACAGCAAGGCGCTTTGTTTGCTTCCAGGGGTCCTGAACAATAGACCTGTGGCTTCTGCTGAGTGCTGAGACAGTGTCTCACCCCAGCCCTGGGTAGGCAGAGATATCTATCATGTTTCCATTTCGTTCTACCCTTTTGCTCTTTGCCTCACATCAGCGCCATTTCTCTGTTGCAACAAAGAGGACAGAGACTCTTACAGGTGCTGCCTCCGGCGAACATACCTAGGAGGGCTGGAAGGAAAGCAGGCCTAAGGCCAACCACTTATCTGCTCCCTATCTTTTCTTACCACAAGGCCTGCCCATGACAGCCACCTTATCCTGAGGCAACCCCTCTGCAATAAGATAAACAACAAATAATGGAGGATTTTTTTTTTGCTAGAAAATATATAGCCAGGTAATTAAATTGTTAACATGATGGATGACCTTATTTTATATTTGACTTCAAAGTGACTTTTAATATCATTCAAGTGAAATGGCTTAAAGTTACCCAAAAGGGGTGTGTGCGTGTGTGTGTGTGTGTGTGTGTGTGTGTGTGTGTGTGTGTGTGTGTGTACCCATGTCTGCATTTAAAGAAACGGCAATATTGACCTTTTTTCATTTGCTTTAAAAACAAACATAAGTCATTTCTACCATGCTGGGTTATATTGTTTACCTGAAGTACATGGCCTGATGTCAAAATCACATACACATTGTTTCTACTCTTTTTATACCAAAAGATGGGGCCATAGAAAATATATCAACTTATATACTTGGGTGTGTGCAGGAAGGGCAAGAACATAGAGAAACTTATTGTTCAGAAGGTTCTAGAAGCAAGGCACTAGTGTCTGGATTTAAATGTTAATGGATGTGCATTCCACCCATGTTGTTGAATCCCAAATGACAATGTGTTTTGTGTCCAGGCCATGCTTCTGACTAAATCAATAAACCACCCTAAGTCTGATAAAAGTTTTACCAAATATCCAAGACGTTTAGAGTAATTGTTAACATCTGCTCATTATGATTCAAACGTGTAAGCAGAGTTAGCAGCCAGATAAATATATTTATTCAGCAGCGGCCAGCGTGTCACTACTGCCTCAGTGGTGACATAAAACAGTAAGACATTAGAACCTGCCTTAGTATTGGACTCAGAGAATACAAAGGAACCCTTGTACTGTGGAAAAGAAAAAAAAAAACAGAAAATTCTGATTTCTCCATGTTTTCAGAGACACAGAGACAGAGAAGAGAGGAGGAAGGAACACAAGAGGAAAGAGAAGGGACAAATTTTGGTCACAAAAAAAAAATGATAATTTACTTTGTAATGAGTACCTGAGAATTTTGCAGGAAAAAAAAATAAAGGAAAAAATAAATCTCTTAAAAAGTAATCTGAAGCCCCTTATTACTGCTGCAATGAAGAGCTGTCTTTTCCTTCGGTAGCTTCAGAAACACTACTCCATTTTGATTTCTTCTCTAGTTTCATAAGCCTAACGAGTTATTTTCACACTGAAAGGTTAAAAGCCGCTCTTCAAGAATGGCACTGAAGAATTCTAACAGAATGAATTCAGTCCCTTGAGGATGTACCCCCCACTCCCAACTAACACACAGTAAGCCCATCCTACGCCAGCACCAGCAGTGGAGCCGTCTTTTAACACGAGTGAGGAAATGTTAACCAAATCCATTCACACTTACAGGGACTATTATGTGATAGGGGAAGTATCTCCACCAGAGTATATGCACAGATGTGTGTGTGCTTGTGTGTTTGTGTGTGCCTGCGTGTGTGTGTTTGTGTCTATATGTGCTTTTGCATGTACATCTGTGTGCATGTGGGTGTGGGTGGGTGTGGGTGTAGGTGGGTATGGTGTGTTTGTTCATGTTCCACACATCGTTCCAGTAGTCTCAGTGACCTCTCTCTTCTGCCAATGCTGGGGATGCTCCGGCTGTCCTTGCATATTTGATATTGAGCTATTTATTAACTTTCAACTACTTTTGCGTTAGCTCGATTGTGATTATGTAAAAAAAAAAAAAAGATTCTTTGAAGTTTCCTCAAGGTTAACTCCTTCAAGTCACTAACAGCAGGCCTTAGAAACTTCACGAACATTCTCTATGAGAGACAAAAAGATTCCAGAAAATTAGAGTCACGCTGCTTTTACCAGTGTGCGTGTTAACAGTGAGGATCATGTGCTAGGCACGTAATGAATGTTGCTTAGACGGGACATGTAGAACTGTCGATCTATAGCCAGTGTATTCTACGAGGCCAGTTGCAAAAGCTAGTTGTCTTTAAATGGATGGCACGATTAGTAAGGTAAAGATGAGAACAGTAATGGAGCTAGGCTATCTAGCTGATTAAAGCTGTAAAGCGAGGCCAGAGCCTCTTCATGGATTGGTCTGCTCACTAACCTGTAATTATATTGTCAATTGCATTAACTTCATTGCCCACTAATAGAGTCTGTTTCAAGGGAGGAGGCCAGTGTGGGGCTGGTTATTTATTTTTATGTCCTAATTAATCAGTACTGACATCAAACCACATCCTTCCTCCTTGCTCATTATTCAAATGACCCATTTATATGGATGAACCTCTTTGCTTTGTGCATTTCATTATCACATTAACATGCTTTCAAAACAAGAAGGGTCCTTTCTGCTTCAGCAAGTACTTTCAACAAACTGCTACTGGAGCTACCCTGGAAGTCTAGACAAGCCTTGCTCTTACTAGGCATGTGTACCCACCGGGGAAGAGCTGACAAAAATCAAGTGGTCACTGTGTGGTGGGAAGACACAATGGGTTCCTGATGAGCTTTGTAGCTCTGCGCATGGGTAAGGAAAGAACTCAAAATGTAAATAGAAATTCTACTTTTTTTTTTCTTTTTTTTTGTCTTGTTTGGTTTTTGTTTTGGTTTAGTTTTTTGAGACAGGGTTTCTCTGTGTGGTCTTGGCTATCCTGGACTCACTTTGTAGACCAGGCTGGCCTTGAATTCACAAAGATCTGCCTGCCTCGGCCTCCCGAGTGTTGAGATTAAAGGCATGTGCCAAGAATTCGACCTTTTAATGAAAGCCTGGGCAAGCAACTTAGATCCAACTAGTTATTTCCTTAGGTCTCATGTATGGAAAATATACTTTACTACCAAGTTAGGTTAAAAAAAAAGTCTGTTGGAGTCATGAAACTGAAACATAATTCAAAATATCCTGGTGAGCCTGTGCCGGAGACACACCTTCTAAAGAAGTTTCTGAGAGCTGCGTTAACTATTCCATATCCTTTACAGAAAACCACACAGTTCACTATAAGTCCATCAACCCTGAAGCCACTCAGGACAATGGGTCTGAGCGAGAGCGTGGAAAGAAGTCTTTTCCTCAGAAGGTAGTCCTTAAAAAGAAAAAAAAAAAAAAGAGGGCATTTCCTATGTTCACATGTTAACACAGTTCCTCTAAATTATGAAACTGGCTTAAGATGTTTTTAGTAAAAACAAAAACATTAGCTGAAATGAAAAAAAAACAACAATAACATGGCAATCAAAGGTCGATTTGTATGTCTAAAGATGATGTAGAACGAAATCATCTTGAAAGATGCCAACATTTGGCATTGATTTATAATTTTGCTCTATGGACATAATCTCCCACTTGCAAATACGTGTTGGATTACTTTGTGACTTTAAGGTAACTTTGAAAATTATGTAAGGGCACTTATATTGAGCATGACTGTGCACTCATAAGCCACATCAAAATGTAAGTCTAAGCTGGCCAAAGTGAGTGGTGTGTGTGTGTGTGTGTGTGTGTGTGTGTGTGTGTGTGTGTGTGCGCGCGCGCGCGTGAGCGTGTATAAATGTGCTTGTTATTAAGTATGCTCATGGATCTAAAAGTTGACAGTGCATGCCTTCTTCTATCCTGTTCTCTCTCTCATCACTTATTGAGGTAGGGGCAGAGTCTCTTACTGAACCTGGAGCTTGCTACTTTGGGTAGACCAGCAAGCCAGCAAGTTCTCAGAATCTTCCTGTTTCCCAAGAGTTAGGTAAGGAAAGGGAGTGGTGGTTCCACACCTGGCCTTTCATGTGGGGCCTGAGGGTGCAAATACAGGTCTCTATGCTTGCATGGCAAGCACTTTACCCACAGAGCCATCTCCCCAGGCCAGACAAGGATTCTCTTTAACTATGTCTCAGATACAGAGGACACACATGAAGAAATCTGCCTTTAAAAGCTGTCGGGTGATTCGATAAACAAGCTTTTAGTGCCAGCTGGTACTAAGAAAACAAGCATGACAATTTCGAACAGAACTATAACACTGGGCATGTAAATGGCATGTCTATATTCTGAAGCATTACAGAGACATTTTTGTAATGTACAAAAATCATTTTTCAGGATTCTGGTTAGGCAAAAATTAGTTTTCACTGTTTCCCTGCACTCCCATGGGAGCCAAGTATACCCAGATATAGTAGTTTTCATCCTTCTCCTTGGGAAATTCTCAGGTGGGAACATATAGCCAAAACAACACTCCACACCTTCCACAGCCCACTTGTGTATTTGGGGGTTTTCTCCTGTTTTCAGTATGTTTTTCGCCTGTGACTAGCCATGTCACACCTGTTACCCTGGTGATCTGGGAGCCATTCATGCCTGAATGCCACATCCTCGAGGGAATCCTCGGGCCATCTTACCCAAGTCCTCAGTCCTCTGGGTGAAATCAACATTAGCACCATACCATCCTCTTTATGGAAAATTTCATTATTCAAAAAAAAGTCAGGAAGGGGTCTGAGGGGTGGCTTTGCGACAGGAGCCCACGCTGGTCTCTTCCAGGGGACCCAGGTCTGGTTGTCAACACTCACCTTGGGCAGCCCCCAGTGGCCTACAACTTTAGCTTCGGGGACCCAACATCTTCTTCTAGCCTCCATGGGCAGCTAGCGTCATGGGTTCACACATGCACACACGCATACACACACACACTTAGAAACACTACCCATAATTAAAAATTAAAAATAAATAGTTTTAAAAGTCAATAAATCACCTCATCCTTCATTTCTTCCACTTGAGTTTCCCACTGCTCTCTCCTAAATACCCAGCTCCCAACTCAGTGTTAAGGAATAACAGTGTTCCTGGAAGCTTTGGGCATATCTTATAACTAATTAACGTTACATAGCATATAAGATTATAATGATTATTCATTTAAAATAGTAAATGTAATTACCCTAAAACGTGGCCTACACCTTCCTCTGAGTTCCTTGGAAAACTCCCAGATTCTCCTCAGCTCCCTCGGCTTATTTTAGAAATTCTGTAATGTGCTGGCAGAGGGAGATGAGTTTTTGTTTGAAAGAAGTGGGTAACAGTCTGGCGTGGAACAGTAACAGCCAGCACGTCTCTTTCCTTTGTGGCCTAAGCCCAGGCTTCCCCGAGTGAGAACTTAGCTAATGAAGCTGTTTGAGCGTTATCACTACAGCTCCCACTTTTCAGAGTGGGTTTTGCTTTAGGCCACCAACGCCCCCCAAAGTTTCTGAACAACGTTTGTAAGTGCTGGCCATCCACCGAGCTGCAGCCAGCATGTTTTGTTGCATTCTGGGTACAGGTGGCTACTCTGCTTGCTTCGTGGCAGGCACTAGATTCTCCCTCTAAACTACGGGGTTGCCTTGGGGACTTGGTGGTTCAACCTGCAGTCTGGTC
The DNA here is from genome assembly GCF_964271855.1 of Acomys minous. Classification (NCBI taxonomy): domain Eukaryota; kingdom Metazoa; phylum Chordata; class Mammalia; order Rodentia; family Muridae; genus Acomys; species Acomys minous. Next base: position 10,340,742 of record NC_140499.1, on the reverse strand, counting down.
ACATGGTAATGCCAAGGAATACCACATACTTTGGGCAAGACTACAAGCATGCATATCTGCTTCAACGGATATGAAGTTTTAAATTTTATTTTTTAAAGATGTTTGTGTTTGTGTGTGTGTGTGTGTGTGTGTGTGTGTGTGTGTGTGTGTGTGTGTAAGAAGCATGATACATGACCCCTATATGGTACCACAAATACTCTTCAGGTCACTAGTTTACTGCTTTGTATCCTAAAAGACTGGACTTACATAGGCTTAGTCATTGTCTACTCACTGTGAGTTGCTACAGCTTCCCTCCCTGAACTCAGTACTCCAGTTGATGGGGCTCTTGATTTTATTTGCTTGATTTCTCTCTCTTCAGGAAAACTCTAGAAAAGCAGGTAATTCCCAGCATCTGCCTCAAAGCATTACAGGTAAAATCACCACAGAGGAGGACTCTCTAAAAGTTAAAGTCTCAAGGGTCTCAGGAGCTACATCAAGGACCACAAAAGTTAAGTATGAGGCAGGGGACAGATGGGAAGAGAAGGCAGGAATGGAAGAGTTGGAAAAGGAAGAAGAGACAGAAGGTTTGGGAAGAGAAGGGAAGGGTTGGGAATGGTTACTTCTGGTGTATCTCACTCTACAAAAGGAACCATTATTGCATTACAGTTGACAAGTTGGCCTAATAGGTTGAAGGTCTGAATCCAGGCACTGAAGAGTATTTTCAGGTGCCTGGGGAATGGAAACATGGGATCAAGTTATATCGAGCTCAGAAACACAGAGGGGCATTCTAACCCTTTCCATTACACTGTGGTCACATTGGGTGGCGTTATTCATTAATGTTCACTTCAGTCAGAGAAATCAGAATGCAGAAGATATCAGTTCAGAGAACGGGGACTGAATGGGCCATAAAAACCTAGTCCAGTGGAGTTGTCTTGGCCAGGACTTCAACTGTAGGCTACATACCATAGTCATTGCAGCCACGAGTAACATACAGCTGGCCGGTGACTCTGTTTGAAATCTTAATTCTAGGGAGAAGCAGCTGGCACAAATCAACAGAATGTGTGGAATCTGAGAAAAGCTACACCGTGAAACCAAAGTTTGGACCTACTATCAAGGTCTCCTGGGAGTCTTACGTCGATACCTGCTTCACCTTATTGCTGCTGTATGAACTTCCAGGCCCACAACACTGCACCCAACCCCTGGGCAGGATGGGGTCTCTGCAGACCTGACTGTTCTTCTAATTCCTTAAGAATCATGCTGTTGCCTGCTGGTTCGTTCTGTAGACTCTGGTGTCACTGATCTCCTCTCACCCTAGAAGGATTTCTTTTATATATATCATACTTTTGGCATACAAGATGACCCCCCAAGAGTTTGGAATATACTCACCGTATAAGACTACTACTACTCCAATGAGCACCCTGTGCAGCACACTTAGGCATGTGTCTATTTGCAGGCAGGGCACAGATAGCCAGGCGCTTTATTAAATGCCAGCAGACAGTTAGTGCCAGCCTACACTGCCCTTTAAGGTGTGCTCCACACTCGACCCAAATAGGCAAGTTCTGGTGGAGAGCCAATCCAAGTACATGTTCTCCTCCTCAAGGTTCAGGAAGATGTGTGCAGCTTGCTCCTCCCTGTTTCATACTCCCTGCACAGAGCAGGGGAATCAACCACAGCACCCCCCACTATATGCTTTGGACATATGAAGCAAGGGGAAGCAAGCTGCAGGTAAGTACCTGGCATATAAAATAATACCCGACTTTGGCACAGATTTATTGGTGGGTATATTAAAAAGTCATCTTAAGCTGAAAATTATATATATAAATATATATGTGTGTGTAATATATATGTATATTCTCATATATATGTATATGTAATATATATATATATATATATATATATATATATATATATATATTCTCATTGAGAAAATAGCACAGATTTTTCTCTCAAACTAGATGAACCTAATCCTAATGCCTTTATTGAGTGTGGTTCTTCTGCATTCTAGAGCACTCATCATTACCAAACATTATGTCGCCCTGTGTTCACTCTCTTCTTGCTGACTAGAAAGCTTCCTAAATGTACAGAATTTATCTAGACTCCAAAAGATTCCCCTGAACACAGCAGGTCTGCAGTTTAAACTGCCTGGGGACTGAAAGGCTGTTATGGATCTCTAGATGGTGAATGCTGTCTGACCCTAGATAACAAGTGGGAACAAGAGGAGTCCACAACCAGATCATGGGGGATTCTCATCCCAGGACCTTAGGAGAGCTTGCATTAATTCTTGTGTTCCTGTCACTTTTCCTCATGATGGAGCCTTCCCTCTTTCTCCTGGTCAATCATGTCAGCCAGAAACTCATTACTGAATCAAGATGTCTCTGTCCCTGTCTCTGTCTTTGTCTGTCTCTGTCTGTCTGCCCCCCCCCTCTTTCCCTCCCTTCCTCCCTCCTTTCCCACCTCTCTCCCTTCTTAGAATAACTATATGACCCAAGGTGCCTAGTTGTTTTAGTGGTTGGTCGTTAACTCCAGCTTGGAGTATCTTGTTTGGCAGATTGGTGGGGTCTTTCTTTTGCTTTGCCATTGAACCCTCCCAGGTCTGTTTTCCTGCTGTAGGATAGTTAGATAGATTTCTGTACTCAGCTACTTCAGTTAGTAGAAGCAGTATTTATTTATTTGTTGGTTGGTTGTTGGTTGGTTGGTTGGTTGGTTGGTTTTTGTTGTTGTTTGGCTTTTGTCTAAAGATGATATAATGGAGGGATAGTATGTTGGCTCAGTGGGAAGTGGAAACATGGACTCAGAACCTAAACGTCCAACACTCAGAGAAAAAGCAAGCATAACTGGGTGCATCTATCACCTCACCACTGGTGGACACACACCAGAGGGTCCCTGGCTTGATGTCATTCAATCTAACAAAACAAAAACAAAAACAAAAACCAGAAAGTTCCAAGTTCGGTGGCATAAGGACATAAGGCAGAGAATGATTGAGCAAGATACACGACATCCATGCCCCATACACACATGTACTCACATGCACATATACCCCCAACACAGAGAATACATATTATGGGAGAGTGTCAGCAGGTATCTCCAGGGTCCTGTTAGCTAGTGATGGAGGGGGTCATGGGTTTTAACCCTGACCATGTGTATCACAGAGAATCATCCTGCACACGAAGTAAAACAAATATCTGTGCCATCTGCCTTCTCTGGCTACACTGGAGAGAAAGCGCTGAGAAACAGAAACCCAACCACCCAGAGCCCCACATTCTGGAGAACATGGCCTTCTGGAGAACATGGAGACCAAGTTCCAGGCTCTGGGAAACAATTTAAATGTGGATGACACTGATCATCTGAGGCAACTAAGCCAATCACAGCTGCAGCTGCAGCATCTGCTCCAGCCTTTCTTCCAGAAGCTTCTGCAGATCATAACTCTGCCAAAGCAGGGCCCCATAGGAGAAGACTCAGCACAGTCAGACTTGTAGTCATTTTCCCGAGCATGTCTGCTTTGCCCACCACCCACACTGAGCCAGTTCCACTCCACGGGCATCTCCAGCACCCTCCACCTGACTGGAGAAGGTGCTCTCCTGGTCCCTCTCCTCGCTCTGGAGTATCATTTTTCTATTGTTTATATTTTCTTTTTGTTTTAAGAAGTAGTTCATATCTTAATGTCAGATCAAATATGAGTATTATGGGAATCTTCAACTGCCATTGGGCGTTGAAGCTTCGGTCCCACTCTCACTATGATAATTTGGCTAAGATACTTTGCATATCAAGCATCTAAAGATATCATTTAAAGAATTTTTTTCATAGTTTTACTGAGATTAATTTTTTTTAAAGATACAGTGACGCATGACTCAAGGGATTTGCCACCACCTGGTGGCAGCATACCCAAACATCACTGTACCTAAATGCAGAAAAGGGAAGAATTGAACCCACTACTCAGAAACAATGCAGTAGGATAAGCAGTTTAAGTGCTGCCAGAGATGCACATCCTTGTAGAAAGGTACATGAAAGGATACAAAGTCACTTCCAAAATGAACTCCTAGTGTTTAAAAGTTAAGCTTTCCATAAATGAAATGCCCACACCTTATTACACAGATCTCTAGCTTATAGGAAGAACTTCCACGGTCCTAGAACCAACATTGTGGCTGCATGTAAGATGGGCCAGCAGAGACTCTCAAACTGTCCTTCTAGCCGATGCTTCCTCCTCTTACAGTCAGTATGAATGCTGGAGTATCATCTAGATCATTCTACCTGAGGTTCCCAGAGCTCTACCCCACCTTGTCCACTGCCCACAGAGAATGGGAGGCCAGTGCTTAGCTGCAGCACGTGAAAAGAATAGTGGAAGAAGAACTTGGGGTCTCTCTTCCCTTTTCAGACCTTTGTGCTCTCGTGTGACTGTCCTGTATGGTACTGGCTTTGTCCGCTGTCACCACACCACCCCTCACTCTGGTCTGATGGAGCCATGCTCTGTTCTTTCTCACTGGAACTAGGTTCCAGTAAGTGAGGCAACCGGACTGAAAGGGAAAGGAAACAAGAGCTAGAAACTTTCACTGTAGTCTCTGGGGCTGGCCAGACACAAGGGGAGACCCTCTGCTAAACAAGAGGTGCCACCCTTGGCCCCTTCTCTGGCTCGACAAGCCAGAGCCATAGCTTTCCTGATCACAGTAATATCTTAGATTGTGTTTTTCTGGCAGGACACAGGAAAAGTTTCCGGGGAGGACAAGAGCATCCTGCCAGCTCTCAGGTCTGCAGAAAACTGTGAGCAGAGAAGCAAACAGCAGCTCCAGAAAGTCTTGGCAGAGCAGAAGACCTTAATGTACCGAGCATGCGCCAGTAGGATAACATCATGACAGGTTCACCATCCACCCTCAGTGGCCACATGGCATTGAAGGACAAAAGAGACTAGCCATATTGGTAGCTTGCAATTGGAACCCACACCAGGTTTCCATAAACACTGGCACACATATTCTTTAGCAGAGTTTTCTGGGCCAGCTATAGACATGGCAAAGACATTATAAAACATGCTTTATTTGCAAAGGTTGGACAAAAAGAGAGTAACCAGAGAGCCAGAGCAGACCAGCAAGACCTCACCTCGTAGTATTCGCATTTGAAGTCTTCTGCCACTGTGACCATGGCCTATGGTGCTCCCCTCATTAGCAACTTGTGAAGTTCATCTTGAGCATCTAAAGTATGCTATCATTTATCCTTCCAGCACATCACAGGCAACACCAGGTACTCCACACATCTGAACTGCCACTCAGACAACCAGAACTCACCGGCGGCGGCAGCTTTGAGGCTGCTGGATGCCACTGACCATGTATGTAATTGTAAGCTGTTATGAACCTGGTCCCAGGCGCATCTGCCTATACCCAGCCATGGCCTTCCAACAGCTGTAGCAACCACACCATAGTTCCCTGCTCCTGAAACTTTCAGTCCTGACATTCCTGGAGGTGGAGTGGTGGCAAATGGGGCAGTGGTGAAGTTCTGAATCCACAGAAATCAAAAGTAACTTAAAAATCAAGCCCGCAATGTCTGTGAGGTGTTCCTGACAGCACTTGATCACAGAGCATTACATGAGGTCTCTGCAGCTGTGGCTCTGGCCACACATTCATGCTGTGTATCACAGATGTCCCCACGACTTGACACATGAGTGAATGCTTCTCTACACACCTGGGCTCAGACTCTAGACTAACGTAGATTATGTATTGTAATATTTTTATTGTCCATACAAAATGTTCTGCTCTTATGAAAATGTAATTGTTTCATTACAGAAAATAAAGACTTTTCAATATATTCCTAGCATATTCCCCAGAGTATAGCAAATTATCAAATTAATATACCTTTGATTTTACTGTGTTAAAATGTCTGATTTTTTTTAATGTTGTTGAAGTTACTGCTAAGGTTTTTTTTTTCTAAAAAAAATTATTAAATAAATTTTGGCTTGGGAGTAAGACAGATTCTTTAACAGTTTCTGAAATGGCTCCAGACATACTTCTGCCCCTGTATGCTACATATTCCTGACAAGCAGCATTCTTAAAATTGACAACTATAAAAAAAAAAATAGGGGCTGGAGATATGGCTAGGCAGTCAAAGAGTACTTGCTCATCTTCTAGAAAACCCAAATTCAGTTCCTAGCCCCTGTATCAGGAGACTCACAGGCACCTCTAACTCCAGCTCCACAACATCCATGGCTCTTCTGAGCCACTTCAATATTGCACACACAGCGCTCTCTCTCTCTCTCTCTCTCTCTCTCTCTCTCTCTCTCTCTCTCTCTCTCTCTCTCTCTCTCTCTCTCATTTTCCCCCCACACAAATCTTTAAGCATAAATAGAAGATTAGTCAACTGACAAATGTTTTAGATGCTCTATATCCTGCAGTATCCCAATTAATTCTTTATGTGGAAGTAGGCAAGACCAGCCATCTCACCGGTGTGCAAATTTGCTTTTTGCTTTGAAACTGGGACAGTTATATGTATGTCAAAGAATTACTTTTAGTACTATACATTTCTTTGTGTTGTCTTATTAACAAATGCCTTGCGTGTATCCCTGTAATACACACAGGTCTGTGTAAAAAATTTCCCTGGTGAGAAGGGACGATGAGTAGAAAAGATTTCAGAAATCCGGCTAGGGATAAACAAGGCATAAAATACACACTTAATAACATTTTCAGAAATAGAAAGCTTTCACAGAGGACACAGACCAAAATCACTAAAGAAAAGTCATGTCAAAGTCACGAAGGGAGCAACCAGGTACACAGCTGCTAATGTGCCTCCCTGCTGTGGTTATTATACAATGAGGGACACAGTGGCTGGCTGCCTTAGCTCCTGGGCCATTACTACGTATCTTGAGATTGTTCTTGATACTCTACCATAAAGGAACACCAAACAGTAGTCATTTATCTGACAAAAGACCTTGGGTTTTTTTTCTTTTTCTATCAATCATTAAACAAGTAATGTCTTTTTATGTTATTGCTTTGACATTCATTAACACTCACGTCAGAGGAAATCTTTGCAATTAAAAATTCTATCAGCCATTGAAAGCTGTTTGGCTTCAACTCGCTGCAAGTCGTTTCTTAAACGGGAAGCAATAGCACCAAGATAGGCCAGGAACTCACCCAAAAGTTCAGCATGAATTATCTCTTTTATGACTCAAATAGGAATCAGATTTTGACATCTCTGTGTTAACTCTAAGGACAATCTGGACTGACCAGCCTAAGAGGAAGAAATACCTCAGAAAAAAAAAAACAACACAAAAGAACTAAAGGCAGAGAGCAACAAGCCTGCCATGTTAGCACAGGGATTCTTCCTTTTGACAAAGCACAAACTTGAGCGGAGTTCCCACTAAAGATCTGTGAGTTCTCTCGTGTCTCAAATACTTGGAAAAAGCCCTACATAAATTGCTTCTGGTTGGAAACAAGGAGAAAGTGTCCAATGGGACAAAGTGGCAGCCTTGTCCAGTACAGTGTAGCTTGCTCATTTCCCAGCCACTCCTGCTGTGGGAACATCACCCATAAAATCTGATTATACATCATCTATGGCAATCTCATCACGCAGCATCGAGAGAAATAAAACTGAACAAACAGTTCTCTTTTTAATAAAGAGCAATTTAGAGGGTGGGAGAAGAACAAATTTCCTTCTTGGAAAAAAATCTATGTTGTAAATGCGTCTTTTATTTAAGGAGTGGATTAACCTTGTGCCATCTGTCTTCATACACTATCTACTTTACAAAGAGTGAAATTGAATGGAAAGAGATACCAAAACACTCCTCAACAGACACATTTAAAATGCCATAAAGGCATATCTACAATGGATCTCTCTGTCTGCATCCATGTACACTGTCTTTTCAACATGTAAATTGAGTTACTTACTTAGAACTGAAGACTAAATGTGGCCCTAAAGTTCTTTAGTGATTTCAAGATACTCAGAACTTAAAGCATCACACAGATGCACCCTTCTTCTAAGAACCAAAGCATTCACGAGACGTGAGGCATGGGATTATCTGCGCTCACTTACTCACCCCACAAACAGCAAAGACACAACTTTGCAGATGGTGGCCAAGCTTAGGAGGAAACATGACACGTCCCTGTGTTTTACCACCTTGATGAGTAAATCCTGGGTTTCAGGAAATGAGCTGTAATGGGCTTTGAATGTCCTCTGGGTCCTGCCTCAGCATTGTTCAGTTTCAGTAAATGAAAGCAATACAGGCTTAAGAAGTATTACAAACTGTGACAGGGGAACTTAGAAATGAACCGTCACAGACTGAAGAGCCCAGGAACCACTTGTCTCATGGTGTTCTTTAAGCTGAAATTAATGCCATTCTTCTGAGTGGTTAAAAAACAAAGCTCCAAGAAGTGAGTAAAAAAGGGAAGTGTCTGTTGTTTTGAACTGTGGTGGATCGATCCTTCCCAGGATGCTAGTGTTTACTAGGACGTGCTTCAGAACCACCATTCACCTATAGTCATTGATCAAAGACCAAAGACGCCATGATTGTGAGGGCTATTTATTACGGACAGACAGATAATGCTTCAAACAGTAGCTCTCCCCTCAAGTCCATAAACCTATCACACAAACTGAGGCACAGAGGTGTGGTCATGCTCTACACCAGCCCAACCCTTGGCACAGCTCCTCATATGATTCCACCAGGATCAATATGTCCTTGGGAGAAAGGTAAGTGAAGAATCAGGCTTGGAACACACTATTAGGTCACTTGGTTTGACTTTACACCATCACTATGACATCCCAAGCAGCTCAACCTTGGACCCATTATTCAAACTCTTTCAGAGTAAAGTTCACTCAACCAGACTAACGTAACATCTCAAGTGCATGAAAGCAGAATTTCATACACAGCAGTTCTTAAACTGTTTGGACCAATAACCCTATCCAAGATACATCAGAGGAATGTTTTGCCAACAAGGAAAGATGAAGGAAGGTTCATCATTTAATTAAATCCCTGAATTAATTAATGTCTCTATGTATTTTTGAGTGGAAGAGTCCACGTACATTAAAGCCTGAGAGACCTTGTTTCAAGACAATAAGGTAGAAAGTGATGGAAAAAGATGCCCAATGCTGCTATCACTTACATGCATGCATGCAACACACACACACACACATACACACACACACACACACACACACACACACACTCACACACACATGAGAGAGAGAGGGGGGGGGGAGATTAAGAAATCTTCTATATGAACCTAATTGTGTATTTCAAATGTCATGTGTTTCAGTGACCATATCTATTAGCCTGCCTTTCCTTGTACTCTTTTCCAACAATGCTTGGCATGTCCCCCAGAAGGCACACAGAGATTAGGGGGCCGTTGTTGCACCTCTGGGTAGAGGTGGGTCCTCACAGCAATGTGTTCTCATAATGTTCCTGATCATTGTCAGGGAGTACTTCAGATTTATGCCCACGTAAGATCCCTATCTCTTGGCCCTCAGCCTACTGCCATGAAGCATAACCTTTGCTCTAGAGCTGCCCAGCCCAGTGGCAGAATCACAGACTGCATTGCTAATAACGAGAGCAGGAGCCACTGGAGACTGAGCCCCCTTCTCTCATAAGAAATCACAGATGTTATAGTCCAACCGGAACTCCCACACTAAGCTCTGGGGTGGCAGATGATCCTAAAGATAGCTGCTCTCCGAGTCAGTCGCGGGGAGCTGGCTGATGTGATCTCACATGAGATGAGGGGGAAGCAGTGTGGCCACCACACCACTTTTGAGCAAGTCAAGTAGACTTAAGAACAGTTCAACTGTTTAAGTGCTCTGCTTTCCCTTAAAGAATTGCATTCGTAGTCTTACTTCTTTCTATCTGCTGGGCACTGGGAAACAAGGCGAGCTATGCCACCATGTCTACTAAGTGGGGACCTGGAGTTTCAGCAAGCCTGTCTAAACATCTCCTCTCCTCACGCCCGCCTTCCCTCTATCCGACCGCCACTCACACCATCTCAGCGTCTCTTGCCCTCTTTGTGCCTTCCGGAGGCTCCATAGTTATGAATTTCTCTCTTAAAACACAGTTCCTCCACATTTAGACAATAACCCAAACAAGCTGGAAGCAGAGCAGAGTACAGCCCGGCTAACCACTGCCCTATTAAAGTAGGTCACTGCACTTCTATACGGGAGCCTGGGGTTCTATTTTCTTTTATAGCCACTCCAACACCTTGTTGGGTTATATTATGATTTGTCGAGGCCTCACGCAGTAAGTGGTCCTAAACTAAGACATGAACTTTTTCTTGTTTCTTGTACTGTCACAAGCTAATGAATACACTTTTAGCAATCTTGCTTTATAACTGCTCTGTGAGTTCAGTGTCCAGCCCTTAACTACAGCTCTGGCTGTAGAGCATGCTGCCATGTTGGCAAACGTGGAATTAATTAGGCGTCTGTGTGATTGCATCAGAAATAACGCAGTTCGTCTTTACTCACACAGCATCATGGTTTGTCTCTGAAAACAAGACAGAAGCAAAGAGTGAGTGTCTGACCAGGTCAGGTCAAACCAGACAGACACGATTCTCCCTCTCCATTCACAGTGTCCGTTCTTCCTTCCTTCTTAGAGTGGACAAAGTGATTACAGGGACACAGAATTCTGTAAATTAAGAGAACGGGTGATTCCTATCCCAGGAAGCAAGATGCTAGCCAATCCACTCTAGGGAAAATTGGGGCAAAATATACTTTTTTAAAGTCCTAATTCAGACAAGAAGCAGCAGGCAGTGTTGAGAGCCCTTGGCTTTTCACTCAGAGTCAACAATAGTGGCACGTCCTATGATTTTACTTTTTCAACACCCTCCCCAAACAAAGCAATGAAATGTAAGATGCTGTGAATGAGACTCTGAAATTTAAGGAGGCAGGATAATGGCTTGCAGGTGTGGACATTATTCATATTTTAAACTAAATTAAATTCTTCCCCCATTTCTCTAGCAAAATCAATACAATGCAATTACCACAAGGTGAGATGATTCTAGTATTTAAATGATACACTAATTTTGATGACAGTTTTCACTCATGCTAATCAAAGGAAGGATGTTGATAGGATTTATATTAAAAATAATACCCAGGTGGAATGTAGGCACTAATCCTTCATTTACAGCCTAAAAATACTATGAAATTTATAAACCCCAAACACAAGATCCTTTTATGTCCATTTCCTTCTAGTATAAATCACTAAGGAAATAGAACAAAGGGAGGCTAGACCCTACAAGGATCCAGCTTGCTTATGTACGCAGATGGTGTTCGAAATGGGTTGGTTACTTTATAAGCTGTTGGGCTGTGAGCTCTTATTTTGTTTTGTTAGGTGTGTGTGTGTGAGAGAGAGAGAGAGAGAGAAAGAGACAGACAGACAAACAGACAGACAGACACAGAGAAAAACAGACAAAGACAGACAGAGACAGAGAGACAGAGACAGAGAAAGAAAGATGGAGACAGAGACAGAGACAGAGAGGCATAGAGACACAGAGAAACAGAGACAGACAGGCACAGAGACACAGAGACAAAGACAGAGACAGATAGGCAATGCCTACCACTGGCAATGTATGCTTAACTTGTGCAATATGTATTTGTGGCTTCAAGACTGGTAAGCAAAGAAGAAGAAACAAAACTGGTGTACAAAGTCCTGTTTGCCATGTTAGCACCACGTGAGATAACCGAAGAGGGCTGGCGAAGGCAGAGACTGAACCCTGTGGCCACAGCAACTGCTGTGCAAAGGCTGCGTTGTTCCATACTTGGAATCCTTTAGCTTGGGCCTGTACTTCTCTTGCTTTTGCTAAACAGAGGCAAAAAGAGATCTAGTAAATTCAGATAATTAGCATAGCATGAGTACTTGGTAATTATTTGTCTCTAGCATGAGTTGTACTTCATTGTATATCATGGGGGAAAAGTGATTTTTTTAAAAAAATAAATTTGAAAAAAGATGAAGGAAAAAGTAATCTTTTTTAATTAAGCAGGGTTGTACCAAATATGCCTGATTTCTTTTTATAATCTAAACAGAACCAGACCTGAGTATAATGAATAGGGTCTTCATACTGTTCTGATTTCTTTTAATACTTGAGAGGAAATGCAGTTGGGGCTTGGCTGCCCCCACTCACAGCATTTCTTTTAAGACACTGAGTGCCAAAACGGCACGTTGGAAAAAAAAAAAAAAACACTGTTTCCGTATGTCCCCTAGCAGTTTGATAAATAAGTCCTTCTGATGCGAATGAGGACAGTAGAAGGTGGGAGACACGAAAAGCTGAACTAAGTGTCTGGATACAGGGATGACGGAAGGGTGGCCAGGAATGGCCTTTGCGTGAACGCCACAGTCTCAGTAAGTTCTAAGCCAGGGATCCGCCAGCAGTCTCACTGCCTTTCTCCCTACAAAACAATTAAAGGCTTTGCTATTCTGTCCTTTCTGTACAAAGACACACATAGAGATCGTTTTCTAAAACACACCCATGGAATTAATGGCTAACCCTCTCCAAATAGATAGGTGCGTCTGTTGCCCCTCTGTTTGGTCCTCTTCAGCTTGTGTTTGGTAAGTGCCAAGGGTGGGCTTGGTGAGGAGAGTCATAAAACATGGACGACATTCCAGGGCCGTTCCTGTCACGCTGTGGTCCCTGGGATAGAACTGAGATGAGAAGATTTAAGACGATGGGAATGGGGGTGGGGGGAGGGTAAGCAGGCTCATTCACCCGATTGGGGGTGGGGCAGGTGTCGGGAGGGTAAGCATGCTCATTCACCAGATCGGGGCGTACAAACCCAAGCTCCTTTTACTTATTTGCTTTCATATGCTGGGCAGGGAAACGTTTGAGTGTGGATGTACCGCAGACTATGTGTGGACGTCTAAGGACAGCTTTTAGGAGCCAGCTCTTTCCTGCCCGTGTGTGGGTTCCAGAGATCAAACTCAGCTTGCCAGCCTTGGTGGAGAGAGCCTTTTCACGCTGTACCTTCAGCACACTGGAGCAGCCAAAAGAAGCCGACAGGAAGTACTTGGGAAACCAGTATTCTACATAGTCTATGTTGCCCAGAGTCTAATCCTGTTTCTAATATCCTAGATGCAACAAACCGGAAGTGGTATGCTACAGTCTCTGTTCTTTACCCTCCCCACCTCCAACTACTACGTGGGTAGGGTTGTGTAGGGTTTTTTCTTTTCTTCTCTTGCCTCTTGGTTATATGTATACATGTCCACTAAATAGTTCCTTCCCGAAAAGAAAAAGATGTGCCTCTAAACAGTGAGCCAGGCACTGCTGAGTGTCCACAGAGGGTCAGGGGCAGTGCCCGGGGCTGCAACAAGACACATAGCTGCTTTCCCGAAACAGAAGTGTTTAGTGCAAGGGACTAGAAAGAAGTGCAGGCCTTTCACATTTGGTCAATGGAAGCAATTTCATCACCCATCATGCCTGGGTGATGGGGTCTGAAGGAATTTTTCAGTCCTGCAACCGTCAAAGAACCAACTGAATGAAACAATCAGTATCATTCTTGACTCAACAAATATTCTTAATGGCCAACCCAGTTATGTACTTCTTGACAAGGTTAGTGTTTCAACATAATTTTCTGTTTCTACTCGACACTTCTTTACTGGTTCAGTGGTTTAGCTTAGTTTCTTTTCTTTTTTTTTTTTCCCTTCTTTATAATTTATTCTTGTTACATCTCAATGGTTATCCCATCCCTTGTATCCTCCCATTCTTCCCTCCCTCCCATTTTCCCCTTATTCCCCTCCCCTATGACTGTTCCTGAGGGGGATTACCTCCCCCTGTATATGTTCATAGGGTATCAAGTCTCTTCTTGGTAACCTGCTGTCCTTCCTCTGAGTGCCAGCAGGTCTCCCCCTCCAGGGGACATGGTCAAAGGTGAGGCACTTAGTTTCAATATCGTTTACCCTGTCTTCTGCTCGCATACAAATAACTCAGACAAAATAACAAGTTAAAAAACAATCAGTAAGTCTTTTAAAAGCATGTCTCCTTAGTGCCGATCTTGCTTTCTTTGTTTGAAGCCAATGGGTGAGTTAAAAAACATGTATAAAATGCAATTGGATATAAAGAATTTCATGTGACTTAATGATAATAAAATACTGTTTCTATCCACTAGCCTGTGCTGATAAGCACAAGACCCATTCAGAAGCCTTTTCTAGTATTCTAAACACAAACAAGGGGCTGAAGAGAAGGCTCAGAGGTTAAAAATATCGCTTGTAGAGGACCTGAGTTTTCTCAGCACCCATGTAGGGGGCCTCATAACTCCAGCCCCAGGCAATCTGACACCCTCTCCAGGATTCATATGCACATAGGTGGACACACATGTGCATACAACTGAATGTAAAATAAATCTCTAAACACAGTTATCTTAAGGAATGTCAACAGAATATCTCCCATCTCCCCAGTCAACCAAACCAAACTGAAGCAGTCTTGAAATCATCCAGTTACCATAGTTGTGAGATATAAAACGATTTAAAAAGTCCTCCTGGCCTCTAATTCTCTGTGTTTTTCTCTATTGTCCCTAAAATGGTATGTATTAAAGTTATTTTTGATAGACATGTCTTTCCCCAGCAAAATTCTCTCCTGACAACTCTTGTCAGCCATTCTTATAAACTGTCCTGAGATTCCTGTTCATAGCAGATGTTTAACAAACTCTTACTACAGTTAAATCCTAGGATACGGTATAGATTTGTTTATTTTGTCACCAATAGATTCCTACTGCTGTGAAAGGAAAGGCGTTCCTAATCAGAATGAACAAGGTTACAAACACTGGGTATTAATAGAATCTAGTTAAATACTGATATAATTAGTAAAGGCTCGTTTAAAAATTAACCCACCTTTTAAAATCTCACTTTTGTACCATTATTTATTGTAGTAGTTATAGTGAGCTGAGAAGAGCATCCTAATTCATAAAATAATCATCTCTGGTATTGTTAATTAAGTCCAGATTTTATGTCATTGCTTGAGACAACCTCCCCCCATTAATACTTTAATCTCATGATATAAGGAGATGGAAAGCATGGGTGCCACGGGTCAGTATGGGAGTCAAGAGGAATCACAACCTGCATCTCAATTACCAGGCATGGATACACTAATCACTAATGGTGCAGGAGAAAAAACAAAGCGAAACAGAACAGCAGAAGGGAGCCCAAGGATATCCAAAGTCACACCAGGCTTCTGAGTTCTACAAGTGAGAAGAGATAGAGAGAGAAACATAGAGGCACACAGAAAGAATCAGAGTGAAACAGAGAGAGAGAGAGAGAGAGAGAGAGAGAGAGAGAGAGAGAGAGAGAGAGAGAGACAGAGAGACAGAGAGACAGAGACAGACAGAGAGACAGAGACAGACAGAGAGACAGAGACAGAGAGAGAGACAGAGACAGACAGAAACAGAGACAGAGAGAGACAGAGAGACAGAAAGAGAGTCCAAGGAGGTTGCAGGCAGAGGGTGCCTTGCCAGCAAACAGGGCTTCAGGATAATGGTGAACTTATGCAAGAGATAAGCCTGTCTTACAATGGACACGTTGACTGTCAGCGCCAGGGCCCAGCCCACTGGAAATCAGAGTTGGTGGAGTATGTGATTAGTGTTCTGTTTCATGCCACACCTTTCAGTGGAGGTCATCTTTCCAGTCATTAAATAATCTAAGAGTGATGTGTACACAGAAGAGTTTGTTCCTTATCTTTTCCATGTCACACCTGGTACTTTCCATGGACTCTTTGTTCTTGTTTTAACAAAGTTGTGTAAAGGCTTTTTTTTTTCCCTTCCCTATGACTTTCTTGAACTTGGCAGTTTAACCCTGTAACAACCAGAGCTATTGAGCTTTCACTCTCCCTAGGAAAAAAGTAAGCTGTTAACAGAAGTAATGCAGAAAAAAAAATCTATTGTGACCATTTCTTTAAAGTAAGTACATTAACACGATATTGCGTGGTAGCCTAACGCTAATTTCAGTCTCTTCTATGACATTACTGCACTGGTGCTTAAGGTGAGACACAACTGAGGAAATAAATTTACCAGTTATAAAATATCATTTAATAACCATAATCAACTCATCGATTTCAATGATACGTATCATCAACACTGTTCATCTCTAGACTGGGTGGCAGAGCAGCTAAATCAGGCCATCCATTCAGCAGATGCCTGGGAATGTGGTGTGGCTTGATGCCAGAATACATACCTAGTGTATGTCCTTGAGTTCAATCCCCAGGAGTACAGAAGGAAAGGGAAGGAAGTGGAGAAAGGGTGGGAGGGAGGGAAAGAAGGAGAGAAAGAGAGGTTTAGAAGGAAAACAAGGAAGAGACCCTTGAAGACACTAGATGACCTGTTTAAATTAGAAAGAAGAGAGAAGCAGACTCTAGGCTAGGACTGGAGCCTCCCGGATCCCCATACTTCATAGCTTGCTCTCTTTCAGAGATGGTGCATCCTCCTGTTCTGCCACCTACCCTCATCCTCCTCAACCTTCAATCTGGGGGTGTTGGCAAGGTGCGGGCTCAGTCCCCAGCCCACATCTTCCTCTCATACTTCAGCAGACGATTCCTCTCTCAAATTTGCGAATGTCACACGCCACGCGTAGCATCTGATGACTCCTGAACTTTCATCTCCAACCCAGACCCCTTAGGAAGGTACTCAGTCAGTCATACGGCCAAATGCTTTCTGGGTAGCGTACCTTCAGGGTTTCAAAGACAACCCACATTTTCAACTCATTAAAGAAAATTTTAATTTATTCTTGGCACGAATGCTTCTCTCTCATGAGGAGGCACAATTCTCTAGTTTCCCTCCTCTATTTCCTCAGTTTCCCTCCTCTAACCCTAATGTCTGATCCATAATTCCTAGTCAGTCAGTGCAGAAAAGTCACACGTACCCCTTAGGCTGCTTCCATGCCTGCTCCCCCGGCTGCATCACTCCTCCTGAAAATGTGCAGCCATACTTTACTTCCTCTTACCTCAGTTGAGATTCTCCATCTGATACCAACGTAAATCCTTCCAAAGTAAAAGCCTGTTATGATGTATTCTTACGTACAAATGTATGTGGTTTTCCATGATCATTTTTAAATTTAAAACTATTAATAGACATTACAAAAAGATAAAGAATGAAAGCCTTTCTACCATCCCTACCTCCCAACTACCTATTTCTCTACTGTGCCCACATGCAACAGCTGCTCCTATTTCGGTATTTCGGATGTCCCATTGCTGGGGACAGCTCTCTGATCAGATTCCACTTCTCATCCACTTGCTCTCTTTTTATACCCAGCCCTTGATGCTCTTCTCAGGCATTCATTGCTTCCATGAATAAAAGATTTTTTTTCTGCCTTTGGCATTATTTGCACTATTTATGCTTGCAAAGCCCATGTCCCTTTTTCTTCTCTAGTCTCATGATGTTACCTTAGGTGTCATTGTACTGCAAGGTCCATGTTCCTCTACTGCTGATGGAGCAAAAATAATCTAATGTCATGATCACACATCAACTTGTTCAGGGTTTCCTGCAGCCTCTCTTACTACGTGATTGACTAACTCCAACAAGGCAAAAGCTGTGCTTATTGTGCTGCTCTCCAGAGAGTAGACTCAGTTTCCTAGAAGAGGAGGAACTCCATAATTTAGACTCCATAAATATCAAATAGTGACTCAATTAACACTTTTCTGTAAACATCAGAAGTTTAATCAAATATTTCCTAAATATTCGTACTTGCCAAGACAATGAAATGCACCATGTACTTGGAAAGTTAAATGGAACAAACTGTCTCTAAAATAGTGAAGGGTAGGGTTCTCTACAAAATAATTCTATATGTTAAAGAATGTCATGGTTTCATAAACAAAATGCTCCAGGCATTGTAAATATTCTATCTATGCTTCAAAAATAAAGGGCAAACAAGAATTGCAAATTTCCCATGACATCTTATGATACATTCACAACTCTAAAGGTGCCCATGTAATTTCACGCATTATAACTAAGTTCTTTTGTCATTTGTCACGTAACAATTTTCTTTTACTTATTCTCGTGCACAAGGCTATTATTTTTCAGATCTACATAAGGGCATTGGAGACCACAGAATTTTAGGAAAAAACACTTTTCACTATTTATTTTGTTTTCCTCTTTTAAAGGGAAGAAGTCTAATGGCTTCCCTTTAGTGGACTTGTTATGATCAACTTGGAATTCTTCACCATTAAGAAAAAACAAGACAAAGAAAAAAAATCTAACCAAAACAAAACAAAAAATGTCTTCCTTCTCATCATGGTGGGGCTGAACACCCAGGGATACTTCCAGACATTTCCCTTTCAGGTCTCAAAAGGAAGTATTAATCAAGCAGAAGATGGGAAATTATGACATTCCACCAGGGAGGTTTCATGGCAGAAGCCAGGATTCAGTTGATCACAGGGTACAGGTGACTATCCATCAAGTCACCCATCATAACACACATTAAAATGTCTGGGCTAATCAGGACAGAAGCCAAAAATAATATCTTTTGCTGACACTCAATGAAGACTATCAAAGGAATTCCCCTGAAAATATACTCCACAAACATGCAGACAGAAACAGAAAATGACGTAAAAGGAATTCTTCCTCGTAGTGTCCCTAAAGGAAGCAGCATTTACTTTTAGAGAAAAACATGAAATAGCTTCTCTCTAACATATTGCTTTAGGTTGAGACATTGTTAAGAACCCCTCAAAAGCAGATGCACGGCACTTTGACCTAAAAGTTACCAGAGAGCATGATAAATCTTCAATTACATTAAGCGCTAGTCTTGAGGAAGCATAACCACTGGCGTCCTCTCACATCCTCCCAATCCTTTCCACAAGCACCTAGCTACATGTAGAACGCAAGGAAAAATACAAGCAGAGCAGACCGAAAGGCTGTGGGGCATAAGCTGAACAACAAAAGTCTCCACTTAATCTAAGATCCGTGCTGTTTTTCATTACCAACAATGGAATTTCTCCTGCTTCCCTATTGGCTTCCAGTCTTCTCCAAGGCTCGTCCAACCACCAATACCAATATTTGAGACAGTTACTGTTAGAAAACCACGGTCAGAGGTCCAGAATAGAAGTGAGAACTTGAGTTGTGATTCTTATGCTCACACACTATACCTTTTCTTTTTGTTTGTTTGTTTGTTTGGTTGGTTGGTTGGTTGGTTGGTTAGTTGGTTGGTTTTGTATTGCTTTTCTTAAAATAACTAATCACTTTGCAGCCTGATCACAGCCCTCCTCCCTCCTCTCCTTCCAGTCCCACCCTCAGGCCCCTCCCCATCCCCCATCCCCCATCCCCTTATCCTCAGAGAAGGGGAGGACCCCCCTGGGTACCAACCCACCCTGGTACATCAAGTCACAGCACACTATACCTTCTCAATCTTAAGGCTCTCTCTTCATTTCTACACTGTATTCTGGGTCTTGTTGCTCATTTACCTAAAAGCTTCTTAGACTGCTGAAAATAGAGCTCATGCTTTTATCTGTGGCTCAGAGTTCTTACATGCAGCAAATACAAAAAAAAAAAATTACCACTGGATAAGAACTTAAATTATGAAGACAGGTATCTGATGGGAAAGATAGCGATTGCAGTCTGGACAATTATATGACTATTTCTCCCAAGATATGCTAGGGCAGCTGGATTGTGCTTTAGTGATATTCCTCACAGTCATCTTAAAAAGAGAAAAGCTCACAGGATGTGCAATCGGAGGTGCATCCATCACATGATACCTACTGGGCATTGGGCAGTGGGAGCATCTGGTTATATCTCTTAGTACAAGTGCATTCCAAGCTTTGCCTTAGAAAAGGAAAATGTTTGTCAGGGAAATGCCCAATGGTGTCTGTCCTGTGAGTCAATAAGGGAGAACTGGTGATCTTATACAAAGACCATGACAGTTCAGGACAGCCAACCACAGTAAATTCTTCGCCAAACTGGCTTTTTCTCAAAATAAACAAATGGCTGAAAATACTCTAATTTTTAAAGAACTGTCTTGAAACTTGAATACTGTGCCTATCTAGGAAAAATCAAAAACTCTTGTTGTCCAAATGATTAGCTTTGAGAGCATATATCAGTTGCTTCGTAGAAGAAGTGTCAAATGGCAGCAGCAACAATTGCACGCTTTCCTGAGCAGCACAGGCGCATTTCTTCCTTAGGCACAGTTTACATAATGCAGGAAACAGCTTCATCCGGTTCCTGGTCTTTCTGATCAAGTCAAACCCTTAAAGGAAAAAGCTTTTTTTTTCATATTTTACTTTTTTTTTTTTGGTAATTTTGTTTTGCACAAGCTATATTTCCTTAAACTGAAAATGGGAAGTGGACCTGTGTGGAGAGGGCCTTCCAAGAACTACTCCACTAACGGCAAACTCATGACCCTTTCCTTCATTCTGCAGGTGGTCAAAAAGCAAGGAAGAAAAAAATGTCTGTGATTCAGAGAAAGTTGACTCTGTGGTTCATGATGAAATGTTCACTTCAAGAAAATTAACTCAGAGACCTCAACAGAGCAATTCCTTGGAGTGTTTCACACTGTGGCTTAGACAGAAGAGCAGGCAGTAAGAGATGAGGTCAAAGGAGAGCTGGGGCCAGACTATGTGGGGCTTTGTGAGCATGGTAGGTAGCTTTGCATTACACTCCCAGGGAATCGGGAAAGCGCTGGATGGTTTGGAACTAACTTGTGTCTTTAATCAGTCACCTTGACTGGCTGCAATGTGCAGAGCAGATTGTGACAGGATAGAGCGGGAGTCAGGAGCAGTCAGTTACCAGGGAGGAGCGATGGTGGTCATCTGGATCAAGACAATGGAAGTGGTCAGAGCGAGAGAATTCTAAATAGAATCTGAATAAATATCCTAGTGTAGTCTAGTGATTAATTACACATAGGTGTGAGGGGAGGAGAAAATGCAAAGATGCTTCCAAGGTTTTCTTTGATATGCACACTTGATAAAATGAGGATTATTAGAGAAGGAACAGTTTGGAGAGTGAGGGGAAAAAGCCAATAGTTCAGTCCCCCCCCCCCTCTTTCTCTCTCTCTCCTCCCGCTGTGTATGTGTGCCTGCTCACACACATCCCTGTCCTTATGTATACAGAGACCAGAAGGAAAGCGCAGGTGTCATCTTCCAGAGTATCATCCAGTCTGAATCCCAGCAGACCACAGCCTACCAATTAGGATAGATTTGTTGGCTATCAAGGCCTCAGCACTTCCGTTCCCTGCCTCCCTAGGACTTTGAGTACAAGCATATGCCCCTATGCCCAACATCCCAGGGTTCTAGGGATCAAACTCAGCTCCACATACTCTTTAGGCAAATGGCCTCCCTATTCTAAGAACTGTTTTAAGTGCATGGTACCATGTGTCTTCAACCCAAGAATTACAGAGGCAAGCACAGTTATGTGATTCCAAGGCCATATGGGTCTACATAGTGAGTTCCAAGCCAGCTAAGGCTACATAATGAGACCATATGTATTGATAGATGGACAGACAGACAAATAGGTGATAGATAGATAGATGACAGATAAATAGATAATAGATAGATACATAGATAAATAGATACATAGATAGATAGATAGATAGATACATAGATAGATAGAAAGATAGATAGATAGATAGATAGATAGATAGATAGATAGATAGATAGTTGAGTTACTGATTAATCATCTATGTAAGGATGCCAGTTGACAGTTGAAAATTGGGTCTCCAGGATCTGATGAAGAGATTTACATAAAGAGCTAATGAGCATAGCGCTGGCATCTGAAGCCCTGTTATTAGATCATCCTCTATAGAGCACGAATGTGGACAGAGATGACAAGGGATCCAGGTCCTGAGCCTCAGTGTTCTGATACCTATGGATTTAACAAGGACAAAGCAGCTACAAGACAGATCTGGGAGCAACCAGTGATCCAGAAAGGCAGAGTTGATTGACCTGTAGGACATCAAGCTGCTCTAGTTTCAAAAAGAAGGGAGTGATACACTGAATTGAGTAAAGTGGAGCTTGAGAGTTGTCCATAGGCTTTGGCAATATGGTGGATACAAAAGTCTTAACAAGAACCTCTTTGGCACCAATGTGAGAAGAGAATGTGTGTGTGTGTGTGTGTGTGTGTGTGTGTGTGTGTGTGTTGTGTGTATGTGTGCATGAGAGAGAGAGAGAGAGAGAGAGAGAGAGAGAGAGAGAGAGAGAGAGAGAGAGAGAAGATCACATTACTTGGCTCCAAGAAAAGCACAGAAATAGCAAGAAGAAGAGAGAGAGGTAGGTACAGTCAAAAAAGATTGGCTTTCAAGCCGAGCCTGGTGTTACAAGCCTAAAATCACACCTGCCCAAGAAACTGAGGCAGTATGATTCAGGTTCAATACTAGACTGAGACAGTGAGTGAGTTCAATGCTAGTTTTGGCACTTACTGAGTCCCTACCTCAAAATAAAAGGTAGAAAGAGGGTTAAGGACATGACTACCAGCAGGACACTTGGTCAGCGTGTGTGTGTGTGTGTGTGTGTGTGTGTGTGTGTGTGTGTGTGTGTGTGTGTGTGACCTTGGTTAAGCAACCCAAGCTAGCCTCAAACTTATGGTGATCCTCCTGCCTCATCCCCTAAGAGTTAAAATTGCACACGTGCAGTAGCCTGCTTGGCTAAAAGATTCACTTGTAAACATGTAAATAGTATGCTTATACATAGACGGAAATGATCATGTGGGAGAATAAAGCTCAGTGATGCTCCAGAGAGAGAGAGGGCGACATTGCTAAATGTCATTTGTAGAAAGATGGGACAAAGCGGATCCAGGCTCAAGGGAAAGAATCCCTTAGACCTGATCAAGAGCCCAGGGCAGAGCAACAGAAAAGAAGGCAGACAGAGAGGGACAGACACAGAGGGTCTTCCGACTCAGGCTATGGTATGGGGTCATCTCAACCTTCTCAGTTGAAAACCAAAGTTATTTATTATCCATGGATACTGGAGGAAAGAGATGTGTGGCTCAAAAAGAATATAAGGTATAAAGTATTTTTTTATGGGAGAGACAGAGAAAGGTGGCTGGAAATTTTAACTAGGACTGGGAATTCTCCAGAATTGATAGGCTGAGGTCAGATGTTAGGGGAGGAGGAATCCCCTTTCTGAGGACTAGGGGAGGGAGAGAGAGGACATGAGGGAGGGTAGGACTGGGAGGCAACGAGGGAGGGGGCTAAAATCGGGATGTAAAGTGAACAAATCAAAAATAAAAATTAAGACAACAACAAAGAATTCTCATACTTGAGGAGCTCTTAATTACTAACTGATTAAGATGACTAAATCAGGACAATTAGGTGGTCCTTGATGCAAAAATAAATAAATAATAAATAAATAAATATGCCCTTTCATCAAACCAAGACCTATCTGGACATCCTAAGTTAATTTAAAAACATTTTGATATTCTCTTTTCTAAAACGTCAAATACCTACTTTCCCATTCCTTCTTGCATTCATTTTCATTATTACAAGAAAAGTAGGAGAAGAAAATGGTAAAAGGACAGAAGGAAAAAAAGGTGTCCAGAAAGGAGACGCAAGAAAGAAGAAGAAAGGGATAAAAGAGGAAATGGCTGAAGCAAAGGAGGAATTCTTGATGGACACTGACATAAAAAAAAAAAAAAAACTAGGCAAAGAGATCACAGAGAAGGAAAGTTGAGGAAAATACGAACTGCAAAAGCACAGAGGTCATTCAGAAGTTCTGGGATCAGGCTGTGTACCCTGGAATATCTGTAACTACCCTTTATTTCATCAAATGAATATTAATATTAATATTATTATCAATTAGCCACACTTACATATTAACTAGGTGGAAAAACACTATGAAGAGACATCAGCCATATCGAACCTTCAACTATTCATGGCAACTAGTATTGGCATTTTACTGCAGGAGAAACAATGGTGAGGGAAGAGCCGAGGAAGTGGGCTTGGATTGCTGGTCCTTAAATCCAGACCCGCCCAAGCCCGTGCTATTCCCCATTGCGTTCCTACCCTCTCTGCTGGAGTTGCTTTTGCAGTCAGGACATGCCGAGCAGGGTGAATCCTCAGCCAGCTGACAGTGCTTCCCACATTGCTCATCCTTTTCTGGCCAAGTCCAGAGGAAAATGGCTAAGAAAGGCAGGGCAGCCACCAGAACGGGCCCCCAGGCAGCGACCCCAGGGAACTGAATGTGAAGCAGATGGGACCAGACACTCATCCAAGTCTCACACTGTCCTGCTCAGCTCTTTTGACACTTCATTTGGACATATTTGTTTAGTCTTTTGAAACTATACTTGCACTCATGGATGGAGAGCTAAATCAAGTGCACAGGCAAATATTTTCACGGGATGTTTTGGCTCTTTTCTTAGAAGGAACGATGAGATGAGAAAGAAGAATTCAAGTTGCTTACCAAAAGTTCTCAAGCTAACTGCCGTAAGTGGCTGAGCAGAGTACAGCCTTGCACGCTTGCTGGGGGTGTACACACGAGGATTAACAAGTTCCTGCCAATATTCTAACAGATTTCCTTCTCAGGTCAACAGTAACTCTTGCTATTTGGTGTCAACACTGTCACAGAGCCAGAGGCAGCCCTGGAATCTTCACAGTCTGGCACTTCTAAATTGGCGTAAAAATAGGTGAGAATAAGCCCAGGAGCTAAAAACCAATTTGTAATTTCTAGTGTAAAAATATTTCATTACACAATGACATATTCCCATGGAATTTTTCAAAACATCACTAAGCCAGGTGTGATGGTGCACACTTTTAATCCTAGCGCTTAGGAGGCAGAGGCAAGTGGATCTCTATGCATTCACGGTCAGCCTGGTCTACAGAGCATGTTCCAGCATGGAACAACCTGGCTACACAGGACAGCCCAAGGCTACACAGAGAAACCCAATCTCAAACAACAACTAAATAAATAAATAAATAAATGTGAACAAATATGTAAGTCTAAACTCATTTGCTCTTTGGTTTAAAAAAAAATGTTTCCGACATACTTATTAAGAGCTGGTGCTTTCCTGACCGAAGTTAGAATTTTAGGAAGTAGTTAACATAAGTTATGCTTAAATAAAGAAAAGTTATGAGTCTTTGTAATTCAAAATAAATTTAGAAGCCAGGCCCAACCTGGGCTAAAAGCCATGGATGGTATCTACACAGGATACAAACATCTGTTCTTTTAACAACTTCAGAGAATGACATTTCTAAGTAAACATGCTGCTCAAAACTCTTTCGTGACTCTCGCCATCACTGTAGACACTCAGACACATTGTGCCAAAAGATGGCGGTCCTAACGAGGAAGACGGTATCCAGGAACTCTCTGTCCCAAGCATCCAGACACTAAGCAGCCTCACTAATAAAAGCAAAGCTACATTTCCCAAGGTGCTTCAGTAAACAAAGCCACCCACTGGTTCTAAGAGTCAGAGCTTTGGGGTTTGAAGAAGCGACCTTTAAAAGGCCTGATAGCTTGGTCTGTGAGATGATGCATGGAACACAAATGTCATCCATGCAGGAGTTGTCCTGTGAATGCGCATGTCATGCATCTCCCAGTGAAGGGAAATGCAGTTCTAATCAAGCTTCGCTGTGGCGTGCCTCATTAGTCTGCATGCTCTTCCTCATTTGCATGCCGACTCGGAAAGCTCACGATATTAACAAGCACAGTTTTCAGTAAGCTACATTTAAATACCATGACCCCAACAACATAGAGATGGAGTTAACTTCGTCCCAGTGTCCAGAACCTTACAAGGGAACTTACTAAATAGTTCTCTTTGTTAGTACAGTCCTCACAGTGAGAGAGCGCAGGGATAGGGGATTGAGTAGGCACCAACAACGCCACCTACTCAGGCTCCTGGGAAGGATTTTATTTGTTTTATTGAAATTCCTTTCCAGTCCTGGCACTGACATTAAACAAGCCAGCAAAATGGCAACACTCACAGATCACACCTAAATACAAATGCTAAAAAATGTTCTTAGGACTCCATGTTTTCAGAAAGCTTAAACAGCTTTAGGTTACTAGGAGATATTTCCCTGTTGATATGACGGTAATTATATGTCATTCCAATTGAAATTAATATCCCTGAAAAGGAGGAAGGAAGGAAGGAAGGAAGGAAGGAAGGAAGGAAGGAAGAAAGGGAAGGAGGGGAGGAAGGAAGGAAGGGAGAGAGGGAGGGAGGGAGGGAGGAAAGGAAGGAAGAGAGGGAAGAAGGAAGAAAGGAAGGAAGGAAGGAAAGAAGAAGGGAAAGAGAAAAAAATCTCCTTTTATCAAGTGCTGGTCTGAATCTTATGACCCCACTGAAAGAGGTCACTTGAAGAGCTGTGAGGATGAAACAGAATCCTGGTTTATTTTACTAAAATCCAGAAACTCACCACTTCTATGCCAACAAAGACTTCCCTCATCCCTGTTTTAAACATCCAGCATCCGCAGCCACAGCCGTCACCACTCCTGGTATATGCCACAGATTAGCATCTAAACTTCAGAAGATCTAGTTCTCAGACTTTACCTGCTCCCCACTTCTCCTCATCTTCCCCCCCCCCTTCCTCCCTCCTTCTCCCTCTCTCTCCATCTCTCCCTCTACCCCTCATCTCACCTTATGTATGTGTGTATGCATGTTTGTAGGTGGTTACGCATGCACATGACTGTGCTCACACGTGTCTGTTTATGTAGGTATCACAGGACACCTTCAAGACCCAGATTGGGTACTTCATGACTTGGAACTTACTGATCAGGCTGGGCAATTACACTGAAATTACAAACATACACCACCATGCCCAGGGTTTTTTGTTTGTTTGTTTGTTTGTTTGTTTGTTTGTTTGTTTTTTGTCTGTAAGCTCTGAAACTTGAACTCAGGTCCTCATGCTAAAAAGGAAAGAAACTTTCAACTGAGCCACCTTCTCAGCCCTGAATTTACATATTTTTCTCACCATCAGCTGTGTAGTCAGTCCTCAGTGCCTATAATGGGTTTCTCACATGACTGGAAGATCAAAAGCTAGGACAGCATAATGAAAAACAAGTAGGGTTGATTTTGAACAGTAGGATATAGATTCATTATTTACTATATGGGAGAAAGTAGGGGAGTCGTTCAGTGTGTTGTACCTGACCATCATGCAATGTAGGGAGGGCTACACACTTGACACAAGTGTGGGTACACGGTGGCCTAATGTGAAACATTAACAGAATGAGACTCAGGCAATGTTTCCCAGTATGCGGCTATAGAGACACACAGAGAGAGAGACGGGCTGCTGGAGGAAGGTTCAGAGACGTTGTCTAGATCTATGGGCATCTTTGGGACAGAGATTTAAGGATTTGCAAGGCGAAAGTCAAGGGTAGATATAACATGGCAAAACAAAGAATGTATCATCCAAATAAAACATTCTTAAGAGTAAACACGGTATTCTTAGTGATCGCTCTGGAACCATAGCAGTGGACTAGAGCTCTCCCAGGGCAAGCCAGAAGCTTGGGAATTCTAAGAATGAAGGTGCATATTAAAGACCTCCCCAGGGAAAGGAAAAGCTGTGATGTAAGTGATGGGGAGGAGCAGAGGTGCATAAGCAGGGCATCGCTGCTAAGGGCATGACAGTGCTTATGATGTAGCTCATCTCACCTCCAGACACAGGGGGAAAGACAGTGGCACACCTTCCTGGAAGCGTCTCTGGCACAATTGTCTCACATGTGCCAGTCAGCAGGGGAAGAGGAAGAGAGGAGGGCAATGAAGAAATGGTGATTTTTGGCTTTCAAAAAACTGTCCCAGGATTCTGAAGGGGCAATTGTGTCCTTGAAATGCACACTTCATTATAAGTTCCTGTGCTGTCTTACTAGCCACATGTTTATTATAAAATTCTGAATACTGAGTGAAGTTGCTTTGTTTCAGCTTCTCCCTTCTTGTCCCAAGAAGGCTTATGCTAAAACTGGTTGAGGTGGGGGACAAAGTGACCAAGTGAGAGATAAGTAACTGCCCTTTGTGATCATATAATCAGTTCTGGCTCTGTGTCAGGCACTAGTTATTTTGTTAAGTAGTTTTACTTTCATAAGCGTCCTAAAATTTTTTTTGATTCAAAATCTGAGACTTGAAGAAAAAAAATAATTTACCAGGTGATGGACTGTATTTGTGAAGATCTCTGTGACAGGACATACTTCCAAGCTGGTGTGTGTGCCGCCTATTGGCCCATCCGACCATGCCACTCTAACGCAACCCCACCGATATATACATCGAGGCTCTGGAAGGATGCAGATAGTCTAGGGTCTTAATTATTAAAGAAAAACCCACAGATGTCTAAATGTAAAAGAAATACTTGGTGAAAAAGTGGAGTCGAAAGAGTGTTTCTAGAAGCAGACTCCCTGCCCCAGAGTGGAACCGTCGTTCAATGGGTTCAACCACCAGAAAATGTATTTGAACATAGAGGGGAAAGAAGCCAAGGGAAGCCTGAAGGGGTTTTTTCAAGGACGTAGTGTCTGTGCTGTGGGGTGATGGAGGCTGGGTTGGAGAAAATCAGAGAAGGACGTGAGAGGCCCTTCAGGAAGGAAGAAGAGAGCAGACAATGGGTGCAGACATGACACCTCTCATCAAAGTAAAGGCAGAGGGACAGACAGACATGGTGACCTGAAATGTATCCTTCCAGAAGGGACAGAGGAGGAGTTACCACTGGGCTAGAAAGAACAAAGATGCTCCTAACGCTTGCAGGTGTAACTAAACTAGGCATCGAGCTGGCACAACCTGACTTTTGGAGAACATTTTTCTCTGATTGCTAAGGTTGGCTTTCTAAAGTTTAGAACAGTGAGAGGGTCAGAGGGCATCGTCCAGTTTCTCCAGATGTCTTAACTCTATTACGATGATCTTATGAAGTAATACTGGCTTCTCCACATGTGCCCCACTCACTCTGTGTTTGTCCTAAGGATTGAACCCAGAGTCATATATATATATATATACTAAGTATATAATTGCACTACACTCCCAGCCAAACACCATACTTTTTGAGCTATGAGATGACACTAGACTTTCTGGCAGTGACGTGACACTTCTGCATGTGTAGCTACATGTACAGTGTCGTCTTTTAGTGCTAAGTATGTTTCCACTTTACTATGATGATTAGACCACTATGGTTTTCAACACTACCGAAAGCTTGTGCACAGTGGAGCCACACTGATCACACACACTCTTCAGCAGGGTGGTGCCCGGGCTCATCTTACACACCCCAAGACATCTGTGGGGCCATGTCTCACACACCGTTAGATTAGCCATATCATGGGGCCCCCTAGAAGCTCAACACCCCTCACAAGCTTGAGTGTGAAACTTCATTAAAAACCACTTCAAGCTCTTTTCCCAAGTGACCACAAATGACCTAATAATGTTCCCTCTGTGAAAACTAAGAGATCACAAGATTAATTCTTTCTAGAGGAGTGTTTCATTATCCTTAAAAACATTCGTAAAAGCAGAAAATGCTGATGAATGGCTACTACAGGTAAACGATTCCACTTCATCCATCAAAGGGCTCATACAAGGATACAGGTCGTGTCTGGGGAGGGGAGGGGAACCATTCTCCAGGAAGAAGAAATAATATCATGAAATGGGCCTAAAGCCTGGGGACACAGGGGGCTTGGTACTCAAACATATGCTTTGCAAGGGCTAATTAATGGAGGAAGTGCTGATGCCCCTACAATTCATCCAGACCTAGGAATGAAGAAGCTTGGGGGACCAGACCAGTGCTCAGTAAACAGAGCCACGTGCCCAAGCCCTTCTTCCTCTGGACACGTGTGTGTGTGTGTGTGTGTGTGTGTGTGTGTGTGTGTGTGTGTGTTGCTGTTACTAGGGAGTTCTCTTTCGCAATGAAACATGACGTCCTTAGAAGTTCATCTCACGGTGGATTCCATAAGGCAGAATATCAATGGGAAGATCCAGAAGGCTACAGAAGACAGAGACAGACAGACAGGCAGGCAGACAGACAGACAGGCCAACCAAAGCCTATCTCAAAACAACAAGATGTCAAAACTGCAATGTCGAACCAAGAAATTAATTTGGGTCAAGGTCTATGTCTTTCTGTAATAGAACACCTAACAGTTTACCAAATGTGACCACAGTGCCTTTACCCAAGAGGCCACCGAAGAACTTGAGTGTTGCCTCCGCAGTTTCTCTTCAAACAATGGACCCTTGTTCCGTGGCCTCCCAGCTGTGACAGGCATGATAAAAAAAAAAAAAAACGGAGGTTGTTTTTATATTCTCTGTGCTATTTTGACACTGACAGCAGCATGGTCATTTGCCAAATAATCAGAGCACGCTGGCATTTTTATAAATAACGTGCCGGGGTTTGGCAGTAATCTGTGCAAGGAAGAGTTGGAGGACGGACAGAACATGCCTTCTTTTCCCATGCCTAGGAAACAGGCCTCCTTGGCGAGTTTTCAATACACGCAAATTTCTTTTGACCAAAAGGCAGCCAGGAGTATAGCTATGACATCAGCCTAGCGCCAGCCCAGAAAAAATGACACAGGGAAGTGTTTCTTTCTCCTCTATGGCTTGCGGGAATGTGTTCCTGGAACTTGGTGAGTTATACAAGGAGGATTTTCTCTCATGCAGAAGAGGCTTGGGTATGGACAGAAAGGACAGAGGGCCACTGAGGCTCCGCGTACTCCACAGTGTAGGGTGCTCACGTGGATGGCTTTGTTTCTCACTAGCACCCTAGTTCCTCGCTTAGTGATGACGAGACCTCATGAGCACTGGTGGGGTAATAAAGGCTGTGTCTGCCATAGTGCAGCCAAGAAGGACTCGGAAGCACAAGAATATTCAAAGAGGAAGGGATACATGCGTGCCCTCTGTAAGAAAACCATCTTTGCAACTCGGGCTATTCAAACACCTACTCGCTGCTGGATACATTTCCTTCTGCCTTGTCAAAAGCGGTTGTTTTTACAGGCTTCAGGGAACTTTTATAAGTAACATCTCTCAAATTTTCACTTAGGAAGCTCTCTTCGTGGTCAGTATATTTAATTGTCATGCAACGAGTGAGGAAACTGACCTTCAGAGAGCTTAGGCAACGCACCAGGTCTCCGGCACGGATTCTCCACCCCGCGTCTTCATCTGCTGTTGGGCATTCCACTTCTAATTCCTTCCCTGTGTGCTAGAAGTCCAGAGGCCAAACTTCCCCAGTATACTACAGGAAGAGGGCCGAGGACCTCACCACTCATGCCGTGTGCCAGGAGGAACTTGCTCAGACAAATCAAGTATGGGGACTTTCACTGAGGGTATTTCCATAGTCTGTCTCAGCTGTTGGACTCCCTTATCCCAGCAAAGTCAACGTGTGCATTTGTATGTGTGAATGTGTGTGTGGTGTATGTGTATGTGTGTGTAAATGTGTTTGTATGTGTATATGTATATATACATATATGTATATATGTGAATTGTGTACTGTATGTACATGTGTATACATGTACATATACTGTGTATATGTGTATGCGTATGTACACATATGGGTTGGTGTGTGTCCTTGTACGTATGTGTGTGTGATTTCATGTATAGTATGTGTACATGGATATGTATGTATATATTTGATTGTATGTGTCCTGTGTATATGTGTATGTGTGTGTTTGAATATTGGGTAAGGCAGGCAGAGGTTAACGTAAGGAATCTCCCTGTCCGTCTTCCTTTTTATTCAGTGAGGCATTGTGTCTCAGGAACATCCATGGCTCCTCTCCCCAGCCAGCCTGCTCTGAATTCCTAGACTGGAGTTGCCGGCCCTGTCAGTATTTATGTGAGTTGTGGGTTCTGCATTCAGATCCATGCGGTCCTGGTGATCACCGTAACCCACCAAGCCTTCTTCCCACCCCTCTTTCATCATGTTCAAAGCTGCATTTGAGAGTCCAACACACGTCTTTTCTTTCTAAAGCATTAATGCAGCGGTGTTGGGTAGCTGCGGGTATGCTGTCTGAAGGGAACATCACACGTGACTGTAGACCACACTAACTCTAGTCAACGTTGCTTCTGAACTTAGACCCAGCTGAAGAAGGCAGGCCGATGTAGCCCAGTGCTGATCCTGCAGGGACACTGAGTACACCGCATCAGTGCACATGGTCTCTAGCATCTGTGTGGCCCTCTATCCTCCCTACATGGTGGCCAATAGAGCCTGACACTCTTTTTAACCTCCCCTGCCCCCTTTAACAAATAATAAAATAACGTTGCGTGAGATTTATGACTGGGACTGGGTGTAACACTGCCAGAGGTCAGCCATTTCATGGACACCACAAAAAGATAAGGATCCCTGAGACTGTGGGTTTCCACAGACAGAAAGACAAGCGAGCAGGGCAGGAACAAGCACTGCAGAGTCCCAAACATGAAGCACTGGGTTTGGAAATGCTCTGTGCCTATCACTGAGCCAGGCACCAGGAAGACATGCAGGCCAGCGCTGGTGTCTGCAGAGCCACCAGAGCAAGCCGAGGCAGCCTAGCACAAAAGCTCTCAACGGTGGCGTGTGCCAACAGATCTGCAGGAGCCAAAGAGAGGGGACTGTGCTTTAGGGAAAGCTCTTGAGGAGGCCGTAGGGTGGAAATGTCCCCAGAACTGGGCTTGAAAGGATGAGCAGACCTATGAAGGGGAAGGATAAGAGCCACCGTGGCAAGAACAGCAGCATCAAGAAACTTCTGTTGATGCAACAGGAGAGAGAGAGAGAGAGAGAGAGAGAGAGAGAGAGAGAGAGAGAGAGAGAGAGGGGCCAGGTGCTCCCGAGCGCAGGGAGCAAACACTGCTCGGAGAAAGAGATCACGGCCTCTGAGCCTTAACAGTGTGCAATTGTGAGAGGTATATTCATTTCAGATGTAAAAACATTTCCGTGTGTACAAGTAAATACTGTAATTGAAGTGACAGAGCAGACATGTAGGATTTATTATCTGAAAGAAAATCTAATCGATAGGTATTTCATTTCGAAAAGTTAATGAAATATTATGGAGAGAGTGGCCTTTTAAGCTTTGATTTTTAGATTCCGAGAAGGAGCTTAATTCCCAGTGACAAGGTCAGTACCAGTTGAATGGTCCCCTGCCTCCCTCGGAAACAACTGCTCTTTCGTTCTTGGGTTATTTATTAAAATCAGGCCTCGATAATTAAGGTGTGCCTAAACTTAATTTTTACAGATCAGCAAGTTACGAATCACATCCCCATTATTTCTATCAGTTTTCAGGGTATATTAAAATACTTAAACGGCATTAAACATACATTCTCAGAAACAGGCTTGGACGTATAACAAGATCCTCTTCTTAGGTGGTGCCAATTAATATTCAGCGATATAAGCACACACACATTTAATACTATTACCATCAAGGAAGGGCAGAGGGTTCGAGTCACTGCAAAGGACAATGTGGTTATATTTTATCTCCTGCTAATTAGCCAAATTAGATGAGCTTCTGCAAGATTATTTGAAAGCAAAGTTTTGCCAAGCCCACCTTCAATAAGCAGTTTTTATGCTCCCAATAGCCTAAGACTCAACTCTTTGATGACAAAAAAATAAATCTTCTGGTACATCCATCATGGTTAAAGCAAGCTACTTCCAAGGTCAATTATAGGGTCAGATACAAAAGGCGTGCCAAAGAGCCGCATATGCGAGATTCTCCCAAGCAGATGAACTTCCTTGCAAAGAACTCCATGTATTTGTTTACATTTACAATCATGTACAGATATACCTTGATGTGGGGTCCTAATGAAAACTGTATGCTGTCCCCAGATAGATGATATCTTTCCTTAGAAGAAAAGTAATATAATATAAAAAATGTTATGTTCTTTTTGTTAAGATCTATGCAGTGAGTAAACTCCGCATTGTAGGTGGTAGATCTCACATACACTCGGCCATTACTGAGGCGGTTCCTCTTCTAGAAGGATGTCTTTGTTAAATAAATGTGGCCCCCCCCCCACCAACTGTCTTTGAGGAGCAGACAGGTTCTGATCCCGCAACACTCCACACCTCCTTTGAAGCCTTTAAAGGCCTTACTTCAAAAACATGTCCTATTTTAATTATATCATCCTGGAACATGAGAGATAAGGTGATTTCTTTACTTCCCGGATCAAAAGGAACAGCAGGGTTAGACAGAAGCGGCTTCCTTGACAATCGTCCCGGCTGCCTCAGGATCACAACACTTGGGAATTTTTATGCCTGTCCTACGACCATGCTTTCAGTGTCTTTGAGGAAGTTCCTGCACTCTGTTTGACCCGACTGAACCTTGTCACACTGCCTGCTCACCACCGCGGCTGAAGCAAGCCACTAAATCTTGCCAGCTATCTCTTTGTTGTCTCTTGTGTGCTCAGCCCCTCCTTCCAGTCTTACCAAGCCAGTTAAGTCGCACTTTTCACCTCTTCTGTTGACACAAAATGAAGGAACTGCAGTTATATGAATATTGACCGCACATTTTGTCAACATCTCAAATTTTATAAGTCAACTGGCTTGTGTTTCAAGGCAGAAGCCTACAATTTCAGAGCTCATCTCTATTTGCTTGCTCCGAGCAAAATGACGAGATGAAAACCTCAGAGCACAAGGGAAAGTTTGTTTGGTCTTGTCATCAAAGAAACGAACTAAATTATTCAGCACCCTCTAAGTGTTTCCCAAACATTCTATTGTGGAAAAGGAAGCTATTCGTTTGTTCAAATATACTCAAGTTTGATCTGTGTTTAGCCAATGTCTGTGGAAGGCAGAGTGTGCTGGGGTGGAAATTATTAGATGCTGAACGTAGCCTGAGTTGACTGTGATGGAAAACCCAGATGTGGCAGAGATGAGGAGGTACGCCCCTGCTAATGAAAACGGGAGATCTGGAGATCTAGCTCCCCGGTCCAGCCACAGTGCACCGCGAGATCACGTTCTGCGACTCCACCCACTTGTCGGAGGAGTGCTAGGCCTGATGCCTGCAGCCATGACCTCCTGAGCTTGTAAAAACCTTTCCTGGGCTACATATCTTAGGTACTTAACATAAAATGTCAGGCTTACAGCCGTTCTAGTCTGAGAACCTGGCTTTAGGACAAGATTCTGGGTTGTCTGAAGTACTGTGTTGAGGCTACGCGGAGGGTGGTGGGGGTGGTCAACATCATTAGCTTCCTGGCTATCACCCCCAAGATTTACGCAGAAACTCCTTCTGGTAACACTACACATCCTCCAGTAAAGAAATGCTACTTAGCCGGGCGGTGGTGGCACACGCCTTTAATCCCAGCACTCGGGAGGCAAAGGCAGGTGGATTGCTGTGAGTTCAAGGCCAGCCTGGTCTACAAAGTTAGTCCAGGACAGGCAAGGCTACACAGAGAAACCTTGACTCAAAAAAAAAAAAATGCTACTTGACAGAAGTATGGAAATATACTGATGAAGATAAGTACATATTCTCTGTCTCAAAATTGTAGATTTTTAATTTTTAGTATGTGTGAGAAACCTAGAGTTTTTTTTAAATTGAAGATTAGTCACATTAGAGTGAATTTTGTGAATAAAGACAGTGTTACTTTTTCTTTGGCAATGCTACTTTCTAATGATGCCAAGTTGACCTTCAAGCCACCCCAGACATTGGGCTAGATACTGCACTCAGTTGCTGAGGCAGAATAGGATTAAAACTTTCCGATATTGCTATTTGACTCTGTTGAATGAAGCAAACAGGTACAGACCTGACATGTAGGGACTAAAACCTACACACACACACGTTAAAGCCTAAGTAGCAAACAAAGTGCGTGCCTCCATGAGTACCTGGTGTCTGAGGCCAGAGCACAGTCAGAAATGTGGATGCCCCGAGGCCCGGAAAGGTTACAGAGGTGGCTGGGTGAGGACTCTGGAGATGCTAAGCTCCAGTGGTCCCTTCTAATTATTGCCTTAATCCAAGGTGAGCTCAATGCAGACAGTACGTTCAATGCTTCCAACTCAGGCAGAATCAAAATATCTTCCAAAGGATGCGCCAACAATTGAACAATAGAAACGCAGCCACAGGCTCAACACCATTGAGGCCGACTCCTGTAGTTTATATTTGACACCTTTGATCAATGTGTCAGTGGGATGTCATATAATATAGCTCATTTGAGTTACAAGTCTAGGCGCAAAGAAGCATACTCTCCTTCAGAAATTCAGCAGCAGAGGAAAGAATTACTGACCCTTATACATTTGGCATTCCCTTATAACAGGGCTTTCCTCCGTGCCTTCATGCTGAAATATTAATGGGCGTCAGGGGCGTGCAAGCGCTCAGCTCCTTCCTAGAGTCTGGGGTCAGAATGATGAAGAGCTGACGCAGTCTAGACCACGGTTCTCAACCTGTGGGTCACGACCCTAAAAACCATCAGAAAACACAGATGTTTACAATATGATTCAAAACAGTACTAAACTTACATTTATGAAGTAGCAGCAAGGAAAATAAGTGTATCGTAGGGGAGGGGTCACCACACCATGAAGAACTGTGTTAAAGGGCCACAGCATAAAGAAGCTTGGTTGAGAACGAATGCTGTAGATCCTTGTACACTTCTAACTATCCAACATGGCGCAGAAGTAGTCACAACCTTCAAGATATAGACAACAGACGTAGTCTACAGAATTCATATGCTATGTGTGAGAAAAAACAAAGAGGCTGTACACATACCTATGATCCCAACCCAGAAGTGGAGGTAGTAAAATAAGCCAAGAAATATATTTGTTTACAATCCTGGCATTCACCAAATAATTTCCTGTCCTTGAATAACTCCTCTAGGCAACCTGGAAATCTTCCTGTTACTTAGTGTGGGATGCATCACTGTGGGAGGGACTCTGCCACAGTTCTGATACACATGTGAGCTTTCTATAATATGGACAGGTGGGGCTGAAGTCGTTTTAATGCTCTTCAAAGTTGCGTCTGACAGTGGCCTCGTTGATGCCTTTTCTTCTCCTGCAATTAGCATCTAGTGGGTGAAACGGAAACGGATGTTGATGTGATGCTTCGTGAGAAGTCGGATGCAGCGTTGGTTCTTTCCCACCCTTCCCTTATCTATCAACTGAGTATGATAACTGCAGCTTTAATGGCGACATTGTGTTCCCGAGAAGGAAGTCACCCACTAAGGATGCTGAGGCTGAGGCACTGAAAGAGGACACCATGGAGTCAACACGCCAGAGGGCATCATGGAACTAGGGTACCAGAGGGCATCATGAAGTAGTCAATGCCCCAACCCAGGACTAGCTAACTACCTCCAGAGGGGAACCACCAAAGCCTGGCTGTTTTGACTAACGTGATTACTACATGGCTACCGGTGTCGCATTAGCGGCCCCGCTCGACGGCATTATGTTATTTTCAAAGACCCATACGAAACTCATTTAATCACCTGCATGAAACAGCAAAAATCAGGATTTTAACATTGTGAATCCATCCGTTTCTGTACATGACCTGCCGTGGTTTGCCTTGGATGACTTTCATCTCAAATTTTACTCAAAACAAACAAAAATCAAGCTGTTCCTTTAATATATTATAGAAATAGTAATAATAAGCTTTAATCTGTGGGACATTAACAGTGCTTATGTTTCTATCTATCTCATATGCTTCATGTTATATGTGAGACATAAAGTAAGATGAAAGAAAAAGGTGGGTGTGGTGGCACGCGCCTGTAATACCAGCACTTGGCCAACGGAGGTATGTGGATCTCAGGAGTTCACGTCACTTTACCTGGCTACATAGCAGTTCAAAGCCAGCCTGGACAACATGAGACCCATTTCAATAAATAAATTAATATAGTAATTAAATAACAAAATAAAAACACAGCCTCTTACCAGGTTCTTAAATCAAATTCAATCAAAATGTACACTACGCCAATCACTCCAAAGAGATATATCAAAATAGCTGAAACTGCTTTGTCCTACAGACCGTCTGCAGGGCATAGGCCACCCGTTACTTGTCCATATATAGGAGCGAATCCCACATGAGTCTTTCCCTGGGTGACTGAGAGGATGCCCTAATTCTGGGAAGCTCCTGGAATTCCACTGGATTCTGAGCCATCTAGGTTCTCTCTAGAATAAAATAGGTTTCATGAGCAGAGAAGGTGGCCAAGCCTTATGACCTGTGTTCACTGCCCAGAACTCACATGTGGAAGGAGAAAACAAATTCTAATTTTCCTCTGATATTCATACATGTGTAATTTCACACTCAGGCACACATGTATATGCATGCATACATACACACATGTATAAATAAATAAATAAATAAATAAATAAAGTCCAAAAAAAACATTTTAATTGGGATTCGGAAGCCAGCTCTTAATTGTAATGAAATTGAATTTTTAACCTTTTTTTTTTTTTGATCCAATGTTCTTTGACAAATAAGTAGATAACTGAGAAGAGTAAGTGTCGAGTTTAAATAGATGACAGTTTATATCCAGAAGTAGCCCAACATCTGATTCCGTGGAAACATGCATGGACTTCTGAAACGGTTTGTCAAAAATAAATTTTCTTTCGTACTTTTAGGACATTCTAGGATGATAAATATTTTCCCTTGATTTTGATTCTGCAAAAAGGATGAAAAGGAGTTGTAGTCAGTTGGTAACATGTCCATCAAGCATGCATGAGGCCACGTTCAGCTTTCAGGCCTGTATATGCTGGACAGGGTGGGTGGTGCATGGCTGAAATCCCAGCACAAGAGGATTAAACGTTCAAAACCATCCTTAGTTACATATTGAGTTCAAGAGCAGCCTAGGATAAACAGAAACTACGTCAAACAAATTTAAAAAATAAGGCTAGAGAGTTGGCTCAGAGGTTAATAGTGCCTGCTGCTCTTGCAGAGGACCCTGGCTTGTTCCCTAGGCTGCTACATGGTGGCTAACAACTGTCTCTAACTCTAATCCCAGAGGACTCAACGCCTCTTCTAGCCTCCTCAGCCACTGAATGCATGTAGTGCATAATGTACATGCAAGCAAAGCATCCACATACATGAAATAAAAACAAATAAA
Organism: Acomys minous; assembly: GCF_964271855.1. Taxonomy (NCBI): domain Eukaryota; kingdom Metazoa; phylum Chordata; class Mammalia; order Rodentia; family Muridae; genus Acomys; species Acomys minous. The sequence continues at coordinate 10,302,048 of NC_140499.1, read as the reverse complement.
ACCTTTTAAATTTTAAATAAATGTAAACTACAGAAATTTCATAGTGTCTAAGTATACACATTTCCATTTAAGCAATATCTTATAGCAAAGCTTTCCTAGACTTATATCTTCTTAATTATATGCACATAGTCTAAGTGTATATAAATAAATATGCCTATATAGCTACCTGTATTTTTAATAGAAGTATAGGTTGTGGTGTTCAGTTGTCTACAGATTAACAAGAGGTAACTTTCAAATAATTATGTTGGCTCTGATGGTAGCACAAATCTTACCATATCTAGCCCTAGAAATACTAATAATTATGATTATTAACACTCAGCCGTTATCATCATTTTCCCACTTATAATTTTCCATGTAATGGTAGGCATCTTCATATCACTTAATTCCATGACACCTATCAACAAGATGTAGCTCTCATTTTGCAAACGAGTAAAGAGCAGAGAAATAACAAACAGATGCCATTGTCAAACAGATAATAGCACAGAAAGGCAATCCAACTAGCTTGTGGCTGTGCGGGTTTGGACCTTTCTGAACAAAGGTTTCCTCTTCTCAAAACTAAGAACAGCCATTGTAACTACCAAAAAAAAAAAAGTGTGGATTTGAATATAGAACTCAATGGTGGTTTATAAATACAAGACATGCACAGCTGCAAAAATATTAATTACCACCTCTCCAAAAGGCAATAAAAGGGTTACATAATAAGCACTTAGAAACAGTATCTCTGCAAAAATAAAATGGTCTGTGGTAAATCATGATGGAAGGCAGGAAGAGTTATCAGCAATGTGCCTTCTATTTTCACAAGTGTCACAACACTGTGGAAGGCTACAGGAACCTTTAACACATCATTTATCTTCAGTCCCATTAAAAATTGATCTGAGAAGACATAGGATGGACCACATAAATTGACCCCACTATAAAAATTCAAAGGACTTGCCAGGTTCGTCTCTTTTTTTTTTATTTTAATCTTTTAAAAGCATGTTTAGATTGTATTCATTTGATTTGAGCGGGGCTTTTCTCTAAAATAAATTGCCTGTACACGCACACACTAACACATGTGGAATTCCTTTTCTGTAAGCCTCAAAGAGGCTTTTGATTCGTCTTCTGATTCACCAGAAAAGAGTGTGAGCGAGTGAGATGCGCCCTGGGATTTGGATGGCTCCGGCGTCATAGTGTGCACTTACATGGAAACCAGATGGTTGCAGAAAATGTCTCTCTTATACAAAGAAATAATAATAATAAAATGAAAATAAATGGAGTTCCAAGGTGTTTCTAAGACTCTTATCCTCAAACGGATCCCTAAAAAGGTACAAGTCAAAAGACAACTAAAGGAAACAATACCTAATATGCTGTCTAGCAGCTTAGCCGTGTGGCGCACGGGGCCACAGCTCAGAAGGCAGCATTGCAGCACCCAGGACCCACTCATAGAAGGGCCAAGCCTTCCATCATGCAGGGAAAAGGGAGAAGGGAGAAGCAGCGGAAAATCATGGTTAAGAAAGCGAAGGCCCTTGGAAGGATTAATTCTTTTCCCTCCTTGAGAAACTAACCGCAGTTTCTGAGATGGGCCGCTTAAAGGACTGCACTTTTTAATCTTACAATATTAATTCCCTGAAGCTTTGAACTGACAGGCAGGCCAATGTAAATGAGGCAGAACAAGAGTCAGAGCCAGGATTTTTGTTGTACCATGACAAAAAAAAATGTGCTCTTAGTGTCCAGTGATTAATGAGCAGGCAAGAAGGAGGGCTGCAGCAGGCAGAAGATTGTCTTGATGTATGCACAGTTTACAGTGTCCGTGCAAAAAAGTGAACTGCCCCACGCGCTCACATACACATACTTCATGTACACGCATCCATACCACATGGGCTAGCTCACGTAAATTTCAAAAACAATTAGCACTTCACAAAGTGTTTAAGCCAGGCATGGTGACACACCTCTGTAGCTCCGGCACTCACTCAGGAAGGAGGGAAGCGCCTGCTGGAGGCCAGCCTGGGCTACTCAGAAAGGAGGGAAGTGCCTGCTGGAGGCCAGCCTGGGCTACTTAGTGATAATGCTGTCAACATAAATTAAAATAAAAGTTTTGTTTTTAAATTTGTTAATGCGTATCATATACTGGTGAAAGGCACTTGCACGTAATAAACTCTGTTTGCCCATTAAGTCAATTGCTTGCAGTGTATCTCATTTATATAAGTTAGACTCACCTCTTAACTAAGACTTAATTATACCAATAAAGGAAATTAACCAAAACTATTATAACCAATGAATTCAATAACAGAGAACAAACTTAGTATGAAATGTCTTTAAAATTCAAATAAGCAGAGGAGTGGGAAAGAACACTGCTAAAGGGAAAAAAAATTGTTAACAAAGGAAAAAGTCTCCCAAAAAATATGGTACACTACCCAAAGCATAGCATTCTAGTTATGAAATGTAAATTCATGACATCCTCTTCCATTATGTCTGACCACCAAAAATGTTGAGGAGGAGCGTGCCCAGTGATCGCACATGGCTATGAAGTACAAGCGTGATGCTGGCTGCTCATGAGGCTCAGCTGAAGAAGACAGAGAAGGCTAGAGATGAGGTAAATGCAGAGGACAGGGAGGGAAACAACACATAGGACGTGACCTACCAGCCACTGTCACTCCACGGCGTCAGAGCTACAAACACCAGTGAGAGAGAGAGAGAGAGAAGCAGCCATGGTGGTTTGGACCTGAACAAATTATAGAATAAATAAAAATGGCATCATAGTAATCATATGCAGCAGACGTTGAGGGTGGGGTAACTCCCATCTGATCAGTCCCTTGGCTAACACTACTCCTGTAACTTTATCCCTAGTTAGTTTCTTTCTCTCTCTCTTTAAAAGTACTCCACGGTATGTGTGTGTATGTGTGTGCACGTGAATATGTGTGAATGTGTGTATGTGTGTGCTTGTGTATTTGTGCGTATGTGTGCATGAGTACATGTGTGTATATGTGTTTATATGGGCATATGTCAATATATATGTGTGTATATGCACATATGTGTGTGCATATGTGTGTCTATGACTGAGTATGTGTGTATGAGTGTGAATGTGCACATGTGTGTATGTGGGTGTATGCATATATGTTAGTGCGTGAGTGTGTGTGTGTGTGTGTGTGTGTGCATGTGTGTGTGTGATTGCATGCCATGGCACACATGTGGAGGTCAGAAGAACACATTCAAAAGCCAGTTCTCTCCTTCTCCCATCTAGGTACTGGGGACTGAACTCAGGTCGCAGGTCATCAGGCTTGGCCACAGGCGTCAGTAGCAGCTGAGCCTCCTCCCCAGACCCTCTTCTTCCTGTCACATTCTGAGTTGCCCAAAAGAAGTTTACTTAGTACCAGCGCCATTTCCTCAAAAAGTAAAAAAGTAATTCAGTGGCTGGATAAGTCCCTTACAGATAGATACAATGTTTTTCTTTATTTCTTAACTCATTGTAATTGTTAGAAACAATTGTTTTGGGTAAAGAGAAAACAAAAAGTAAACAAGCAAATCATGTTTGTTTGTACTTCTGTTGAAAGTGGCCGTGTGACTAAGCCCTTTCCTGCTACTTTCTTTCCCTTCTTTCTTTCTTTCATTCTTTCTGTCTGTCAGTCCTTCCTTCCTTTTAGTTCTTTTCTTTCTGTCCTTGTCTTTAAAACCTAAAAGTAAATCCAGTCACTAGAAACACACTTTTGAGGGCAACTCCTCATAACTCATTTCTGAGTGTATTTCTTTGGTCTAATAATACATTTAAATGTATTTTTTAAATGTTTTTTAGAAAGGAATTTACACATTTTTGCTTTCTCATAGGGCTAAATCTGTAAGGGGCTAGCATATTGGCTTATTTAACCGTTATCGCTTCAGATTCTATGACTATGTTTGTCACTTGTTTGCATTTTCGGCCTTTCCATTGACGGGAACATTGAGGAATTGATTCTGCAGATTGAACTCAGACTGTACATTTACAAATTTATCTTTACTGCTGAACTGAGTCAAAATCAGGTCAAAAAAAAAACTGATGCCTTTAGGTCACTCGCGATTCCTTACGACTATAGGTCTCAAAGTTGGGGTCACTTGGAAGCTTCAAGGATTCTAGTCCAATGCTCAGAGTGTGCTTGCAGTTAGAGACATCAACCTAAGCTGGTGGTTCCAGCGTGCAGCTGGGAACCACAGTTGGAGGGCCCAGTTGTTAGCAGGAGGACCATATTCCAGGTAGGACAAGAAGTTGTTGAATGAGCCTTACGAAGGCTCATCCTATGCAAGAACACTGGGAAGACAATCAAATATTTCAGGAACAAGGATGGCTTCCAAACATGTTGGTTGTTCGATTGATCAGGTGAAATGGGAAAAATAACAGACAATAATTGTCATTTTGTAGTAGCGAATAATCACAGTGTCCTTCTTGAACTAATGAGGTATAAGGGTGGAGTTCACGGAGACAGGGAACCATCTGAAGGAGAACAGTGGTTTGTTGAATAAAGGCAGGTGAAATGGTTACCGAGTACATTCCCCTCAGTAGAGACAATGACACTGGGGCACAGCAGGGCGTTTGTTTATAAGTTGACCACTTGTTCTGAGATGCCGGATGCCAAAGGTATTTCAGATTCATTTGTTCATGTCTTGTGATACTTTCACAGACTTTACTGGTTGAGCATTCCTAACCTGGAATTCTGAAAATGAAAATGCTCTTTAGCCTAACTCTTCCAAGCTTTTCAGATCCTGGAGCATTTGAGGGATGAGACGGCAGGTCTACAGGGGCCCCAGTTCTGTCGCATGTGGTAAATAAGAAAACAATTCCAGTGTTCTCAGGGCCCATGGTCCTTTACGCTGAGAGGAAAGCCACTTTGGTTTTTCACTATGAACAACATGCTCTGCTCACTTCTGAACTGCACAGGAAAGCTGAGGTAGGCCATGAGACAGACCTCCCCACACACAACAGGCAAACATGTGAGAATAAGAGGGGAAAAGGCCTCCAGTGGGAGAAATGTGCCGGCTAACACGCAGGGGCACGTACTGAGAGGCAGCACTGGGCAGGGTTCTAGGTTCATGAAGATGGTGCCTTCTCTGTTCCTTACGCTCTTGTCCCCCAGCCTATGTCCTTTTCCTTAAGAAAATACAAACCCGTCTCCTTATTTAGCCATTCCTGGTCGCGTAGCATGCCAAATACTGAGGCAAGCTCCTCCTCAGTGTAAGGTTTATTAACTAGCAGGTCTCTCCAGACTAAGTCAGGGAGGCATCTGAATAGTCTCTAGAGTCCCACCATCAATAGTGTGTGTGTGTGTGTGTGTGTGTGTGTGTGTGTGTGTGTGTTTGTGCACGGGCACGCATATGCATGCAGGCCTCTGTGTGTGTGTGTGTGTGTGTGTGTGTGTGCGCGCACGGGCACGCATATGCATGCAGGCCTGTGTGTGTGTGTGTGTGTGTGAGTATGTGCATGTGTGTGTACGTGTGCATGTATGCGTGCATGTGTGTGTGCCTTCATGTGTGCTATAATTGGGACCTACATGGTAAGAGAAATTCACAGAATCCCATAGTTGATCTGACCTGAAAATGCCTAAAGTATCTTAATTTTTCTTATGTTTTTTTTTCATTATCTACATTTAATTGGTTTGAAAATAATGTGAAAAGGTATGAAAACAGGGTGGGTTTTTTTCAGCCCAACTTTATTTGATAATTCGTGTTTCCATCCCATCCATCACTATATGGTCGCTGTGCCGGCTGCTTTTATGCCAACTTGACACAAGCTAGAGTCATTTCGGAAGAGGGAACTTCAAAGGATAAAACGCCCTCACCAGACTGGCCTATGGGCAAACCTACAGCACATTCTCTTAATTAATGGTTGATTGGAAAAGCAAGGCTCATGGTGGGCAGTGCCACCCATGGCATGGTGGTCCTGGATGGTGGATGAAATCAGACCCAACAAGCCACAGGGAGCAAGCAGCACTCCTTTATGGCCTCTGCATGGGCTCCTGGCTTCGAGGTGCCTACTTCGAATCCCTGTCCTGACTTCCCTCGGTAACGGAGTGTGATGTGGAACTGTAAGCTGAAAGCAACCTTTTATTCACAAGTTAGTTTGGGTCACATTGTTGTTTTATTACAGCAACAGAAATTCTACCTAGGATGGTTGTAGATTCTAGATGTGTGTATAATGGATTTATAAAAGATAAATCCATGTGATCACATATGACTACCCCACTTATAAAACCAGCTTTGATAGCCTGTTGCTATTATTTATTCTTTCATGGGAAGATGTATGCAAAATATACTTTAGAATTTTTTAATGTGTATGAGGGTTTTGCCTGCATGCAGGTAGCACATATGTGCCTGCACTCATGTCACACCTGTGTATCTGGCCCCAACAGAGGACAGAAGAAGGCATCGGATCCCTTCAGCCCAGAGTCACAGCTGGCTGTGAGCTCCCACAGAGGTGCTGAGAACGGAGGCCTCTCCGTGCGCTAGCAGCCAGGGCTGTTAGCCTCCGAGTCACCTCTCCAGGCCTCTGTTCTTTTCTTCTTCTTTGTTTGCTTCTGCTTGGTTTTGTAAAATTCAAGAATGATCTTACTGAGTTCATCTTCGGTGGTACCATGTTTAACGATCACTTAAGATATAATAGTCCTTGTGCACACCTGTTCCTTACCCCCCCCTTTTTTTTTTTGCACAAAATTAAAGCAAAATCATATACTGCTCTCTGTGAATTGCAGGAAGCCAGTTTTTCTAAAAAAAAAAAAAATCACACAGAGTCTGGTAATAACATTTCCTGAACAGAATCTAGGGAGCTTTCAGGGACCACGTGAGGTCATAGAGGCAGAGCCTTCCATAAAAAGTGAGAAATATTAATAAACGCAGCGTTTCTCCTCATCAAATAAAAGCACACCACAAAGGGCCATCTTACGACCTGGAGAGAAAATATTTAGTGTCTGAAAACACTACAATGGAAACATGAGAAGCTGTGCTATTCTTTTACCTCAGATGCTGTCAAGTCTGGGAAAACTCAAGATAACTTGATGTTTAAAGTAAAATGCATGTTTAGTACACATCAATTGCTGACCGGTTGAAAAGATCACCCACTAAGATGCCGTCCTCAGTCCCTCAAAGTGCCGTGCTAGGATTCCAGCCATTCCTACTTCTTGCTGTCCAGAGGAAGAGGTCTGGGCAGGTGATGTACTTAGAGGGCAGCAAAATAAGAATAAACTTTTATACATTTAAATTAACTCCAATATTTATTGCTACAAACCTGACAATGCTCTTGGAAACAGTCAACTATGAGCTCCAGAACAAATGAGTTTAATAAAAGCGACTAAAATGGAGCACGACATGCTAATGGAGGGATGATTATTTGATACACAGTGTGACAGAGGGAAATCTGGTGGAAACTACCCAGTAACTTCAGTGAAATGGAAAGTGACTCTGTCTTCCCACATGATTACTTTTCTGGGTAAGATTTAACCTCTGATGAAAACAGAGACAAACAAACAAACAAACAAACATACAAATAACCCTATCAGTATGCGATCACTGCTTAACTTAGAGATTATTTTAATTGGCCAATAGATTCATTCATACAGCTTAGAGTATGGTAAGAATATTGCAGTTAATTTTAACATCTGGATATAACATACACATATTTTAAGATTTATTATATATGACATGTGTATGTGGGGTTGTATATGTTCTCTCAAAGTCCAGAGGCATTGGATCCCCTGGAGCTGGAGCTACAGGCAGTCGTAAACCACCCAACATGATACTGGGAACTGAACTCCAGCCCTCTGAGAACATGGTATGCACTCTTAGTTGGTAAACATCTCTCCATCCCACCTTAATATATCCACTTTAAATCAGGAGGAGATTTGGTAAGGACTCTCAGCCACTGTCAGGCATGCCTCCACTTGAACTGGAGTGACTCCATCTTTTACAGTGGAGGGAGACTCCAGCCAACGCGTTACAAGCCTAAGCTTAGCAGAGATTTCCCTATGCTCATCAGTACCGTCTGGTACTTCTGGTACTTCTGGTAGCTTCGAGAATACGTTAGATGAGACCAATGCCAACTTCCATCATTTTAGCTCAAAATGTCACCATCATGAGAAAAAAAAATAATTGATGTCCTTGGAACCAACCCCAGCGAGTACTGTTGCCTGGGACTTACTTCCCACTTGCTTGATGTGTGTGTCTTATAAGCAGGCTTTGTCTCATAAGTAGGAAGACATTCTTTTCATTAGCAACATCCTGATCTTGGATCACTCCACACCGTGAAGCCCCGATCCACGCCCAGTTGTCAGAAGCTACACATGATGTGCAGTGGGAATTCACTCCTTGTGGGAAAGTTCTTTTAAAATGGAACTTAACCCCATGCTCAACCTCCAGGATTCCACAGAAATGTGAGAAGATGTTTCTGTGTCAAAGTGTATTTTTCACATAGTGACTAATGCCCAGTATAGTCTACACTCAGCCAAACAGGAAGGCAGAGATACTATCAGCAACCAGCCCTGCGTGGCAGCTTATCTGTCCTTTGTGACCATTTTCAATACTGTTTACCAAAGGAAAACACGTTTTCAAAACCCTATTCTGTCTTATTAAGAGGGCATGAAAATATGGAGACGCCGTGTACTCAGAAGACTCAACGTTTAATCTTGGCATTTATTTGATGATAACAGAATCAGAGGGTAATTGTGCTCAGCCACACAGAGCTACTTAGGTGTCTGCAATGTGCCTTCTACTATCTTGGGCCAGGACCTGGGGCTCTGAAACAAGCTGTTCTTCCCTCCTCTGCCTTACCATGCTCCATGGCTCCTGTTCATCCTCCAGGCCCCAGATGAGATTCCACTTCTCCCTAGATGCCTAACAAACATAACTGGCTCCCCTAGCACCTCCTCCTCCCAGAGGGGAAACAGTTATTGCCCTGAATCATAACTGCCTGCTTGTTTCAAAATCAGCTTACCCCAGACTGCCAGCTCTGGGAAGCTGAGCTGGAACACGGTCCCCAATGTGGCTCGAGGGCCCACAGATACTTGCTGAATGGAGATGCTGCCTGTTAGAGCCGAGATGGCTGATGTGACTAAGGCCAATGAAATCTTCTCATGGTGTATTAGAATGCGTGCTTGTGTTCAGGGGTATATTTACACATGTGCATCCCCTCCTGTGTTACATTCTGTAGTCACAGGATGCCCCCCCCTTCTGTAATCCCCATTTGTCTCACCATAATCGAAGCTTACAGAAGATGGAGATTTTTTTTTTAAATCACTGGCTATAGTGGGAAACTCAGAGGGCAAAGAGATAACCCCTGTCTTGCTGTTGCTGGCCCATGGACCAGAATTATGCCCTCACGTGGGCACTTATTTAAAATGTTTGATTGAGCCTAGAGAGATGGCTCACTGGGTAAAAGCACTTACCCTTAAGCCTGACAACCTGACTTTGAGCCCCAGGCCCCAAGTGGTAGAAGAACTGACTACCATGTGGCGTCCTCTGACCTCCACATACACACCAAGGCATGCACAGTGCACACATACATGTAATACTTTTGATTAAAAACATAATAAATAATAAAGCGCTGGGGTTCGGGCTCTCCCTCAGACCCACTGAATATGGAATCCCATTTTAAGGTCGTCAGCTGATTTATTATGGCCACTGGAATATGGAAAGCACCATGTAGTGCCAATGTAGAGTGGAATAAAAGGGGAGCTACTGGTGGCAGAAAAAGAAAATGTGAAATTTACATGAACAACAACCATATTCTCCAACCCTGTCTTACACAGCACTGTTGTTTGTATCACATATGATTTTGCTAATTACATTTTACGCTACCTAGTGTGAGTTTGAGACGGGATGGAGCGGGGAGCACCCCCAAACATTTGACTCTGCTTCCAAACAATCAGATGGAAAAGGGGGCATGAGGATCGCCTTTCCACCTAGACGTATGAAATGAATCTGCTGAGTATTTGTGTCCAGAACACGTAAATATTGCAAGTGAAATTTTTGGTTCTTCATCTTTGGTCCCACATCCCTACAAACATGCACATTTTTCACATATTTAACAAGTAATACTTTTATCACCCCGATTTTGCTATTGATTGCTTCTTTAACAACAAAATGCATCACAAACAAAAATGAATGAAGCTGTCTGAGGAGGAAAATTCCATAGTAGCTTTACTGTCAGTGCCTGTCATAAATAACCATGACATCATAGGAGCCTTATCTACGGGTTGCCCCGACTGATCGATGGTACCACTCTAGTAGTGTAAATAGCTTCTAATGTCCCATCTTCCACCTTCAAATAGGCTCTGATTATTTATGGTGGCTGTTAGGTTACAAGTCTGAGCTGCGGTTGGGATTTATTCTCTCCTCATAGCTGCTGTGGATTTCTAGTTAGATGGGATTATTTTTTAGTTAAGATGATAAACTGGGAAGGAACTGTCACGGAGACTGGTACACCATCATCTCGCCTGGTCGATGTCACCGCTTGGCTATGAATTCCCAATGCCAGCGTTCTCCTGTCCCCCCCCCCCTTATCATCAACCAAGCTGTATTAAACGACGGCAGTTAATCACTGGTTGTTACCCCAGGAGAAGGAGAAACAGTGACAACAGTGCATTGGGTGCAGTGTCCCGCAATTAAAATACACGCAGCCTTGTGTCGCTAGAGCAGAAAGGGCCGCATCATCTGCATCAGGTGTATTTTACGGTAATGAAAGCGCCGCGGCTCCGATGTGACAGCTCACGATGATTTACAGAGAACGTGGGGGATCCATCAGCCCCTTGCAAGGTATTCTTCATAATCATAAAAGAGCCTGACAGGTAACTTGGGCAAGGATATATTTTTTGCTGAGAGAAATAGATATGCAGGATGTCTACATGAAACAGGCAGCCAGAACATTTAAAAAATCTGTCAATTATCCAGGTATTTTTCCCAATATAATGACAAATGCTGGATCTTTCTGACTCTTGAATGGATATAATAAGTAGCCAGAAAATATTTATGAGGGAAACCAAGGTGATGGACGATGTTCTGTGCTTGTTGGGCTTGCTTAGGCAAAGGCAGACAAAGGGGTCCTCTCACTCTAGTAAACAGTCTCACCTTCAGTAAGATTTTAACAACTTAGTGTTTGAGTTTTCCCTAATTGAGAGAAGTATGCTACGAACCAGCACTCAAGACATTAGGGGAAAGGCTTTCTCAGTAGAAGCTGTATACACTCACTATCCTATGAAATAGCCTATAAGATAGATAGATAGATAGATAGATAGATAGATAGATAGATATTTTTTCAGAATAATTTTTAAAACTTTTCAATAGTCATAAGACTATTTAAAAATATCAGATGTTAGTATTTCTACTGTCATTTCTTATGAGTCACCAATTAACCTCAGTTACATTGATTTAGATACAATTTAAAATTGTATGACAGCAAACTTACGTAAGCTTGGAATATTTTGTGTGGGTTTTAATTATGCATTGAAGGTGCCCTCTTGGGAATTATTGAGTGGTTTTTATCTCTACCTAAAATAACTTGGCATCAGCTTATCCCTAGCAACATTTTACAACGGTAATAGCATATCTAATTGCTTAATTATTGCAAAGAAAAGAACACAATCTGAAAAATCTCTAATCCTATCAAGTTATGAGATCATTAAAGCAGTCTCTCTCCCAAATTATTTACAAAATTTCTACTTCATCCATTACAGATTGTTTTACCAAAGTCATTTTTGAAGACAACTCTATATTTTAAACTGTTAGGAAATAAGTCTATATTTGATGGAAGCAGTTTCTTGGTGTGTGTAAAATGAAAACAGAAGATTCTGCCTAGTTAACGACTGTCCTGAAATGACTAGTGTAAGAATGATGTGGCTCTAGGCTCTCTTCCTTTCCTGGGGAATTTATTTAAGTATTTCTTCCAAATACGCTGTGCCTTGCTAACAGTCCCAAAGAAGCTGAAAAATCTAAGCAGAAGTGAGACTGTGGCCACTAGGAGCTGACAATGGCTGTTTTGTCCCCTCTAGGCTCTGGTACGTCCTCAGGAAGTAGGATTGGTCCAGCCAGCTGATGCCAGGGTAGGATGATTTATTGCCTGGTGTCCTTGGTGGCAATTGGACCCTTTCCCACTGTCACTCACAACTTTCCCAGATTGTGTCCTAAAGAAGAGGTTCCCCTCCGTCCTAAAGAAATCACAATGCCTGTCATAAAGTGTCTTTTAACGGAGGGAAACGGTATGAAAATGGGCAAAGAAAAGGAACAATCAGAAGAGCAGCGAAGATGGATGCTCGGTAACCTTTTCTCAGGGACCCGTTTCTTCTACTTTTCCTCCTGTCTTTAGCATGTTTTTGTTTTGGCTGATGACAATGCCTAATAGCCTGATAAATTGATTTTCTGAGTCCTTTTTCTCATCTCTTGAGAAGACACTAACTCACTGGGACTCACAGAAGCCGGAGCCAACAATCAGTTTGTTGAAGATGTCAGAAAGAAGCTGTAGAGTCTCGCCAGTGGAAATCCTCGCTGACGGATCCGTGCTGACAACGCTGGCAGCTGCTTGCCGAGTGCAGCAGGGAGTTCAGGTCCGAGGAGGAAGGCCACTGCACAGGAGAGACTCCCTGCCTCTGTCTCAGGGCTGTAAATTCCTCTAGACTCAGAAAGGAACATCGTACGTGAAGGGGACTCCAAGAGCTGCAGTACACACGGCAGTCTGTGAAACATCTTCCTCGGCAGCCGCGCTGATAAAGTTGCATCTCAGGATTGCGGTTACAAGTTAGTGTCTAAATAAATGTCTACAACTGTTGTCAGACGTTTTGGAGGAGGTGTGATTTCAGACTTACTTCTCGACGTGGCACTCAACTCCACAGAGCATATTCATTTCACAAGACCTCTTCTGACATAAGTTAAAGGGGTAAAGTGTCTTAAGCATCTTGCAGCGCCATCCTTGAGTTGCAGAGCGCTGCTCGCCTTCAGGCCCACTGCTTGCGAACTTTGCTTTGAAATGGGCAGAGATGAACTGCAGCCCACCACTCATCTAATTGGAAAGAACTTCATTTTTCCAGCTTCCCATAAAACTGGAAATTACTTGGAATTTTTAAAATACTGTTAATTCTCGTTGTATTTTAGTCAGTATTATAAACATTAGTATTTTTCTTTTGTTGTGAACAAGTAAACAAAAGAATCTGCCCCCTGTGATGTCCAAGAGGATATTTGTGATTTGGTGGTCTTCTATAATTGTATATTTCTTTAAATATACATAAAACGAAATACTGCACACTGTGTGTATAATATATCTAGACGTACTTGGTTTTGTACAACATTATCGCTTTAGGCATAATGGTCTAGAAGTTGGAGTATAGCAAGAAAATACTTGTCACTGTCTACTCCTTCTGAATGACCCCCCAATAATGCTAAATTACTCTATAATTTGAAGACAGTTAACCCTTTAGTGTTCCTCTCATTCTGACAGGGATATTCAGTGCTCAAGCTCTAGCGATGACAGATGATGGAGAAAGGGTTTTCTTAGTCTACAACCAGGATCCTCATTCTGAAACAAGAACCTGAAGACACTTTGAGTGCTGACTGCCTAGCAAATGAGCTTGGTCCTTGAACCTCTCCTCATCAGTAAAGTTAAGAATCCTTAGGACTCTTTGACAGACATGAAGCTATGCAGCCAATATCACTTGAAGCTACTGACACAGGAGAGATGGCTCAGTGGTCACTGCACTTCCAGAGAACCCTGGTTTGGTTCCCCCCACCCACATAGTGGCTGACAACTGTCTCTAACATCATTCCTCGAGGATCTGATGCCCTCTCCTGGCCTGTGTCAGTACTGCATGCCCACAGTGCACATAGATGTAGGCAAAACATACATACATACTTACATACATACATACATACATACATACATACATACACACACATAACAAAACTAAATAAAACTTTTTTAAAAACTAAAGAAGCATCCATTCAATATAATCTAGAATTTAGCTAGGATGAGGTCTCTAAAACCAAAGCTGTAACCATATGAATGGCCAAAGCCATACGCAACAAATTGAGGAGCACATGTGCAGATCAGAACGCACTGGGATTTTGGCTTCTGGCTGCAGATTTCTCTTCCATTCTTAGCTTGTGTTATAGGACCGGGCAAAGGGGCGGGATACAGCTGGGGTGTACATCTCATGGGTTTCACTACTCATTTGGCACACAATAAAAATTACTGAGCAAACTATGGCACCAGCCAAGGACAATATGTGCAGTAAATTTCGAACCCCAAACCAGATCTAATCAATGGGCAGGACAGTCTCCACAGCTGAGTGGAGAGTGGAGACTGGGGACTGACTTTCATACAAACTCTGGTGCCCCATATTTGACCATGTCCCCTTGATGGGGAGGCCTGGTGGCACTCAGAAGGATAGCAGGCTACCAAGAAGAGACTTGATACCCTATAAGCATATACAGGGAAAAGAGGTCCCCCTCAGTCACAGTCATAGGAGAGGGGAGTAGGGGGAAAGTGGGAGGGAGAGAGGGAGGGAGGGAGGAATGGGAGTACAAGGGATGGGATAACTATTGAGATGTAATATGAATGAATTAATTTTAAAAGATATTTAAAAAATTAGTGAGCAAGAAGGTACAATCTGGAATAGGATGGGACAGAGAGGTCCTCCCAGAGTTTAGCCTCGCTACAACTGCTGCATATCGTGATGGGCTTAATAAGGCTGCTGAGGAATAAATGCATTTCCCAGTAAATGTGAGCACCATAGAAATAAATTTCATGGTCAAATTGTTCATTAAGTGCATTAATCCAGTTGTGAGAGACCTGCATCGTGGCATCAATCGCACTGTCATCACAAAGCTTTTAAAAGCAAATCAATCCAAATTATATCAACTTGACTTACACCTTTCTCACAACAGGGCTATAGCGTAGAGCTGCAAATATAAATAACAGGCAGTTTTCCATGCGTTCGGCAAGTGGCTTGAAAGCTTTTGTGCAGTTTCTGCAAGAAACGGGGCTCTCACAGATAAGAGAAGAAGGCATCATGTGTGACAAGCTTGGTCCAAGTGTTCCCCACTTTCCCTTCCGAGCCAGACCGTGCAGGTGACTTGCTTCACAGGCCATCAAAACAGGCTTCCCACATCCTGCTGTGATGCGAGAAACCAGCTGTCCATCCCAACAGTGAGTGGCTGGCATTCCAGGAGGCAAAGCCCCCTTGGCACAGGAGACTTTGAAAATCCGAGCTCTCTATAACCAAGCTGCACCCCAGAGAGCCACAAACTGAGAGGGATTAATTCTGTGCCCCAGCACCCGTCATTACCAGGAGACCTGACGTAGGTCAAATATAAGTTAATCTCCCAAATTCCACTTTTGTACATGCAAGGTAGGCTAGCCATTCTTGTCATCTTTAAGGCTTGGGCACACAAAACAAGCAGCTTGCCCAGCCTGTGTGAAACACAAATAGCAATGAATGCCTTTGCCTCAGAGTGTCGAACACAGTGACACTGTAACCATAGAGAACCCAGAAAAGGAGCACATGTGTGTTACCTCCATACTAAAACCTACCTGGATGAAAGCAGGGGAAAAAACCATTTAGCCAAAAGTACTAACACAGGTTAAGAGATTTTATTTTAACCTACCTACTTTGAAATGTGAAAAAAAGAAAACCTGCAAAGCTGAGAGGCACCCACCCTGCTCCCACGTCCCAACCCATCCTCCACCCCCACCCCCCACCCCTGTCTTGCTCCCCACCCCCTGTTTAAGAAAGGCATGGTTCATGTAGGGGGTGATGAAGGTTTTAGTGAAGCCAGACTGCCATCACTCTGTGAAGGTTCAATGTTTTCCATTCTTTGGGAGAGAGGAAAAAAAAATACAAGGCTTATATGTTAGCACAAATCTAGTAAACCAGTGTGCTTGTCCAGGGCTGTCCAGGAAGCCTTGGAACAAGCTGCTTGGCTCCTTCCTCAGACAGCCGTGCCACACCATTCCTGCTTTATTTTTCCTGGGAACTAACTGCATGGGGTTTTTGGTTGGTTGGTTGGCTGGTTGGTTTTTGTTGTTGTTTTTTTGTTGTTGTTGTTGTTTTGTTGTTTTGTTGTTGTTTTCAGAAGTGATAAATGCTGTGGTCTCTTCATAAAATTAAATGCAAAAGTATCTCCTATTTCAAGGACTCTTCTTCCTTGAAATGCTCCTACATTTCAACTTACTGTGGTGCTGAACAGAACCCAAAGCTGGCAGGGTTCAAATGATAGAAGAGGTCAGCCATATGTACTATAGTAGTGCTGGATCAGTTAAAATACCTGGTCAATAACTGCAGGATGGAAATCCAAACTTTTCTTTGTCATAACTAGATATTGTATCTAAAGATATGTGAACAAGGAAAGAAAATGCCCGCCTAAGTCCCTGTGTGAAGAATACACACGAGTAGCCCTCAACTATTTGAAACAAACAAACCCTAGTGTCATAAATAAGAGAAATGTATTAAAATGCGGTGATGCACTACCTTTTACCTATGACTGACAGAAAGAAAATGGCTCATTAATGCATCATGCTGGTGCATAAGAAGAGAAAAACATATTTGCTATTCTGTAGAGAATTGGTTAGTATTGCCAGGGAAAATTAGCAAGCCCTGAAATAATTAAAATGTATACATAGTTACTCAGTTAGCATTGTTCACAATATCAAAAGAGGGTAATAATAAAAACAACTCAAATGCTTAACCATAAAAAAAATAGTTAAAAAATAGTACATCTATTCAATAGAATACCATACAGTCAACAAAAAGGAAGAGGGCCTTTACATACTGCTATAGGATGACCTGAGGAAATTTTATTAAATGGGCAAAAAAAGAAGTTCAAAAATTGTGCACTAGCTATATACCATTAGCATGAAAAGGAGGAAACATGAATGTGTATAAATTAATAAAACAGCTACACACTAAAAAAAGATACACAATAAAAAACACTGATTGTGTGTGCCTCTAAGCCAGACAGGTATAATGGGTGAAGATGTGTGTGCTTGTATAATTAAATAAATATGTAAATGAACAAATTAAACCGAGGAAAAAAGATCTCTGGCATATTATTAGAAAGGTAAAGCAAGTTTGTGAAAGAAGCCGACTTCTGTCTATTAGCCTATGATGTGTTTTGTGTGTGTGTGTGCACAGCTTCACACAACCCTTTTTGGAATTGGATGTAAAGAGTCACTGACGACAAGGAGCAAGGCAGAGTATGTATACAACAAAGGAGACCTACTTATATGCTATTTTAATTTTACCATGGCTTGTGTGTCTTTCATTGTCACATTAACCACAATCAAAAGGCAAAAGCAAGGAAGAAGCAGATACAAGCAAAACATGTCTACCAAGTTACCACCCTTCTGCATGGTGGAAAGGCGCCGTGGGGGGATACTGCCCTACCTCTAGTCCAGACTTCTCTTTCTGACACTCAAATAAATGTATGGGTGTCCACTTTAGAAAACAGAAAGTTTCCACTAGAAATCCTGGGTGGGTGGCAGGCCCCTGGGAACTTCAGAGCACCAGCTCAGAAAAGGAAACTGCTCGGTGCACCACGTAAGTTCTCCATAAGTATACGATGCCCCTGACAAACAAGCCCAATAGCCAACAGTGCTGCAGATTGTGCAAAACCCATAGATCACTATGCTGGGACAGCGTTTGCTTTCAGCAGGCTAGAACTTTATTGGGAAAATGTGGGAAAGGTAAAATGATGGCAAGACAGAAGCAGAATCCTCTGGGAGTGGGCTGCATCGCTACTTTCCAAGAGGCATCTTCCTGGCAAGCACCAGGCTTAAGGAAGTCACTTCTGGCCTCTAAAAGGAACCCGCCATCTGCCTTCCCGAAATAGCTTGACAGTGGAGAATAGGGGGGAAGACTAAGACTGCTACACGGGTGTAAGGACCAGAGGCAAGTGGCCTAAGGAAATGTACCGTTTTCTCCACTGAAGTCAAAAGAGCCTCTTTCTGTGTGTAGAGTGTAAAAAAAACAGCCTTACTACTCCATAGTCACACCTCATAACATAATCCTGTAACACCTACTGACCCAGGATCTCCAAGAAAGGGATAGTGTTAATGCTACTGTGCTTATGGGGGAATACAAGGCCAGATCTGCCAGCCCTCGGGTCCTCACAGCTTTAACCCTGATGTTCCCTGTTCGACTTGACATGATCACAACAGGCTCGTACCTTTCCTTGCACATGAAAAGGTCCTGCTAAAGAGGAGTGGCACTAGAAAGGCAGTTACTAGTTTTGTGTCGTTCATAGGACAAAGACATATCTTACATGTGCAGACGCCCTTGAAGATACGGATGTAAAAAAACGGGCGTCTTGGTGGGTTCAAAGGTTAATAGAGCCACTGTGCCTGCTGTCATCAGACCCTGTTTCTGCAATCACGTCGAAAGTGGGCTTGCTTCGTTCAGATATTTGAGTCAAAGGATTATGTGAAACCAACATCTCAGAAGGACTGGGAAACTATCAGTAGCTGTTTCCTGCTCAGACGGCCTCCCTCACTCCAAGTCACGCTGGGTGCTTTTATTTTTCGAACACTGAGCCATTTTATGGCCTGCTCAGCAAAGGCCATTGTGAAGCACTTCTCTAAAAACAAAATTGCGTGGGTTTGTGGGATTGTTTTGTTTGACACCAATATAACATCTTGTTTCCCTTTCACCCTTCTGCGCTCTCCCTCATGAATGTGTTTTTCTTCCTTGGTTTTTAGACGCATTTGGTAACAATCAGGCTTTTATTTAAGGGAGCCATAAGATAAGGTATCTGTGAGCGTCACACTTTGAGTAATTGATCACATTTGTTTCTTGTTGGTAGGTTAGACCTCTCTCACTCTTGCTCTTTTTCTTTTTCTTTCTTTTTTTCTTTTTTCTTTTTTTTTTTTTTCCTTTTACCTTGGCATGTTTCTCATTACCCTCTGCCTTGTTAGTCTAGTAGAATTTTCTACTGTGGGGAATGGAAACAGGACGATGCTATTACACACCCCACCTTGTCAGGGACAGCAGGCTCCTCTCTGGCTTTGGCACTTTTGGTCACTTCACACTGTTGTGGAGAGCCCTCCCATGGACACAGGTATGCAGCCTGCAGCTTAGGGAGGTTCTGGGACTCTTGCTGGCTGCTCCCTGCGTTTCCTGTCACAACCCTGGCTGTGCTGGCTCCCTCTGAGACTGCTTCCACAGGACGGCAGCGTTGTTATCATATGACTCAACCTGTCCCCACCTCGTTCCATCTGGGAATGTTAGCCCAGGATCAATACTGGCAGCTGTCCATCCTTCAAAAGAAGACGCGTATCTTGCCCCTTTCTGCTTCCCACATACGTTCTAATCAGTGGCACTTTATTGACACTGTTGGGTGGGGCTTAATTTCAGACGTTGTCTAAAGTCTAAAAACGCAGAGGTATGAATGCTCAGATTTTCTCTTTGGGGTCCATGGGCCAATGAGCATTAAGTCCAGTCATTTTCCTATTGGAGCTTCGATCATACAGAACAATCAAGCTAAAATCTTTAGTTATTCATGTCCAATGAAACAAAAGATGCTCTATTTTTCCTTAAGACTGAGGGAAGTCCCAAGGTAAATCATCTAGAATTAATACCTCTATGTTCAGTATCAATGCTCACTTATAAAAACTCAATGGGTTCTAAGCAAACCATATAAAATGCAGAGAACACTGCTTACCTAACAGGCGGTTCCACTGCACTCCGGGTCAAGACCATCTTAACAATTTCTGAACCGGTTTCTATTCTCTGGTTGCTTAGCTATTTTTTTTTCCTCTTCATTGTCTTATATCGCCTTGTATAAAATTAACACAAGCAGCATAGTTTTCCAGACAAACTAAAATTCAGAAAGAAACCTGGCATCTAATCTAAGCCCTGACTACTCATCCAGGCAAGCGTGGGCAGGCAGGTGACCTGGCCTGACCCTCAGAATCCTTACCACCACTCTTGAGATGAGTGGACTAGACCATGTGTGCCCCCCACCCCCGTGGTAGCTTTTATTGCTTCCAGTCCCATAACAACGAGCTGAACTCATCACGTTACAGAAGACGGAGTTCCCTGGATGACATGAGACTTTGTTAAGTGCTGGAGCCAGTAGTCACATTGTCACAACACAACACTAAAGTGTGTTGTGAGTTTAGTGTACATGCCTGATTTCAAAGGTTCTACTGTCAATTGAGTAAATATTTGAGTTAATAGCTCTTTTTCTTTCACTTCACATTACGTGTTTATTTTGTGAGTGTATGAGGGCTGAAAGGCATCCACATATGTTAGAACATGTGTGTGGAGGTCAGTCGACCACTTACAGGATTCAGTCCATCATGTGGGCCCTAGGGATGCTACTTGGGGCAGCAAGCATCTTTACCAATTGAGCCATCTTCCTTCCTGAATAATAATTGTAAATTGTTTTGCAGTTATAAATGATAATGTTTGGGATACATTCATAAAATAAAAAGATGTTATTAATAACAATTATGCCTCTGTCCTTTTATTTTTAAATGCATATTGTTTTTGAATATATATTTACACATATATGTATATATGAGAGAGAGAGAGAACAGTAAGGCAACAAGAGGTCTGAGTTGACCATAGTGATTGGATTAGAATGGAAAGAATCTGAAATATTCAATTTGCTGCAGCTTTATCATAAGAAAGGAGCAGTCTGCACTGAAAAATGCCCAAGTAAAATCAAGTTTGAACCACCAAATGCTTATAAAGAACATTAAATGGTTAAGGTACATTGCTTATGACAGAGAACACACAATCCTACTTCAAGGGGCTAAACTACTAAGTTTATCATCTAACTGCCCAGATTCATATTGTTAATACCTGAACTAAAAATATACATCTTATTTCATCCACATCAGCAGAACTAGAAAACATTGGTAGAAAGATTTTTATATAAATTGTCTTTTATTGCTTAATATAGCAGTATCAACATTTTATCTTACTTCTGAAGGATTACAAGAAAAAACACATTTTTATGCATTTTGTCAGTATTTGGATAATTTAAATTAAGTAAAGCTAAAGTTTCATGCATATTAGAAAGTACTGCACATCTAGGTGATACATATCTTCGTAAATTATTACATTTATATAAAATATTATAAACCTATGATATAGTACATCCACAAAATTGCATGTCTTTCTAGGATGAATATATACAGAATTAATACTGACTGTGTTAACCATGAAAACTGACTTTTAAAACAAACACTACTGAGTACATGCTGCAGCAGACACAAGTATGACAGCACGTAGCCCAGACCAGAAAAGAGTATGAAACTGGTAGGGGTCATTTTTTTTCTCTCTCTAGCAACATTAAAATGACGTTCCGTATAAGAATGCACAGTGATGTTTGTCCCACCTCTTTTGCAAGTACTGACATCTCAGGCCATCCTAGAACCTGACACCTTCCAACCTATTACAGGTACAGGCTTCTGCAGAGCTGCTCCTCTTTGCCTTAATAAGGTCAGTGACCTTTCAGGATCTGCTCTCATCTTCGCTTCCTTTCCTATCATTAGCTGAAATGGCATAAACGGCCTCTCAATTTTCTTCCTCCCCTCAAGGCCCCACCTCTTTAGTCCAAATTCACCTAATTAGGAACTTAATTTCCTTCTTCCCAGATGGGCAAAACCAATAACGCACAGAACCTTTTCGTGTCTGGACGGCAGAAAATCAAGCCGCCGCCGCCGCCGCCCTCTAGTTTAGCAATGATAAGCGGGTGTCCTAGGAGTTGGCTGTTGTCTTCTGGAGGCCACGTTGCTCCATGGGGTAGATTTTTCTAACCATGGGACTCAATAAATATGTTCTTTGTTTGCTAGATAAAAACACAGAAACGGGGGAGGGGTGGTTCAAATCTGAAGCATCTCTACATCTCCTTTTATTTCATTTTACATAGTTACTAAATTTAAAATGGCTAGAACCCCCACCCCCCACCCCCAACCCTGACGTAAGATGGCTAAAACCTTCAGGGTAGCAGAAGATAACTGGATGAACGAAGAGATTTATCTCAGGAGGTTACACTAACAGTTTCTTGAACATGGCCGTCTTTACAAACCAACACCACACAGTTTGTTTTTACCAAAAATGACACACATGGTCTCCCACAAATTTGAGCAGGGGTCACCTCTGACAATTTTAATATTGCTAGAGAGAAAAAAAATGACCCCTAATCTTTTCTTCTCTGGGCTACGTGCTGTCATGCTTGTGTCTACTGCAGCCTAGAATCATCAGCACTTTTTCTAGAACTCAGTTTTCATGGTTAATACAGTAAGCGTTCATCCTGTATATATTCCTCCTAGAAAGACACACAATTTATGGATGTACTATAGCATAGGCTTATGATAATTTACATAAATGTAGTGGTTTACTAAGATACGCATCACTTAGCTGTCTCCTTGCCTCCGTGACCCTTAGCAGTGGAGTTTCTAATTTAACATCGCCAGGTCCATGCATCACAGTCTTCCTAGAATGTCTCCTCCAAGGTGCTGTGCAGCTTACAGTGCATCAGGGACGAGAGACCACGCCCAGCTTTTATCCCACCGCTCAGTGGATACTTGGAATGGCTAACTTTGTGTCCTGTCACTTCCTTTCATTCTTCCTAGTAATAGTACGACCATCATCATCATTACAGGACTTGGAGGTGACAATAAAGATTTAAAGAGGAGATATGTTCTCCCGGGGACGGAGGGGCCATTCTCACACGCTCCTGCTAAGACACAGGACAAGTCACCAGTGTTTTTCTTACACCAGATAAACTTTCTCAGCACCGAAGAACATGCTGAAATAAATAACTAAGGGAGAGAAGAATTCTATGTAAAAAGTGCCACTTTCAAGTGGATGGCCCCACTCCTCTCTGCTTTGTGGTGACCAGTTGATCTAAAGGGGGGCTAGAGCTTTGCTGTCTGATCCAAGACTGTATTAAAGTCACTGAGAGCCCCTTCCTCGGGCTAGGGGGAAGGTTGCTCTGTTGATTATAGTTTATTTTAAAACTATTAACATTAAATGTTATAAAGATAGAAATCTATAAGCAAGTGAGTGAAATCTCTCTCTCTCTCTCTCTCTCTCTCTCTCTCTCTGTGTGTGTGTGTGTGTGTGTGTGTGTGTGTGTGTGTGTGTCCTGAAGAGAATAAGCCTAAATATGCCCAAAGCAATTGACTATTATGGAAAATGACTAATGATAAGTCAAGGCCAAATTCAGTTATCTAGGAAAATATATGGGACAATGGGACGAGCACTTTAAACAAAATTAAACAAGTACCTCATCAATTTCATAAAGAAAACAATAGTGAAAGTGTTTTTGCATAAAAGTTAATTGCTTAGGTCAGAAAAATCACTAATAGTTAACAAAAATTAAAGTAGAGAATTAAAGTAAAGTAAAGGAGTTTAAGTGTGAATATCTCAGAGTTCCACATAAGAATCTCCCCACAGAAGGATGAAAACGAGAAACATCCTTTACAAGTTGCCATGTTTTCTCTTCCACCTCCTGATATTACTCTATGTGAGTTCTAAATAAACAAATAAAAAGGTGAACTTGAGAGCCTTCATGAGGCAGTGATGTTAAAAAACAGCGAACCAGGCACAGCGTGCGGCTGAAACAGTAAGGAAAAAACAACGAAAGAACCGCAATGCAAGAGCGTGCTCAGAACACAGGTACTAACCTAATCCACTCCTAAAAGTTGTGTTTGCACAACCCAGTGACTGAGCCTGCATTCAACTTCAGACATCACAGCTCGAGCTCTGCAATCTGACGCTAAGGGAGTTCGACTCTTTCTCATGTTACTCAAAATATCACCGTTTCCCCTCATTATTTCACTAATATGAAAGTGACACTTTTTCTGATACGTTAGACAACCACTAGATTTCATCAGTAAATGAAAGGCCGCTTGCTTAGCTTGTCCATAGCTCACAGTCCATTCGCAGAGCTTAAAAGCATTTGTCACGTCTTTCTATTTTAAAACCTGCTTAAAGCTATTCTATAAAGTCCACATTTTTCCATTAGGGCTGGAATTAACCCCAGTGCAAACCAAAATTTGAAAAAAAAAAAGTAAAAAACGACTATTCGGAGAAAATAAAAGGATGTTATGGAATTTCTAATCCTAACACAAGCAATGCTGGATCCAGTAACTAAGCTCATGTCCAGCAGGGACAGTAACTCCACACAGGTTTGCAGTTCACGCCAAACTCCTCAAGGATGCAGGGACCTCAGCCTCCTTTCCAAGAGTTACTTTTCTGCTTCCTGCAAACAACTGATGACTACTCTCCCTCCAAAACTGTCACAAATTCCTCCGTGCTCATAAAGCTTAACTTATTAGCCCATAATACTCCCAATATCTACATATTAAGCAACGTTCGCGGGACATGAAAGAACATATTTTTCTAAACTGGCAGCTTTGGGATTTCTTTGTTGCTGCTGTTGTTGTTCAGTGTGGTTTGGTCATGTTAGCATACATTAATTACTCCTACCCTAACTTTTAACTCACAGCTCGGAAGCAGAAAATTGCTTGTACCCTTCAGAAATGTGTACAAATTTTAAATGAATTCATGTTGTACAGAAAATCTCAGAAAAACACAAATGCATAAAGAGTAGAGAATACAGGGCCGGGGGCAGGGTGGGGGGTGGGGGATGGGGTGGGGTGGGGTGGGGACTCAGGACATCAGGCTGAGAGAGGGAATACACAGTTGTTGTGTGTGTTGTCCCAGCTTCTGTGTGTTGGTCCCCCCTCCTGTCCTGAGCTGGGACTTGAGCCTTAGGTCATTCTGCAAACAAGCCCCAGGACACACACAATTACACTCCCCTGGAGACTGACCCCTTAGAGTGCCCACCTGTAGCCAAACACAGATAGCATCCCTGCGCAATGAATTAGCACTGTAAGCTGATTAGAGCAGCCTGCACAGCTCTATTTTATTGACACAATGAAGAGAGGAGAGAAAAGGGGCCTGAAATGAGAAAATCATTTCCATGCTGACTGAATTAAAAGAACAAAAGAGTTCCTTGCAGTTGCAGCATTCAATTTGTAGGGGAAAAAGGAAGCCACTTAATGGCTTACAATAGATCTGAGCAGACAGATGAAATCTAAAACTCAGAGCGCAAGTGCGATTAGCGGGCGAAACAGATTCTAAATCATTTCCTCCATATGCAGAATTCCAGTTGATTGTTTAGCCCTGCGTTTTACAGAAACGCCTGGCTAGATGTTATCTTCAAAATGTCTTCACGTCTTCATTTTTCAAAATCACAAGATGATTTCTCGTTGTGTGACGGTCTCCTCGGGGGCCACTCTGAGACGAACAGGTCACTCGAGTTCCTGCGCCTTTAGTTTCCAAAAGTGTGGACTGGCAGTAGTGAAGTAGTGAGTTTGGGAGAAAGTGACACAAGTGTATCTGACAAACGATCTTTCATTCAAAATTAGCATATTACATACAACAGCAGCGCTTCAGCGCCACACACACACACACACACACACATACACACACAAACACACACATACACACACAGAGCCAAGGACTATGTTCTGGCTGAAGAAAAAGAAGGTACACTGTCCCCCTGTCCTAATGTTTAAAAGACACCATTGCCATCATCAAAGCAACACAGCGAAGGCAGAGTTTATCAAACTTGTGTCCATTTTCTAATTTTTATCTTCTCATTGCTGGCTTGTGGACTTGCTCTAGCTTTGAAATTCTTGACTTAAATTAAATCTAGAATTGATGTGAACTAAAATGGTCACTGCATAAGCAAACTAATCCTTAAATAACAATATATGATCAGATTGAAGACTCTCTAATTCCCTTGTCCTTATTTTTTTTTTAATCTGGTTTTAGAAAAAAATGTAAATGTCCAACTCATATATGGAGAACAGAGTTGGTCTCATGGACCAATGGAATGTTGCCTTCAGTGAGGCCAGTAGGAAACTTTAACTTCCACTTTAAAAGAAAAAAAAAGTGTAGAAATGAGAGTTCTTAGTTCTTGATTACTGGAAACTCACATGTTCATTTTTCTTGCCTATTTGTAAGAAAGGGTTTTTTGTTTAAAGTGGCCCCTCAGACTTTTAACCTTCCCTCTTGGCTCCTGATTTAAGCGAAGGGAACTCACTCTCTTCTTGAAACGCCCTATGCTAAGCATTAAGGCACGATGTAAATTAAACAAAAATTATGCAACTCATTTAAAAACCCTGCAGCTACTTTGGGATTGGATACTTGAGATGCGTTACAGCCAGTGTGTTGAGTCTCTTTCCCCAGAGCAAAGACCTGAGGTGTTCTAAAGACGACAGTGCACAAGGAATCCGGTCCATAGCTTGCATCTGCTCCATTAAATGAGGATGGAGGGTGGTTTGTTGTTGTTTTGTTTTGCTTTTTACATATAAAGAGAAGCTGGAAGGCTTGAGGATATTTTCTCAAAATCAACTTAGTATAAGGCCACTGACAGCTTGTCACATTTCACTGACTGACTGTCTGGGGTGCCGCGATAACATCTGCATTCACTCAGTATGAGAACTGAACATAAGACAAAAAATAGGCCTCGCCACGGACGGCTCCATCAGTCTGTCAGTTCTGACATGACATCTGAATTTTTTGAATCACTAAACACTTTTGAGACTCTGGTACTTATTATCTTTTCTTAGTTTCTATACATCGCTCGGAGATGCTGGAAGATTTGAAATCTGCGAGCAAGGTAGCGGACGGACGTCCCGGGCTTTTTGTTGTCTAATCCATAGGCTCTCATTCATGCTCACTGTTAATCTCTTAAGACATTATAAAACTGTTAGACAAAGAAATGTGAATACCACGGGTTCTTTTGAGAATGGGAGGAAACCAAAGAAAATCGGGACCATGCTAGGCTATTCTTTTCACTATGAAAATGGTAAGTTAAACCTGTTGCACGGAATTATCTGTAATTCCCCACGCTAAGGCAAATGTTTTTTGAAGAACGAACAAGAGTAATGTCTCATAGGAAAAAAATGATCATAGAATTTTTTAAATCTGCCAAATTTAATGTCAAGTGAATGCTGAGACCCTGGTTGCTACATTTCTCACTTTTTATCCTTTTTGCTATGAAACATAGTGCAAGGTAAAAAGTTTTTGTAAAAAAAAATAAATAAAAAAGTCTCACTAGAAAAGCGTTAGCAATGTACGCTCAGTAAATAGGTGAGTTTTCCCTTTCTATTGGGAGTTCTGGGAATGCTGAGAACTACACAGCAATAGCCTTGAATGTGGCTGGCATTCATTAAAACTGGGATCACAGGATTTAATAAGAAATTCTGTCTCCAAAACCGGAAAAATTCACAACATTTTTTTTTCTAGAAAGCTCAATATATGTGGATCTTCAGAGCTGATGAGAAGAGCCACAGAAAGGGCCTATAAAATGAGCGCTGGTTAGCACTGGTCACAGTGATGCCAAGCAGTAACATGTTTTTCTCCAAGTAACCAAGTGATGGGGGAGAGTGAAAATAGTATTCATTTAAGAGGCAACTTTCCTCTGGACCTAAAATGCTTCCTCCCTTCTTTATCAGCACATGCTGAACAGCTGTGAGTCATTTCAGACAGAGACAATCGCCCCCGTAAGTGAGTCACCACAGGTGTGCTCCCTCCCCACCTGTGTCCTCAGAATGACTAACTGTCCCTCAGATGGCCAAGCCCTGGGAATAATTATTCTTAAGGAAGGCGACAAACACATTAGGTGGACATGCAATTCATTTAACCAAAACTATTAGGTAAGGGGAGTTATTTGTTGACTTGCATAGTTAACTAAGAAAAAGTAAAGATGAAAAGAAAACTGTGGGATGTGGGGGAGAAGGTGAGAGAGAGCTACGCCCTGTATATCCTGTAGGTTCTGAGAACATATGGTGTTCCTGTGACACGTTTGTAGAGTTCGTACATTAATTAAGAGGCAAAAGCAAGAGCGATGTTTTTGGAACCGTATGCTCGCTTCCGTACTTCATCAGTGTTTCATATGAATCCAAACTAAAAGCAGTTGCCCATACAAACAACACATCCCCAGTGCAAGAATCAGGCAGAGGCATCCATACCGCCATGAAAGAGTTCTCTTCGCACGCTCTTCCCATTGGCATCCCCACATCTTGTAATTTTCTCAGGGGCTTTGATGTAATGTCATTTGTTTGGTGTTTAGCCTGTGCCTAACCTGTCAGCTGTTTGTTACTTTTACATTTTGGCACTAGCAAAAAGGCATTTCAGGGTAAAGTCAGAGTTTCTGACGTGTCTCAGGGACCGAAAGACTCGGGTTAGATAGAGGCTTCCAGTCTCCCTGAAAACACACAGCCCCTCGGTTTTAAAAAAAAAAAAAAAGTACACACACTAGTTTTCATTACCAAATAATTTTCTTCTGACATTTGTGTAGTACACCGGAGTGGCCCTGTGGAAAGACTCAGCATATTACTTCAAGGAGAATGTGCCTTGTCCAGAGATAGAGAAAACAGCTTTCTTTTATAGAGCCAAAAACCAATGTTCTCAGCAGGAGGACCAGGAAACAAGGTAAGTCCAAAGCCAGTCTCCATCCTGCCTACCTCACAAGCTCAGAGGCCTCGCAGGAAGGAAGAACTTAGTGTCCAGATTAAATACTACTTAGTTCATGAATGAGTAAACACATATTATTCCATATGAATATATATATATATATATATATATATATATATATATATATATATATGCGCAAGCAGCTTTCAAAAAGATCACAGACAAATCTTGGATAAATTGTTTGAGCTGGGAAGCTACCTGATTAATTTTAACCTCTACCAGATGAATTTTAATATCCTACCTGGTGAGTTTTTTCCCAAGTCAAACTAGCTAATCGAATAACCCAGCCCATATGTATTAACTCTTGTCTCCAAGACTTCAGGTTTAAAAAAATAGCCATGCTTGCCTACATATTTAGCATATCACAGTGCTACATTCTCCCTTTTTTGGTGTTAAAGTTCTAATATTTCAAGCAGCACCATGCCTGAATGAAGGGAACACCTTTCACCTAATTCTGCAGACACCGAAGTGTAGGTCATATTCGCCCTTATACTAGGAGCACTGCAACGGCTCTGGGGTACGTAGCAGGACAAGCCATGGATAGCAGCTCTCCAGCTGTTCAACTTACTTCTCAACCAGATTCAAGGAAAATGATGGAGCCCAAAATCAAGGCAGCTGCAAAACATGGCTCCAGCATTTGGCTGAGGTCCTCAAGTGAGTTATGAGCATCTGTGAGCTGAGCTCACCATGAAGCTACATATTTCCCTTCATAGGGTCCCTACCCTGCAACTTGCATCGCTATAATTCATTATTTCATCAAGCTCTTCTATAGTTTTTTAACCTGAAGCATTTATAGACAAAGCCAACTACCCATCAACCTTTATACCGCTGATAATATCCTTACAGAATTAGTGTCTTCAACTGAGATGTTTCGGGCTTTGGAAGGTACATCAAAAGAGATTCTCTTTCAAATATACCGTTCCTGAATTTCTTAACATTGATGCCTCTTCAAACATCTCATGTTTGCACTAAGTATTACAAAATCCGTGTTATTCTCAGTGGAAGCCCCACCCCATCCCCGCACATAAAATCTTAAGATGGTATGGATTGTCTAGAGAATCGCAAAATGCAGCAAGGAATTTTGCAACAAACTAGCCCTGTAGATGTTATAGATGTTGGTAGACATTAACCCAAAGTTTTCACAGCTAAGGAAACTGAATGATGGAGCTAATTGCACCCCCAGGAAGTAGGGGCCTTCTGTCCCTACGCGAGGAGTCCTGTCCCTTCTTACTCTTCCTTTGAGAAGTTTCTATCCACGTGCAGGCAAACTCAACTCCATATAACTAGAGATCCTCAACTGCATTGTCAAGTATTCCAATGCAACATGCTGGGAGTTGGAGAGGTAGCTGCCTCCATTTCAAAGCATACAGATGACATTTTTTTCATGAGAAAACAATACAACTGTTGATGCTTCTTACAAATAATTCAGACATTATGAGAAATGGCAAAGTTTAGCATGTCAGAAGTCACTGAGAATCTTCTACTCCATCTGGTCCCCAAACTTCTGTCTACATAACACTATATAAAAAAAGAGTCGTGTGTGAACAAATGACAATAAGACCAGGAGATGTGCTAGCATTCATGACGCATGTCTATATTTTGCCACAACCTAGTGAGTTATGATATAGTGACAAGACATCACTCTAGCATCATAAACAGCCAAGCAGGACTGAGAAAAGACACCAATTCACAAACTGGCTAAGGTCATTTCTCGTGCAACAGGATCCTGTGGAGGGACAAGAATACTGTCTTCATTTAAAATTAGACATCGTAGTCCATCAAGGACCCTTGCTGGCAAGAGGAATGTGTGCTTTCAGTCAGTCAGGAAGGTTCCAGGAGAGCGGTTCCTGAAGAGGACCACACACTGGAACAAAAACACTCAGCCCGTCCCTAGCTCTCTGACCACACCACTTTCTTCCCTCCCTCTTTGTGGAACAAGCCATCCCTACTGCTCTTCTGACTGAAGCCTAGGAAGGAACAGTTTGCGAGCCAGGGGAGTGCTGGGGGTCGGGGTGAACAGGGAAGAAGGGAGGAACAAGAGAAACCTCAAACAAAGGTGCTCGAAGCAAACACTGGGGGCTGGGGTGAGTCTCGGAAGCTGTGTGTATGAAAGCTCAGATAATAACCTCAGGTTTTGTCACATAGCACCATCACCCTTCCACCCTTTTGGAGACAGGGTCTCTGACTGGGCTGGAACTCCTAAACAGGTTAGGCTGGCTGGACGGGGAGTCTTTGCCTGTCCAGATCTGGAATCATAAGCTTAAGCCAATGTGCTCAGTTGTACTTCCTTAACATGGGATCGGAAGACTGGCTTCATATGCTGACCCAACCATGCTAACCTCTTACCTCCCTCACCCATCCCCACCTTGTTGCAAACAGAGGTTCATCAGACACAAAGGTAAAACCCCTTCTCCTCTTCCTCCTCCTCAGTGTGCTTAAGGGACCCTTCCTAAAGTCTTCACTTGAAATCCATGTGAGCCCCATCAACGTCTACTTACACAGCAAAGCCACTTCTAAACAGGATTCAGAAAGAGAATAATAGTTAGTTAACTCCCTGGCGTTGTGGCTGTGCAAACCCAGAACATTTAATTTTCTAGTCTTTTCCTGTGCTTCTAGGGGGTGAAGCATCGCCAATGGAAAGCTGCTCATGAGGGCACCACGCAGGGTGCTACGAAATGCACACTACAGCTCCACACGCTGTCTGAAGCCCTGTGTGCGGTTTCTCAACCTCACCTTCACATCTGACCCCTGAGGCTATATTACTCCATCCTATGATTTGAGGTAAACTGGGAAAAGGTGTTCAAACACCCAGGTCAGACAGGAAGTGGGTTAGCACATTTTTAACAAAGGAACCAATGCTCTCTAACTCACACTGTCTCTTTTCTTACTGTTTTGTACTATTTTGTTTCGTTTAGATAGTCGCATTGTATCTATGTTCTATTTGAAAGGGCAAAACAGTAACTTTGAGGAATGTTTTGTGAACAGCATAGCCTTGACATTGGGGAACAAAGAAACCCATAGCCCCACCTTTCCAAGGAGAGGAGAAAGAGCATAGTATCTCTAACGCACCAGCTTTCTACTCAAAAGAAAAGTTAGGTCTTCAAGTGCCCGCCCTGCTTCAACACACCATCCAGAGAGCGATGCACATACCAAGGTCGCTTTCATTTCAAGTCTTCAAACCACAAGTTTACAGTAGTTTTACCAGGACAAGCGACAAAGCAAGCACCTATTTTTTACTTAACTTGAAATGAATTTGTATTCTTCCCAGAGCACAAAGGCCCAAGCACGGCCTCATTATAAACAAAACCCCCAAACCTGTTACCCTAGGGAGTATTCCACACGGGTCGGCGAGGGGGTGAGACAGAAGAAAGTCAAACGACTTTTCCAAGGTCCCGAGTCTGACTTGGGGCTAAAAAAAAAAACCTCCAGGCTCCTGGCATCTATCCCAGTGTTCGTTCCACTGTGTCACACATGGCCCTGAAACACAAACCGCTAGACGCATGGTGAAGAAGTAAGCAAGGGCCCACGGCACATGAATGGCTAGATTGTTGAAGACTGGGGGGGTAGGCGGGGGGGGGGGGGGAGGCTGGGAGCTCCAAAGCAAAGGCCTGAAGGATAATACGGTGTTACAGAAATCTATTTGCAAGCAGCTACTGCAGTTACCCATGTGGCTGCCTGAGGGGGCTTGGGGGTGGGGGTGGGGGGCAGGGAACAGTTGACTGACAGCATGAACAAAAGGCCCTGACAGTCTCACAAAGGGCGACACAAGAGTCACGGTGCTTCCTGGGCATCACTCACAGGCCTCCTCGTATGAGATCTAGAACACAGTGAGGAGAAGCTTGCCATCCTCAGGGGCCTCTTTATTTTGGGGGGCACTCCTGCTTCCCCGTTTCACCTTCAGAACCTCTGCTTCTGTTTCTGCGGCTCCTTTGGACCTTTCCACATCCAGCTTGCAGGTTTCCTAACTACTTAGGGGCTCCTTTTTGCATATTAACATGCGGTGTACACTGGTGACATATGTGAGTTAATAAAATGTGATGAAAATTACTTTGATTACAATTTCCTCACTATCCCATGTGCCACCGACTGTTCACCCCTGTTTGTACATCAATAGAACTTCACAGTAATACTCTCTGAGGTGGAATGACTTCATTAACCATTTCCTCCTCTCCTGTCCTTTGCTTCCAACTGTGTCGTTCGACTTTGGAACTTCTGACAAATGGCCGTTATTCTCTGGGCTAGTAAAAAGTTCCCAAGCTTCAGGGAAACGGAGTTGGTCTAAAGCCCAAAGGACTAGGGTCGTTGAATTAAATGATAAATATATGCATTTAACATCATTAGAGACTTTATCTCCTGTGAAGGCTATATTTGTCAGAGTGATATAATTTCTCTCAACTGAGTACTTAACTCCACGGGCCACCACTATTATGATTACTCCTTCCCCTTTAAGCAGGAGACGCTGGCTAAGAACACGTGTGCTCACTCCAGTGCAGCTACGAGAGTGCTCAAGGCACACCTTTGTTTCATTTAGTATTGCAATTTTCACCTCTGACCCAAGAAATGAGGCCTGGGTTTCCTGAGCTTTATTGCCTGTTAATAGACTGCTGGCTGTCTTTTCAGCAGTAATAGAAATGGCGGAGAGGCATTTCGCTTTAAGAGGCTGGCAGGCTGCAGCCTGAAAGACAACGTCAGAATTCAAAGTCAGCCCGGCCCAGAAATAATATAAAGATCACAGTGACACGAAGGAGGAAGTTTTCCATATTCCCTCGCACACTGGGCACCCTGCTGTGTAGGGAATGGCCGTGTGACTCTTGCTATTTCCCATTGAACAATGGCAGACACCCTCAATGGTGCTAAGTGATTGATCCAATAATTCATCTTCAGCTCACACCTATCTACATATTTGGTTTCTCCTCATTAAACTGGAAACATCAGTGGCAAACTTATGAAGTGCAGTCCTCCTCGGCTCTCCATAAAACACACACAGATGCTCATAAGGGGCTGCTGCCTGCCCACTGCTTGGTGACACATGTTTATAATTTTGTCTGTATTTTGTTTGCTGTGGTTTGCTCTTAAATACATCTGTTCAATTAAAATAGAAACGTGTGACATGGTCTGTACTCAGCAACTTTGGAGAGTGTTAATGAAATGTCCTAAGGTTCCTGTCTCCGCTCTCTTAATGTAGAAGGATTTCGTGCCTCGGAGCTCTAGTGACTGAAAAGTACAAATAAAAATATCCTCGAAACCATACAAAGAAGTTGACTGTTTCGTTAATAGTCAAGCAAGGATGTTATTACAGCATATGGACATTATTTTACATGAAAAGACATTATTAAAAATTATTTACTGCCTCATGTTTGGAAACTTACAGGAAAAGTCTGATAATATATTCAACTTGTTTATTACGACTTCATATAATTTTGAATAATACTACTTTTTCCTTTGACAAGTGCAATAAACTGTACTGGTATAGACATAGGCTGATTATCACGAGTGAACTGTGTTGCTTAAAGATACGTGCTGGAACAATCAGCTTTTGACGGCTGCATCTCCGGTTATTTACACACACCATCGCGGTAATAATTCACCATTTCTATATTAATAAGGCAGTGAAATTTATTATGATGGTATTGAAAAGTTATTAAGTACTGCATCCCAAGTGACAAAGTACCACAGCACTGTCACTACCCAAAAGCAGTTGCCCATCCATCACCTGCCTTTCCAGATGGCCCTGCATCTTTATCGCTCCCAGGTTGGTGACATCACCTGTTCACCCACTCAAAATTGATGATGAAAGCAAACAGATCTATCTTACTTACATTTACCAAATCAATTTAATTTTTACAGGCCGTGGCTTAGTGACATATTGACTGTTTTCCTTAATGGCATCTACCGTATTTAATGCAGGGATGTCATCTTTGATTCCTGGCTCGCATAATGTGTCATTTCATAATAAATTTTTCTAACATATTTACTTAATGGAAAGAATTATGATTGCTTGTCGTTTCTCTTATTAAACACAATGATAATTCTTTTTCCTTTTGAG
Source organism: Acomys minous (assembly GCF_964271855.1). Taxonomy (NCBI): domain Eukaryota; kingdom Metazoa; phylum Chordata; class Mammalia; order Rodentia; family Muridae; genus Acomys; species Acomys minous. Next base: position 10,267,521 of record NC_140499.1, on the reverse strand, counting down.
TATCTCTTTTGCAGCTATTTTTTATCCCTCTCTGTCACTTAAGAGTAGCAAGGGCTTGGATGTACAGCAAGTGCCAAGCAAATGCTGAACGTAGGAGCGGCCGCTGTCAGCCCGGGGACTCATGGGAAGCTTGCTTCATGTATCTGTACAGAAGAGCTCCTTCAAAAGCTAGTAATTATAATAACATTATCACTACCGGTGACATGTAAACTGGAGGTGTGAAAAGGCACCGTGAACGGCCACAGCTAAGAGGCAGCAGATATTGAATTGTCAATAAACTTGCCCTTTTGTGCACTATTATGGTCAGCTCCCTGAAGGTAAGATCTCTAGATCAAACACAATTAAAAGTACACACAGGCCCATCAAGGTTAAGCTACAAAGAGAAAAGCAGTCTACTCACTCTCCAGGCACACATGTGGTACCCTTTTTTTTTTTCTCTCCCACAGGCAAGAGCCTCATATGCTGTCTTTCCAGACAAGAGCTTCTCTTAGCCACATCCTTGTGGCCTTATGTGGCATCTATGCCACCTAAGAGTAGTAAGCAGATTCACTTTAGGCTGGGGAAGCTTGCTGCCATCAACTTTTGGTTTGGCTACTTGGCATCCACCTACGTGGGTGTGCTCTGGGGCAAAATCCTTGCCTAAGCCATTCCTCAGAGCCTGCACACCCTCAGAGACGGTCAGGACCTAGAGGGCAAATCACCTGTGTTCTCTCTGGCCCCCAAACCCTACGTAAGTCAACACACACTTGGGTGGAAAACGACATAAAACAAACTATTAAGTATTTCTCTACAGAGAAAAACTGAGAAAGAGTCTAAAAAAAACCCTGAGAACTCTAAGATGTTTAATGGGGTCATGAAAGTGGGGACAGGGAAACATTAATTGGCTTCGGCCAACTGACTTAGACAGAGCGGACTCTCTCCCCTTCTCCAAGCATCTTGTCTATCAGGGAGTGTTAACCTTCTCTAACCCAGGATGAACGCCAGATGTGGCCCAGAATGATCTCTAGCTTTGTCTCACCCTCTACTAAACAAGGTGGGGTGGATGCCTTGTGGAGCACTCCACCAGGACTAACCTCCCATCTATGATCCCAAAGTTTAGTTTCCATCACATGGGCAAGACTGTATGTGCCAAAGGCATAAATCTAGGAAGATGATTTAGAGGCTTTTGGGAGCCAATAGAGAGATGTCTGTGTTTTTTTAAGTGTTAAGTTATCAGTTCTAGCTAAGGGAAAACAATCCTGCAGATGCAGAGGCAGGTAACCTGCCCCACCTGTAGACTAGATTTAGCCAGGGACTCTTTTGACTCTATAAAGATGCTTTGTGCTGCCATGAGATGACCGTCTTAATTCCAAGGGTAGACAGTATTGGGTCAGGTTTTCAGGAAAATGGGATGTAGGCTGACAATGTGAGTGAGACCAACAGGAGTAGCTCATTCCTCGGGGCAGCCAGTGTCTGCATCGGAGTGGACTTTCTACACTAGTACCACCACAATAATCTAAGCAAACAAACAAACAAAAGCAAATCAAACCATGCAGACCTGTGGCTGTGGACCAGTTGAAGGTTCTATACAATCTGGGAAGCCTAGGAGGAGGGTGTTGCCAACAGTCAAGGGGAAAACAGCACTGTTCTCTCAAAGGTGCCCACCATCCATGAATGAGCTACCATAACAGCAACATACACGCATACACTCCGTGTCAACATCCACAAACCCTCAGCATCAGTGTGACAGGAGAGAGGTGTTCACCTTGAGACATGGAATCTCACCATCTCGCTGGAGCCCCAAAGAGGAAAAGTCTTCTGTATAAGTTTGGCTCCTAGGTGGTCCGCCCGTCCTAGACACTACGTAACCAGAGAACAGGGGAGGCTATAGTAAGCCAATTCAGCTACATGATGAGGTCCCTGGACCATGAGGAAAGACACGGAGAGGATGCTGAGGAGAGACGTCTGAAAGCCTCAGCTGCTGGTCTTAGGTGTTGAGAGTAACAAAATGGATGAAAGAAACATGTAAGCAGGACATGTCAGTTCTGGAGAGCACTATAAATGGAATCCTCTTTTGCTGGTTTTGAAAAGCAGTGGGGACCAGAGAGATGCCTTGACAGGAAAGAGCTCTTGTTCTTACAGAGAACTCAAGTTTGGTTCCCAGCACCCACATGGCGCTTCACAGCCATCCTTAACTCTAGTCCAGGGCATCTGATGACATCTTCTGACCTCCTTGGGTACTAGGCACACACATGACCCACAGGCGTACATGCAGGAAAAACAACACTCACACACCTAAAAGAAAATAAAGTTTAAAAAGAAAAATAAAAAACAAAGGAAGAAACTTATTTTGGGAAGAATGTAAGAGTTATTGGGACCACTACCTTTTGTAGGTATTATCAATCCAATAGATGTACGTAGCCTACACAGAAACAGTTGTTGTTGTTTGTTTGTTTGTTTGTTTGTTGAGACAGGTTTTGCTATGTCACCCTGGCCGTAGACCATGCTGAGCTCAATTGCACAGCAATCTCATCTGCCCGTACCTCCCAAGTGCAAGGCTGGACGCTGATCAACTCTTGAAAGAAACAAGAAGAAACAAGGTGTGCACACCTGCCTGCAGTGTCCATAGGCTGTTCAGCACGTATTCAGAATATTCGTTTCTGTATGAACAGGAATGGCTTTCTGCACCTGACTTCCCAGGACTCAATTAAGAGGCTCCGCCAGATTATTATCTGTGTCTCCTGTAGCATTTGACTGATGGGACAGGCCTGATCAGAAACCTGTTGTGATATGTGCTGAACAGTGTCATAATCTCTCTGAGGAAGGGGAAGATCTGGCGAGTATGGCTTCTGACCCACAATAGCAGAAGAAACGTGCAATTGCACATGGACCAGTTTGTACTATTCCTGGAATAAACGAAAATTTTCCTGAGAGACATTATTCCTTTTGAAGTAAAAAGGCACAATAGGGACCATCTTTGAATGGGTGCTTTGTACCATAGGCTGTTATTTATGGTTAGGTTACATTACTCTTCATTAGTAAGTATCTATTAAAGATACTCACATGTGTGCATATACATATATATGATATATATGAATACACACATACATATGAGCTGTCTTCTTCACATATTAGAAGCCACTTCAAAAGTCTTAAGGCAAACACCTCCTTGGAAACGTGGCTCAATGGATAGACACCTTGCTCTTATGGCCCTGATATAGATGTTAGGTATCTGGAAAATACAATGTTGTTGTTGGTGTTAATGGACATTTGTATTTCAGGGAACATAGAGATTTCATGTTTTAATATCTGAGATGATACCATTGCATAACCCCAACACACCCTTCTGATCATGTAGATGGCTTGTTTTACAATGGGACAGGGAGGCATAGCTCACTGCACTATTGCATCTCTGGATTACAGTCTGAAACATAATGTATTTTCACAGCACTGAATCAAAACTGGATGATGAATTTCCAACTCCAACATAATCTCTTTCCACTATTCCATCTCATCTATTTAACAGGACAAAGAAAAAAATTTACTATCTACATGCATCATTATTTTTCTGCGTACAATTTTATGTACGCATGAGAGGTAAAAATAAGAGGTAAAAATCAGAGCTAAGCACATACCTGCAATTTCAACAGATCAAACAATTTGGAGCAGTTCTGGAGAAGATGACATAATAAGGGATTTCGCCCATAGTAGCAGCCTTGCTAATGGACACACGTATACTTGCAGAGTTTGATAATGGCCAGTGATAAAGGTTTTAAAAAATGCTAAAGGACTCAAAGTTTTTTTTTCCAACAAGCTACCTAGGAATGTTAGAAAAAATTAAACTACACCACTCAAATTGTTCTTTGACTACAAAATAAGTTAGGAAGCTTTCCTGATTCCCTTTTGTATTGTTAACTAGGAAACATCCAGGGCTTTCTCTTTGCATAAGGCCATGGCCACAGAATGTCGCGCATCCTAGAGATGCTTGAGTTTCTAGGAAACAAGAGAGAGAAACAAAAAAGATTTATAAAACTCTGGTTTTTTTGTTTTGTTTTGTTTTTTTGTTTTTTGATTTATTTTATTTCTTTTTTTTCTCCTTTATTAATTTATTCTTGTTACATCTCAATGGTTATCCCATCCCTTGTATCCTCCCATTCTTCCCTCCCTCCCATTTTCCCCTTATTCCCCTCCCCTATGACTGTACCTGAGGGGGATTACCTCCCCCTGTATATGCTCATAGGGTATCAAGTCTCTTCTTGGTAACCTGCTGTCCTTCCTCTGAGTGCCACCAGGCCTCCCCCTCCAGGGGACATGGTCAAAGGTGAGGCACCAGAGTATGTGAGAAAGTAATATCCCACTCTCCACTCTACTGTGGAGAGCGTTCTGTCCATTGTCTAGATCTGGGTAGGGGTTTAAGGTTTACCACCTGTATTGTCCTTGGCTGGTGCCTTAGTTTGAGTGGGACCCCTGGGCCCAAATCTGCCTATCGCACATAAGCACCTTAACAACACAACTGGAAGCCCTAGAAAAAAAAGAAGCAGAAACACCCAAAAGGAGTAGACGTCTGGAAATAATCAAACTCAGGGGTGAAATTAACAAATTAGAAACTAAGAAAACAGTCCAAAGAATCAACAAAACCAAGAGCTGGTTCTTTGAGAAAGTCAACAAGATAGACAGACCATTAGCCAAACTAACTAAAAGGCAGAGAGACAGTATTGAAATCAACAAAAACTCTGAAGGATAGTGATTGGCCTCTGCCCAGTAATGACCCAGTGCTACTCTATGTCCCAGCCAATGGCGCTTCCGTGGTTAGCCTCTGTGTCCCTCCGCAGCCTAGTGCTAAGCTCCCAACACACACGAGAGGGCTTAACCAAGTGATGAAAATGACATACCTCAGGATGTGGCAATCATAGTTCAACTGTAATATTTTGCAAATTTCTCTTTATTAAACGAACACTCCTTGGGAGGAAAATTAAATCTGTTATACTATCTCTGGGTTATTTTACTTAAATATATATATATATATATTGAGCTTATAAATATGCCTTCAAAAACCCTATTTCCCTGAAATGTAAACTTATAGATTTTTTTTACAAAACACCATATATGGAAAAATATATGCAATGTATAAAAAATGTCTTAGATATAGATCATTGTCCAAGCTCCTATCTTAGCATATGCAGGCCCTAGAATAAAGATAGCCCCCACCAAAGCCAGAACCAACCAGAATTTTAGTCTTTGACGTTTAGTCTCTAGAGAAGTGATAAAACAAATTTCTGCTGCCTAAGCCCCAAGTCTGGGCAGCCTGAGCTGTCTAATACAGTCTGCTTATTAAAACAAAAAGTAAGAAATATGCTGAGCACTGGCAATACTGCACAACTTTGTGAAATGCCATCAAGACAGCACTAGGAGAGCATAGCTGTGAAAACTCTAAACAACCCTGCTCTCTTGGGTAATCTAAGCAAAGCTGTGCACCACCTAATATTTCAAGCTTCTCAGTACAGGGTTTCACTGCTGCCAGGGAAGCCAAATTTAAGAAACACTAAGTTGTGATTAGGAAGTCTGTGGGTGATGTCATGCAAGAACACCACTCAGAGAATAAATATAATATTCCCTAAGGATGAGCAAGGAGACACCCAAGAACAAAGAGCAGTGTATATGAAGAACAGGGTGGTGAGAGAGGGTGGAAACCCCAGAACAGTTGGGGCTGCTGTGGTGAAAGTAAGTACAGTCAAACACACTCTGTCCTGCACAACTGGGTAGATGGAAATGCAATTTATTGAAAAGAAGAAGAAGAAGAAGAAGAAGAAGAAGAAGAAGAAGAAGAAGAAGAAGAAGAAGAAGAAGAAGAAGAAGAAATGAGAAGAGCTGTGAGGAGAAAAGAGAGTAGCAGAAACTGTACCACTCTACCAGAACACTCCATCAGAACAAGCCAAGTGGCCGCAAAGGAAACTGTTAATGCGGGGCCCTCCAAAGCACAGTAGGCACTCAGTAGGGTCCAACACACAGTAGGCACTCAGTAATTGTTTGCCAAATCTGAATTTCCTCATTCACATTTACTTTAAGGATGTCTAAGAGAGTTGCTTTCTTTTTAACCTCTTTTTTTTTCTGTTCATTTTTTTTTTTTAAAGTGAAACAGCCTCAGACAGGCTGTGCTAGTTAGGACACAACTATCAGTCTAATCAGGGAGGAGGATGCGGTGTAATCATAGACATATACCACATCAGGACATTTCAAAATGAGCACACAGGAGTGGACAAAAAGCTGGCGAAGGTGCCTTTGCTGATGGCTAATGGCTTTTGTCTTAACTCAATAGAGTCAAGAACATAGCTACAACACCAAGGATAAAGTTTGCCAGAAACCATCAGGAGCCTTCTCAATGGCCTTTGTCCATTATGTCCACAGAGGGAACAATTCACATTCTTAAGGTTGTGGAGAGGGCCGGCAAGAAGGCTCAACAGGTACAGGAGCTTGCTGCCAAGCTCAACAGCCTGAGTTCGATTGACAGAAACCACAGGTTAGAAGGAGAGGACTAGCTCCCACAAGTTGTCCTTGACCTCCATATGTGTATGGTGGTACTCAGGAGTGCACGGGTGTGTGCATGAACACACAGACACACACAAATAAAATACTAGAAAAATTAAGAGGATAAACACTAAAAGATTAACGAATACTTATATAATGGCCATCAGCTGGATTCTTAAAGGACAGAAACAGAATGGCTGATCTTTGGCCAGAAAGTCATGGGCTATTCAAAAGCATCTTGAATTCTAGGCAATCAAAACAGCTCAGTTTTAACATAATGAAGCAAATGATTTTATACTGCTCAGGTGTATTCTGAAGACATTTTCCCCCATTAATACAAATTATATAAATATTTTGTTAATGTCCTTAAATACAGAAGTTTCTCTGGTCCCATGCCAAATCCATAGGCGATGTGTCTAAACAGATCTCATCCTATACTTTCCAACGCTGTAACTGCAAACTAATTTCGTGGGGAAGCTCTGTGTATTCCTGGACTCCTGGGAAATCTTAACCAGACCTACACTTGTCTAACTCTAGAGCTTTTGCAATAGAAGTTTAATGAGTTACTTATTATTAGACTCTTGATAGTCATTATTTTAAGGTGAACAGTGATGACGCAAAACTTGGGCATATTCGCCTTAAAACATATTCAAACTCACATATCCATTAATGCTATGGTGATTTTTAAAACTCTCTTATTGACTAGAAGTGTGTCTATGAGTAACTTTAGTAAGCCACAGCCTTCCCAAGGATGTGGCCAGGGACAAAACTACGGAAGGCATGCTCACTTGCAATCGTGTTCAGTCCAGAACTTAACCTTTGCCATTTCAGAATTTGAATAAGGGCTGTTTTCATTATGGAACTTTGAATACATTTTACAAGGGGGCACATATAAGGCAAGAAGATGAAAGGCTGAAATTGCATCCTGCAGGCACTGCATATTCATTTCTATTTAAAAGCTAACCAGATATTCTATTAATGATCATAAATATTAAGAGATCATGACAAAATAAATCCTGTTTATCTGATTTCCATCCAGCTGAAATATTGCAAAGGGAAGGATCTCTCACATCACCACAACCACTGTTGACCTATGTAGAAGTTGCCTACAAGTTTTTTTTGGCTGTAGTCTAAGATAGTCCAGAAATTATGATGTTATGTTTAATCAGAACATTTTTCAAACTACATAAAAAGCCAGACTTGACCTTGTATGCCTATAATCCCAGAATCTACTAGGAGGCTAAAGCAAGGGGAGTGAGCATTCCAGGCTAACCTGGACAATAAAAATCTCCATTTTAAGCAATGAAAATGAAAATAAAAACAAAAGTAAATATAAAACATATATGTGCACACTGTATTGGTATAAAATGGTAAACAAAGTAATAAATTTAGAACTGCACATCACCTGTCCTTATTGAAATGAAATATTGTTATTGATGACATCAGTTGTGGACTCTGCCTGGTAACTTCTATGTAATGCACAGCTACAACAAGTGCTGATTTCATAATCACTTAGTGCTTTTATTTTACTATATGAATTATTCATTAAATCAATTTAAATATAAAGAATCATCATAGATTTCTATGGTGACTACTGTGCACACGTTCAAGAAGCATGTAGAATTAAAAATGGTCTTTTTGTTAAAAGGGGTAAAATATATAAGAGGAGGAAAGAGGTAAATGGAAATATAGGATAAAAGTAAAATCAAATTGACCTATATCTACATAACACTACAAAAACCATATGCTTTACTCCAATCCTTCTAGACTTCTCTGCATCATTAAAGATAGCATACAGCATACGTATCTTGTAAGTTTGTCTGATAAGAAAGCAAGCTATTTAAGATGGCCAGATCCAGTGTTCTGAGTGATAACTTAGAAGCCACAGCTTCTTCTTTTCATCTTTTTAAGCTGATAGGCTTTTCAGCTGGGATCCCTCTTATCATACTATTCCTTTAAGCAACATACTGCTTTATCAAACAGTGAGATTGTAAGGGAGTCGATTCTGCACAACAACTTGAAGACAGACAAGCTTCCACAAGTGAAGTATCCTCATGGCCACACATGTAATTAATCTCTTCTTTATGGACCGGAATGCATATGTTTGCTAACTCAAAAGACGTTCTTACCTCCCATCCATAGCTGGGATCTTTCAGGTCAGACCTCTGCTCGCCCATGTATGGCCCAAACTTTTCACCTATTTCAATCTTCCTTTTGGTCCATATTCCAAGTCCTGCTCCAGGCATATTTGACTCTCGAAGTTCAAATTCATCGGGAATGGGGATGTCATCGGGGATGTAGATGGGGGCTTTGTAAGGAGAGCCCTCCTTGGGCGTGAACGAGTCACTGGATGTGTCAGGGGAGCATGGCTCTTGCATGTGGAGGGCGGGGGCATTGGCTACCCCATCTGCATCAGCATCTGGCATTTCTTCCAAAGGTATTTCAGGGTAGCTGCCATAAGCACACTCGTTACCTGCAAATAAGTAAGAACTTCATGAATCTCTACCAATAAACCAAAACAAAATTCCACAGGGGGTATTAACTATAGTAAGTTGTTCATTGCAAGCTAAACAAACAAGGCCATTGTTTAAAAATGTGTCCCACTAAAAATCACTATTTTTCACAGGGGGAGGGGATAGGTTATGGCTTCTGGTTTATCTGTGATAAAGTAATAAATATAGTACGTTAATACCTGCACAAGCCAGCCCCACCCACCACCCACAGGCGAGGTACCCAGCAGCTTATTTATCAGTGTGAATAAAATAGAGATAAGAAGTAATATAGGCAACTACTACCCCCAAACCACCCCAAATTGAGAGCCAACAGGATGATACGCACCATATAGAAAGTCAGATCAGTCAAGTCTTAGAATCTTCCTTAAAACAAATGCCACAGGCTATCAAACTCTCCGTGTACAACAAGGCTTCGATCTAGGCAGCCAGATTATCGATGGAAATACTACTTCGCGTTTTGTCTTATTTTTTTCCCTTTCTATTTCAAACAAATCACCAAGCCCTTGTGTTGGGGTTTGGTCTAGTTGTTGCCCAAATGAACAGACTCACGTACTCCAAAATGTTTGTAACCCTGCCTAAGAATTTACTTCTGTTATGACCAACAGAAAGCCAACACACCTGACAGGGCAAATGGCATAGGCATGGCTAAGGTCCTGGGCTGGTCAGACAGAGAGGTTCTTGACAAAGGAAGCAGAGAGACCAGAAGAGGAGGGGATGAGAGAGGAAGAGGAGAAGAAAGGCTGGGCCATGGGTTAGATGGAGGAAGAAGCACATGGCTGGCGTGGTTGGAGGATTTGGCCCAGATGGAGAGCATTAGCAAGTGTTTGGGATTATGGATGGGAGGTGTAGCTCGATAGAAATTACTAGAAGTTGGTGGCATGGGATTGGGGTAGGGTGTGGGATACCTGCCCCGCTATGGGAAGTAGTTTAGGGAATTAATACCTGCCCTGCCCCAGGCAAACCAAGGCTACTTTAAAATATAACAGGTGTCTGTGTTTTCACTGATTGATAGCAGGTTAGAAAATACCACTGTAATAATCATTATAGGGCTAATAATAAACATTTATTAGGCCCTATTTCTAAACCAACCACAACACCCTTGGTATTTCCCTACTTCAGTAGTTTATTCCACAGAAGCTCAAAAGTACTAAAAGGTAAGATCATTTTTAAAATTAGAAAAAGGGATAGGCTGGGTGGCTTGCTCAATGGCTGCAAGTATTTGCTGCTCCTGCAGAAGACTGGGGATTGGTTTCCAGCACCTACACAGTAATCAGTTGTAACCACTTGTGACTTCAGTTCCAGGCAATCTGACACCCTCTTCTGGTCTCCACAGGCACCTGGCAAGCACACGGTGCACATACGTGCACACAGGCAAACATTCATATACGTAAAACAAAAACTAACAGATTCTCAAAGGTGAAGAGGTAGGATAGTACCCTAAGTGTACCAAAAAGAGAAGAAAAAAAAATCTCCAGACTACAAAGTGAGTGAGCTGACTGCCTGTGCATAGAAAAGAATTCTGGGGTAAGAGACAAAGGCCGGGCCCTGCTTACAATGGCTTTAAGGACTTCCACAACCCGACACTGGAAGTCCCTGAGTGGGCCATGAGACCTTGGGGTCTTCATGAAATATATGTTGGGGACTTTGGGAGCTGGGTAAAGGGATGGAAGAATAATGGCTGGGTTCCCCACCAGCTGCAGGGACTTTCCAGTGTCTTTAAGCAAAGTCAACACATGTTTGTCTCTATTAGAGTTATGACTGGACGGCAGCCCACATTGGTTTGTCTCATAAGGACTTCAAAGGATGGAAGTAAGAGAAAGGACATAAAATGATAAGGAGGCCAGGTCTGGTCAGGACCACCAGAAGGTGAGCTGGATGCCTTACAGTTGTTGGCGTAGCATTCCTAGAACAGCCTGGGTAACCATGACAAGGAAGAACTCCAGCCTCAGATTAGTGACCTTTAGTCTCCCGCCAACCCTGCCACTGTCTGTGTTATTAAAGCCTTCTGGGACGGGTTATTGACTTACACATTTTACCCCAACTTCTTCCCTGATTCATGATAGAAAGTCACAGCACGCTCATGAGCAACTGTCCATTGTGTGCTGGATCCTGCTTCTTACAGTTCCATAAAATACAAAGTGATGATCCACGCAAAGATCTCTTTTTTTAAAAAAAAAAAAGGTAGATTTTGACTCAAACATTGAAGGGATGCCATTTAAACCAACCTATGACAGAACTACAGGGTGCAAGCTTCAGCGTGCAGGCCCATTATCGCCAAGTTCAGCATGTCCAAAATTGTGACCATTGTCACCTGCCCTCTAATCAAGTGCCTTGGCCATATTCTCCGTTCAATTAGGAATGCTATCTATCCCCTAATTATCCACTTTAGATGCTTTAAAGTAACATGGAGATTTGCTCTCCTTTTCTGATAATCTATCCTTCCACAAAAGTCATTCATTTCATCTGATTCTTTGCGTTCACATTTAGCATCTAAATTTTATAGGCACTTGCTCTTCACTGGCCTCCAGGCCACCACGCTCTTGACCTCAGTACTGAAGTTACCTTCCCAGCACACCTTCCCTCCTGCTCAACAGACTTCAGTGGCTCCCAGCGTCTCAATGACATCCCTTCTGATTCTCAATACTCCTCAACAGGAATACTTGGGATGAAAACTCTTTGCCTCCTAAATGTGGGCAAACAGTTCTTCCATCCTGGCTCTCCATCTCTACCCTCTCGTCTAGGCAATCCCCAATCTTCCCTCCAGGTCAAGTTCCAAGTTGAGTTCCAACACGTCCCATCATCATCTCAGTCGACTTTTGTCCCCCTTTCTCTCTAAGCTTACAGAATTTTACCTCTCGCTTCTGCAATCAAGTACACGCATTGCCACTTGGAAGTTAGTGTTTTATCTCCAACAAGGAGATGGACCTTTGGAAAGCTAGCTGGTGAATTCTCACTTCATGGGAATTCTCCAAGAGATCTACACATGCTTGTTTAATGAATATTTAATAACTAGAAAATTAACCTTACAAATAATTTTATTGAACTGTTATAGGGTAATCAATATTACCCTACTGAAAATTGGTAGTAATTTTGATTCTGACAACTGCCTTTAAGAAATACTGTGGAGCACAGTAGATTTTCAGACTTTTCTTTTTCTTTTTTCTTTTTTTGTTTTGTTTTGTTTTGTTTTTTGGGTTTTGTTTTTATTTTTTGAGACAGGGTTTCTTTTGTAGTCCTGGCTGTCCTGGACTCAGTTTGTAGACCAGACTGGTCTTGAACCCACAGAGATCCACCTGCCTCTGCCTCCCGAGTGCTGGGATTAAAGTCGTGCGCCACCACCTCCCGGCCAGACTTTTCATTATTATTTAACATCAAAAAAGATCTATTTTAATAACACTCCAAAGAAGATATGAATGCACTTGAAAATTACAATAAATTTCATACTTCATACTTTATCACAATACTCATTAACAGTTTGGATGCAGGAAAAACATACAGAAACTGTTTCCAACCCAGACATAGCAACACAGGCCGATGGCCCCTGCTCCTTGGAGGATTAGAGGCAGGAGAAGTCTGTAAGCTCGGTAGTTTAAGGGGCAGACTTAGGCTATAGAGTGTCACCATGTCTCAGAAAATAAATAAATAAATAAAACTAAAGTCAGTGGCATCTCTCTAGAACCATAGCATTCAACTGCCGTAAATGGAAAGCTACGATAAAATTCCTCAAAGGGAGTCATTGCTCATTGTCAGGATTTTATTTTCCTTGAGGAATGTTACAAATTGAATGACATCATGGAATGCATAGACTTCCCCATCTAAGAAGTAGAAAATAAAAGGGCACCTAAATGAGCAGAACAATATTCTTCCAGTAACTCTCTATGAAAGGCCAGTAAGAGGTCCTCCCTGAGTTAAATCAGTCAGACTGTTGGGTCCAACAAGGGAAGCTCAAATTCTAGAAAAAGACAGAAACAATTACGTCTGTGTCCTCTCACTGTCATCGCGAACCCCATGGTCACCCTGTCACCCACAAACTCTCCTCGTTCAGAGTCGGAGTCAGTGTGCTGGGAACCCAGCTCCAGTAAAATATGTGTGGCTTGCTGCACAGGAGAATTTGCATTTAAAGCCAAAATAACTGCTAAAAATGACAAAAAAAATTTTTTTTTCAATTAAGCCTAAAGAACAACTTATTGCAATCAAGCAAATGTATAGGAAAGGATCAATTCTAGCCATCCACATGCATGCTTCAGCATAGACGACAGCCCTGGCAATTTGTCTTTCAGCCACATCCAGCTTAGTATCATTGGAATTAAATATAAAAAGAGCTGGGATGACAAAACTGGAAACATAAAACTGCTGACTTTTGCCTATCAAAACACGCAATCATATTTCAACACAATCTAGCATTTATAAAATGTTCAGCATGAATGCAGTTGATCACATCATATTGACTATTTGCATAAGTGAGAATAAACTAAACCTTTATGGCCATCACTCAATAACTCTCCCAAAAGCTGCTAAAACATTCCATCTAAATGAAAAGCAGCCTTCATTATTCTATCTCCATTAAATCTCTGTTATTGGGGGGGGGGGAGGAAATTGGTAGATCTAGTCCCTGGGCTATAGCTGTAGTCAATTAAAGATTTCCTGGATATTGCTCTGACAGATTGGGCACATTTGCAGTAGGTGAGTGTCAGGTAGGGAGCGTGACAGACATCGGTGGGCCCATAAAGATAAATAACCCTTGTAGCTTCTTGCCTCCAACTGTAATTTGCTTCATGCACCCTTAGGTTGTGTCATTAACTTAGTGAGGGCAGGAGAAAGGCTTACTGTTGGATTTGAGGCAAATGGCTTTGGGACTACCACTGGAAATCAACCTGTTTGCTTCAGGTTTTAGCTATTCTAATATCCTTAGAGAGCAGGCAACAGCCCACACTTCAGTCGAGTCTACGTATTTCCCTGGCTGTCTGGGTCACCCTCCTGCCTCCAGTTGGGAAGAGTTGTATTTAGACAACATCAGGATCCAAGAGGGAATTGGAAACTTAATGCCAATAAAGAGAGCATCCCTTGCTGCCTCCATACTTTTTCCTTTCGACACTCACCACCATCTAGTGAAAAAATGATGTGGAAAAAAGAGTGGAGAGTGCGGTCTGACTTTCACATGAACTCTGGTGCCCCATATTTGACCACTTCCCCTGGATATGGGGAGGCCTGGTGGCACTCAGAGGAAGGATAGCAGGCTACCAAGGAGAGACTTGATACCCTATGAGCATATACAGGGGGAGGAGGTCCCCCTCAGTCACAGTCATAGGGGAAGGGAATAAGGGGAAAACGGGAGGGAGGGAGGAGTGGGAGGATGCAAGGGAAGGGATAACAAGTGAGATGTAATATGAATAAATCAATAAAATATATTTTAAAAATGGAAAAAAAAAGAATTTTTTTATTTCTCAAATGTGGAAACTGATGGTAAAAGATACCAAACAGTCAGCAAGTGGTCAAACCCAGTTTTCTCTTTCTTTCATAGGCCACTTACTTTTGACTTTCTTTAAAGCTATGTCTTGAAGTTTGCTTCATCAAAAATATGGTTCCTATGTAAATAATTTGTTGTTCAGCCTTTTCATTTGAAACTTTATTATGAATGTTTCCTCATTTTTTCCTACTTTCTAAACTTACATGTAATTGCTGAATGTTCTTCTATTCTGGGAAGCCATAGGAAGTGCAGCGTTTCTATGGCATTCTTGTTGCTTTTAGATGTTTTATTTTTTATTTTTTGATGCCAAAATATCAGCACAATATATACCCTCTACATAAATATGTGTATTCACCCAGATACTACTATGCCCTGGTTTTCATTTTTATCAGTAGGAAAAATTATTTATGTTTTTTTCATATATACCTCAGTGATTACTAAGAGTAAATATTTTTTTTTACTAAGAGTAAATATTTTATCAGTGACTCATATTTCTTTCATTACAAATTATGCATAGCTTTCTCTCATTTTTAAATGGGCTTCAAATCTGTCTTATTAATGAAAAACAAATTAGCCCTTTGATGTACCTTTGTTAATTTTCTCTATAATTTGCTATTTGATATTGTAATAGAACTTTTTAACTTTAGTGGAACTAAGTTCATGATATCTTTGTGTTTTTACATTTTCTTAAAAAGTCCTCACCTACTCTGACAGGGTGGGGTGTTCTCTCAGATTTTCTTTGAGTTTCATTGATGTTTTTCTTCCAGCTTTGGATTACCAGTGATTTAGTACTCAGTGAAAAGGAGAGGAAAAATGATTTCATTTATTTGAGCTCCTGTGGAAGGTGGGCTAGGAAAAAAAAAATGCCATTCCACTCGTAATTCTTTGGTCCTTATTTGCAAGGCTGGGCTAAAATGCTTTCTCTTTTTGTGGGATTTATATAACTCACCATTTGTTTCTTTTGGCCTCTCTGCTTAGTTTAACTGAAACTCTTCTGGGCAGATGCCACTCAAACGCCTGAGTTTTGCCCTTTAATAGCGTTGAGTGGCCAGTGAAATGATTATCCCTCCATGTTGTCCTTACTGATGGCAGAAGGCATGCTTTCCTTTCTGCTCACCACATCAGTTCATGGATATAAAGTTCAGCAACTAATGAAATAGTAATGCTAATATTTAAAACATATAGCTCTAGTTTAGCTATTAAGTGGAGTGATCAAATAAGAAATCATGTTGACTTGGTTATACAAACTGGCCCATAATATGCACCTCCATGTGTATTTGCTAGCGTATGAGTAGGGTGTGTGTTTGTGTGTGTGTGTGTGTGTGTGTGTGTGTGTGTGTGTGTGTGTGTGTGTGGTGCTTAGCAGCTCCCTAATCTTAAAAATAGGCCGAGACAGAAACATGATTTGAGATCTTAGGCAGACGGGTTGAGATCATAGCTTCATGAAACAGCTGCCAAGAGGGGCCCAACTAGGGAATTGAACAGATTAGGTAACTTAGAAATTTAGACATTTCCCCCCATTATGTTCCTCATGGCAGTTTTGTAATAAAAACATGAGCGAACTTCAAAGGAAGCTCTGTAGTAAAGGTTAATTGCTACTAAAGAAGAGGGTGGGCCCAAGCGCCGGTGCTTTGTGCCCAACTCACAAGCAGACAGGAAGGATTACACGTGGCTGACTGCAGAGGATGTGTGCCCAGCATCAGGAGAAGAGGCTCGGCCAAACCTCAGGCCCCACCAGGGACCTCCAGGGAGGACGTGAGCATATGGACATGAGTCTATGCGTCCATGCATGCGTACCAGTGGCCAAGGAAGGGAGGGGGAAGACTTCAGTTTCCTTTCCAAATTAAAACAGGACATGCTCTTCTTCCCTCCTCAGGACAGTTCCTGAGTGGTGACAGAGGCATGTTTATGAGAAATCAAAGGACGTCAGGGACTGGCTCTTCTCCATCAGCAGCAGAAGCCGTTGAATATGTGGGGAAAGGGAGGAGCCCAAATAACGCCAGATGCACAAACAGCACAGAGGAGGAGGGAATGAACTGGCCATTGGATACTCTCTGAAAATGTCCCCAAGAAAATTAAATTGAACATCCCAAGGAGATGAGGAAAGGAAACTATAAAGATGAGGAAACTAGATTTCAACAAAGCTGAGAAACAGGCTGTAAAGGATCAGACAAGAATCTAGCAACATAGCATCAGAAACAGAGGTGTCTCTTAGAGCTGTCACTGTCCTAGAAGTCATTATCCTGGAGGTCACTGTTCTACAGAGGTCACCTATGGACAGTCTTCAAAGCGCCACATTCCCCAAAATGGGTGAAAAGAAATCACTCTTCAATGGCGAATTCTACTCTGGCCCCAATTTGTACCACCTGAGTCTCTATGGTGTATTTGTGACATAGCCTGCCAACATGGCTCGGAGTGTGGAGTTTTCTTAATGGTTTGCAAGCTCCTTCGCACCCTCAGTATTTCAGTTGGCTTTCTTGTTCCGACCTATTTCATGTCTTCCCTATGGGCCTTGCCACCTGACACGATTCACTAAAAGACTTCATTAGTCTGCTGTCAGAAAGATCCAGAATGAAAAAGGGTTGGGAGAGGTGGCAAAAGAGATGCTCAGAGCACCATAGGGATTGAAAACAGAGGGCTTACAAAGAGCAAAAATATATGCTTCTCATACTCCGGTGTAGCTCTTGCCTTTCCAGTTGCTTGTAAATCTAGTTAAGAGTTTTCCCACCATCCTAGAAATTTCAGACATTTCACTGAACAGTATGGGTTGAGAATGAAATGAGCACCTCCTAAGATAGTGTGCGACCTGCTGAGCTGCTTCCAGAAGAAATAGTGCTAAGCTTTTTTTTTTTCAAATTATGGAAATAAATTGCTAGAAAACTCATCGTTGGGGTTTAAGTTAAGCTTTTTGGCATCTGTTTACAGACTCTAAGACAACAAAATAGAAACACTAAAAGTCTGTGGTAATGCCCAGACCAGAGGGAAAGCATGACCTGGCTGATCTTTGGCATATTCTGTCGTTAGGGACCCTGTCACAAATCCATACTGGAAAGCCAGGAAGGACCCAACTCATTACATGCCAGACAGTGTTCCTTTCATAGTACAGTCATTTGCCTGAACTCCCTTTTAGCAGTACAAATTTTTAAGAGATTTTTGGCAACCTCTGACCTAATGGCTTTTTTTTTTCATAAGCCTTTTATAGCCCCAAAGTGACTTTTGCTTCAGATTCATTTAAAGTAAAGTAGAAATGTCCTGTGTTTACATCACAGCCTACTGGCAGGTTACCTCTCAGGCATCTGCAGCGAGCGAGCCGAGTACAGCCTTTCAGCATTCAAGCCCTATCTACAGCAATTATTTGCTAGCGTATCTAAAAGAAGGCAGGCATTTCCTGCCGCACACAAATGGGACACTCTTATCTAAATCACTGTTTAAACAGGTATTTAAGAAAACACTATCACAGGCAGGAATTTACTGATGACGGAACACATTGGTTTAGGGCTGGACTCGATGGTTAAGGACTAGCCATTGTCAAGAAAGGAAGCGTAGCAGCATGAGGAAGGTATAGAAAATATTTCACAATTCCCCAGGGGTCAAGATGGAGGACCATAGAGCTTGGGAACGCAGGCGTGAAAGACACGGTTGCTGTTTCATGGCGGTCCCCACCTGGTAACACCTCTGAACTCTGGAGCCACCAGAGAGGAGGAGCTGAGAAGCTGCAACTCCTACAGACCTTGTTTCTAATCCCAAGCAATGGCATGTTGGGCAAGTTTATATATATATTCTGGCCCATTCCATTCAAGTGACAGCAGATTCATATAATGAAAATCAGAGAACGGTCAAAGCTGGGCCTGGCAAAAACTTAGAAAAGGGATTTCCTGGAAAGACAATTTGAGAACTGACTGCATCTGCCACAACCTGTATAACCTAAGCGACAGTATACTCTGGCTCCGAAGCCCTGTTCTAACTAACCAGTGCAACTGGAATTTATTCCCAGTGGAGGCTTATAAAGCTGGGCTGTTATTCTCACATTAAGTACACTGCCCTCTGGTGAGGGCTGTGGTTTCTGTGTGGGCAGAGTGTGTGGTTTACTGTGGCTAATTTGTTTATGTTGTTGACGGTGGTTTGGGAGGAAAGCATGCTAAGTAAGGAGTGATCTGATTTGCTTCCTTACGAAGAGTGTTTAAAGGTGGCTGAGACATGCGTGGGCATTAATGTGCCTCTGCCGATGGGGGCAGTGACTGGCCTCTTTGACCACAGCTCTGTTTAAGCTGGTGCCCTGAGAGCCACAGTCTGTTTATTAAGGCTACCTAAGTGTGGCTTGGTGGCTTTTGCCAGAAGCTCCTTCTTGTCTCAGAAGGAGATACCAAAACTCAGGAGGAAAAGAGAGCACTTGTGCCTTCCCTAGCAAGGACTTTGAAGTCTAGCATATACTGGGATAGGAGCGTCAAACTGCTCCCTGATCCCGGAAGAGGAGAGGCAAAACCGTCCCGGAAGATGAAGATCAGGAACTGAAGAAATTGGAGACCCCTCACTACAAGTGGGAAAGCAGGCGAGCTGTGCTGCCTGAGGTGGAAGGCGCTTGTGTGAGCTCAGGTCCATTCCACAGCCGAGCTGACGGAGACCTGCCCTACTGCTACTTAACAGAAGAACTTTCTTCCAGCCAGGAGTGCCGCATAAAGAAAAGAAAATAATTGTGCAAGCCTGGCAGAAGAGGGAGTTGTGGCTTGCCGAGAAAGAGGAATGCGAACAAGCAATTAAACGTTCACATAAGCCTGCTCAGCTTGAGAGGAAGTAGACAGAGAGCACCCAAAAGACTGAAATTTTCTTAGACTCTCAAGCTTAGAGGGTTTGTTTGTTTTTGTTTTGTATGTTTGTTGGTTTGGTTTGTTTGTTGGTCTTTTTGTTTTTGGTTTTGTTCTGTTTTGATTTGTTTTGTTTTGTTTTTTATGAGAAGTGGTCTTTGTTATCACAGGTTTGGTAATAAAAAGACAACAGAGATTTGTGCCATAGGGCAACGTGATGGGGAAATTCCTTCTAGTGGGCTACTTAAAGCTCAGACTCTCTAGTGAGACTCCACCGGAGACACTAGTATTTCTTTTGTGAGTGCTTATCAATTGGAGAGAGCTTCTGTATTAGCGCTGGAGGTTTGTGCCCACTTCCCCTCCCAGCTCTCATCTTTACCTTCACCTGAGACCCCGCCTGGCTTAGAAGCGTATAGGCCCTGGGCATGCTTTGAAACTCTCTGAGTTCATGTGTGTTGGTCCCACTGTGTCTAGAAGACCTTGCTTCCTTGCTTGTTTTCCATCCCTGCTGTCTCTTACACCTGTTCTGACTCTTCTATAAAAATCACTACAAACTACACTTACGCATAAGCCCATGCCCAGCAGTAGATGGCTGACACCAAACAAATTCAATGTCACTTTTGAAGACGTTTGTCACATAATGCTTTGCCTGGGAATTTTCTTTCCTTCCAGGTCATTTGTTTATATTTTATAGTTTCCATTTTTTGTATTTCTTTGGGAATTCTATGGGACTCATATATGTATCCTGGCATCTGTATGTGGTGGGTTTTGTATTTATTTGGAGACTTTTTTTACACTTCTTTTTGATTATTTGTTTGTTCTAATCTGGAGTTTGGTTTTTATTTTATTTTATTTTATTATTAGGTTTAGATGCCTGTGTATTTTTCTGAGAGAAAGAGAGAAAGGGTGTGAATTTAGGTGGGTCCAGGGGGAGGTAGAAAGGATCCGCATAGAGTCAGTACAAGATAAGCTATCATTAAAATATAATGTATGAAAAATCCATTTTTAATAAAATTTAATGCAAAACTGAAAATCAATTATTGCAAAATAAAAAATTCAAAAATAAAAATAAAAAAATAAAGCGCAGACTCTGCCCCACTGCAAATACAGTATCTTTGGTGTAAATAAGTCTATATGTTGCCAAAGAGTGCAATCTGCTGTCCCATGCTACACTCTAAAGGGCACTGGGTTGAGTTTCCCAACACCACATCACATGAAATGTGAAGTCATTCAAAACTATGGGGATGCAATGTCACTGAAAACATGAAGGAAAACATTTCTGTTTAATTTAAGAAAACATTATACACTTTGGAAAATTGTTTTCAGAAAAATGCGAACAGATGTGTTTGTATAAGTATCTATATAATGTATATATGTATATATAATATATATGTATATACATAATATATATATGTTATGTATGTATGTATATGTATGTATGTATATATATATATATATATATATATATATATATATACCAGGCACACATATGATTGGAGGGCGGTAATTTCAACATTGTTAAGTGGTAACACAAGCTAGGTATTTAAGGGAATGATATAATATGACAACTTCATAGACTACCAAGCTGTGTCTGGAGTCTGGGAACTATCATTATCAACATGTGTAATAACTAGTAGCATTAGGTGGTCTGTACAGTGTCCTTCCTGCCTGGTTGAGTCACACAGTCTAAGACAGCTGACGGGCACC
Organism: Acomys minous; assembly: GCF_964271855.1. Classification (NCBI taxonomy): domain Eukaryota; kingdom Metazoa; phylum Chordata; class Mammalia; order Rodentia; family Muridae; genus Acomys; species Acomys minous. Next base: position 10,246,528 of record NC_140499.1, on the reverse strand, counting down.
AGGCAGTGCCTCCTAATGACAACTGACTTCTTACAAAAGGCATCCGGGGCCTCTTCTGCATAAATTACTATAGTTTATGGCAAGAGAAGATTATAAATGTTTGCAAAACTAAATTTATTTACAAACTGGGTCTAATTTATTTATATTGCTGGCACAATAGGCCTTTGTTGAAATATTTATGCTATCTGTTCTTCTGCCTCACTAAGCTCTATCACAATCATAAACACCGTTGAAAAATTATTTGCAGTTAGCAGGATTTAAGCTGCACATTATATCACAAGCTGGTGCCAGTAAACTTTTGCACTGGTTGATAAAGTTTCCTCCATGGAATAAATATACATTTGACTTTCAGACTCTTTGGTGGCCTCTGTACTATGAAAAGTGAAGGTTTAAACAGATGGTCCAGGCATCGCCAGTATTACACGAATGCTTCTACTGCACATTCCAATTGAAATTCAGTGGAAAAGTCTAAATCCCTTTTTTCCCCCCTAAATCCCTTTCTAGCCTTTGCAAAGGATGCTACCTCCCATGCTTATGTATGTGTCCATTTGGAGGTTTTTTTTTTTTTTTAACAATAACACATTGTGACTGGAGCTTCACAAAGTTGATAGGGATAGACACGAAACTGAAGGCAAAAAGGTGTCTTCCATCGTGTAGCTTAGCTTTGAGCAGCTAAGGCAGAGAGGGTAGGAGGTATGTGACAGTGCAGCAGAAAGGACCAAGTCGAGGCTCAGAAGAGCAAAAACTATAACAAGAACTGCACGTAAGCCCCCATGAGTTGGGCATCTCCAGCCTTAGACTGATAAAAACCATGTGCACTGGCCTTTTGTACCTACAGACTGGTCCCATCCAGAGAGTCAACCAACAACAGATGGAAGATAGTCACACATACAGCAATGCCTCCACTGAACTCACACGCTTTCTCTTCCTGTCATTGTTCCTAGGCAATTCAGTGTGACAACAAGTATTTAAATAGCTGTGGCTTTGCCCGAGTCACTGGAAGTAACCTAGCAATGACTTAAAGTTTATGGGAGAGTCTGTGTAGGTTAGAGGCAAGTCCTGTTGTTTTATTAAATAGGGAAGTATCAAGGGACTTTGTCTTCAAGAGCTTTCTCCAATTTTCCAGAGGTTCTGAGGAACAATAGTAGGCAGCAATTTTTTGCTTTGGTTTTATTTAAGATTAGACTTTTCATTTTTTAAAAGTTATTGATAGAAATAAAATTTTGTTCATGTTTATTTCAGAATATCAGCAAGTTCTTCACAGTGATGTGAAGAGGAACACATGAATTGTTTACTCTTGCTGAGGCTACAGATAACTCAGATAATGACAGTGCCATCAGGCTCTCAAGCAGCGTGCTCATGCTCCGATTACAGGATGGGCCAAGCGAAACTGCTCAGAGGACGACGTAGCTCTGTTATATAACTGACAAGCATGCATTGTCACACAATCGACCTCACTGAGAAGGTTGGTAAGTTCTGCCACAGACAGCCTGGGACTGCCTTCCAGCATCAATGCACTTCCCTACTGCTGCCTAGGACCCAGACCAAGGCATTCATCTTCCAGGGGGTAACAGATGTTCCTCCAAATAGACCAGGTATGGGTTTAATTGGCCTCATAATAGTTGATGTACTGAAGGAAAAGGCTGTCCAGATTGGCCTGAACAGAAGTTAGGCAAAAAAAAAAATAAAAAAAATAAAAAACAAATCATTCCTATTGTTTACTGATACCCCATATTATGACCACCAGATGATGATGCACCACCCAAGGACTATCTGTATCTGCCCACAATAGTCAAGTAAACCTTAGCTAACCAGGCACCCAAGTGCCTTTTCTTAATGTAGTGTAGGATAAAAAGATAATTTTAAAGGTCTTGGTCTAATAAATATTCTTTAACAAGTTTTTGATGTTTTGTTTCTATGGGTTGCAGCTATGACAATTAGATTAACTAAAAGCCAGCATCACACTACTTGATGAAGACAACAGATGCAATCATTCTTTTTTTTTTTTTTTTGAGCCAATCACAATGACAAACACACATTGTCATAGCAACAGAGAGACGAAGGTAGGAGGATCCTTTGAACCCAGCAACTCAACGCTGAGGTGGGCAACGTGAGTGAGAGGATAAAGCACTGTAGAATCTAGTTCTTAGGAAGACAGACAAGTGTGGTTTCTCATCGAAGCGTCTGAGATGCTGCTGGCTGAGATAGTGGTGGGTGAGTCCATGGAAATCTGGATGAATCAGGACTGTTCAAGAGAAACATTTTGTGATGTAACTCTATGACGAGTGAAAGCTGAATATTCAGGATTACACTGGGATTATGCTCATTCCCACCGATTTTGCTCTTATGTTAGGGTCTCCCTCATCCAATTTTTTAAGTGCTTGGAATTGCTATTAAATCTTAGCAGTTGTAGTTCCACACAGACCCAACACGCAGCAAAATGCCAGTCGTTCAGTCAACAAGAGTTATTCACGCAAAGCCCGTGGAGTGGGGAGAGGGGATCACAAAGAAGAAGCAAGTGAAACTGCTGATTGGAAAGGACTTAGACTCTTGATAGGGAGATAAGGAAAATGTCCAGGCAGAACGAGCATCTATGAACTTTCACTTAAAAAAAAAAAAAAGTCCAGTGAGCCTGGAGAGATGGCCCACGCCTTTAATTTCAGCACTCTGTGAATTCAAAGCCAGCCTGGTCTACAAAGTGAGGTCAGGATAGCCAGGACTACAAGAGAAACCCTGTCTCCAAAAAAAAAAAAAAAAAAAGAAAAGAAAAGAAAAAAGAAAAAATCCATGAGGGACAAAGAAAACAAGGATTGTGCCCATCAATGCAAGGGTAATCTTCCTTTTCAATAATGGAAAACTGAAGTCAAAGATGGCTAAGATAGCTAAATATTCTATTTATGATAAAGACAGATGATCAGGACTGTGAGACAAAGGGTTAGGGACTGTGGCTGAGGCTTGGAGAGGTAATGACTTTTAATTGGATTGAGTTTATCATACTTGCAGGGGTACAGCAGACTCAGAAAGAAGGATTAGCGTGATTTCCACTTTCTATTATTTGGCATAATGAGAAAACAGAGGGTGGTCCTCATCCCTGCTCCACATTATGAGCCATAGGAGATGCTTAATATGTCAGGTTTTGGTAGCACAGAACTCTCTTATATAAACACATTTATTTGGACATAACTAAATCAAAATAAGTCACCTGGAACAAAGGTCAGAGGTCATTAATTTGCATAGTACAAAGGATTTATGAATTTCTAAATTAATCCTCCTGGATCTCTACATCATTTCAAGCAGTAGGGCACATCTGCATTCTTCTTCAAAGCTTAGATAGCTTAAAGGGTCAAGTGAGAAGCCTTGGCTGAAGGACAACCAGCTGAGCACACTTCTTCTAGGTGGAAAATGAGTGCATTACAAATCCCTCTGAGAAACTGCCTAACATACATGAAAATACCTACATACCAGAGACAGCCTGGAAAATTCTACACTGACAAAATCTTGTGCAAACCTTCATGAGTCATACCCATGGGAGCACTCGTGCATATGTGCAGACACACACACACACACACAGGTCAACACACCCAAGGTCAAGAGAGCTGGACAAGAGATGGCCACAACAGCACAAACCAATAACCCTCCAGCCCCCTAAGGCTCTGCGGCCAGATTATGGGCATTATCCAGCCAAGCTTTTAGTCAAAGCAAGCAATTCGTGTGATTTTACTAACTCATACATATTAGCTAAAACAAGACAATTCTATTGAATGACCTAAGCGGTGCCATGTTCCTTCTCTGAATTGGGAAGTTCTAATATAAACGTCCACAAAGTAGCAACTGAGTTTGTCAGCAGTCTGTTTTTTGTTTGTTTGTTTGTTTGTTTTTGGTTGTTTTTTTCCCCCTTTGGTTTTTTGAGACAGGGTTTCTCTGTGTAGCCTTGGCTGTCCTGGACTTGCTTTGTCTGTGTAACAATGTGTAAGAGTGGCTCCACTGATTCAAGTGAATGTTTACCACAAATCTACATGTACTTGTACCTAAAGATTTCCAGTCTCTCTCTTTCCCTCCCGCTCTTTTTCTCTCCCTCATACTCAAGACACTAACCAACAGATTTAACCAAGAGCAGTCACCTCAGAATTTGTACTGTACACGCCTCATAGTTCAACCTTTTCAACTATATTGTTATAAAACAAATAAAATTAAACAAACAAACAAGTCATCACACTGATGGCCCACACTTTATTTGTCCTCAACAAAAGGAGAATGGTAAGCCAGTATTAAATACAATCTAGTGGGAAACAATCATGTCCTGCAGGGTGTAGACTGTAACTTTCACAAGGGAAGGGACTTTGCCTTCTTCACTGATACCTTTGCAGTGCCGAGAATGATATTTGAAACAGAATTAATGCTCAATAAATATTTGTTATATAAAAGCATAAGTTCAAGCAGGGCACAGAAATGAGCCATAAGAAATACAGAAACTGGGCCATTTGTCATCAAACCAGGCGGCCCACTCAAAGTTCATGTGGAATGTAGTTTTAAAAACACAACTCTGGGGGCTGGAGATGCCGATCCATTGGTAGAGCAAATCTCAAGCACGCAGAAAGCCGAGGTTCCAACCCCTCCCCTGTGTAAACCGGCCTGCGTAACTCCAGCACTCAAGGGAGTGAAGGAAGATCAGAAACTCAAGGTTTTAAATCAGCCTGGGACATGTGAGACCCTGTCCCAAATATGGTCTGTCTGTCTGTCTGTCTGTCTGTCTGTCTGTCTGTCTCTCTCTCTCTCTCCCTCCCTCCCTCTTTCTTTCTCCCCTCTTCCCTCCTCCCTCTCATCTCTCTGTCTTCTTTCTCTTCTCTTTCCTCTTCCCCCCTCTTTTCCTCTCACTCTCTCTCCCCCCCTCTTCCCCTCCTCTCTCTGTCCCCCCCCCCCCCCGTTCTCTATCTTTCTTCTTTTCCTCTCCCCCACCCCTCTCTCCACATGTCTTGTATTACTAAAACTAGCAAAAAATAAATCTTATACAACAGAATCTTTCTTTAGAGCCATGGCTTCCTATTCAAGAGGCTGGACTTACAATACCACAATAATTTAAAACGTCTACAAACTCTACATCCTGTTTAAGCCAAAAGAGCCCTGAGATCCTACCAAGCTAGGCAATTCTATGACCTCAGAAAAATCCTATACTCTATGTGAATCCTTGGTTTCTTCATTCACGTCTGATGCTATTCAATGCAGTAGCTACTAGGCACATCTGACAAGCTATCACTTGAAGTATAGCAACTCCAAACTAAGATGAGCTGAAAGTTTAAAATTTTTATTATACTCCATATTTTAAAAAAAACTTTTTTAAGTAAAATGTAAAAATACCTAGTTGACAACTTTTATTGATATAATCTGTTGATACTTACTAAAAGGATGTTATTTTGGAAATACTGGATTTAATAGTACATAATAGAATCAATCTTTTTTGTCATTTTCTTTTTTAAGACACCTATTTTGACTTTTTCATTTATCTTCTTTAATGTGGTTACTAAAATGTTTTAAATTAAGATGTAGTTCATATGTCTTTTTCTGTAGATCAGCGGTGGGTTTTAAAAATACTTCAGACACCAAGTTGTCATAAGAATAAATCATGCATCTTCCCCGCCCAGAAGCTTCCGGATGAAATACAAGCACCGCAAGTCGCTCTCACTATTATTACAGACTGCTCTCTGTCTTTATGTCCTAAGTGACAGCTTTCAAAGGTCACTGTCATTTAGATCTATCTGTGTTCCCATAACAAAAGGTGATGAAATGCTATGTGAACAATTCATTCTCCACCACTCTCTGTCAATACATCTCTACATAGACACTTATTGAAATGAAATACAAAGCAAGATCGATATGGTTATTGACACGGTGCGGAAAGATGAGGTAATTTGAAAATGCTGCGCAGCCAGATTCTGATTCTCAGTGATGACGTAAGAGGCAGACGGGGCTAAAAGCACCTGGCGAGACATTCATATTTGAAAAAAGCATCGCCAGCCAAGGAGCCATGAGGAACACTTGATGTAAGCTAGGCAAATCTTTTCTATGAATTTAGCCCAGCGTGCAAAAGGAAAATGTCATGGTATGAATGTGTTTCTTTTCCCTATCTTTTGGGTAGTGCAATTCCATTTCTCCAACAGAAATCCCACTCCATCACTCCATAAACAACGTGTGCCTTGAATCACGTGGCAGAAAAAAAGAACTGGAGACCTTTTAAGGCGCCGTGACAATTGCGACATAAATGGTAGGGCTGGAGTGAGGAGCAAAAGCTCTTCCATGGCTGTGCGCATGTAGCACAGCCATGATGGCATTCCGAAAAGGTTTAAATTCAGTAGGTGCGGAGCTCAGAAACCTCAACACTAATCTCGCGAGAGAAGCCAGTGTTCCTTCGAGGAAGGGAGAATGGAGTTGTCGTAAGCAGGCCTGTACTCGTACCAGGTCAAGCCTCGAGACGTTTTATGAATATTAATTGGTGTATTTACTGACCTTGGGCAGTTGCTAACCCAACAGTCCAGCCATTGTTCAAAGCCTATCACGTTCTTCCAGGCTGTTGATTTTGGAGTGGCTGTGTGATCCCAGTGAGCTGCTAGAAAGGAGCGATCAATCAACGCGCTGAAGGCCCCTGGTTCATCCCAATACCTGCTAGCCGCTCGGATAAGTAGCATTCACGGGACCGTGTGAAATTTACATTGTGGGAGGACTTAAATACATGTGGGAGCATGGCAGCCTATTGTCCCTGGTTTTTTATTACACTTAAGCAAAGTCTTTTGTTTACAGCAAATCCTCACTTGTGCCAACTTTATTCTGCTGCAAAGAAGTCGCTCCAACTCTCCATGCACCGCTGTTACGTTTCTCTATGCTTTCCCACGTTGCCATGCACACCCATTTTGTGGTAGACAATATCATCAAATTAAAAATACAGTAATAAAATATTAGAAAGTAATAAAACGGGACAACAATTGAGATGTAATATGAATAAATTAAGAAACTATAAAATAAAGTAATAAAACTTGAAGTCATTCATACACTTGCTTTGGAAGTCTAGACACAGGCATTGAAGAGCACACCGTGTTACAGTAATTGTTTGTGATTGAATGTGTGCTGCAAAGTTTATACTGGGCCCCTAAACAGCTTCCTCCTGTATCCTGAAAATTGGGACCCACATTTGTAAAGACGTCAGAGAGTTGCAATTCTTTTCAAAAACTGGCCACTTCTTTCCAGTAATCTGATTTTTTTTTTTTTTTTTTTTTTTTTTTTTTGTCTAAGTGGCCCTAATCTCCCTGCCCATCTTACACTTTTATCACGCACAATAACGTAACCGGTAGAGCTGAGGCCATGTCCACAAACCTTCTGCAGACTTTGATTTGCCAGTGTTGCTTTGAGATCTGGAGCGCCCTTCATTCATTCCCCCATTAGACTGCTCCTTAGTGAGGCCTTGGTGGGGCTCTGCAAGCTAGAGGTGGAGCAGCACCCACATGCACACCCGAAGCATCCCTGCCTTCCCCACCCCCATCCCCATCCCCCCACCCCCACTCCCCAACCCCACCTGAGCCTCAGAGGAAAATGAAGCGGTGAGACAGTGTGGCCCTGGGTGAGATCTTGAGGCAGCCAAAGTCTCACAGAGGCAGCATTTGAGAATTACACCTGGGAGCTCTTAAAGCAAGCTCTCTGGGTTTTGTTTTGTTTTTTAACTTTCTTAACACATTATATTTTGATCATATTTTCCCCTCCCCAAAGTCCTCCTGAATCCTCTCCCATTTCCCTGTCCACCCAACTTCGTGTTCTTTCTCTTGCAAATAATAATAATTAGTATTAGCAATAATAATTAATTAATCAATCGATCAATTCATTAATCTTTGGGAAAACCACCACAAACCAAAAGGCAAAACCACCAAACCATAACAAAGAAAATACTCACACACCCTCACCGGAAAACAAAGCAAACAAAACACTACCCTGTCATCTACTTTGTGTGGTCAACGCTGCCCACGCAGGATAAACCCAGCATCTCTTCACTAGGGAGAACAGTTTTTCCCTCTCTGAACAGCTACAAGCAACAGCTTGCTTAGGGCAGGACCTCGTGTCCACTTCCTCGTCTCCATGCTGGGCGTTTTGTCTGGCGTGAACCCGTGCAGGTTGTGTGTATATATATATATAATCCCTTTAGGGCTGAGTGCTCCAAGGTCTCACAGAGTGAGCTCCTTTTATATTTGTCTCTTCCTTGTGGTATTTCCATTCCCAGCTAGCAAGAGTAAGGGCCACCTATGTCTCCTGTGCTTTCATACCCTCCCCCTGGAGCTATGAACACAGGAAATGCTCACATTCAAGTCGAATTAACTTTCAAAGAGTGCTACTTACGAGCTGTTTCATATTTGAGTCCTTCTTTGTACCTCATCTAGCTCTGAAGCTTATAAGGGATTTCGAATGTCATTGCCACCACTAGACCTGTTAACCGGTCTCTGTTCAGAAAACTTGTCCAAAGCTGTCGAGCCCTTATCTTCAGAGTTCAAGTTTAGAAATAATGGCCTCTGCTGTTAGTTTCAGGTAATTATGCTTTGGTGACTTTTTTCAAGGCAATTTTTGAGCCTTCCACACCGGAAGATGTGCTGAACCCTGTGCCACCTAAGCTACATTTCATAAAATCAGAGAGAGTAGGTGGGGTTTGCTTTCTTCAGTCTGTTTTGTTTTCATGAGGGGTGTTGTATATTTGTGCACACAGATGTGCGAGTGTGGTCACTTGCACGCACAGGTGAACCCAGAGGCTAACATCAGCTTTTTTCTCCACTGTATTTTCTTAGACCAGGTTTTTCCCTGCACCTGGAAGCAAGGCAGCACAACTTGCCTGTCTCCGCCCACCCAGGGCTGGGGTTCCGGGTTCATGCTGCCACGCCCAGCTAATTTTTCCATTCTAGACACCAGTACTGGGATTAAATCCAAGATGTCTTGCCTGCACAGCACGTGTTTTACCCACTGAGCCATCTGCCTGGCTCTTCTTTCTCTTTCCTTTTTGCCCTGGACTTAAATCCTGTGGTCCACAGAGTCTTTCATTCCTTCGGTGACAGCTATAAAAAGACAAGCAAGCTGTTCTCACAGAAGAACAGGTAGGGCAGGTAATAAAAGTGCCCATTTCCGAAGACTCCAAATGTCCTTAACTAGTTGGGATCTGATTCTGAAATTGCATTTTAACAAAAGAACTCCAACCCCCTACCCAACAAAGGAACGGCTCTAAGTTTAAACTGAAGCCACACAAATACTCCATATTCTGCTTCGAAAACCAAGAACAACTAAGGTCTTTTTCTTCCTGCTGTATTTGACATCCATTTTAATGATGCTTACTTTATTGCTTGTCAGGAAAGTGAAATGGCCTGTCGATTTTATAGAGTCTCTCCTACCTTTTGGATGGTTATATTACATTTTGAAATAAGTGTATAACCCCCCCCTCTTTTTTTTTTTCTTTTTAAGCCTAAATGGTGCATGTGTGGGTTGGTACTTGGCTGCCAGTGAAATGAAATCATCATTTCTGGGGTCCAAGAGAATAGATCAAAATCCTGCCAGCACTTTCATGGATGGATATGTGCTGCTAAATGGATGTTTACCTAGAAAAGTCATCATCTGGCACGCAGAACAGAGAATGCTCTTATGCAGCTAACTCATGTATTCTAAACAAATTTGGCTGGGCTGCTGTGAGAGCCGCCCGGTGGAAATTCTCAACATACATTTGTTTGATTGAGCTGTCATTCTGCGTTGATCTGCTGATGATCTGTGTCACTTTGTTTAAATGTCCTTGTGTGGGATATATATATATATATATATATATATATATATATATATATATATATATATATATATATATGTATGTATATCACAGTGAAAAGGCAGTGTGTTTCTGTGATGGATTAAATGGAGGTGAAATTTGAGAGTGACTCCTGTTTTCGATTCCTGTGTTTTCAGGCAGGTGGGTCTGGAATAATCAAAACTGTCACATTCAAACACAGGGGAAAATAAGGAGCAATTTTGATCTAAAACACATTACTGTAAAGATATATTTGCTACTGTGTTCTCCTACTATAAGAAGCCATTTAGGATTCCCCATCCAAACAAACACCATATGGATTGACTCTCAACCTCTCGTTTAAATATCCCAAATCAGGGACACAAAATGCTCTGCTAGGAACACCGGTCTTGTAGAAGCGAGCACAGACTCAGTGGGGATGTTTGGATTCGGAAATCAAATGCTAGATCGTGAAGCTCCAGTTCTCAAGTATCCACGTAATGGTTCAGATGGAAACCCAACACCACAGGCCATACCATGTCTGAGGCACTAATCAAGGGGCTGCCTGTTTGCTCCATGGTTAAAGCACTTCCCGCAGCTAATCTCCCTAGATAGGGTCTCGGCTTTAATAACCTATGGGGTCTGCTGTTAAGTGCTGGGGTCTGGCCACCATCAGCACTGATGTCTCTGCTCTGCCAAAGACCAGACATCACGTGATGTGCACACACTCACTCCCTCCCCTCAGCCCTAGCGGAGGTGGCAAAGCAAGGGTCTGCCTTGAGCTGGGTCTTCTCGGGCATAAACAAACAAGCAAATAAGCAAATAAATACATATTCTATCACTGGCCAACTTGACATCGTTCCTTTGGATTGATACAAAACAACCTCTCAAACTTGTGGTCATTAATCACTTCTTGTTGTTTTTTTTTAATATATATTTAAAGATCTAGGAGTCATACAGGCATGAAGTGTGTATTCTGGAAATCAAAGTTACTGGCTCCGTTCCTGGCCTTAAAAACTAACATCCTAGTAGAGAAGACATACAAACACAACACGGTACACTACGATTAATTCGGCAGAGAAATCATAGAAACAGCAGAAAGACTGTCACTAATAAACTAAGTTGGCCACCTGAAGGAACCAGAACACAGATGGACACTTAAGTCACATGAGGAGGAATGGTGGTGAGTGAATGCTGATGTTGGTGCCCTGGGCAGTTGTGTGGCTATAGGAGAAGCTCTAGGTGCCTGTAGGCATAAAGAAGCCATGAAGAACAGATGATTACTCAGTCTACAGACAGAGTCAAATCCCCTTAGAGGCTCAACTAGCAAGGATGCTATGGAAGGAAGGCACCCAAGGCTCCTTCATTCTGTCTACACACATTCCATGAATGTCTATGCCTCGGAGTCCCATTCTTTCCACTTAGTCCCTACACCTGCCTGAACCAGTTGCCTTATTTTCCTTTGCTTGACTTGAGTCAGTGAATTTTGCTGGTCCCTCTTCAGGTAGTGTCTGCACACAGTCTGCATACTGTGTGAGATGGGATTCCTAGAGAAGATGCTTTATGTGGGTAGATTTAATAGGACTATATGTAGCTAAATTCAATATGTAACACTGAGGAAAAATATTTTAATCATAACAAATGCCATTTATTAAGATAATCCAAACAATTCACTAAGTGGATGTGCAGGAAATCTTACACCATGAAACCACAGAATCCAAATCTCCAAAGGCCATGGGGGCTCCCCCACAGCCCACACCCACCACTAATGTGTCACCAGCCACATGATTCCTTCCCCAAAGTGATACAATCGTGGACTTGAGGGTGGAGAGTAAGATTTGGGTTCTGTGTATTATGGCTTAGCATTATTTATGATTATGTTAATTTTTATACAATAACCCATCATGCAATAGATACCAACAGGAAGACATCACCGAGTATGGAAATATCTGCAAACTTCTCTCTTTTATGTGTCACGGATTTTCAAAGATACACAAAGAAAACCCTGAAGGACTCTGATGTACTTCCAGGCATTCTGCCTTGGGTTTTTATTTTAAGAGTCTTAAAGGAAAGAGAATTAACTACAAATCGCTTATATGTTCTATAGACTTACTTGCACTATCCAAACGAGAATGATAGTAAAGCTCTTTCAAGACAGGTGGGTGCTTACTGCTGCCTAGCCACCAAGGTAACTAGTAAATGAAATAAACTAAGAACAAAGTGAAAATGACACCGAGTTCCACATAGTAACTCTCACAAGCCTGGGCGGTTAACAGGGACTAAGTAAAATGTTCTTTGCTCTTTTGGCTTTTGATATTTATTGTATTAGCCCTGAAAGGCATACTAATGCACAGTACATCTTTTTAGCCGACAAGCATCATATAGCTTGGACACAGATACTTGTGGAAACATGTATAGACATATTTGACTCTGCCTCTGGCTTCCCAAGAAAAATCAAATTGGAAGATAGGTAAAAATTTACATACTTGGTTGCCAAATGTCTTTGCCTGGGAACCAAGGAATCAAATCAGCCAGTGCTGAGAGACCGTGTCTTCCAAGGACTCAAGAAAACTAGGTCCAAAGTCAATAAGTGCTTTTCTATAGACCTAGACTCTCTTGTAACTCGGGAATTTGAAATATTGAATAAATAAAGATAATCACATCTTTTTCTTAGGTTTAGAAAGATTTTGACTAAGTTTCTAATAATAGCCATATGTTGAGGGTTTTATTTGCTGCCTCCAAGCCTAACTTGTGCACGCATGTGCACACACACACACACACACACACACACACACACACACACATACCAAAGCACTCAAGCCTTGCTTTATTGAAATGACAAAAACTAGTCCTTTTCACAATTAGAACGCACAAAGGGAAGAAAGACCAAACCTCAAACTATTCAAAAAGCAAGGACTCAAACAATATTAAAGTTCACCAACAAATACAAATAAGCCAGCTTGAAATTAATTAGGAATAAACTGGAAGCGAATGGAGCAAAGTGGGTGCCAAGCTGAGCCTATGCAAAGCGAACAGTCTTGAAACTCAAAGAACAGTTCTGTCCCTGGACTGCTGCCTACAGAGACCACTAGAAAAGGAAGCCATACAACCCGCCCCCCTCACTCGCTCGCAGGGCAGGCTGACTCCTGGGTTAGTCCCCTGCAGTCTCCTTTACCCTATGGCTGCCAGGCTTCCTGGAGCCCTGCCCTGCAAACCAGGGGGATCCATGCAGAGAAGGGCTCTGGCCAACCCGCCAGCCTGGTATTTGGCTCCCCAGCCACAAGTATGATGGATGATGATGAATCACAGCGCCACCGAAACCGTGTGAATTCCCAAGGCCTCTGATTATTCTAATGGAGCCCCCAGAAGAAGCCCAGGCCCTCACAAAAGCCTCCAAGCCAAGCCTCCCCTTCCCCTTGTCTGCTTGACACACACTCACTAAATAAAGCAACGGGCCTGATATGGTTCCTCTTTGTGACACACAGACCCAGGCCTTCGGACTCATTGTTCAGTGATATGATTTAGCCTTGAATGCAATTTTAATGAACACTCAGAATCATATCACAGTGGCATGGCCACTCTGGCTTCTCTCTTGTGGGTCACAACTTCTCAAATGTTCTCCTGCTTTGCCAGACAATGCTATAGCCAAATTGTTTTTCTGTCTGTCGCCCTTTCCTGTCTCTCTGTCTCTGTTTCTGTCTCTGTCTGTCTGTCTGTCTGTCTGTCTCTCTCTCTCTCTCTCTCTCTCTCTCTCACACACACACACACACACACACACACACACACACACACACACAAATAAATGTACACAAACATGAATGCACACACATGCAGTATCTTTTTAACACCATAGCTGCATTAGGTGAAGACATTTCAACAGAATTCATTCTTAACATATAAAGAGTATCACCGCTGAACAGAAACACCATAATACATTTTATGTGATAGTAATGGAGGCCACTACCGGAGAGCATTACTGTTGATTTTGATGAGTTAAGGGCTTTGACTTATTCAGACTTTGTGTTGGCCAGGTAAGTTTATAGTTTGCCTGGTAGGGAACTAACACCAGGTTTCGTACACTAGGGTTCAGCCACTGGTGTTAGCCTCTTGGACTATTTCATATCAGAAGAGACAGAAGTAATGGTGCCATCGCAGGCAGTAACTCCACCCAATTTGCTACATCAGATATATGAGTGTGCATTTGCTGTGCAGGATGCCTACTGTAGGCAGTTTTTAGCATGTGGGCACCAAACCACCCTTCCACCACACACTCCCCACGGTTCTAGTTCCTGGACTCTTGAACTATCTCCAAATTGTATGGAGACACGAGGAAAAGGTTGGTGATGTGGCTGAGAAATTATCTTAAAATGCCTCCATCAGAGAGCAGTGTGCGACAGAGCCCAGAGAGCTGAGAGTCGGCACAGTCAGTGAAATGTTTATATGGCACGCTTTGCGTAAGAATTAAAACTGTGAGGCAGCATTTTCAAATACTTGGGGACTTCTGGATTCTTTGAGAAGACTGCCCTAGCCACTCAGTACTCCTCCACCCATTCTTCCCCGCCTCCACCTCATCTTCTCAGTTACACCTCACAAGGACGCTGGGATGCTCTCTCGGATTGACACGTACCTTTAAAGATGATTTCAAAAGAGTCCATCTTGACAAACAGCCCTTAAGATATTCAACCAGAAACTCTATTTCCTAGCCATAAAGGTCAATAAACAAGAACAACAGACAAAGCTTCTGGAAAAGCAGCTACCTTTTTTTTTTTTTTTTTTTTGGCACTGTAGCTAATTAACTGGGAAATTCTGCACACATCTTTTCATCTCTCTGGGAAACAATTTCCTCACCTGTAAAATTACTGAATGCTGAGAGCCCCAGGGTCCTTTCTAACCCATATTCTAGGAGTCCATCAATCTTGGTGTGATTGTCAATTCCTAGAGAAAGCCACAAGAACATGGCTCCTTTCTATTAGAACCAACACAGTGCCATGTGCAAATAGAGTCTAGAAAGGCCACTGCAGATGGGCAGCGATCGTATTTTGTTTCATCCTGGGACACTGTCAGGGACTCAGTTTGGAGTAAAACATTAAAATTTTAACTTCTACCAAATAATGACAACATGCTGAACTGACACTAAACAGCATGCATTTGACGTTATTGTTGTATTTACTCTCCTGTAAACCTACTAAAGAGTAAGTAATAGTCCCATTTAACAGATGAAAAAGGGAAAAAATAAATTAAGATCTCTAAGATTTAGAGAATTTATGTATCCCATTGAAATAAACACATTTTCCTGGGGCCCAGACATAATGCTTCCACGCAAGTCTATTTCAAAGTTAGTCCAAGAGTCCCATCACTTCCTACCATTTATAACAACCAAATTATCAAAAGACCAGTGCATTCATTAATGCTCGGCAATGACTCCTCCGTGGCAGTGGAGGATTCCTGAGTAGCTTTGCCTCCCCTATTGCTAGAAGCCCCGCTCCTTCCAAATCTAGACACTTTTTAAAGCAGTCCATCTATGGATCGCAAATGAAAATTAAAAAAGACAACTTGTTCAATCATAAAAATTTAAGCAAAGACTAACCATCATGGGTTATATCACCAGTTCACAAAGGCAGTTTTCGTGGTCTATTGCTACCATAACACTTTTTTTTCTTACTTTGAATAACTTCTAAGTTTAACATGCAAAAATAAGAAATTAAAACAAAGATGACAACAAAATATAATTTTTGCTATGCTGTTAACAGTGTTCTCAGAAGGATCACGGTATGTAATACGTCAAATAATTATAAAGTACTTAGATGAAAACTGAAATTATAACTTTTGAAATTATGTCTACTTATGATTCCAGTTCAAAGTCAAGATAGGAAACATACACGTACGCATGCTCACTCACACACGTGTACACACACACACACACACACACACACACACATACCTGTATGGAAATGTCTATCTGTGCCTACATTCTACAGACATACTGACTACATCAGGACATTACACAGTCTTGTCAGTGTTAGACCTAATCAAAGCTGTACTCTTCGTGCTGCTCTTCACAGATTTCATTTCTGAGTGGTCACTGGGAAGCTATGACCCTAATATGAAATTTAAAGTTTCATCCACCCTTTCATTGGCCTCAGAAGTGGACTATGTTTGGGGAAATTCCAAGATTTGGAGCACTTCTCTAACCCAGTTGTGAAAATCAAAGGCCAGGGAACAGAGTGATTTCCATTGCTTCCATCAGCCTGTGAAATGCCAGCATTCTGCATATCTTCAAAGAGCAGAGCCTGTCTCCAAAAACCATACAAAATAGCCCACTACAAAAGAAAAGCCCTTCAACATTCTTGCCACTGAGCTGGGAGGGACCAGAAACCAGAGGGAAACCCTCTGAGAGCAGTATAAAAGTGACAGCTATGAGAGGAGGGCAGCCACGCCATGGGGTGGGGAGATGCCTTGCTGATGGATAAGCACCTTTAAGCCCCGACCCAATGAAAGAATTAGCACTCCCAATGTATTGTCAGCAAAGCAAGCCAAATATGTCAGCACGTGATAGGCACGGTAATCAATCAGCATGCGAGATGGAAACAACAGGACGAAAGAGCAAGCCAGAGCTGGACAGCCCCTCCTGCTGCCTCAATTCCTCATACCACAGGGACCAGGAGTTAATATGCAGTCAAGGACAGCCCCGACGAATACAGCAACAGAGCAAGGACTTGGGGTTCTCAGTAAGAAAAGACTCTGTACTCCTGAAGTGGAGTGTGTTGATTTGCTCTTTCTTAGATGTATTCTTAAGCGTCTTCCTTCAAGAAAACAATAGACACTTCACAACCATCAAAAAGGGTTGGGGGAATGGCTCAGTTTGTAAGTACTTGCTATGTAAACAGAAAGGACCTAAGTTTAGGCCCCCAAGGGACACATGACTTCAAGATGCATATGCACCTGTAATCTCAGCTATAGGTGGCAGAGACAGGAGAGCCTCTGGGCCTTCTTGACCAGCCAGTCTACCTCAGTCAGGGAGCTCCAGCTGCAGTGAGAGACCTTGCCTCAAAAAGCAAAATGGAGAACTATCAGGAAAGATGTCTGACATCATCATCTGACCATACGTGCATGGGTACCCATGCATACACATGCATACACATAAATATCAAACATACTTATCACATACTGCCTTCAGAAATAATTTTGTTTCAAGATCAGGAGCTTGAGACATAAGCAGATGTGGCCTTCTGTCTCTGTTGACCATATGTTCACCATTGACCTTAGACAAGTAATATAGCCAGGGGAGTGGGAGGGAGCTCAGTTTTTTATTAACCTATAAAACAGGAAGTTAGTACTTTTTCTTGAAAGGAGAGGTTGTAATGATTTAAAGAAACAGCATGGTAAAGTATCTTCAGAGGACCTGAAGTGAAAATACAGTAGGCTGTCAACAACAAAGGCCATGTGTTGGCATCCCAGTCTCCTCAGACCTCCCATAGTGCCTCTGCCTCCATGCCTCACATTAGGAAATGTGATATCCACAGAAAGTCAATAGGAAGCTCATAGCACTATTTCGGTGGCCTCAGAAGGGCACAAGATGAACAAGGTTTGAAGACCAGGTTTCCCATGAGCCATCCATGTGACATTGAGTCACTTAAACTTCCTGTATCACAATCAACTTCTCAGCAATGTCAGAGAAATAATCTCCCATTCACCCAAGGCCCAAGCCATGAGGCATCCTCAGCTCATTCTGGTGTGGGACCAATAACTCCAAATTATCTCTTGTACTAACTTGATAAAGACAGTAGAGTCAATTCCCAAATCTATAGTCCTTCCAGAATTCAAGAATGACTATATCATTTGTTTGTGTTTTTCTTTTCTTCAAAGGAAAGTCATTGACACTCCTGGAAAAAGCCAATTAAATAACTGTATAGATTTTCATGGTTATATTTGAAATAGTTGTTGATATGATATGTTTTCATTTTTCCACAGCAAATAAATTTTATTCTTTAAAAGATTTATGTGTTATGTATACAGTCCTCTGCCTGCATGTACATCTGCAGGCCAGAAGAGGGCACCAGAACACATTGAAGATGGTTATGAGCCACCATGTGGTTGCTGGGGATTGAACTCAGGACCTCCAGAAGAACAGACAGTGCTCTTAACCTCTGAGCCATCTCCTCAGCCCATAAAATTTATTTTTAAAGACTTATTTTAGTTTTAATTATGTGTGTGTGAGTATGTATATATGAGTTTGGGTACCCAAAGGAGCCAGAAGAGGGTGTTTTCAAATCCCCTGGAGCCAGAGTTACAGATAGCTGTGATCCACCCAATGTGCTTACTAGGAACCAAAAGCAGGGCCTCTGCTAACACAGTAAGTGCTCATAGCCACTGAGCTATTTATTCAATCCTACAAATGACATGCTTAACCGATCTGGAAAAACAGACAAAACTAATGTTCATAAGAAAACGAACACAAACTCAGGAAAATACCCAAAGCCATCTTGAGTAACGAGTGTCAAGCAGCAGGCACTGTACTGTCCAACCTCGAAATATAACCCAAAAGCACAGCTATCAAAACAGCATGGACTGGCATAAAACCACACCTGGGCCACAGAACAGAATGGGGAATTGAAAGCTTCTTGACAGATGTGGTTAAACGTGAAGCAGAGAAAAGGCCAATTTCAGTAGGTGATGCAAGGAAACTGAGTGCCCTGTGCAAAAAAAAAAAAAAAGAGGCCAAACTCCATTTCTCACCAGTTACAAAACTCAGCTCAAAGTTGATTAAATGCTTAAGTATGAGAGGATCTTACTAGAAGAAAAATATGGGAGGAAAACTGAAAAATATCGAAATGGACAAAGACTATTTGTTAAGAAAGGAAGGAATAAAGAAAAGTAAGGCAAGTACAAAACTTCAGGATGACCTCAAACTAAAAAAGTCCTGCACCTCAGTGAACAATGACCACAACAAAGAGACAAAGGGATGATCTGCAGCACAGGAAGAAATGTGTACAAACACTCATTTGACAAGAAGTTAAAATTCTCAGTACGTGCAGAGATCCAAAACATTAATAATGAAAGAAGAAAAAGAAAAAAGCAAATAATCTAATTGAAAAATAAGAATATATATATATATATAAAGAGACATGTTTTCAAAAAAGGACATACAATTGACCAATCAATTTATGAAAAGTTACTAAATCACTAATCTTGGGGGAAATGAAAAAATAAACTCTACTATTAGTTATTACCTTACTCCAATAAGATTGGTTATTTTTAAAAATATGAGTGCTAATGAAGGTGTGGAGAGGGGCTGTTTTTAGGAAAATAAACTAACATCCATTATAGAAGTTTCTCAGAGTTTTAGAGAGAATGACTGTATGATCTGGCAATCCTACTAGTGAGTAAAAATCCAAAGGAAATGAACTAAGGTATTTTGAAGAGAAATCTTCATGCTCATGTTTATTGCAGCACTGTTTACATAAGTAAGAAATCGAAAAAAACTAAAATTCCATCAATCGATGAGTAGATAAAACAAACGTGGTACATATATATACAACAGAATACTACTCAGTCAGAAGCAAGGGTTGAGTCGTGCCACATGTTACAGCACTAATAAAACTGGAGGTGACTATGTTAGAAGAAGCTAGACAAGCATGGAAAGACAGTTATTAGGTGATCTCGCTCTTATCATGAAATCCACCTCACTCAACCTCATGAAAGTTGAGAGCAGCATGGAGAGCCTAGGGAAGAGTAGGCCGATGACATGGATAGCAAAATGGTGGCCTGTGGGGGCCGAGTAGAGAGGAGTAAGGAGTTCATGATGGAGTGGTCAGAAATCATAACCTACTGGGTCTTCCAAAAGCTGGAAGAGATGTTCTTAAATATTTTCACCATTTAAAAAAAAAAAAGGTGACAAATGTTTGGAAAGACATGAGTGTTTAATGGGACTCCAACACCACATGACGTAGACATGAATCAAAGTAACACAGAGTGCTCCATAAATACATCAAAGTTTTCTGTGTATGTGTCACCTTTCAGTACATGTCGGAGCTGAGAGGTTAAGAGTGCTCACTTCTCTCACAGCCGACCTGGGCTCAGTTCCTCATACCCTCATCACAACCTCCTGTAACTCTAGGTCCAGGGTATCTGATGCCCTCTGGCCTCTGTGGGCACCTTATACATATGCTGCATGCTAAACACACATAATCCATGCACACACACAAATAATAAAATAAGATTTGAAAAAATAAATTTTACTTGAAAATCATCCTAATATATATATATTCCATCCCATCCTAATATAATATATATATATATATATATATATTAATAGTGTGTGTGTGTGTGACTGTATGTAAGTGTGTATGTGAGTGTGTGTGCTGTGTTGTGTTATGTATGTACATGCCTGTGACCACATGCAGAGAACCAAACAGGAAGATGTCAGGTATCCTGCTCCATCACGCTCTGCCTTATTCCTTTGAGACAGAGTCTCTCAGAGAACGTGGAGCTAGACTGCAGCCAGCAACCCCCAGTGATGCTCCTGTGTCTCCACAGGGTACCTGGGTGACAGACACTCACACAGAGCTTTTAGATCTGGGCTGGCTCCTGCCTCTGAGCCTCATGCTTGTGCCTTAAATGCTTTTTACCCACTGGGGAAGATTCTCAACGCCAGATGAGTGGATTTTGAAACACCCACTTGTGATGCCTGTAGACGAAGACTTCACATGCTTCAGATGGCTTGGCAAGGCTGTGTGGTGCCTTTTCTTATTGTTTTTAAGACTTTTATTTGTATTTTTATTTGCGTGTGTGTGTGTGTGTGTTTGTGTGTGTGTGTGTTTGTGTGTGTGTGTGTTTGTGTGTGCACCTGCCACATGTGTTGAAGTTTACTGGAGGGCAGAAAAGGGCATTGGCTCCCCCTGGAGCTGAAGGCACAGGTAGCTTGTGAGCCTCCTAACACGGGTCAAGTCCTCTGGAAA
Source organism: Acomys minous (assembly GCF_964271855.1). Lineage (NCBI taxonomy): Eukaryota > Metazoa > Chordata > Mammalia > Rodentia > Muridae > Acomys > Acomys minous. The sequence goes on along the minus strand of NC_140499.1, from coordinate 10,225,783 downwards.
AGTCTCAGGTGTTCTCAACCGTTGAGCCAGCTCTCCAGCTCACCCACCCACCCCATATCTTATTTTTCACTCACCTTATTGCATTTTAATTAATTTTACTTTTAATTAAAATATAATCATACTATTTGCCCCATATATTACCCCCCACAATCCCCTGATATCTTTCAAATTCATACCACCCTCTCCTTTAATTATTGCTGTTACAGATGTATGACATATATGTACAAATAAATATATAAACACCTGTAGAGTCTGTGGAGCACTGCCTGTCTGTATAATTTTAGAGCTGACTACTTGGTACTGGGCATCCCATTAGAGGGCTCTTCCTTAAAGAGGCTGTCACTCTCCCCTCAGGGGCGGGGCCACTCACTCACCTCATTTAAAGATGCTTTCTTTCCAAACCACGCTTTGCAAGCATGACTTTCAGATACAGATACTCCTTTTCTGACCTTTGCCCCATCGTCTCATCTCCTTAGCAGAGCAAAAGACCCTAACAGGTCATGGCAAGCACCACATGAGTTAGCTAAGACTTTCCTTTGACATTCACCCAATGGCATGAAGGGTATCCTAAAGTATAAACTAACCTAAAGAAAGACAAGAGAGCCTACCATGGACTTCCCCAATGATTCCCTCCACTGCTTTGCTGCTCTGGTTTGGCCTATGTAGACTCAGCCAAGTACTTAACTGGACCCTTGTCTCATTCACCAGGACTACAAATGATGTCTGAAGGCTAGTTTTCTTAAGAAACTAGAAAGTGAGGTGCCTTCAGAGAGAAATCATTTTTCACCTTTATTTTTTATGCACTAAAAAGACACCCCACCCTTCCATCAATGGGTCAGACAAATCCCAGAAGACACAGCTCAGAAAAGGACCCCAAGACCCTCTCTCTCAGAAAGGGCTCTGGGAAGCAACTCTGATGCCTGACACCTGCACCCTTTGCTTGAATTACATGGTTCGGGAGACTCGAAGGGGCTGGGCTCTTCTTCCTGTAACCTTTGAAATATCAAATGCTGTAGTCTATAGCTACTTCATCTTGGCTGACAACTTTATTTTAGAATCCCATCAATACAGCCTTTGACAGGTTCACAGACCTGTCTTTAGTTACTATGCCATTTGTACAGTGATTTAACAGAAGGAAAGGTAGTCACGGAGGCCCAGGACAAGGATTTGAACCACACATCCCCACCAGAGCCTGAAAACCCCAGGGATTTGTAAACTAGACAGTAGCTAACACCTACTGTGGCAACAGGGTATAAAACTTCAGGGTAAATAACAGACACAGATGGGGCAGATTTTCTCAGCATCTAAAGAGTTAACATGTCTGGTTAACGCTCCAGGAGTAAATATCACCCCAGGAGCTAGATTCAAAATGCCTGTCTGCTGCTCCTTCTTAAAATACAGCTTCCCTTTCTCTTTCTTTATGGATGGAATTATTTACATTTTACAGTGAACTTTAAAGAGAGAGAGATTTAAGAACAACAAAAGAAACATGGTTATTATTCTAATTTGTCCTCAGAATTGTCTAATTACCAAGAAAATTGAAGAGGATTTACCTGTAACACAATTATGAGATCTGTAGTTTTCCATTAAGCCCAAATCACTGCAAAACATGAACTCTGAGCCCTGTTCTCACCCTTCTCCTGTACTGAATTCAGCAGCCTGGCCTAACCCTCCATGAGAACGTACACACATGCATGCATGTATGTGTACACACAGAGATACTGTCAAAGCTCTGTCTGACAAACCTTCATTTTCATCTTCTCAAAGCCATGTAAAAAGCTCCCTTATAGATTCAGGGGGAGATCACTACACCAAACACAAGAATATCTCAGACCCTGAGGAAGGGCAAGGCCAGTGACATTTCCAGAAGTCACTAACACCAGATGTTTGCCAGAACTCCTTTCCTTCCAACGTTAACAAAAAGATGAACATAAGTCCAAAAGGAAAGCCAGTGGTCTCCAAAGAATCCAGGCTCCAACCAACCTAACCACAGCTGAATTGTTTTTTACGTGATTCCGCTAAACTCCCTGTTAGGCGTTGCATCGTACAGAACCTCCCCATGCGATGAGCATCGCTCTGCCTGGGTATGCAGGGTACTCTACAGCTCTCCACTGACACTGAGGCTGAGGTGTTTGTTTGATGCCTGACATCTTCATTAGGGGCCCATGGTCTCACTGCACGTTGTCACTGTAGATGGCATTTCTGATGAAGGGATAATATCCTGCTGAAGTGCCGACGAGCCCAGAAGTAGCAAGGCCAGATAGGCCATCAACACCTTCCACAAGCATTTATCTTAATGAAAACCTGTAGGTGAGCTTTTACTACTTTTTACTTATATTTACTATTCTCCCCATTTTGACTGTTGTACGCACATGTGCACACACACACACACACACACACACACACACATGAAGACGAAGCCCCTCTATCTACAGCTTTGCTTGTGAGACATGCCTCTGGTAAAATTACCGGCATACCATCAAAATAATCCCAGACAAATGCTCTTGACAGCTGGGGTCTATAGGTTTTCACAGCACGTTTCTCCTCCTGCAGCTGACAAGAAAAATAAACATCTTCCAAAGAAAATGAAGGTCAATGCCAAGCTGTCTCATTGATTCCCAGTAAAAATTCCCTTTTTAAATATTAATTGTGATAATGTTTGACTTTAACAGAGAGACAAAAAAGGAAAAGTCGGAGCCGGGTGCAATGGACATTAGAGATGCTATGAGCTCAACAGTGTGAGGCAACTGAAGGGTATGGGGTACCACTAATCTTCATTTGACTGCCAACCAACCATGGGAATTTCAAAGGATTGGGACAACCTCTTTATTTGGGTCAATGATTTTTGTCTTTAAAACTTTAAACTGTTCTGTTCACTGACCATTGGAATTCAGCTCCCAAAATACTATCTGCTATTGAGCACTTTTGTATTTTATTTATATTGAGGACTGGAGTTCGGGTCCCAGCATTCATATTAGGAGAGTTACAAATACTCACAACTCCAGCTCAAAGAGATGCAATGCAATCTTCTGGCCTCCGAAGGCTCTAGTTCCTGGGTACACATACCCCACACATGGGTACACATACCCCCACACATGGGTACACATACAGCCACACATGGGTACACATACCCCACACATGGGTACACATACCCCACACATGGGTACACATACCCCACACATGGGTACACATACAGCCACACATGGGTACACATACCCCCACACATGGGTACACATACCCCTACACATGGGTACACATACCCCACACATGGGTACACATACCCCACACATGGGTACACATACCCCACACATGGGTACACATACCCCACACATGGGTACACATACCCCCACACATGGGTACACATGGGTACACATACCCCACACATGGGTACACATACCCCCACATGGGTACACATACCCCCACATGGGTACACATACCCCCACACATGGGTACACATACCCCCACACATGGGTACACATACCCCTACACATGGGTACACATACCCCACACATGGGTACACATACCCCCACATGGGTACACATACCCCCACACATGGGTACACATACCCCCACACATGGGTACACATATCCCCACACAGACACAGAGATGCATGTAAATAATAATTAAGATCTGAGAGAATTTTATAGTTTTAATTAAACCATAGAGCCAATAGTAGTTAGAGAAAAAAAGATACATTAGTGACAACACTGAGAAAAGCTGGTTGTAAGCTCAGTGGGAGGAGAGATGGAGGGCTCCAGGGAACAAGCCAAAACTCTGAGTGGGGAGAAAGACACCAAGAATTCCTGCCTGTCCAGCAGGGAAATCCTGTGGGCACTGCTGGTAGAAGAATTCTTTAAAGCAGGAGAAAAGAGGCAATGGCAGAGGAATGTGTGAATCCATCTGTGATAATGAGAAAAGAAGGGCTGGAGAGTTGGCTCAGTGGTTAAGAGCACTGTCTGTTCTTCCAAAGGTCCTGGGTTCAATTCCCAGCACCTACATGGCGTCTCACAACTGTCTGTAACTTCAAGATCTGACACCCTCACATCAATGCACATAAATTAAAATTAAATAAAAATTGAGAGAGAGAGAGAGAGAGAGAGAGAGAGAGAGAGAGAGAGAAGAAGCCATCTTAGCATGTGTCTAGGAAACTATCAAGAGCATTTGATTCTGAGTGTTTCCTATTTCTGATGTGTGTTTTAGCCTTCCCACTTGTGTGCCACTCAAAAGCAGAAGGTAGAGTCTGAGTGCTGAGGGCTTCTTTTCTCAGTGGAGGATTTTCATTTCTATTAAGAGGAAAAAGGGGGACACTGGCAAATGGATTGTAGACCTAACCTTGGGATCTTTTTCTGTTATCATTACTGGAGGGTAAATTTGAGGAATCTGGCTTAAAGCTCAAAGTACCATCATACAACGGCAATAACTCAGAAATGTCAGCCTAGTGCTTAAGAACGCATTAAACCACAGAGAGGCCTCTAGCATCCTACCCATCAAAGTGAGGAACGGATCATCTTTACCAGCCAAAGCTCCTTCTTCTAAAGGCACAGGGAATGAGCCTTATCCCATTTAATCTCAAGACGTTTTTCCAGGACTAAGAGCTAACAGTGGCTTGTACAGTCATCAGATTTAATCTCCCTCTTATAATTAATATCCAAAGGGATAGAGGCAAATCATAGAGCTTCCATGTTCCAAGTTCATAGCTTTATCCGCCCCAGCCAGTACTGCAAGCTCAGCAGTGTTCCTGGCTCAGTGCGAAGAGTGTTCCAGACAGAACCCAAGCCTACGGACTGGTTCCAACCCCACACCTGCAGCCAGTGCCCACGGAGCATTTTAAAACCACCATGATAAGTTGGCCCATGAAACTATGAGTCAGAAATAAAGTGAATGACAGAACTAGAAAATGGACAAGCAGAAAGTAGCACAGAAAGTGCTTCTTCCTAGCCCTGCGATGGAGCAAATAACAATCCCAGTTGATTGTGGGTGCCAGTGCGCAGCCAGAGCACGGCGCTCCCTCCCCACGGAAGCAGCCATAGGGAGTGGGACAGGAGAGAGTGCTCCATTCCTTCCATTCAATTATGAATCATCCTCAAAGACTGTACTTGCCGAGGAACTCCATTTTCAGTTTCAATTTGTATAGAAAATGAAGAACTCTCAACCTTATAAGCTATGTATTTCTAAGGACATGACATTTTAACAATGGATAACTTTGTCAAATGGGATACAATTGTAGACAGTGTTGCTCACAGCCTTAATCAGAGCCCATGGTGGCAAGTACAGCTACAGAAGATACCTAGAAAAAGCCATGGTGAGGTGCTCAGCCCCAGATGAGACACTTACACCATCCTCTCAAAGGTAAACATTACACAGGAGGAGGTGAAGGGAAAAAAATGTAAGGAGCAGAAGACAGGGAGGTGGGCTGTGAAATGTCACCTCCAGGACAAGACACAGTTGTTCCACAGGCAAGCCCACAGCACCTGAGCCTAGCCTGTGCTGTGCTGTACAACAGTGGGCCCAGCCGTAGTCAGGCACAGGCGAGAAGTTCAGGCCCGCCCCCCCTCCCCTCCCCCCTCCCCTCCCCCCCCCCCCCCCCCGGCTTTTCACTGATGAGCTATTTGCTAATAATGAGGTAGGGCAAGAATAATCGCTGCCTTCAGATCACCTACTGGTGATCCCACTAGGCCGCAGAGGCTGCTTCCTATCCAGTGATCACACAGGGTGGTCCTAGATAAATTTAGTGTATCATAAAACAAAACCAAAGGTCATAACTCTGGGGAAAGGGCTGGTGGCAGAGGAGACTTCATCGGCTGGGAGGGAGCTAAGAAAATGTGAGAGATAGCTGGGGTGCACCGCGTAAATCTATAGAACTGTCAAGGCAGGAACTAAACCCATGCTCACTCAAAAAAGCGCTGTGAAGATGCTCTGAGGAGAAAAAAACAACCCTAGAATAAAACAGTTGTGTGTAGCTGAACTCCAAAGATAAAATAAGAATTGATTCTTAAATGTTCCATTGAACTTAATTTTACAGAGCGTTTTCTGCTGTTGCAGAGATTCATAACAGCCCACAGAATAATACAGGAGGTAGAGCTGGCAATGACGGCAGCATACAGTATTTTTCTTGTAACTCCAGCGCCTATGAAGTCACTACAGTCATGACAAACTCCAGCTCTGCTGGAAAAGTCTTTGGAGAACACTCAGAGGTGGGGCACAGCTTAACAAGAGGAGGCTTTGTGTCTGTCAAGACCATGAAACCAAGTGAGGCTTCTGGCTCCTTGAAGATGAAAACTGTCATGCTCCGGTGGCCTTCAAGAGCTTGTCATTTACCGTGTGAAAACATATCATCTCCTCTGCCCGCCTCTGTGACCACAGTACCAAGAGACACGGAGCCACACCAGGCTGCTGTCGGGTAATGTGCAGTTGTTTGCCGTGGGTTGCTGAGCTGTTCAGATGGGATCGCAATGCCCTCCCTTGCAGGTCCACTGTGAAATCCTCTGCAAGCGAATCTGTGCTCAGTGGCCAAAGGCCAATGCCAACAAATCCAATTCTTGTCATTTTGCTAGTGACTGTTTTGTTTGTTTGTTTTGTTTTTGTTTTTGTTTTTGTTTTTGTGGTACCATGTTCGCATCTCTGATTCTCTTTTGTCTTCCTTTTCGCTCCCATTCCATCGTTTTGTGCCTTCATGAAACTAGACTTGCCTTGGCCTGTTACAAAGCCCAGGCTAAACAGTAAGAATATTCCCTTCTTCCAGTTAATAAACCACTCGCTGATGGCATTACTGTTTAATATTGGCTACTTTCATATCTGTGTTTATAATTTTTCTCTGTATTAAATCAGAGAGTGTCACTTCTTGGACTCCAAAATTCTTAGAAACTTTCAAGTGAGTAGCTTTGCTAAAGACTGAGACATGAGCCTAAGTTGATAGACAAGATTTTCTCTCATCCCTGACATGGCTCTGCAATGACAGATTAAAAAAAAAAAACATGGCTTTTTCAGAAAAATAAAGCACACAGCACAGACCGATGTAATTATTTAACTACAAAGAACACAACACAGAGGATTAGAATGGTTGGGAGAGAGCCTGCCTAGCATCATGTAAACCAAGCACGGTGTACACCTGCAACCCTTGCACTCTGGATGTGAAGGCAGAAGGCTCAAACCTCAAGGTCACTCTTGATTACATAAAAAGTTGGAGCAGCTTAGGCTACCAAAAAAAAAAAAAAAAGACATTTCAGAAGATAGTTTAGCTCTCACGGTCACAGAAGAAATTGTAAGTATTATGATTTTGGGGGTTAGTCCTTTCAAGCCTGCTGGGGAAACAGAGGAAAGAATTGAACTGGGACCATGAGTCGGTGCCTGTTTATCAAACCATCGTGGGCTCACAAATCACCCTAGATATTATTTGCATGCAAGCTCTGACTCGAGATCCAAGTGGGGCCTGAAATTGTGCATTTCCCAAGAGCTCCTGGGAACTCTGGAAGTGCTGGTTTAGGGTTCGCACTTCAGAGAATAAGGTTCCCTCGGAATCATTCCACAGCCACTGATTCAGGATGGCCTCTGAGAAGACTTCATGGGGAGGCTGCGGGGAAGGAGAGAGAAAGCCAAGAGTCTCTTCCCACAGCCACAGAAGCTCTCAAGCTTGCCTGGAAGGGAGGCTTTGCCGCAAGTTCTAAGTCTGCTGCCATCATTTCCCCATCTCAGCTTTCTCATCATCTGTAAGAAAGAGACAGCACAAGGTTCCTGGCAGACGCCCCATCGCAGTAAGCAGAAAGATTTCTTCCTGTTGTGAAAGATGAAGGAAGTACTTGAAGAGAGACTTGGGGGTGATAGCTCAGTTGGTGCTCAAGCACTCATGTAAAAAGGCTAGGGGAATTAGCTGGTGCTTATAAACCAAGTGCTGTGCTGGAGGGACAGGAAGATCACTGCTGGTGGCCAATTAGATTAGTCAAATCGGAAAATTCTATATTCAATGAGAGACTCTGTCCCAAAAGCTAACATGGAGAGCAACTGAGAAGACACCCAATGTTGACCCTTTAGTTTCCCACACACACATGTGTTCATACATGTATACACATGTGTATACACACGCGCACACACACACACACACACACACACACACACACAAAGAGAGGAAGAGACAGATACAGAGAAAAGAAAAACTGAAAGCTAGTAACAGATCTATCACAGGATCATAGTCCTCCTAAAGATTTTGGCAGTGAGCATTTTTGAGCAGGGTTCCCAATAATGTGTTTCCTTAGACTGTAAAGCTTAGAGACGAGCTGGAAGAACAGCAGCTATAAATCATCCAGATGAGGAAGATGAAATTCAGAGCTGCTCGTGACGTGTCTAAGCTCACTAGTACCAGCCAAGAACATGCAAAGGTGTGTTGCTCCTAAGCCTTATTCAACCTGCCTCTTAAGGCTGCTCATATGGAATCCTTGCCGTGTTCAACAACTAAACCATCATCAATGATCAAAGAAGCATTAGTCTTGAACCAAACCAAGACAGGATATGCATGGAAGACTGGTGCTTCCTGGTGTAGGCAGATAATATTTATTTGGTTTCCGGTGGTCCCAGAGATTCCGTTTAAGATACAAGCACGCCAAAAAATGTACCCTGCTCCCTCTGCTCGATTTACAGTCAAATGCTTAGAGTTTCCCTCAAGGCCACGGCATTCCATCATCTTGGCAACAGCCCTGTAGCTATTCCAATTGAAATGAAGAAAAACTCACTGTTCTGGGGGACCACCGCCTGCAGGACTGGTTCAAGAACTCTGCTTCTTAAACTGACCCTAAAAACTAAGACAAGCTCCTTCATGACTGCTGAGGTTTCGTCAAATTCCTTCTGTGCAAGGACCATGATGCTCTGGTTTAGAAGCTAAAAGCCAGTCAAACTTCAGAATGGCTTTCCAAATCTTTCTGATCTGGCTAGCAGTTTCTCTACGTCTGGAACAAGTTGGAGGGCCATCTCTAGTTAGCCTAAAAAGTCACAGCTCATGACCTCTCTAAGAGACCTTAGATACCTGAGTGTGCAAACCTCCACCATCACGCTGGTGTGAAAGACCGTGGCTGTTCTGCAGGGTACACAATGTGAGACATGACTGGCATGGTTTCTCCATAAACAGAACAAATCTCTTCCCTCACAGAGCCGCCTTTATTTAAGTAAGACATTTTCAAGGCTCGGAGTCTCCTTGAATCTATTAGACCTTTCCCTGAGTGAGGAAACAGACATTGTAAATGAACCATGACTCCGAAGCCCCCTCGTACCAGAGAATATCCTATGCATTCCAAGGGTATTTGTGTTCTGCTTTCCTGACGTAGCAGTTCTTTCGGATTCACTTATTTTTGTGTGTAATGCTTTAACCAGTTTCTAGAGATTATTACAGCCAAACAAGTTATTTTTTTCAGGATGAGTTTCGTGGGTTTTGTTTTTTCGCCCTCTGACTTTGGAAGAGTTTCAGAGTCACGAAAAGGAAGAGCTGGAAATCGACGGAAACACCCAGGGCTGTCCACGCAGCCTGACTGCAACAAGCAAGGCCACACCCAGATGCCCGTGCTGAGCAGAGGAAAGGAAGAAACTGAGAACCGAGTCTTCATCCACAGGCGCTTGCATGGGCCCCAGATACCCAGTCAGAGTCCACGACAACTTTTGAGCTTGCAGAATCAAACTCAAACTCTGAGAACTCAGCGCAGGTTCAACTTGTTCCGTCCTACTGAGACTACCATCAGGGATACCAGAATTGTGGACAGCAGAAAGAAGAGCAGTGTGCATTTCTCTCCTTCATCTGCTAGGAAACAACGCTGTGATTAAAGTCCTACTTTGACATCCATATGATCTGTGTTCAGCGTGTAGTTGTTCTGGAAAAATCTGCCCACACATGCCCAGAGTTGTTACTCTGAGTCAAAAGATATAGCAAGGTTGTAAACTTGAGCTCTGTTCTGAAAATCTTTAAGAAAACGTACTTAATAAAGAAACTGAACATTGTCTAGTCAGATGCTGTTTGGAGACTTCATAACCAGTGTCTTAGAGCCAGCTTCTTCTTCATCTTTCATTCACATCCCTTTGCCATCCTGTGTGTTCTTACACAACCCCAACACAAAGGAACATACAAGGCAAATGTGAACTGATTGTAAATCACAATTTCTAAAATTATCTTCAGTATATAAATGTGTATCTACATGTATAGTGTGTCCCTTATTAAGAAACTATAGCAAAAATGGCACCCTAACAGGATGTGCCTGCTCATTTTTACAGAGGTTTAAATCTTAGCTGAATATTGAATTAATGGAACATCTTCAGCATTTTTCAGAGTTGGCCAACATTTTGATTCTATACTTGGCCAATACAAAAAATGACATTTTGTGTAAATATGTAATATAACATGGCAGAAGTATGTTTAGGCCCACTTCAGAAATTATTGAAAGTTCTGTTATAATCCCAAGGCCAAATCTAGGAAATTATGTTTTTATTAGACTCAACTCAGCAACTGAACCAGCAATTATTAAAACCAATCCAATTGAAAACTACATTAATTTGAAATGCACATGCCAAGGAATGACAGTAAAAAATATATTAAATGTCTTTGCTTTCTATAATTAAATCGTAATGATGGGTCCTCGGGGAAAGGAGGCTCTGCCAAGCTTGCAACCTCAGACTGATCCCTAGGACCCATTAGATGGAAGGAGAGGACAACTATCTCAAGATGCCCTCAGACCTCTACATGCACAGCAGCATGTTCATGTCCATACCTACACACACACACACACACATGCACACACATACACACACACACACACACACACACACACATACGCACACACGCACACACGCACACACACACACACGCGCACGCGCGCACGCACACGCACATGAATGAATGAATTTCTAAAGAAAAATCTGAACAATAGAAGATTGGAGAAAATAAACAAAATGAAAGCAAATAAAGTCATAAGTTGAGGAATAATATTCTAAACTATGAGAAAGTGTCAGCAACCTAGTGAGAGAAAACAGAAAGCAGCTTTCCAAAACAGATAACAGAGAGATACACATATAGTAACGTTACAAAATAAATGCCTAAAATGTTGAAAAATATTCTCTCTGAAAGCATATGCATGTTTTTCGTCACTATGTCTTATATTTTAACAATAACTAATAATGCAGTCAAAGTTCAATAGTATTTTTAAATTCTTAATAAAACGATAGTAAAATTCCCTAAAATATTTCTGCTAATACAAAAATTAAAATTTCAAGTTGTTTGTGCTACCTATTACAACACAGATTTTTCTAAAATGCCTGTGGGAGAAAAAAAAATCTACTACAGGAGTCTAATGATCTTTTTTTTTTTTTTTTTTTTTTGAAATAGGAAGCCATCACCATTTTCTTGTGATTCCTCCAAGTGGGCAAACCTTGGGGGAAATAGATAGGTATAAAAGTCCCTTAATGCCTTCAGGCATAGCCTGCGCTAAAACCTGTATTATGGCTTCAAGAAGCCAGATGCTCAACACACAAGGACAATCTAGCATTTGGATATCTCAGTGGGAGGCTGGGGAGCTCGATGTGCATCACTTTGTGCAGAGCAGAGCCTGGAGCTCCCAAACATGGTGGTAAATTAGTGTTTGCCCTCCATCCTTCTCAACCCGCTCATGCTGAAAAGTGCCTCATGCCTTTGGAAATACATCTGATTTGAAGTCGATGAGCAGTTTTCTGCACTAATAGCATGAAACATATGAGAGCCAGTTTACAGCAGTCACAAGTTTAGCAATTACTGAAGTTAAGGGGCTAGAAGTGTAATTACAGTTAATAGGAGATTAATTGAGCTGTGAACATGAAAGATTGCACAATAGTCTCAAGAGCACCTCTTCCAAACTGTGAAGCTATAAAGCGCTGTTGTCACTGGCTGCTCAGTCAGTAAGGGTATCTAACAAAGAAAGTGATAAATGCCCACGAGGTGTCAGATGCTGTGCCTGCCTGTATAAATTAAATCCATGGGACCACCCCACGAGGATAATCACCTCCTGGTTTACAGATGAGACACAGAGAACCAAACACCATACTTGTCTGCACTTTCACACTTCTTTGCTAGCATGCACACACACACACACACACACACACACACACACACACATATGCACGTGTGCGTGCATGCACACACGCACACAAGGAGAAGAATTACCAAAACACAACCAACTCTTTCTTGAGACATCCTGTCTTTAAATTTCTTCTCAGGATTCACTTTCCTCATGTGTCACAAAAATTGATATTTATATACTTGCAAGATTTTAATATAGCATCATGATGTGTAAACGCAGCTGTGACCATTTGTAGTCACAGAGACACACTCTGCTGCATTTCCCTATTTTTACCTCATCTAGTTCTGATCATGTCAGCTGTGGGTTTTGGAGGTAAAGGGCCTTCACTTCTGTTAGCTATGTATGGGTAACTAGTAATGACAGGCATTTCCTGTATACTGTTGTACAGATGGAGTCTTGGTTTAAAATAAAAAGAGACCTCTTTAGCTAGCCAAAAGAAATTGCCCCAACTATTGATACATAACAATACAGGGGAATCCTGCATATTCGGAGTTAGACAACTTTGCAGTGAACAAAATGGACTTAACCTGGTTAAGTTGAGGGACATCTCAGTACAAATATGAGGGTATGACTAGGTCCAAGTTATTTACACCAATCTCCTAAAAAATAAAGATAAGATGGGAAAATAATATCTGTCAAAATAGAGTGCATCCCACCACAGAACACCTCAGAGGTATAGCTCTTTTCTATGGTTGGAACACATTTTTCAAATATATGTGTTTGAAAGCTAACTAAACTTCTATCCAAAGACAGAAATCAAATGAGATTGGTGTGGTGAGTTAAACTGCGGTGGGCTGAACTGTCTCCTCAAAATTCTCATACTGAACTCTGACTCCCAGTAGCTTTATCTCAGCATGTGATGTCCCATTAGGGGCATTAAAGTAGAGCTGGTACTTTTTATGGGAAGAGTAGGTTACAAACCAGACGTGGTGGTGCACAGCTGTAAGGCCAGGCCTGGGGAGGAAAAGGCAGGATCATGAGTTTAAAGCAAGCCCAGTGATCTCTACGGTGAGGCCTTACAAAACAAGAAGAGGAGGAGGAGGAAGAGGAGCAGGAGACTTAGAGCACAGACAACATGCATGCCTGAGAAGCCAAGGACACAGCAAGAAGTCAATCATTGCCCAGCCAAGGAAAGGAGCCTGTGAGGAAACTAAACAGCCCTTTAATCTTGAACTTCTAATCTCAACTCATGAAAAAGAACTTCTAATCTCAACTTGTGAAAAATTAATTTCCTTAGTAGTATTTTATTTTCAAGCGTGTGTGTGTGTGTGTGTGTGTGTGTGTGTGTGTGTGTGTGTGCACCTATGAGTCAAGAAGGAGGCATCTGAGTCCCCAGACCTGGAATTAAAGATAGTTGTGGGCTGCCTGACATGGGTTTTGGGTATTGTCGGGCTTGGAGCCTCTACAAGAGCAGCATGTGTTCTTACCTACTGGGCCATCTCTCTGGCCCCACAAAATAATTTTTTTATTGTTTAAGCCATGTAGTCTGTGATATTTTGTTATAGTGTCCCTAACAAACTAACTTACAAATCTAGAAAATTAGCTGGAGAAGAATAATTTCATAAAGTGAAACCACTGTATTGTCCTTTTTATAACTATAATACATTTTATGGTGTTTTTACAAGTAAACCTCTTAAGCCTTGCAAAACAACAAACCTATCAATTGTTTTTGAAGGCATGCTGGAACTTTGTATTTAGTGCCCCGAAATATTCACTTCATCTGATTCAGTAATTTTAGTTATGGGAATTTATATTAGGGGAAGGATGTCTCTCTTCATACAATAATATATTAAAGAAGTATCAGAGCTTGGAGAAATGTCCTAAACCTGGTAACTAGTCAGTTAGACTATAGACCTTGAAAACTAGATGGGATGCAGAGCTAAGAGTAAAGGAAGAGAGCGGTGTGTGTAAATAAGCCACAGAACTTTAGATATAATATCTGTCTGTCTGTCTGTCTGTCTGTCATCTATCTCCCTATCTATCTCTCTATATTATCTCTCTCTCAATCATCTATCTATCCATATATGCATATATTTAGTACATATAAATATGAATGTGTGTATATATATATATGCATATTCACTCCTTAACTGTTTCAGCCTCAGAAAATGATTACTAATGCAATACAGAACATGTCACAGTCTTTATGTTGTTCCACAATGGAGAAATCAAAATTTTAAGGTGGATGTCAATAATAAAATGATTTTTAAAAAATTTTTTTCAGATAAACAAACTAAAGGATGGAGAGACTTTTGTGTTGAAAGGCACGGGAGTCAAAGGCGGAAGCCCTGGGTTCACACCTCTCCCTGCCAATACCTGACCTCTCCCTGCCACCTGATGCCCCTGTGCCAGAAACCATACAAGCTGGAAAGAAAACCAAAGGTAAAAAAGATGAGAGACCCTGTTCTCAAGGTACTCATAGCCTAGACTCTAGAGAAAGAGGCAGGAGGCAGGTGACTGTAAAATGCAGCCAAAAGGATTCAGCTTTTGTAGTAAGCAACAGTCACAGGAATAGAAGGGAGGGACAATTGATTTCAGACACCTCTAAAAGGTACCATCAGTAAACTGAGACCAAAGCGAACTCTAAACACACTTGCCCTCTGCTGAAAAGGAGTTGAGTGTCTAGGACTAGCCAGAATGAAAACTCCAAACATTTAATCAGACTACAGTTATATAAGCCTTTTTTGTTGTTTAGTTTTGAGAGAGGGTCTCACTGTATAGCTCTGGCTATCCTAGAACTCACTGTGTAGACCAGGCAGGCCTCGAACTCAGGGAGATCTACCTGCCTCTGCCTCTGCCTCCTGAGTGCTGAGACTAAAAGTGTGCGCCCCTACACCTATCAGTGTGTAATCTGTTCCTGTCCTTCCAGCTCTGACATCCCAAACCCTGGGCAATTCAATCAAACTTCCTCTAAACTGTTTTGTGCATCAGTCTGTCTGTCTTCCTGGGTAGTGCAAAAATAAAAGATTAACTTTTTCAATTAAAATAATTTTACAGTTGGAAACAATAAGCCGCAGTGGTTTGAATTCAGTCTGAAGTGAAAATACAACTTTATATACGAGCTATAATTCAGGAGAAATTTGCCTATCTTACTCTTTATCACAAGTCCAGAGGCCAACAGACTGGCTGGCTCGTAGCAGACATTCAACAAATATTTGTTGTTTGAATGTTGCAAAGATGATGGATGAATACCATGTTTTGTATCCGACAAAACATCGAATTTATGGGGAGGGAATATCTTGAAACTCAGCTTTAGACAGACCTTAAATCACACGCCCCTAGTAGCAGCATACAGGAGCAGGCGTAACTGACTGGAAGGATTGGAGGTTTGAGTCCTTCTGTTCCTAATAGTTGGGTAACTTGCAGTACATCTGTCCCGAATGGCTTGGAGTCTGTGCATCTTTACTGGTCTGAACAAGGTCTGACATGAACACTTCTGAACATTTGTGGATTGCTCTGTTGATCAAATAAGACATTGTGCATTCTAGCCCCAACAGCCGAGTTATGGAACCAATATAGGTTTACTAATAGAGTGATGGGTTTTTAAGTCTCTCTCTCTCTCTCTCTCTCTCTCTCTCTCTCTCTCTCTCTCTCTCTCTCTCTCTCTCCCTCTCCCCCTTCCCCTCCCCCTCCCCCCCCTCTCTCTCTCCCCCCTCTCTCTCTCCCCTCTCTCTCTCTCTCTCTCTCTCTCTCTCTCTCTCTCTCTCTCTCTCTCTCTGTGTGTGTGTGTGTTTGAACTTGCAATAGAATTTTTTTGGCCATTGAGAAAAATGAAATCATGTGTTTGCAGGAAACTTGATGCCACTAGAAATAATCTCAAATTAGACAAATTAAGCCAGTCTATGAAAGACAAATATTACATGCTTTCTCTCATTTGTGGGTCCTGGATTTTTTTTATAGACACATAAAATCATGCGTGTATGTATTACCTGAAAGTAAAAGAGAAGCTGCCTAGGTAGACAACGGGCACTAATGTGTGGGGTGAAGGTGACAGAAATGGGTTTGGGGGATATGTCCAATGTATAATATATGCTTGTATAAAAATACCTTGATGTATGGTAATGCTATGTACAGTAAATATATGATGAAAAATTAATTCTGCATACATTCATGAATGTTTAAAGTGGTATCTATAAAAACAGAAAACACACACACACATACACACACACACACATATATATATATATATTATATATATATATATATATTATATATATATATATATATATATATATATATATATATATATATATATATAGAGAGAGAGAGAGAGAGAGAGAGAGAGAATTCTGAGAACCAAACTAACCAGGGGCCATGTCTAGTTTGGAAGGAATGCCATCAACTCTCCTTTACAGCTCAGAGTTGCAAGATAAAAGAAGACTTGTGCTGTGGATTTTAGAATGGCATTTAATTATAAAAAATTAGAATAATTAAAAAGTAAACTTTGAACAAGCTAAGAAAGCTCTTAGTTTAAAGACCTAAGAAGCAGAAGGAGAGCTCTGTCTCCATTCATAGAACTAGCTAAAAGTAATTTGTTTTTCAATAAATCCTCATTTCCAATATTCTGGGTGCCTCTGGCAGAAAATGTTATATAGTCATAAAATGTGAGTCCTCATCAGAGCTATTTTAAGACTTTCACCTGTCCTAGCCACTTAATTTGGAAGCTATACCCTATGTTATATCAAAATTTTAAATGTTCATACATCCTATATCTAATATAATTCAAACACAGCTCTTGGATGAATTAAATTGTGGTTGATTGGCTGATAGAGCCCTGAATTGATAAATACTCCTTTCATTTATATCTTGAAGCCAGTAATATTTTTTTAAACTATCACATAAGTATTTGCTATGGGCCTCAAAGAAAGCAGGGGCTCCCGAGTGGGCTTGCTACAAGGAGAGCAGATAACGCAATCCCATCCACCATGATGGCCTAACTAGTCCCTTGGCATAACTGCCCTGGGCTTTGAATAAGAAAACAAAGGCCTCTTCTCCCTGCTCCTGGTCATCTGTGTGCGGGAGGCTCATTGCCCACCTGCTCCATTCTCCTAAGACTGGTCATTTGTTACCTGCTAGCTCCGATTGATTTCCTTTGCCTTCCCTCCTAGAGCCAGGAGTGTAAGGAACAGGCTGTGCGATTTACACCAGCCATCTCGTACCAATCACGAGATAACAGGACCCTTTACCGAAAGCATTAAGAGGAAAACGATGCTTTAAGTTTACCTTTGCTTTCATTTCCTTCTTTATCACACTGGGTTCAAAGGCAGGCCAACAACAGGATCCTGAGGCCTATTTAGACATCCAAAGGAAGACTGTCCAGTCATTCTAGATAACTCCCTTGGCTCCAGTGGCATTTTACACATTCTCAAAGTACCAGTTTCCAATAACATCTTGGGGCCTCGATGTTTCCCTCGTTTGTTGCAGCCACTGTGTTGACGTATCAAGGGAAATGAGTCATGCTAAATTATGCTCAAGTGAACGGCCTGTAAAGACATACCTAGCCCATCTTGTTTGCTGATAAAAGGATTTGTCCTGTGCAAGAAGAGAAGCTGGTCCGTGTCCAGCAGAGTGAGACAAGCCCAGAGTCCTTAGGCGGAAGAATCTGAGTCTATGGCCTTTCTTCAAGAGGAGAGGTCAGAAGGGGGCAGCACAGACATGGCAGCCTTGAGAACCCAGGCTTATGGCAGAGAGGCCGGCAACTTCCTGTGGTTCCTAGGAGGTGGCACAATCTTGCAGGCAAATCCTGACAAGTATGAAAGTGAGTACAGCCACTAGCTTCTGGTATAGAATATTGCAGTGTCTTCCAGAATTATCAGACTCCAACAGCCACACAGAGGACACACATATACACACACTTCTCTAACTCTTGCCAGTCAACTTAATAATAATAATGATGATGATGATGATGATGATGATGATGAAATTGAGCTCAGGTGGACTTTCCTCATTTGTAACCTTCAGATTTCATCATTTGAGGAGACTCAAATCTCACCAACTAGTTTTGGTATTTGTCCAGGTAAATGTTACTAGGTAAATAGGCCAGAAATACACACATGGTTTGGAGATGTTTTTCATATTATCCTTGTGCAGGCACTCTGCTCATAATATAAATTAGTACGCACACATTCAAACGGCTACCAGGGCAATGCAGACCCACAAGCATCATGAAGGGATAAGGCAGGCCAGCTTCATGGGAAGGGACACATGTCATTCAGTTTTGCCACATGGAAAATTCACACAAGCTGGTACTTTAGGAATAAGTTCAGTCATTTTGGTCTTTTGATAAGGCTTTCTAACTGCGTTTTACGCATTATCTTCCTCTAGTCTATGTTTGCAAACTGAACGTAGCCTAAGGTGCGGGTGGGAGGTACCCTGGTCCTGCTATAGACGAAGCTTGAAGAAAGGTGACCAGGACACTGGCATCCTCCCTTTGTTGGTTCCCATATCTCCAGCTGATCTCAATGCTTCATAATAGTCAATGACACATGAGTATAGGTGGGGGGGGGGGGGAGGTCTCGGGACAGTAGAGCAAACACGAAAGCCACGCATCCCTCACTAACCACCGTAGAAGAGCTTTCCACCGTGGCATTCCACATGGATAAGCCACGTGTGAGGCCAGGGGGTTGTTTTGCCCGTTTCCCCTTAGCACTGAATTGTAAAATGTGTGCGCAGTAAGGTGACCCTCATATCAAAGACTGCAAACAGCGATTAGAGATAAGCAGCAGCTTTTTAAAGGAGCACGTGTAGTCTCGCTCGCACAGCTGAAGGGGAGAGGTTAAGGGCTGTGTCGGATTGTTCCACCCTCTGCCAAGATCCCACTCCAGCGGCAACTGAATAGTGGATCTCAGGCTTAATTACATAAAGCCCGTGTAAATTCTAACTGTTTACTGTGTGATTAGAACTTCTCTGGACAAAAAAAAAAAAAAAGGCTCATATTTGATTTCCTTGCTGTCTGCACTTGCCCAAACCCTTTCCCCACCGCAGTGTACTGAAGCTGTGTAAACTCCGTCTTTCTCCTTTGGAATCAAGAGTAAGATATAAAAGTTTATAGAAATAGTGAAACCCGATTGCAGAAAATTCATTTTATGTGAACAACAAAAAACTAGCCTATATATTCCAACCAACGTTGCCAGGTTGCACTTTCGCCCAGAAGTGTTGACAGTGATAATTCTAAACTTTTGCGTAAGGGTCATCACATGGGGTTATTAAGAATGCAAATATATCAATCTTGCCTCTATGGGTTTACTGCAGCTGTGGGGCTAGAAAGACCTCTCAAGGGTTCACAGTACACGAGATCTAAGGACTATTTTGAGACCAGAATCAATCTAAAGATTTGGGGAGTCTATTAACCAAACATGGGGGGAAGGAAAGGCATTAATTGTTCATATTAGGAATGGACCCTCTTCAATTATTGTCCTCTCTAGATTCAAATCTTAACAGAGAAATGAGTTTTATCCCCTTTAATAATTTTAAATTTCAGCTTATTTAGGTATCTTGTATTCTTTAATGTAGATTTTTAACTCAGTTGAGTGTAAAATTATACAATAGGTTTTCACAGAGTCCCACTCCTGGACCAAAAAAAACAAAAATTATAGGCAGCTAATGACAGCCGAAGAAAGGAAAATTAGCCCTCTTATTGGTTGTCCAATACAGAGTGGTATGTTGTATATATGTTGTATTTATAAATATTTGTGCACACACATACATACATTGTGTGTGTGTGTGTATGTGTGTGTGTGTGTGTGTGTGTGTGTGTGTGTGTGTATAACAATAATAACCAGAGAAAAACAGGCTATCCCAAGGGATTGGAGGCATCAGAGGAACATAGTTGGGATGAGCTGGAGGGAAAAGAGAGGACGAGTGCTGCAATTCTATTCAATTAAAAACATATTTAAAAAAATAAAATATACAGTCAAATATCTAAGTGTTGATTTCAAGTTTCTAGGAAAAATACGCATACTTCAGCAGCAAAGAGAAATAAATGCATAATTCAGGCAGGTTCTTTTTTTCTGTCCTTGGCGTTGATGAAGAACAAACTAGCTACTGTCCTTGGGTACCCACCAGAAACCACGGTACCAAGTGGAGCTTTCTCTCCCCTTGGTAATGTGTTCCTTTGTAGATAAGCACTGCGGCGAGGTAAGTAATGTGCTTTAAAAGTTTGCTGGTTTCATGTTCTAAGATACGAATGATAAAGGAGTGAGAGCTAGTTCAGCAACATCTGCTCCAGTGGGACTGTGTGGACTCTGGTCACTAGAAGAAAGAAGCATGGCATGTCAGAAGAAAACACAACTGTGACAGACTTAGCTCTGTCGCCTCACCTGACAAGCAAGCCCAGTCGCAGGGCACTGCCCACACGTGGCCTTGCGCAGTGAGCCAGGGATTCAGGTAGGCGGGTGCTGGCTACAACTTTAACAATGTGCAATGAGTTTTTAGGGGAGACAATGTTTTCGTTTTTAAAGAATTCAATAAATGCAACAACGGAGTTAACAAATGTTGTTTTCTTGTTCTTGCTCTCAAAAACTATTCATACCACTTATTAATCTCCAGTCTGTTTCATCAATCTTTTATGATGTGTTACGGGGGGGGGGTGTTCAAATTTAAACTTCATTACATCATTTTATAGTTATAAACCCTGACCGTTATAATTCCTGTTCTTAACTAGGCCATGAAGGGAAGAATGCACTCATTAAGCGACTGGAGGGCTGTAGTTTAAGCAAGGCTTAAAAAATAGTAAGACGCCAACATTCACAATTTTAAACAAACCCAAGAATACAAAAACATTGGAAGGAGCATGCTGAATTTCTATAGTGACATTAAACTGTCTCATTTCCCCTGGACAGGCTGAGATGCATAGCACTAGTGTCTCTTATCTTCCCATAGAGAAAGGATGCATAAGTGAAGCTTTAGCAAGGAGAAGTTATTTGTGTTTGGCTCGCTTTTTGCCACCGCTTCCTTAACTAGCTCCTGGGTAGAATTCATTAATTTTTATTAACAGGGAAAACATTTGTCCCCGTGACAATATTTGCATTGCCTGAATGATTTTCACCTCTGCCACAAGGTGTACTCTCGACTCATATATCACCCGATCACTTGGAGAGCAGAAAGACCCTCAGTCATTAGTGAGTGAATTAAAGATGATCTTAAGAGCTATTAATCACAGTGACAAAAGCCTTAATGTTTCTGTGACCCTCGTGGAGCCTGGGGACTCAAAGGGAAGCAGAGGGAGAGAAAATGGAAACATATGTTTTCTCCAAAATAACCTACCTTAGGAGAACTGTCAAAGAGAGGGTCACATCAAACTAAGAAATTCTGCCAGCAACTGGCCTCCGGATTATGTGTCTATTTATCTTCTGGCAAAGCCATGTTTCCCTGTAAAGCATTTTTTTTCCCTCTATGGACAATTAGAACGCCAAAGCCATGTGGTCTTTTGTATCTTTAATTCTTGAATTCAGAGGTTATTCCAGAGGACCTGTGCTTCTGTTAAACTGTATTTTTAAAAAAGAAAAAAAAAAAGGCCTTCCACATAAACTGCATTCAGTGGGCTAGCCACGTAAATCAAGACAGAAATAAGCAGACAATAGCGGTGAAGCACCATTATGAACATGAATTCACACAGTTACAATACTCCAGGAACGCAGCAAAACACCAACGTTACCAAGCGCTACAGCAGGTTGCCACACTTAAGCAACCTTCAGTGGGCCTGGCTCTATTCGTCTGGATGTTTACATGAGTATAAAGGCACAGGCTCCAGTGTTAATAGCAGAGGCACTTGCTGGAATTTCAATTATCTTTTGCAATATGTTGACATAAGGAGCAGACTACCGCAGGCTAATTCAGAGCATTGTAAGAAGACCCTTGTCCCCTGATTGGTATGTGTGCCTTTGTTTCCGCAGCTGAGGGACAAATATTGCCCTGGTGTTCATATTTTTTTGATTGGTTCTGCCCTTATGATTAAAAAACAAAACAAAACAAACCCAGCACATTTTGACTAAATGATCTTTGTACATGCCGAGTTCTTTGATGTGGCTAGGATAAGTCAGAAGCACAGGTGAAATTGTAGTTTTCTCCTTTCATGTTGATAGCATGTCACCTGCCATATATGAGAAAAAGATCTCTTCTCCAAACACTTCCAGTATCTACTGCAGTGACTAACCCTCAGCTGAACCACACTAACCACATGTTAGACTGGGCAAGCTGGATAAACACCATCAAAACAACACATCATTGTAGATTAGAAATACTAAGAATTTTCAAAATGCTTTATTTTTCAATAAACTTTTATGTTTCGATTGAGGAGCTCAAATCAATTCAACTGAAAAACATAACTTAGAAGTACATAAGAAAAGTTTTTGATTGCTTGTTTTAAAGTGGCTATGAGGATAATTGCCTTTTTGTAGCCGCAGAGAAGATAAAAGGAAAATACTATCATTATTTTACCCTAATAAAAAATAATATAATAGCTTGAAAGTCCCACAAGTGGGTTGGGGATGTAGCTCAGCATAAGAAAAAAGCGCTTTGCTTGACATGTGAGAGGGTTCAATCCCCAGGAACACACACACACACACACACACACACACACACACACACACACACTAGCTCAATGAGTGAAATAAAATCTTAAGAACATCTTACTGATTTTTTTCTTCCATTTCTGTCATTTACAGAGCTCTGAGAGTCATATGCCATTGCTTCCCCACCTCTCAGAAGAGGAACCCAAAGTCCACACCATGAAAGAATGTTCCCCACCACATGCAGGCTAATTAGGGCCCAGGCAATGCACTTGAGTTGTCATGAAGCTGCACAGTGTTTCACATATATGCAAATGCAAGAACCACACCAGTTATCCAGAATCAATCTATAAAACTGGGACTCCGGGCAAGCCTCGTCTCCATACAGACGGCCATGTTGTTAAAGGGCAGGAGCACTGTACTTAGCAGTCACGGAGTGAGAACACCTCCAATCCATGAGTAGAGAATCGAGATTAGTCAGCAAAATGCTTCTGGAATGATTCCCTTTGGTAGCTGCACAGATTCAAGTCACAGCTCACTCCCTTGAACAGAATTGAGCTTTCTGAATGTTGTTCCTGGGGACAAAAACCTTTTTTATAAACTTCCCCTTCGGCCTGTAATTCCCAGAAAATAATGGCAAAAGTACTCACAAGATCAAGGAAAACGCAGTATAGATTTACAGAGAAATCTGCTCTGTTTGATAGTCCTCCTCCTCCTCCTCAAGCACTAATGGAGATCTCTTATAATCTCAGAATACAGTTCCACACTCGTGGTATTAGAACTTTTTCCCCTAAACAGCTAACAGGAAAGAGAGATGTCATATAGAGAAGCAAGGAATGTATACGCATGCCATAGTCCTGAAATGCCTGGGTAGATGCCTATCCATCCACTGGATCCAGAAAGGTATGCACTGAGCTGAATCCTGGCTTTGGGGTGTAGGTAGGGGGCTATGTCGTGAGCCAGACATTAGTTTTAGCTTGATGCTGACATGATATCATTGAATTTTCATAATAGTACATTATCCCCATATTTTAGAAAGGAAAGCTGATCTAGAGATGGTGGGTGAATTAACGAGTGGTGGAAAATTCATGACTCAGACCTCAGTGGAGTCAAAGACACCTTCTCACATGGACTGTCTAATCCCTGGATCTCAGCTATATACATAGCAATACCTGTCCAATAACTGGATAATAAAAACTGTGTTCTGTTGTTTGGCTTTCTTCAAGATGAGTTTACTTATTCCCAGATCACAAGTACTAAAGTTCTTACGTAAAAACAGGGGAATGCAGGTATTTTCAATTATATCAGCAGATGCTGAGAGAAGGCAAAGATGGTCGCAGGAAATCTGGGTAAGAGTGAATGGAAGGAAGGAAGCAAGGCAGAAGGGCTGGGAATCAGCAGAGGTGTGCGCTGCCCACCACAGTGCCACCGGGGAGGTCTGCAAAGCAGCGTAGACACAGGTGAGGGGGACTGAAGGCCTTGCTATAGTCCAATTGGTCCACCATTCAAGGCGAGCGGATTCCTGGGGTCATAATTCTCCACACTGCCTACCTGCCCCAGACTCGGGGCATGACAACTCAGGAAAAGTACTCAGAAGTCATACAGTTATACACAGAAACATCAAGGGAATGTGTGGGGGGGGAGACACCAGCCCTCCCACAAGGCTGGCCACAAAGAGCAGCCGATGAGGAAATGCCTCAGGTATTATCTTGTTCCAGTGTGCAGAGTCTTTAATTAAAAACTGCATGTGCTTGCAAATAAAACAATTTTGCATTAATCCCCTCTCCCTATTATTTGCCAATTCAATTTTTAACCCAAAATTTATTGTGATTGTGAATCTAGGTTGGGTGCTGGGAGCAGAGATTAAAACATAAATTAAAAATATCTCAAAAAAGACATATAAATGACTAGCCATAAAAGCAAAGACTGATAAAATACATTGCATTGAAATAAGACTGTCTGTTCATTTAAAGATAACACAAAGAAAGGAACGAAAAGAGAAGCTACAAACTCAAAATACATACTAGAAAAAATAGCAATTAACTAAGAGTTAGTACCCAAAATATAAAAAGATCCCCTAAAATGAATAAAACTAAATAAAAGGAAGACATGAAAATATCCATAGATAGAAACAGGATTTCACCAGCTGGGAAATGCCCAAAGCCTACGTAGCAGGATGCCTGATCCCTTCAGTCAGGAGGAGAACACTAGTGACAGCTTGCTGGGATCTGACCTTGTCTCCAAGCATCCACGCCTTGGAGGGTTAGCCCCCAGTGTACAGCAGTTGGATAGTGATGGGATCTGTTGAATGTGGGATCTTGGGGGTAGTCCTTAAGACATGGAAGAAAGCCACCAAAAGGTCATGTAGAACAATGTAGAACAATGTTACAATCTCTCTCTCTCTCTCTCTCTCTCTCTCTCTCTCTCTCTCTCTCTCTCTCCCTCCCTCCCTCCCTCCTTCCCTCTCTCTCTCTCTCTTTCTCTTTCTCTTTGTGATTCATAATGTACTCCCTGTATCTGACAGGTATTTATGCCTCTGCCAGTGGGCTCCCCCTCACAGAGGCCAACCATTGGGGCCTAGATTTGGCCTCCAAACTGTGGGTTTAATAAGCCTTTCCTCCTGCTGTTTTATCGTATTCTATTTGACGGCTGACTAGGACAAAGGTCTAATGAGATAGCATCTTGTAGCTGCTAAGACTGCAGCTAAAAGGGCAGTAAACCTGTACACACTGCAGAGGACCATGCTCATTGCTGGGACCCACTTAGCACATTATTCTATTGTCTTGGGTTCTGTGCCTGCAATAGCACTTCTACTTCTGAGTACATACGTTAGAGAAATCTGTGCATACGTTCTAGAACACATGGTTGAGACTGTTCGTTTTCAACTGCAACCCCTCAGGCCTATTCACAACAGGATGAGTAAGCAAAGTGGTATATCACAGAATGCAACACTATAGAACACTGA
Organism: Acomys minous; assembly: GCF_964271855.1. Taxonomy (NCBI): domain Eukaryota; kingdom Metazoa; phylum Chordata; class Mammalia; order Rodentia; family Muridae; genus Acomys; species Acomys minous. The sequence continues at coordinate 10,200,230 of NC_140499.1, read as the reverse complement.
GAGCGAACAACACGGGTAATCCAAAAAATAAATAAATAAAATGTTGCACAAAGACATGCAAGACCCAAAAGATTTTTAATTGAAAAACAAGAAAGTAGACAACATATTATCTAAAACTCATTGTTAAAAAGTAAGGCTATTTTTAAGTTGTGAAACAATAAAAATAATTTGAGGGGGGGAAATCTCATCTAGAGAAATGGGCAAAAAAAAAAAAATACACATGGGAGACGATACTAATTGGTTTACACTCCATTTCTCAACTCAAGTCGTGAGCTCATTGGTGGCATGTATGTTAAATAAACATCGTATATGTTACTTTCAATGTGTTGGGTATTATATAATAAAAGAGTAACCATTTTCAAATTATTCCAGCCCATAAATAGCTCAGCAAGGCATCTTGCTCAAATGCTGACTACCATAATAAGCAGGCAAATCAAGATATAAGAAGTGTGGTCCCCGGCAGGAGCCAAAGAAGGTTTCCTGGCCTTGAGAGAGGAGTGTGCCTTGGTGGCACATACTTATTATGAGCTTCTTCCGGGCAAGGGAGCCCAAGGGCGTAAAGTGTTTCAGAGAGGTTGAAACTCACTAACCTACAAAGTGCCTGGGTGCCTGCGAGTGTGGAGAGAAATGACATTCCAAGTCACTTCCTACTGAGTACATTGATTCTGGTTGGACTATTTCACTTGCTGTTCATGTCTCACACTTGGAAAGGGCTCGTCCTGATCCACAGGAGAAAGCACTGCCTTCTGCAGCTTCTGATGGGAGCTTCCCCATGTGCATTGGTCCTCGAGGGCAGTGGAGATGAAACGAAACACATCTACCCTTCCCCTGCCTGCTACACAGCTCACTGCACACCTATGGATCAAGGAGTCGCCTCTGCACGTGTACAAGAGCTCATGATGGGGATCTAACACCAGGGCCATGGGGACAATTCCATTCTATTAAAGAGACAAAGGCCGATGGCCTTCTTCCATGGGAACTACTGAGTATACAAGTGGTTTCCAGTAACCTAGAGGGTTGGGAGCTATACTGAAAAGGGAAACACAATGATTGCAAGTGCTCTGAGGGGCCCAAGCAGTCATGTGTTCAGCCACTTCCCAGCCAGCTGCCAGGACACCCTGGCCTACAGGTAAGCGAGCTCCCCAGGAAAGGCGTCCCTTAAGCACAGCCTTCGTCTCTGATGGGGTGTGAGCTGACTGGAATGCTCACTGCAGCAAGATTTCCTAGTCAGTGAAGAATCACACAATGAGGAACCTTATCCCAGAGTGATACTTTGGTGTTTGTGGTGAGTATTTTAGTTTATTCTCATTTAAAGCACTCTTAACCAACATGAGCCTGCTACATACACTGACAAGGGATCGTCTATTTCATCAAACCCAAGAGCTCTTAAGCAAACAGAAAGACCTAAGGGAGGTGGAACAGTGTTCATGTGCTGAGCTTGCAAATACACACTACTACACTCAATTTATATGGTGCTAAACACTGAAGGCAGGATTTCATGCATGCTAAGCAAACACACTCTGCACTGAACTATATCCCTGATCCCCAACAAATTCTTCCAAGCCGATAAAAGGAACCTCACAAGCTCTGCCACAATGAGGAATCTTACATGGAAGGATTGTAGAGGCAGTGGTTACTAAGGCTGGACAAAACAAGAAAAAAAAAGATAGACAAGAAAACAAAAAAAAAAGAGAGACAGAAGTACAAAGAATCGGAACAAATTATCAACAAGAGCTTAACCTAAGAGTGAGCCATCCTAGCCAAAAGTGTGACAACGCTTTTGATGGTTTCTCTTCTGTTTTTGCACGTAAGAATCACACAACCTTGGTAAATGCACCATCATCAATGAGGTTCCCACAGCTAGACTACATCTAGAAATTCTGGCACTGCATATAGAGTTGTTCAAATATAAGAGTGTCGCTCATGCCTTAGTAGATGGCTTTGTACTACAGTTACCTGAAAGAGGTCTGAATTCATCGCTACCCTCTGCAGAACCCAGTATAAAGCCTTGCATCCCACAGGATCTCCAAAACTATGCAACCAAGACTCCGAGACATCTTGCTCATCCCATCGGTGTCCAAAACAACCATGGACATTATGTTTCTAAAGGTTATTTTTGCATCTGTAATACTTTAAAGTATCTACCAGCTTCAAGGTTTTTCACCTTCCCACCTATTCTGCAAAAAAAAGACTGATAAGTTGCAGATGGAACTTGCACTGAGTTTTTTTTCTACATGAGCAAGGTTATCGACTGCCTTACAAACAACCACCAAAGACTCCACTCAGGCTCCGGTCGCTTCCCTCATGATACCTCATGCAATAAAATATTTCCAGTAACTGCTGCGATGTATGAGGTCCTGCGCTCTTCTCTCTGCTGAGAGGGAAGGGAAGGAATCAGAGCCCAAACCTCTCTCCAAAATTGACATCCTAGTGTGAGCAGTGGGCCTGCAGCCGATAGCCATGTTTTGCAGTAGCCTGTTTTACAGTCTGCCTGTTACATAAGCCAATTGCAGTGTAGATACAGGGGAAACCCGGAAGTCTGGAGTGCCCGCTTCTCTCCCCACACAGTGCAAACACTGCCTGCGCCCATCCCCTGCCTTTGCTAAGAGCCCCCACTCTTCTCAAGCCAGTGCTTCTCGTCCCGCTCTTCACCGCAGTGTGTGCTCACCTCTCTGTTCTCTCCAATAATGGGAGGGTCTCACCTGAACGCTACAGCTTCTGTTGCTTGGCCTGCTGATCCGGAACCCAGCAGTTCTTGATGAATTGCTTCAGCATTCTCTAAGGACCAGAGACGGGCCACACTCCTTGCATAGCCCTGCTTTCTCTCTCTTGTAGTCTGTGAGCCCGTTCCGCTTATAGATCCCAGTGCACAGAGAATTTCCTATAATTTCCACAGTTTCATTCCTAAAACCCATTGACTTCTCTATAACTTTGCAAGTGCTAAAGTCCATCGGTCCCATGGCTTAGATATCCGCTCTCCACTCATATGCCCTATCTCTCAGTATCAAGTCCTCTGAGTCTCAGCTCCCGCTCCAAGTAAGACAGCCTCAGGCTCTTCACCTTACAGCCCATCCACAGATCTCAACATACGCAGTAACTGGCATTTTCCATTCTACACAATACCACTGGTCATGTCAGGACCCCTCCCATCTGTTTTCTTGTGACATAACCTAAACACAGCACCTTTTGGTGGTGGTGTACGAAGCCAGTTGTAGGCCCGGGTGCCAGGCTTTATCTTTGCTGTCTTCATCCCTACATTACTGTCCACCGTGCAGACAGAATTGCTGTCTGGATTTGTAAACTAGAAAATTAGAAATGAGTGAGTTGTCCATGATCATACATATGGCTTAAGGCTCCACTGAGCTGGCTTAAAAGGCCACGTTCTCATTTATCCACCTCTACCACTGCCTACCAGACCATTCTAAATCATAATGGTGCTTGGAGGCTACAGCTTAGCCACTGCCCACATCCACCTTTGTGGTTCTCTTATTGAATCGTGGGTTGAGAATGTAGTTCAATGACGGGATATTTGCTTAGCACGGACAATGTACCGGGTCTCATCTCTGGCATGAAAAACGTAAAAGTAAGAGAAAGGGAGCAAAGAAAAGAGAAGAGAAAGGGAAGAAACAGGAAAAGAAAGGTGATTAAATTCTCAGTAATTTTTTAAATCAAAAGCCAAAGACTGGCAAGATTAAAATTCGGCTCTGTGTGTAGGATTGAAGATACCAAGAAGAGTAGGTCTCAAACCTGTGAGTCATGACCCCTTTGGCAAACTTCTGTCTCCAAAATCATTTACAGTAACATTCATAACAGTAGCAAAATTACAGTTACAAAGTATCAAAAAGAGTAATTTTTTATGGTTGGGGGTCACCACAATATGAGGAACAGTATTAAAGGGCCGAAGCATTAGCAAGGCTGAGAACCACTGCCTTAGAGTCTAAGACATAGAAGCCTCCTCATCCCAGGATCACATACTTGCCTTGGACCACACAATTCCCTGTCTTGTGGCAGGTCCAGCCCTCACAGAGGTTTACATCAATCCCCAGAGCCGCAGAGACCCTCCTGGAGGGTTTGTAACTAAGCTCTATGGTTCTCCTGGGCTACCCTATGTGCCTTCACCTACCCACCTACAGGATCTCTTTAATTCAACTGCCAGATGCTGCCAATCAAATTATGAATTGTTGATTAATCTGGGAAGAGGCTAGATGAATGAGGTGCACATTGGGCAAACTGGGTACTAAGGCCACTGGAAGTAGATGTTTGCCCCCCCCAACCCCCACACCAAGCTCCCCATTGAGAATTTCTCTGACTTCAGGACCCAGGTATCTGAAGATAAGCAGAACACACCTGTGCCTGCCCTCTGCCACCACCCAGCCTAGTTCAAGTCCTCGGACGCTTGCCAAAGCAAAATCTTCGTCTTGTCTTTCTCCTTTTCAAGTCCCACGTGACTCCGTTGTCACACCAAGAGGACAGCATGAGGCCTTTGTCAGGTGTGTCACCCCTCAACCTGCTCTTGCCTTCAGAGTTCCAACATACGGCCCCTCCCAGATCCGTATGAATTCTTGATTATCTCTTTTTACAACACCTTTATGAAGTTCTTACTGGGCTAATTTCCAGATTAAAACATGCAATGGATCGTGTTGCCTTCTTCAAGGAACCTAGCATTGGACTCATTGCACGACAGGTGGGATGGGTATTTCTTCTACGGCATGGCACAACATATGGGTAATAGCACACAGGTACTCTGGAAAGAAGAGAGATATGGAAAAGACCACAATCTGGAATGCTGAGAAGGCTGCGCATCCAAGCTAAAATTGTGGTAGAATCTGAAATAACCTCTAAGCGGGATTTGGAAAATGAGGACCGCTGAGTGTGAAAGTGCATCCTAGGTAAAGGGAAAACGTGTGCATGTCCCTCATACTGAAGTCCCAGTGACAAGGTCTGTGTCTTGAAAGGCAGAGGAAGGAAGGCACAGAGTGGAATTGGTATCGCTGAGGCATAAAAGAAACAGTTTGTTGGTGCTAAGTGTCTGGGCAACTAGGAGTCATGGGATTGGATCTTTCATTTGGACGGATGGAGAAGTAGCTTGAGTTAGGAAGGGGGAAACGCAGGAGGCATTGCATTAATAACAATGACCAGTGATGGGATGGCCCTTAGGTCATCCTCAGAACCCACCCCGAGCAGACCTGTGGCAAGTGCTATTATCTTATTAGATTCGATTCTGAGTATCTTGATCTAATACACCTACCAAACAGCTCGATAACCTAGCGTTTTAAATGCCATGTATGTTATGAGCACTTGGAATGCCTTTGAGGTACCGCAGTGAAGGAGACCACCTACCACATGCTAACTATCTCCCACACGTTATCTCACTTGGTCCATCACTTCAGCATCCCTTGGGGAAGAGAAGTCGCTGCAAAAGCCACATGGTCCTTGATCAAATGACTATTAGAATAGGGTTTGCAGGGATGAGGCAAGTGTGTAGAGGAGAGATCTGGCCTGGAAAGAGAGTTTGGGACCCTCGGTTCCTTTTAACTGCGTATGGCGGACAACCATAATGAGTCTGATACTCTCATAACACGTTGCGTAATTCCAACCAGGCACTCACAGCTCAGCTACTCCTGCCTATTTCCCACTCAGCCATAAATCAAAAAGACCAACTGTTTGGTGGATTGCGGAGGGCGAAATACTCATTTAACTCCTAAACACCATGAAATTGTGAAGAGTGTCATAAGGAGGTAATGCTGCTTCCTATAATGTATTTGCCTCCAAGAGCGCAGGAGCAGGACTCCAGCACCCCACAACCCGAGACATCTCTGCCCTGAATTTCATTTGCGTCCAAATCACTAAAATTCCCCTCAACTAATCTACCAGGACGAGTGTCCATCAACAGCCAGATGGCGCATCATGAGCCGACGCTCCTGAAGCGAAGGCTAACATGGCTCATTCGTGAGTGGCCTTTCTTTTCTCTAAGGTGAGAGATGGAGCACAAATGAAGCATACCATGGTAAATAGGAACTGTGCTCACTCGCAGTCATGCACTATAGCCATTAAGCCTTAAGGTCTTAAGGTACCAAGCAATGCATATGATAAATTTCTCAAAAACATCCCAGCCATAACATAGTTCTTGCTGATTGCTCATTTACCCATAATGCATGCTGTCATAGCAAAGCCTGACAAATGACAGGGAAAGCTCAGGTTATTTTTTACACTGACTGCCAAGCCCCTCACCTCAGATTATTCATTTATTAGGGCAATCACTGAGGTCTGGGTACTTAATATTGTTTTCACCAAATATGAAAATGATCTACTTGCCTATTCTTTAGTTCCTCCTAGGGCAAGCCATTTATCATCGGCTCACGATAAATGACTGCTTCATTATAGCTATAATTTATGAGGTGTTAGAAGTAAAGGGCCACGCCTAGAGACTTAAAGCTTTAATATGGATTAAAATAAGATAATCAATCAACCTAATACAAATTTTCTCTCAGCATTATTTCTTGTTTTGAAATAGCTTCATAATTTGGGAGGAGGGGAGTTTTAAGCCATGCCGAATATCTAATTATCCAACAACATGCACGTGTGTCTGAGAGAGTATGTAAATAAATATGGAGTGTGATGCCGGCAGACAAAGCAGGCGGAGAGCAAACCCCACAGCTCTGGTACCCTGATGATGTCAGAATGACTTGAGAGCAAAGAGTTTGCAGAGCGGTACAGACTAGAGCAGTGTTTTCACTCCAATTTTCTCACTTCTCTATAAAAATATTGCTACTGCTTTCCCCCTATTCTCTACAACAAAGACCTGACTCTGGGGAGAAAAGTTATGTCCCAATAACATTTCAACAATTTTGCTTTCTTTTATGTCTGAAGCAGGGTTTCTCAGCTCATAATTTGGATGAGAGCAGCTTCTTGCTGTGTCTTGGGAATAAAGAATATTTCCCACTAAAACAGCATTATAGTCTCCATTTTTTTCTGATATGTATCTTGATTTTATAGTTATCAGGTGATTCTAGAACAAACACTGTGCCTAAACAGTGCATCATGCCCAACACACTAGCATAAAGCTATTTGACCACTTGGATAAAAAGCTTACAGACTGGCCAGGATGTTCATAATTTAATGATTTAAAGACTTCTCATTGGGGAGAAAATTACCACAGCAATTAGCAAGCCAGAAGCCCAAAGGACAAAAGTGTTCAGCAAATGCAGCTTCCCAAATCCGTGTTTCTTGCAGGTGAGACAAATGGGCCCCAGCTGCCTTCAGGCAAATCTTGAAAAGATCCTTGCAGCAAAGCTGGTGACTGGAAACTACTCAGCCTTGAAATTAGCATCTCGAGGAGAAAGCTTTTCCTCCCCCCCCCCCCGCCCCCGCCCCGCCGCCGCACCCCCCTCCGGACAACTGTAGTTTACATCCTCAGGACAAAACAGGGGAAATGGAGGAAAAAAAAATAAGACTCAACAGAGAGACGGTTGGAATAGTTACACTGTGTCCCCCGTAAAGAGCTTCATTTGCTCATTTCAGAGAAAGTGTGGCCACCGGCACAGACACCCACCCCACCCCACCCCACCCTGCCCCCACCCCACCCCACCCTGCCCCCACCCCACCCCACCCTGCCCCCACCCCACCCCGAGAAGGGCTGCCTTTTTTTCTGTCTGGCCATCTACCCCCTTTCCTCACCCAGGTACTTTTGAGGTTACGTCAAAGGAGAAAAAGGGCTGGGACAAAAGCTCCGCAATGGGATCACATGACACCAAGAGTGTGAGAAGCAGACCCTTCACAGGTGCATGCTGGGAGCAATGCGAAAGGCAAACTGGGACCTGCAGCTTGACCCCTGAGGGGCACGTATTTCCACTTACTCTGTTTTCTACTCCACAGTGTTTCCAACAGCCAAAGCCTCTGGCCCATCACTCGGCTTAGGCAAGGTTCCATTCCGCCCTAGATTTCTGTTAGCTAACGGACATTCTAAAACCTCCAGTACACACCGCCCCTCAACGTGGATAAAGCAACATAGCCTTGTAGCGCTCTGTGAGCTAAGCTTCTGCCCATCCCTTCCTCCCTCCCTCTCTCCTTCCCTCCCTCCCTCCCTCCTTCTTCCCCTCCCCCCTCTTCTCTCATTGACACATTGAGGCATCTCACAATACAAAACCTCTGAGCTCCTAAAACAATCCCATCAGCACAGTCAGCTCGCCAAGGGAGACTGAGGTCAGGGACAAAATGGGAGGCCATCCTGGGTTACATAGTAGGTCTTGTCTCACACACACACAAACACACACGCGCGCGTGCACGTGCGCGCAAATATTGTCTTAGAAGCACACACTCTGCTTGTAAAAATGAATGAGACACCCCAAAAATCCTAGCCATCCAGGGATTACACAGGGGCAGAAGAACATATTGCAATAATATGTAGTGACGGCTTCATGTTTGTTTGTTTGTTTGTTTGTTTGTTTAACACAACAAAATTATCTCATTTCTCTGCCACTTATGCTGTCAAGTGAGATAAATTTCCTTCGCATCCTGCTTCTACAAGGCTCCCGACAGTGAAGGACAACGTTCTAGGTCTCACTGAATGGTGCCGCCACCAATTACATTCCGTATCCTATACGCGAGGTGACTTCAGCGTGTGCTGTCGCTGATGGCTATGGCGGCTTTCATTTCTACATGAAGCACAGTGAGTGTAGAGCATTACTGAAATATTGATAATTAAATGCAGTGAAAAGTTCCAACTGTTGATATGTTTTCACAGTAGACGTGAAAGAAAACTGACTTTGTGGTCAGGTTTGCTGCAGACGTGGGCGGTCTCATTGTAAAACATAAAGCCCTATCACTAATTATATATTTGAATAATGCCATGGAGTATTATCTTTTTCCCTTACCTGCCATCTGCCTCTCTGCTAATATGATAAAAACTTTGAAGTAACGTCTTCTAAGTATTCAGTACTTCATATGTAAATATCTATGCTATATATGTATACATTATATTAAAATATATACATATATATATATGATCCCCCAAAAGTGGACCTTTCTAATATATTCTTCACTAATAACATCTTGGAATAGACCAAACCTTTCAATAGTAGCAGATCAATACCAGATGCTTTGGTGGCCATGTCACCCACCCCCTGGTAGACAGGCATAGCAAAGCTTCTTTCCTCAGAAAGCCAGTTTCTAAAGACAACACTTTAGTTGGCCCAGGAAACGCAGCCCTTCTCCTCATGTGCAGAGCAGAAATGGTCTAACAACTGAACAAAAACAGCACAAAGGGAAGTCACTGGCAAACACGCTTCACAGAACCAGCATGGACCGGTCATCGTTGCAGGGGTTATCGTCCTTGACCGTGTCACTACCCGTCCTCCATCATGAACCCCTCAGGATGCAGAGGACATTCATATTTTGCATGCCCACCATGTAAGGGATCTGGTGCTATGTACAAAGTAGATGCAAGTCCAGGCCCTGCGTCCTGGAAACTCACAGTTTATATCAAGTAAAATCCGGTCTGGACAGGTTTCCTCCAGGACTTAGAACCGGCGATTAACCAGCCATACATTCTTTCCACAAATCCACGTGATAAAAGAGTGAGTGAGTGAGTGAGTGAGTGAGTGAGTGAGCGAGCGAGCAAGTGAGTGAGCAAGTGAGTGAGTGAGAGAGTGAGTGAGTAAGTGAGTGAGCAAGCAAGTGAATGAGTGAGCAAGCAAGCCTGAACACCATTCTTCTCACAACTTTTTAAAACTTAGATTTGAGGCCGTACAATGCCTTGGTCAGTAAAGGCCTGGGCCACCAAACCTGCTGACCTGCATTGGCTCACCAGGACCCACCCAGGACAAAGAAACAACTGACTCCTGAAAGTTGTCCTCTGCCCTTCATACACACTGTGGCATGCATGCACCTACACACACACACACCAATAAATAAATATATAATGAAAATTATATTTAGACATTTCAGTTTCTGTAAGATTTGAAAAGAATGCTTTAAAATAATTTTAATAAGCCAGACAAGGGGAAAAAAAGCATAGGTGTGTATTTGTATGGCTTTCATTGTCTTGATCATTTCTTACATAATTATGCTGCCTCGTTAAGCTCGCTTTCTCTGGGATATCTCTCAAATGCAAATACATACATTTTGCTTTTCACTGTAATATCCTGACCCAAATGGAATGAGAAACAGCAACTTCGACGTAACTGCTAAGTTACCAATTAGCTTCTTAAAGCAATTGAAAGTCACGGAGCGCCCTCAATACACAGAGGCGGTTAATTAATTAACATTAGATGTGATTAATAATGAGTCTCATTTAATAGCGAATATCTGCCTGCAATGGCTACATGACAGAACAAAAGCCTTCAGAGAAGCAAGCAACTATATTTGTCCTGATTGTGTTTGGGAGTTTAACATGTTTTGTGCAGGCTGACAAATGGCCTATTAATTATCTAATGTTGTCTGACAACAACAGCTTGATAAAGATGTATGTTTTTGAATCAGTGGATGGAAACTGCTGGAGAAGAGCCCCAGAGGGGCCTCGCTGTCCTAAAACTGGGCTCCCAGCCATGATGACAGGCAAGACAAAGCTCCTATCTCCTGCCACAGCCTTCCAGATAAAATATGGCTTGGCATTAGGGTTTTTTTTTTTTTCTCTCTCTCTCTCTCCCTCAGAAAACTGCTTCTGCAATATCTGATTAGGAAAAGGAGGAGTGGGTCTTTACTAAATTGGGGTTAAGGCATAATCAATATCATATATGGAGTGACTGCCGTATTCTGCATAATCACGGGCACTTCATATTATTAAGGAGTCCCTAACCCGTGGAAACATATGGCGGGACACTGCAGCCCTCTCTGTTCTTTTTATTTAGAAGTTTATCTTCCAACCTGTTTGACAGCTGCTCCTAAGTGGTTTCACAGTGCCAAATTATTTTTATGATTGTTTGATGTTTTATTCTCCCATTTCAGTTAATGAGATAGGATCCCTCAATGCCCATAACTCAGGTCTGTCAGGACTAAAAAGCATGCTTGTGGCAAGAAAGCCTGATGGTAAATAAGGCTAAAAGCAATGGATAATAAAAAAATAAAAAAAAAAAGTCTGTTATCAGAGTCGCCTTCACAGTCAAAACTTGCTGGGTCAGATCCCTCTTTTCTTTGTGTAGCTTCTGGGATAGTGCCTACCCAGCGTGAGGTCTCTGACCGCCATGTCCCACCAGCCACTCAACTCTGCAAACAAATCCTTATGTCCTTGTGTGGAACAGTATTAACTAAGGAATGTTAGAAGATCTTGAAGACAACAAGCGCTATATTCTAATTAAAGAGCCTGTGCATCGTTTACGGTAGCAAGCGGGTAATCTGTCATACACTGCTGGGGAGAAATTGTCCAACAAATAACCTTTACAAGAGTTTTGAGAACAGCCTCATAATTGAAATCCCTTATGGTTTTGCCAGGGAACTTTTATTAAGCTTCGAAAGGTTTCTTCTCCTTTTCCCTCACCCTTAAGAGTTTCATAGACATTTGAGGTTGTATAGAGCGAGAACCTTACAAAAAGAAAGCCCATAATTATATTTACAAAGACCTGAGTGCTAACAAGGCCGTTTCTGCTAATAAGCAAAGGTTAGTGGTTTGCCACAAAGCCAGGAGAGCTTGTTTTGTTTGTGTCTTTATTTGTGTTGTTGTTATTGGTAATGTGGACAGAATCTTTAAGCTTCTACCTCAACTCAGAATGTCTTTACTATACCAAAATAAGCTTCATTGTCACTTTATTGTAACATACTCCTTAAAAACATGATAAATTAAAAAACTTCATAGTCCCTTATAGACTGTGTCTGTAACATAAATTATTATTCCAAAGTTCAAAACTTGGGAATGCTACTAGTTTTCCACACAATGTTTCTTCCTTCTTATTACTCCTTTCAAATAATGGACATTCTTAGGCAGAAAATAGCATAGCAAAACTCAAATAACTGAAAGCTCCCATAACTAATTATAAAGCCTGGCATGCCGGACACAGAAGCAATTCTCCAGTGAATAGCAAAGACTGGGCGCTTTACATATTTAGTGCTTGCCAGGAACCCCAGCTTTGCCCCTCAGATCTAAGCATTAGCCATTTGTCCTCCCTTAGGGTCAGCCATGTCCACGTCCAGTATGTCTGACCAAGTTAGACTTGCTACATGTTTTCCAGGACATAAAATCCAGGACACGACACATGGGCCTGATGTCAATGGAACAACCACACCGCTGAAGAATGATGAGAGAGAAAATGAATGAGTTAACTGTCATGGTAAAGGTTAACTCCAGGGAACTCAAGAGGGAAAAACAACAGCTGAACATCAGGAAGCAATGAAGAAGGCTGGGGCCTGTTTTGAACAATTGCTGAAGATACAGCTCCTAAAATAGTACTGTATGGCCTTGAATTCCCTTCTACAGCCAAATAAAGTATACAAAGATGCTGTCCTCCCCGCCCATCCCTCACGAAGGGCTATTCATACCATTGCTAAAATTGTATCTTATTTGTACTGAGGCACATCAGGGAAAAATGCAATAGTTTCTACCCAGGCCTGGGAAGGCCACTTGAGGCAGTAGAAATCTTTAATAATTATGCCAACGGCTCCCATCAAAGGGATTTTGATAGAATTAAAAGCAAGGATAATTGCTTTGTGGCTTGTAAACTGTCACCCCGTGAACTGTCCTGGAAGCCATCACACCTCTCTCTGAACCAGTCTCATAGGTCTCAACTCCAAGGACAGTGAATGTGTAAACAAACCCAGTAACAAGCATCTGGAGACCTGAGGTCATGTGTCCTAATGAGGGATGCAGCCCCTTCCACCCATCTTGTGCGTCAAAGTCAGAAATGTCCAAGCTCTGAGGTAACAGCTACTTCTACACCACAGTTACAGTTGTTTGTTTTGTTCTTTGTGTCTGTGGCTCTCATTGCCTTGACCATCTGTCGTTTCTACACATGCGCAGAAGGAGGCCTGTCAGCCCTGTCCAGGCCCCCGGCACTATCAATGCTCTGCCCACTAGTAGTCCTTAGCCTGCGGACATCTTTTATTTGTAATCAGCATGCATCTTCTCCTTTGAAACACTTATCACTTCAGTCATCATAAGTGAGAGACTTTTACACTTATAAGTCTTGCTTTTTTTTTTCCATTTTTGCTATTTTTGTTTCCTTGCAGGCACAGAAAGTCTAATAAGGTGAGTTCAGTCTCTAGAAAGTAAAGCCTGCTGGAACTCTGAGGAGATTACAAGTCCCTCATGAGCCTTCTCCTTCATCCACATCCGGTTCCGGCTCTTGCTCTTTGTTTGAGACAAGGTTTCTCTGTAGCCTTGGCTGTCCTGGACTGGATTTCTAGACCCGGCTGGCCTCGAACTCACAGCGATCCGCCTGCCTCTGCCTCCCCTAGTGCTGGCATTACAGGAGTGTGCCACCACGCCCGGCTCCTACTCTTGTTCTTAAGCAAATACGAAACCAAAAACTAAACCAAAAACCCACAATGCAGGACACAGAGATCTGGAGGGTTTCAGTGGAGGAGATTAATATCAACAAGCTTGTTGGCAGCAAAATGGGTTTAGATCCCAGACCTCCTGGATGCAAACCAAGTCAGTTCGTCATTATGTGTGTATGCACCAAGTTGGGCGCAGGCTGATTTCAAGGGGCGTAGTACCTGCCTGGAAGGGCGTGGAATGCATTTGTAAATGGCTATAATAGAAAAATAGCTTTCTTCCCATGAGAAAAGAAAATATAATTGCCATGAGCCCTCAGAATCCTTGTCACTTAGGAGCTGATCAGGAAAGCAAGGCTTCTTGCATTGCACTAGGAGGACGTGGACCTGCTGAATGGAGCCTACCTTCTAACAAGCCCCACCCCCTGACTCAATTCCCTGCTGTGGGAAGGATTTTCACTGAGCTTGAAATGTTTCCCAGGCAGTCCTTCTGTGAGCCACAAGGCTAAATGGCTCTCTTGAAACCTATGTACTGTAAGTCGTTGAAAATGTAACCAGTATTAGTGTATTAAACAGGGTTCTCAGCAGGGGTTTTCTCCAACCCACAGGAGCGAGGTGTCGGCATGTTCCCACCGGGAGTACATTTTCAATATGAAAAATCTAAGGTAGAACTAGGAGAAGCCGTGGAAGCCAGCAGGTGTGTGGGATGTGGAGGCCACTAGCAGAGAGTGCTAGGGAAGTTCACCTAAGTGCTCGGAGTGCCTTCTGTCCCAGAAACCCACTCCAGGGTCCGATCAGCACCCATGGCGCTCCAACAACCCCAGTCTCTTCCAGCTAATCTCCGCAGGCAAAGCAACAGCATTGGCAGCAGCCTGACATGTGCTCTGCAGTGTCCTCACTCACCACGGGAATACAGAACAGACACGGGACATCCTCCCAAAAGGCACCACTGGGTGCTGGAATGGTAGAGAGGATTGCTGCTTCTTCCTTAATCTAGAAGCTCCCCTGGCTTGATTGTTAACCAACAATCGCTTGCTTGGGCTCTCTGAGCAGAAGCTCGGCCAAAGGATTAAGAACTAAGATCCCCGTACGCAAAAATAAAATGTTGCGAGTAAATTAGCCCAGGACTTACCCGGCAAAGAGCCGCCATTTGGAGTGTAAAGGGGAGGAGAGGACAACTTAAGTGGTGGCTACTCAGTTCCTCTTATCTGATCACATTAGACCGACTGGTATGTGTGCTGAGAGGCAAAATACAAACCAAAGGAGACAACCCGAAGGCCTGTGCTCCCTCCCGTGCGTCGCTATGACATGGACCTAAAACGACAGAAATCCTGATGTCCATGCTTGCATAATAAATGTTCCTCGTCATGACTAAAAGTGTCTCCTGTGACAGATGAGGAGCAAATACTTAGAATGCCACTGTCAGCCCTAGGAGCCCTAGGAGCCCCAGAATGGGGCTTGGCGGCTTGGGTTTCCTTACTTTTCTCTTCCTTGGAAAGGAACAAATGTCTCTGCATTGTTCATGCTAGGCACAGAAGCAGGATGTACCCTAGCAGGATTTTTTTTCTTTCAGGTGTTCTTTTTTTTTTTTTTTTTTTTTCTTCTCCAAGCAGTACAGAAGAAAACAGATGACACCACAAGTTTAATGCTAATTGATTTATTACCTGTCTAAGCAAATCCCCGCCTGCTCTATAGCAGGCTCGGGACTTAAAGCAAATGATTTACAAGATAATGTTTGACTCTGGAAAAGGGTAATCAGATCCAGATCCAATGGATGATAGGATAATTGAGAATAAATAAAAGAGGATAAATTGCTGTGTGCTAATGAGTTTACAGGCCCTAATGGGAAAGACATCAGTTTTAACACCCAGGTTATGAGCTAGGGAGCAAGGCTTTTTCTTTTTGGCTCCGCCTTCAACTGCCTAAGATATAGTGCTGAAACAAACCAAGATTAATGGTACCCCACTTATTTACTTAACCATTCTTTGTGCCTCCAACAGTGCCTTGTTTTAAGCATATAGGACTGTGGGGGTCTGTAATAAACATACCGGACCCTGGTGCTTAGGTTTCAAAACCAACTTTCCTCTTAGCACTTCCTGCTGACAGGTGCCGCTTACCCCACATGGTGCCTAGACATAAATGTTCCAGGCGCAAACCACTCCAGTAACAGCTCAGCTCGTCTGCTTCCAGGGTCCCAGGGGTCCAGGAGCTTGATGAGTTGACGCCACTATCTTCAAGCCTTTTGGCCTCGTGGAGAGTATTCCGAAGCATTTATGCAACCTGGGTGCACTCACATTTGGAAATGGTTGCCTGAGCGACAATCGTAGGTACTTCGCCTCATGATTCATTTTTATATCTCACTCACTCGCCACCCACATCACCAGCAAGGGCCGGGTGACACTTTATTGGTATTTTTGATTACTGCTATAGCCATCTAAATTTTTCACAGGACGGGGGCCTCTGGTCCAAATGTAGCCATGCACTGGATGGAGGGTACAGGCTACAAAGGAATAAAGCAGCAGCAGCGAGGAGCAGGGTGATGAGGAGGAAATGAGGAACAGAGACGCTGCCTGGGAGACGGAGGACCCATTCCCTTGTAATGTTCCCACCAAATGAAGTTGAACACAATGAATCACAGAGCTCCGGCACGCGTGCGCCTCACAAAAAGGCAGCTCAAGCGCAGTGCTTAGACATGTCTGAATGACAGCTTGATTTCCTCACATAGTCCTCATCCAAAATGGCCATTGCTACCCGGATGGAGAAGGTTGTTTTTCATAGCATTTCCTATTTCCGTGTTTGCTTGGCAAGTCTGGGTACTCAGGTTCATGTTTGCCTGTGTAATCCCAGGCAGCCAGGACTCCCGTTCATGGGAGTTCGTTCATTCCCTGTTACAGGTACATCGTCCTGTTACTGGTACATCGGTACATCATAAAACACACCTGCATCATCATTGTTTCCCTGCCCTGCTGTTCTGCAGAGCGTGATTCCAGGGCCTGCTCTGAGCCTGGCAACTGGATATTTCTAATGCTGGGCACAATGATATGTACCTGCTTGGTACATACGAGCTTGGTACATACATGGTTGATTTGGGGGGTTCTGGTATTGTTTGTTTTCGGGACACCTGGATTGCTTTGATTTCTCACACTAATAGAGCTTCGCTGGTTCGTGTTATGGGAGAAACCAGTAAAATCGTCTTAAGTTTGGCGTCCCGTTTTACACTTCCCCCAGACAAGCTTTAAGGTAGGGACTGTTGGTTAAGGGTTTGGTTCCATTGGAGGACAGTTTGTCTAGTGTACACAAGGCCCTGGGGTCTGTGCCCATCATTATATGAACTGCAGGAATCCAAAGGCCAGCCTGGGGGACATAAAAACCACCTTCCACCTCTCAAAAAAAAATGTAAGTTTTTTCATATAGAAGTGGTCATGCCTGACAAACTGAAGCTTGCTTTCCCTCCATCACCTGCCTCACACCCTACAGTCCTTATCACCCCACTTTACTTGTTAAAACTGGACTTAGAAAAAATCTGTTCTTGGGTATATGAAGCCAGCCCTATTTGGTTGAACTTTCATAGTTTCTGAGTTAAGTCGGTGGTAAGCCCTGTTCTACTCAGGTGAAATGTGAAGTTAATCAAAAGAGATGCCCCTGTGACTGGGTTCAACACGCACCCCACAAACAGATTGGCTCCTCGAATTAACAAATTTGGCTGCTGCTTCAACTGTATTCTCTACCCTCTATGGATCCATGTTTCCCTGTGATAAAGAAATAGGGGCCCGATTTCTCAAGCAGATAAACTAAGCCTTAAGAGAGGCCACAAAGTGTCTGAAGGTCATGTAAGGAGCTGAAAAGCTGGGAACCAGCCGTGGGATCTGTGACTCCCACATCCCCTTAGAGGATTCTGGACAATACTGACACCCTCCATGAACCGTATCCAAAAATCGTAAAAGATAAGTTGTTTCCTTATATTGTTCAAAGAGGGGAAAAAAATGAATAGCTTTCCCAGAGTGCAAACAAATGGTGAATGAGCCCCCTCTACACCCTATAGAACTTCATGTGAGAATTTGTTTTCCCTGATGGGAATTCATAAAAGTCAGTCTGGACGGCTGCCTAGCTTACAGACCCCTTCGCAGCAACCCTGTCTTCTGTCTAAACACACATCCAGTCATGGTGAGCCCTGGAACGCCGTTGCCATCACGGAGTTCAACACCATCAACTTACAAAACAGAATTTGAAAGATTAGCTGGCCCGTGTGTGCTTTCAAGTAGTTTATAACAGAGGCAATTAGATACATTATGAGACGATCTATTTACATGAAGGGTTCAATTATTTTAAGGAGGTAGTACAAGAACATGTTATCCAAAACACATTTATCACTTCACAAGGCAAGGGATGGCTTCTGCCCTCTCAAAGAATCAGAGAGTTGGACAACTCCCCACTGGGCCCGAGAAGCCCAGACAATGGCCCACAGCTTGGACCCAGGTCTTGTCAGCAGCTGGACAAGGTCACGGAAGGGACTCTGCCATAGAAAAATGTGGCCCTACATGGGTTGATAACCTTCAGGAAAATGTTAGATATCTGAGGGTCCTGCTGCAAGCCCAGGTAGCAGCTGGCCAAGGCTTTGCTGGAAAACAATCCTTATCCTTCACCTGACCCCTTCCTTGCCTTCCTGCTCCTTCTTGGATGCAAAATCACAGCCTTGAGAGCAAGATCCTGGGAAAGGCTGCTCCCCTAACACACACAGGGAATTTGACCTCTCCCAAGAACCTGCCATGTTGGTTCCAAATGTTACAGAAACGCTTGATTCTGCTGGGGAGGAAACTTCTACCCGGCCCCATCTCAACAGCCTTCTTTTCCTATTTCATCTACCATAGATAGTTGATAAAGACCAGAAAGTGGCTGTGGTGGTGGCGGGGAAGGGGTGTTTGCATATAAGTGCTCATGCGTGGTACTGTGGTGTGCACATGGAGGTCACCACGCAATCTTCAGGTGTCATTCCTTGCAGAATTTTTTTTAGCTTTATTTTAAAAGAGTCTCTTTGCCACTGAATAAGAGCTGGGTTAGCCCAAGAGCTTCTGGGAAGTGTCTCCATCTCCCATCTCCTGGGTCAGGGAATACCAGTGTCCTAGATTCTGGGGGACCTCGGAATCAAACCCAGGTTGTCTGTCATGTTTGCATCGTGAGGGCTTTTAGCTGCTGAGACTTCTCCCCAGCCTTAAAGTGACTTCTGGATGGTACAACAGACTTCACAGTTTTTAATACATCTCTGAAACTACATAGCAGAACAGCCAAATACTGGCTTACTTTTTGAAAAGATGGGATTACTGGAAGTGAGGACGTACAAGCTGATGACAGCTGCCTGAAGATGCAAAAGTCACCATTCTAAACATTTATGGCTGACGAGCCAGTTCTTTAACTCATAAGACAGGCAGACTTTAAGCTCATTGGTGAAAAAGCAGAGGAGACGCCTAATTCCAAATACCATCCAGAACAATAGAAGCAATGGTGACCTCGGTGAGCTGGTGCATGCCAGGCCTTTTGACCCCATCCATAGTCACATATATGACTTCTTGCTGTTATTTAGTCTGTTTTTCCTCTCCAGGTTCCCTACCAAAGCACATGAGTGGGCTGTCAATCTCCAGGCCACGATGGCCTTCGAAAAGTAGGCCTTAGACACCTCTGAGTGGATTTGCCACGAATCTGAAGACTCAGTGAGAGACATATTTCAGCCAGAGTTAAATCCTCCCGCCAGCTGAGGTGACCAGTGGCACCAGGGAGAGCCTAGCCCTTCAATCAGCAGGTAATAGCTAACATGCGGCCTTCGAGCACCGTGTAGAAATCATTTAGTCCGCATGCCAAAACACTAAGCTGTTGATGAGCACGCTGCACCCCTGCTGACTGACGGCCTTCCTGTGAGCAGCCAGATGTTTCTGCTTAGAGCCGCCTCCCCGGCCTCCAGCTCTGGCTCTGCCAGCCGGCAGGGGAGGGAAAACAGGGCCCAGAGTTCTATCTACACTAGGAGTTTCTCCTCTTCAGCATCCCAGCATCCGCTACATTGCCTGGCACGTGAGAAATGCTCCAGGTCTGTTTCTTCAGCTCATAAAACAGCACCTGGCTCAGCTCACTTCCCTACTGAGTCTGATAAAGAAAACAAGACAAAAACTTGGACCTCGGCATGTAGCAGCTCAGTTACAGACCCTGGGTTCAATTCCCGGCACAGAGTAAAGCAAACACAGTAGGACACACCTGCAACCCCAGTATCCAAACTGTGGGAGCAGGAAAATCAGAAATCCAAGGCAGTCTTGGCTATGTAGTGAGTTTGAGGCCAATCTGAGCTATGTAAGACTCTAACTCAAGAAGAAGAAAAAAGTAGGGGAAAAAAACTTATGCCATATTGATATTAATTATGCATTTAAACAGGAAAATCATGTTTGGAAACAGTCTTTAATGGGCATTTGAAGGTTACCTTCTTTCCTTAAAAAACACTTCCAAGGTGCCAAGAGGAGTTGGTACCCCTTTCAGGGGGGAGCTTTCTCTGAGAAGAAGGAGAAGAGGAAATGAGGGGTATTGGAAGAAAAGGAAAGTGGGGGCTGGAATCGGGCTATAAGGTGATTAAGTAAATAAATAAATAAATGAAAAAAGCCTCCAGTAAATATTATTGCTGCCATAATTGATATCATGAAAGGATCAAACCTCTATTTATGTAGGTATATGCCAAATGAAAATATGATTCTACATTCTAGACTTTAACAGAAAAGTATTTGGAAAATATCTTTTTTTTGCAGAACCTAGATTTAAAGTCACGTAGATGTGAGGCAGTTGGGATGGCTCAGTGGTAGAAGCACTTGCCACCAAACCTGATGATCTGAGCTCTGTCCAAGGGGCCCACATGAAAGAAGGAAGAAACACTTTTGCAAGGTGTCATTTGGCCCCGTGTGCAAGTGGACACCCACCCACATACACACAAAAGGAACAAAACGCTTAAAAATGTACTTAACTTTATAGATGTGTGTGTGTGTGTGTGTGTGTGTGTGTGTCCATGTGTGTGGTGTGTTGGAGGGTGTAGACCATGAAACAAGAAAGAGTATCACTGAGAGGAGAAAAGGACCTTAAGACGGGAGAACAAAAAGGGTTAATATAATGCACATGATGAGGGAAAGCAGACTAGGATTATCCAGGAAGAAAGGAAACCAGAGGGAGCTAGCATGAGGCAAGGGGGAAAGCAAATAAGGACATAGTATAGTGACATGTGTGTGCACGGGTGTAATGATAGCATGTGTTACTCTTTGTTCCAACTTAAAGATTAATTTTAAAAAGGAAAGTGTCTCGAGAACAAAACCCTAGCGTACAAATTATTTATTTAGGAGACCTAAGTGAAAAAAAAATCAGACTTTTTAGCAATACGTATATGTAAAATGTCATTTTGTTTTGTTGTTTTGTTTTGTTTCACAAATCAAAAACTGGGGGGTCTAAGGAGCTGACAGAGAGATTTCCTGTCTGTGGACCGGGTTCCCGTTATCATTTATGTGGGTGACGCACTAGGGAAGACGTACAGCACAAGGTATTTCTTGAAGAGCTAGGTCTGCGAACACGCGGAGTCCACACATGATATGTCACTGTGTAGTTTGAGCATACGAAACTGCACTGGTTTCCCCAGGTGCAGGCAATCAAGGGAAGCCACCCCGTGAGAGCAGAAGGGTTAAGCAGAGAGACCCCTCTATAGAACCATCTGTCGTGCACAGATATTAGCCTGATGCTCAGTTGAACACATAAGAACTCCCTCCATCCCTAGGCACACTTAGTTTATGTTGGAGGGGTTCATTTTAAAGATTAATACACAATAGCTAAGGTGGGGTTTTGGGGTCTTGTTTTGTTTTGTTTTGCTGAAGAAAGGTATACCAAAAGGAGTTTGCCACCTGGTTCTGCTAAAAGTGCTAAACGACATTTCAACAAGTGAGTGTCGTCTCCGGATAAAGTCTAAAACACACAGATGAGCTCAATTCTGCCTCCAGACACAGACCTCAGTCGATATTTTTGAAGAGAGAAAACAAGTAAACATGATTTTCAATTCCAAGACTACCCCAAATATAGCTTAACTTTTAATGAAAATTACTTGGCCGTACTGGAAAGGCTCTGTAACTTTCTCTGTGTTTGTATGTTTCCACAGCTCTAGTTGGACACCTCGGTTTGCTGTGTCCACAGTGTCATTGGACTTGGGTGTGAAAGAGTGTCATCATTCTGTGGTCCTCCTTCCTCTCAGATGACAACTTGAGGCTTCAAATTTGCATCTATATGATGCAGAATTTTGTGGGAGGACTTAAATTATGCACTGTGAAATGTTGTCCTCATTGGCCAATTGCTCTGTGAATGATATATTCCTTTGACCAAGGGAGGCTCCTCCAAAACTTTGGAAGTTTCCGTAAAGCGCACTATATTCCCTGGAAAAGTGGGCACAGGAGAGATTTCTCTGTCACCCTAGCCTTGAGAGCACAACACATGGATGTTGAGGCAGAACATTCAACAGAGATGCCTCTGGGACTGTCGAATGAGGGCACATTGAGCCTGGGCCCGTTTGCCTACATTCTTGTCCAAGGTTTATTTAGAGGTTTGTTGACATTTTCCAAGACAGATTACTAACATACTGGGAATTTTTGTCTTGCAGTATTTCAAGAAACCTTTCTATTAAATTTTAGTATGTGAAAAATATTTACATTTTGCCTGGGTGCCCAAAATGTAAAGCAAGCTTTAAGACAGTCTTTGTAATAGTGAGATTTGTTTTCAGTGGAATATGAAGTAAAAAAATTTTTATGACATTCCTATGCATTTATTTCGTGTGTGAGCTGGGAGAGGAGCAGCCATGTGCCATGGTGCAAGTGGGCAGCTCTGAGGAGAGCTGTCAGACACTATTGCTCTTTTGCCGTTTTATGGGTCCCAGGGGTCAACTGAGATCATCAGGGTAGGCAGCGGCCACCTTTGCTTTCTGAACCACCTCAGCAGTCCAAAGCAGATGGAATGATGAAGCCATCACCTCTGGTTGCCCTAAAGGCTCTCTCTCTCCCTCCCTGTCCCTCTCTCTGTGTCTCTGTCTCTCCCTCCCCCTTCTCTCTTCCTCTCTACTTTTTCTGTGTTTCTGCCTCTCTCCCTCTGTGTGTGTGTGTGTGTGTGTGTGTGTGTGTGTGTGTGTGTGTGTGTGGTGTATATACATCTGTGCATGTTGGGGGTGCACTCACCTATGCACGTGTGTATGGAGGGCAGAGGTTGACTTCAGTATTTTCCTCTAGTTCTTTCAGGTGTATTTTTCAGATACAGTCTCTTACCGTACCTGAAGCTCACAGTTGGGCTAAACAGAGAGCTCTTGAGATCTGTGATACGCACCCCCACACCACCACTGCCAGCATTTCATACTGTGCCACAGGCACTTTTCCTACCCAGTCATCTCGCCACCCAGTCTCCTCCTCTTCCCCCATTAGCCCAGGCCCTCCTCAAATTCACTGTATACTGTGGACAACCTTGAATTTCTGAGCATTTGTGGGACTATTTACAGTTTCATAGGGTGCTGGAAACAAACCAGAGCCCCATGAATAATAAGCAGGCAGCCTACTAGTTGAGTCATGTCCCCCTCACCCCAGAAGGACTCCTCAGGGTGCAAACGTGTGTTCGGCTCATCCAAAAGCACTCTGGCTCCCACTTCCTGTCTACTTGGATTTGTCCTCTTTGCCCTCTGTGACCCTTGCCCTCACTGACTTTCTGTCTGCACATTAGAGCAGCATCACACAGAAGCAATGGATTAGGTCTCCAAGAAATGAGGCAGCTGCTGCATCCCTCACCCAAATCCCTGGGCATCCTGAGTGCATAGTGCCCCACTAATGAACTTCTTGTATATCAATTATTGTGCATATTAGCATCATCTGTTCCTAGCTTTCCCATCTTAACTATGTGGTTATAGTCATCACTTCTGTGTCTAGTTCAAGAACGAAATATTCATGTTTCTTTCTTTTGGTGAGAAACTAAGTCAAGCCCCGAGTCTTACCTTTCAGAAATGATTCTGATCTCCTCTGCCCGGCCCCACCCTACCCAACAGTCACTGCCTCTGGCTCCCAGGACCAGCATCTGATGAATTTGATTTTTAAAATGATGAACCTAGGTACATTTGGGGTAGATGTGAAGACGGACTTCCAGGTAACTCTATTCACAAGTGCAAATATTATAAGTAAAAGCTTTGTCTCCTATATTTCAAAACAGCTAGGAACAGGGCTCTGGGATGCCCACAGCAGATGCAAAGTGAATGTAAGCTTGAGTTGGTGGAGAAGATAAGTTAGCCTGCATGAGTTATTGTACAATATGTACACATTAAACATTCAAACATGCCCTATAAATATGATTTAAAAATTTTTAAATTCTTATAAAAATACTGATATTAGGATCCAGAAAGAAAGAAAGAAAGAAAGAAAGAAAGAAAGAAAGAAAGAAAGAAAGAAGACATCACTAATGAATCTGCCAATGTCTCTCACCACTTATATATTTTTACTCTGTGTTAGTTATCACAGATGCTTAAAATTATTACGCACATACCCAAAAGAAAAGCCTCACTCAAGGCAAACAGCCTGAATTCTGGACCCAGACTGCCTGAGTTATAATCTCATTTATGCTATTAATTAGCTGTGTGCACTCCAGTGGTTGCCTAACCTCACTGTGCCTTCGTTTCATCTGTAAAACTGGACAATACTATCTATTTCCTAGTTTTGTTGTGAAGATTAAATGGGTCATTATGTGCAAAGTGCTCAAAATACTACCTCCTATATAATAAGCTTGCTATAAGTACTTTTAATATAAATTAAATTAAATGAAAAACCCTAAAGGCATCCATTGATTAGATTCTATTTGGCCAATGCCAGATAAATGGTGACCACTTTGCTTGCCTTAAATTATCATCAAAATGTGATCTCTCGCATTTTACACTGATTTTTTTCTCTCTGTGCTGACATCCATTTTAGCATAATGACATCATTTCATTTCACTTTGGCCCCAGCTGTTAACAGTGCTATTGAACACTTGGTTCGGGTTCATTTATCTTTCGTGTTTTAATATGGCTTGCTCAATGTAGGGAAATCCTCCTGATGTACTAACCAATCTTATTTTTAGAAAATTCAGCCGTTGAGACAAAGTGATTGCTTCCAAGAATACTCATAAAAATTACAAGCCCAATTACAGCCCATGGGGTGTTTTACATGTTTTCCCTCTTTTGCTCGGTCACAGACTGTCTCTGAGCTTCAGCTGATAGAACTTGGAATATAAGCTCTGCGCTTTCTCAGACCCTCATCTGGGTAACAATCCTCACCCAGAGACGAAAACGCAGTTATGGGACTAGCGGCACATATCCATATAAACGTGTGGGTGTGCTCTGATTCCGTTTGACACTGTCATCTGCTTTATGCAGCCCAAGCTATCATTAAACCTACTAAGCAGACAAGGGTGACTTTGAACCTCTCGGGTTCCTGCCTCTCCTTTTCCAATGCTGGGATACACACACACACACACACACACACACACACACACACACACACACACACACCAAAACACACATACACACACACACACACCAAAACACACATACACATACACACACACACACACCAAGATGCCCTGTTTGTGTGATGACGGAAGCTAATGAGCATCATCTTGTATGCTAAATAATCACCCCACCGGTGAGCAACGCGCCCAGCCTTACTTGGATGCTGAAGCTGTATCTTGTCACCAACCTAAAGACTTGTAATATAACACTTTCAGTTGGAGGTGTAAAAATTGGACTGGACTAGCCACCCACCACTACTGCTGGACTGGAAATCTTGCGCACAACGACAGGCAAGTTCCAAATCCAAACACCTGGTCCTGGATGCCAAATTGGCTTCCAGTTGAATTGTGCCAGCACAGATACTGACGCATAAGAGCAGGTCCCTCTCAAAGAAGCCTGGGTGCACACCTCTGACCCTTAGCTGGGGTGCTCAAACGTCCATCTGCAGTGAGGACTCCCAGTGAAGGCTCTGTGCTGTGCTTGGCTGCATTTCTATCTGAGTGCCAACAGGAAGATAAATGAAAGACTGGCTCACTGGAGTGCTGGTGGTTTGGGGGCTATTGATTTTTGGTCCATTCTCTTTAAAAGTGAGATCTAAAAAGTTGACAGAGGGTCATTAATTTCATCATATACTTGTCGTCTCATCCATAACCAATCCAGGCCCTGAGTGTGCTTGTCACTCTGGGTTTGCACTTTATTTGTTTAGGGTTTTCTTGGCGATTCCATTCTTGACTTCCCCCCCCCCTCCCCTTTGACTCCAGCCTCTTTAAATAAAGGAAGAAGGATGCTGGCTTGTGACTCCACCCCACCCCCCCAAAATGGATTTGGGAATGAGGAAATTACAGATATAAATATATAAGCAGGGACCAGAAGGGTGGGAAACAATATTCGCAAGCAGGCTCTGCCAGCTACCTTCTTTCCTTACTTTGAAAAAGAAAAATAAATAAATAAATAAATCCTCTTTATAGTATTCATCAATCCTAATTATTCAATTAGCCCCCAATCGAATAAACACTTACCCAAGGTGAGCTAGTGGGCTTGTTTGAAGGAAATATTAAAAACCCAAGTCCCAACATTCCCTTAAGAGAAGCTTGTGAGTTCTTTAAACAGTTCTGCTGAAAGTATAAAGATGGTTGATGGTAATGACCTCGGAAAGAGTTTCTTTGGCCGTAAGTTCCAAACAGGTCTACCGATCTTCAAGACGGTGTCATGAAAACCTCTCAACAGTGCAGTTTTATTGCCGTTACGACGGTGCGTTTATTGTTTGTTTGGTTTTGTTTTTCTAACAGGGAAAGGAGAGTTTGGCAGCCTCCATAATTATTATTGAAATAACCATCAAATAAAATCTTTAAGGCTGGTTGAATATTCAATGAACTGTGTAAATCAGGAGCTTAGAAAACAATGGCCCAGGGTGAGAATGGAATCCAGAGGACAGAGCAGGGGATTTTCGGTAATTGTCCAACAGCTTTCCCTGATAGCTTTGTCCTGCCTGACTCAGGACCATCCATTCTGCTATATCTATTCTGAAACCTGGAGCAAAGGCAGGAATGAGGAAAGCAAAAGAAAATATGATTAAGTTCACAGGCCAACGCAAGGAAATCCAGTATTAATAATACCACAACCTGCCAGTAAATCTCGATTTTATAGGTGAAGAACTACATTTCTACTTGAAAGTGTGTTTTTATACACCCCTGAGTACCCAACTCGTTAAACTACCGAGAGGGCTCTACATGGCTTAGAAGTTAATCCTTCAAATGGCTAACAATTGAATGCCTCAGCTGTTTGTAGTTTCCTAGTGCTGGCTAATTTCATTTTTGTTTCATATGTTCACTGGTAACTTTTCATTGTTCGCTGACACAGAGGTTGTAAGTCTAGTTAATTTGGTTAAAATGAGGCTGAGAATGTTCGGTTTCCTGCTGGCTACAAGACTCTGGGGAACTTGAAGTCACACTCCCCACACCCCAAAGAAACTCAGTGGGAAAAATGAGATGACCCAGCCCCGGGGGTCAGCTTGCACCTGAATCAGAGTTGTAAACAAACACCCTGAAGTGAGCTCCAGCTTGTGAGAAAGGCTTTTGGTGCTTTTCCTGGCCAATTCATCTCTCTTCTTTTTATTTCCATTTCATTTTCTCTCGAAGCTACTAAAATTGTGTTGAGGGATAACGGCCTTCACGCACTTCTTGGGCAAAGTGTCTAGTCATGGGGATGAAGAAGATTGTGATGGTGGTGATTGGGGTGACGATGGCAACGGTTTCAAATTGTGGTGGTGGTAGGGGTGGTGATAGCAATGGTGGTACAGGTGGTGGTGAGGATGGTGCTGAGGCTGATGGGAGTGACAGTGATTGGGGTAACGACTATGGTGATGTGACCCTATTTTGCACTACCTATCCCTCATATCTCAGAGGACAGAGGAACACATTCCCTCAACATTAGTTCCATCTTCCTCTACTTCCCCTGTGCCTCCTCCAGCCCTTCTTAGAGGAGACCTAAGGCACAAATCCCCTTTCCCGTTTATTGATTCTCTTTCCTTCTTCCCCAGGGCCTCCTTCCTGCTCCTTCATCTCGCATGAGTATCACTAGCCTGTGTCATCTTCGCTACCACTTCATGTCAGGAATGACACACTGGTTCTATGTTCTCTCCGTGTATACACAATACATAATGACTCGTGGCATTAATCAGGGTGGTAATTAAATAATTATGTAAGGACAATCTTTCTGCCTTTCTTTTCTATTAGCATGTAATCTCTGTATAATCTAGGACCATCTTCCCCTACTATAGGATCTAGCTCTTGTTTGAACTCAAATTTTCTTTGAGTGACTGAATCCATTCCAGGAACAGCTTTCTCACTAGGGGGGAAAAATGGAATAAAAAGTGTTCTCTTAGGATTCGATTATATACTCAATGTACAAAAGTACTTTGTGTGTGAGCAAATGCCACAGGCAATGAAACCTTGCATTCTTTGTTGTTCCTGCATCCGTTTCTGACACACTCAGTGATTCTTTGGGAAGGAACTCTTAGACAATGACCGCTCCGATCCTTACCACATGATAGTGGACACCTCTAGCCTGGAAAAGGGCTCCTGGCCTTTCCTCTGTTACCATGCCCCCTGAGCAGATGGCCACCAACGGCTCTGAATTCAGGCCTCCTTAGTGCTTCATGAACCATGAACTTAGATGAGCTCAGGAAACAACTGTAGGACAAGAGAAAGCTGTGCGCAGATGATTACCATTCTTGCAGTGGCAGCGGAGTCAAGGAAAGACAGTTACGAGTTGAGCTTGGCTCTTCAGGAAAAGGAACCACTAGGTACTTTTCGGTCATAGAAAAAAACCATGAAGCTCCATAGAGAACCTTGAGCAGAGAAGATGAGCTCTAAAGACCAAGAAGGGTCCCCAAGTAAAGATGGCGATGTGTTCATGAAAGAATGAGTAGAAGCGTAAACCTCTAAGCAGTACAACACCGGCCAGCAGGGAGGTTAACAGAGTCTGCCTCGCAGATACATCAGTACCCAAGCAGTTGCATAGCATCCCCATTCTACAGTGCGGTGTCTTCCCATAAATAGGAGAATTGCCCAAACCCTGACACATCAGAACCTGTCCCTCCCTACTGGTTAACTACCAGTTAAATGCAGATGGTTGCTCGAGGCTGTTAAGATCAAGAGTCTTCCTGCAAACTCAGGATGTGGATTCTGGTACTCTGAAGAGCCTTCTCCTAGCAGAAGTCCTCCCCTGTTTCCCGCCCCAGCAATGCTCCGTAGCATTTAGAAACTGCATCGAGAGACACATATTTCCCCCTCAAAACTCATTAATTATAGAGTTTGGAAAACATGAAGTAGACAAAGTGGGTAATTTTTCACACTTAGAAGAATTTCCACATTCTGTTTTGACTTTCTTGCACAGCTGAAAAGAGATTAATATAACTCACTTTCCCTATCAACTGGCTTCTAGCACTGCCATGCAGCTGGCATCCTGTCAAAGACAAAGAAAGCAGGAAGTACCCACAGCACTCACCCGACGCCAAAGGTGTGCCCACCACACAGGAAATTCCCAGTGCTGGCTGAACAGAAGGCTCAGAACGTAAGAGGGCGCACTGCTCTTCCATAGGACCAGAACTCAAAGCCCAGCACCCACATCAGCCAACTCACAAGTGCCTGTAATTCCAGCTCCAGGGAGACCCCAACTCTTCTGCCTCGGCAGCCACCTGCACTCTACAAATATAACCATGCGCGCGCGCACACACACACACACATACACATACACACTTAAAGTAATAGAAACTAAACTTTGAAACGGAAATTCTCAGTGGGTAGCCATCCCAAGAAAGTGCTATGATATGAAAGTACAAGGGAACTGAAATAGTAAGTCAGTTGTTCCCAAATTGTCCCCTCTCCAAAAATGTTCTCTAAGGTTCAAAGGAAAAGGTTTCTCTTTAACAAAACGCTAACAATGGAAGATCTGATTATGTCAGTGATCAAATCACCCCAATTGTACAGGATTCGGGAGTTGGAATTATGCTAGTCCTTTGAGAAGCAGAGACCCCTCTTCAAGTTGGAAAATCTGCTTTTGGTAAGAGAGCAAATCACAGGAGGTTCATACAAATTTCCTCTACTTGGAGACATAAAAAAAATAAAAAGACTTTGACAAAAAAATAATAATAAAAGTCCTAATATATGACAACCCCACTCCAAAAGTATGAAATCTAGGAAGCCCTTATTTTAACATTTGCTGCAAATACAAGATTTGGATTTAGATTTATGGGAGAAAGGAAACTCTAGGCTTTCCGGTGACAGTGAAACCGCAGTCTGATCATGGTAGGTCCTCAGGACCAACTACAAATTTATTCCTGCAATACCCCAGTCGTTCCTGCTCAGGCTCAGTGCTGGCAGAGGCACAGCTCACACCCACCATGTCTACTGCAAAGGGAGGGGAGGCATGAGGGAAGGCCCTGCACAGATAGGCACGTTCTAGTCTGGCAACATAGTGAAAATTCTGAGGGAGATGAGTCATGGAGTCAGATGTGAAAGGCCAGTGAGTGATGAGGAAAAGCATTCACGAAAGTTCTACGGCTGACACAGAGCCGGTGAAGCCTTGTTTCTCTCTCCATACAATAGGTCAGTTTGTTGTGTAAAAATACAATAATAGTAATAATCTAGAGGTGTCAGCCTTGATGTTTATTTCATTAAATCTTTAACTTAAGTGGAATTTAATCCTTTCCTTAGAAAACAACAGACATATCATAAGCGCA